>NC_091452.1:17889774-18617274 GCF_964237555.1 Oryctolagus cuniculus
TCCCAAGCCATTAGAAGGGAGCTAGGGGCTGGCGCCACAGCTCACTAGGCTAATCCTCCACCTGCGGTGCCAGCACTCCAGGTTCTAGTCCCAGTTGGGGCGCCGAATTCTGTCCCAGTTGCTCCTCTTCCAGTCTAGCTCTCTGCTGTGGCCCAGGAAGGCAGTGGAGGATGGTCCAAGTCCTTGGGCCCTACACCCACATGGGCGACCAGGAGGAAGTGACTGGCTCCTGGCTTTGGATCGGCGCAACACGTCAGCCATAGCAGCCATTTGGGGGTGAACCAACGGAAGGAAGACCTTTCTCTCTCTGTCTAACTCTGCCTGTCCAAAAAAAAGGGGGGGGGGGGGGAGTTAGATTGCTAGATTGGAAATAGAACAGCTGGAACATGAACTGGTGCCCACACAGGATGCTGGTGTCGCAAGCGGTAGCTTAACCTGCTACACCAATACTGGTCCCAAATTTTGTTTTAAGAAAACAGTGTAGGGGTAGGCATTTGGTACAACAGTTAAGATACCACTTGGGACCCATCGTCCCACATCTGAGTGCCTGGATTCAAGTCACAGCTCCACTCTGCCTCCTGATTCCAGCTTCCTGCTAATACACACCCTAGAAGGTGATAGGTAATGACTCAAGTACTTGGATCCTTGCCACCCATGTGGAAAATGCAGATTGAGTTCCTAGGCTCTGGTCCCAGCCAGGAGCCACTGCAGGCATTTGTAGAGTGAACCAGCAGATGGGAGGTCTCCCTCTCTCTCTGCCTCTCAAACAAAATGTTGTTAAGAAATGAAATGTAGAGGCAGGCATTGTGGGGCCAGTGCTGTCGAATAGCAGGTAAAGCCACCACCTGCAGTGCCAGCATCCCAGTTGGTTGAGTCTGGCTGCTCCACTTCTGATCCTGCTCTCTGCTATGGCCTGGGAAAGCAGTGGAAGATGGCCCAAGTCCTTAGGCTCCTGCACCCACGTGGGAGACCTGGAAGAAGCTCCGGGCTCCTGGCTTTGGCCCTGGCACAACCTGACCATTGCAGCCATTTGGGGAGTAAACCAGCAGGTGGAAGACCCCTCTGTCATTCTTTCTCTCTCTTTAACTCTGCCTTTCAAAGAAATAAGTAAACCTAAAAAAAGGGGGGGGGGGGCGCACTGTGGCATAGTGGGTAAAGCCGCCGCCTGCAGTGCCGGCATCCCATATGGGCACTGGTTCACATCCCGGCTGCTCCACCTGATCCAGCTCTCTGCTGTGGCCCGGGAAAGCAGTACAAGATGGCCCAAGTCCTTGGGCCCCTGCACCCACATGGGAGACCCAGAAGAAGCAGATCCAGCTTCCTGCTAATGTGCCTGGGAAGCAACAGATGATGGCCCCAAGTTCTTGAGTCCCCATCATGCAAGCAGGAGACCTGAATAGATTACCTGGCCCAGCCCTGGCTGTTACATGCATGTGGGCAGTGAAATGGGATGAAAAATCTCTCTGTCACACTGCCTTTCAAACAAATAAATCTTTTTTTAAAAAATGAAATGCAGATAAGCGTATAAGCAAAGAGAAAAAGATCACTATGTATCCTGAAATCACAGCCTTCAGTCTCATCATACATAGGCTTCCCCATTTATATTCCAGTTTCTCTTCCTCTGACCTTTGCATTATTTTGATTTGATTTCTTATTGCTGCGGCAAACAGGGGGAATCATCTGTTGTGATTAATGTGAGATCCAAACGACAGGCCTAATTTAACATCCCCTGAGACCCTGGCAGCTCTTTTCCTGCACAGAATGGTACACTCATCACAACGTGGCCAGTCACATCACAACCAGGTAAGTATCTCAAGCACTGCAGTGCTAGCTCTTTCCAAATCCCCAAAGATCAATCTTTTGCCAGGCACTAAACCATTTTCTTCAAAACAAGCGGATCAACAGAGTACAAGTAGAATAAGGGAAGCTTGACTGAAGAGACATTTCCAATTCTGACAAATGTAAAAAACAGTGTCTCATATTTACCACCACCTTTCCATCCTAAAATTAGACCTTTTTTTTTTCCTGTTCTGCAATTCAACTTTGATTCATCCTAAAATCCTCAAGTGGAAGTGAGAATCTATATTCAACAGCTTAACATCAGAGATAAACTACAGATAAACTATTTGATTTTCAGCAGCTGCATTCACTAACAGACATTTGAAAGGAAGAGGAAATGTATTCAGTGTCTGCTGCAGTACCAGGGTCTTTACATACTCTTCCTCATTTAGTCTTGACAATGGCCCTGTAAAGCAGCCATTAGCATCACCATACTACAGAAGGGGGAAAGCAGGGCTCAGGCAGTCACGGCCAGCAAGCAGTGGAGCCAAGAGTGAAATCCAGCTCACCTGGCTCTGAGGGCCTGCACCTTTGCAGCCTCAGTTCCTGAAAACAGAAAACTAAGAAGCTAAGATGCCCACAGTCGCGAAGTCTCATTAGAGACAAAGAAGAAATCTGAAATTCATGTTTTTTCTCTCCCTTACTACCTTCTGACAACTTTAATGAACACAGAAGAAGAAAAAGCACCCCAAGTGTTGGGCCCCTGTGGCCAAAGGGGTTCACCTGAGATGTGTACACCTGTATCCCATATCAGAGTGCCTGGGATCAGGCTGGATCCAGCTTCCTGCTAATGTGAACCCTGGTGGGCAGCAGAAGATGGCTCAAGTCCTTGGGCCCCTGCACCCACGTGGGACACCAGGAAGAAGCTCCTGGCTTCGGATCAGCACAGTTCCAACCATTGCGGCCATCTGGGGAGTGAACCAGCAGATGGAAGACCTCTCTCTCTGTAACTCTTTCAAATAAATAAAATAAATCTTTTAAAATAATGAAGATAAAGAGTACAAAATATAACTCAAGAATACTAACAAGTCAGATGAAAAGAAAGTATGTGCCCCTATTAGACTTACAGCCATTCTCACGAGGGCATGAGGGCAGCTCCAGCACTAACTCAGTACCATCAGGGTGGCCCACATGCATGTGGTACTGCTAAATCACACCCCACTAACTGCGCTCACCCTGGCCAACTGCCCCCTGAGAAGGCTGCGCATCAGTCATTACTGTTCACTGGGGGAGGAAATCTAGGCGAGAATATTTTGCCCTCAGGAAAATGTTTTAAGCACTGGGTTTTACACCTGAACACTGTTGGTAAGAATCAGACCTGGATGCCACGAAGGCAGGGGGGAATTACCAATGACCTCTGTTCTCCTTTTATTAGTTTTTAAAATTTTTACTTATTGACTGTTTTTTTGAGAGAGAGAGAAACTGCAAGACAGACTGTCCATCTATTGGTCCATTCCCAAAATGCCTGCAACAGCCAGGGCTTAGCACACGTGAGAGTCACCACCTACTGCCTTCCAGGTAGGTGTACATCGGTAGGAAGCTGAAATTGGCTTGCTTGTTTGTTTGAGGAGAGAGAGCTTCTATCTGCTTGTTCATGAAGCAGTAAACCAGAACTCAGTCCAGGTCGCTCACATGGGTGGCAAGAACCCAATTCACAGGAGTGGGAACCTTTTTTCTGCCAAGGGCCATCTGGATATTTATAACATCACCTGTGAGTCATACAAAATTATCAACTTAAAAATTAGCATGCCGTAGATTCACTGAATTTCAAGTCCCACCTGCGGTTGCCTGGGCAAGACTAACCAGGATTCTGCAGGCCTTATTGGCCCATTTTCAGGACACTCCCTACCCCTAAGCCATCCCCAAAGCCTCCCAGGGTCTGCATTAGAAGGAAGTTGGAGTCAGAAACCAGAGCCAGTTATTGAACCCAGACACTCTGATACGGAGTGCAGGCATCTCAACTCTAAAGTCAAACACCACACATATTCATGCTACTTTAACATAAGCAGTTAAAGACATTAATAATAATCAGAGGAGCCAGTACTATGGCATAGAAGGTTAAGCCTCTACCTGCAGTGCCGGCATCCCATAGGGGTACTGGTTTGAGTCTGGCTGCTCCACTTCCAATACAGCTCTCTGCTAACGCACCTGGGAAAGAAGCTGAAGATGGCCCAAGTCTTAGGCCCCTGCACCCACGTGGGAGATCTGGAAGAAGCTCCTGGCTCCTAGTTTCGGACTGGTCCAGCCCCAGCCATTGCAACCATTTGGCAAGTGAACCAATGGATGAAAGACTCTCATTCTCTCATTCTCTCTCTCTCTCTCATTCACTTTCATTCTCCCTCCTATGTATCTCTGCCTTTCAAATAAATAAATCTTAAAAATACTACTACTAGGCCGGCGCCATGGCTCAATAGGCTAATCCTCTGGCTACAGCGCCAGCACACTGGGTTCTAGTCCGGGCGGGGCGCCGGATTCTGTCCCGGTTGCCCCTCTTCCAGGCCAGCTCTCTGCTGTGGCCAGGGAGTGCAGTGGAGGATGGCCCAAGTGCCTGTGCCCTGCACCAGCATGGGAGACCGGGAGGAAGCACCTGGCTCCTGGCTTCGGATCAACGCGGTGCGCCGGCCGCAGCGGCCATTGCAGGGTGAACCAACGGAAGGAAGACCTTTCTCTCTGTCTCTCTCTCTCACTGTCCACTCTGCCTGTCAAAAAAAAAAAAAAAATACTACTACTAATAATAATCAGAAAAAAAAAACACTGATCCCAGGATCTTTTCAGTTAACTTCAATAATGATTCATTATGCAAATAATTATTAGGCGATGGCAACCAAAGCTACTGGAAGGAGACGCTCAGTGTGGCTCCCCTGGGAATTTCTCACCTGCATTCTGCTGTCTATAGGGACGGACCTTTCACGCTGTGACCTCAAATGCAGGTCCACTTCCTGGTAGAAGACCGCAGTGACGAATGCACAGCCCACGAGGGCAGGAACAATGTCTACTGATGTGATGAGGAAGTTCTCAAGAGGGAAAAAAACCTTACAAGCTGGATCCCAAAGGTCAAGTGGGATTCGGAAAGTGGAAAGGAGGTAGCATGGTAAGCGCACCAGATTTAAAAGGTGTGACCTTTCAGGGAACGGCAATGAAGATAAAGACATGGGAAGAGCAGTGCTGAGAGAGAAAGCAGGCTGAATCAGAAACTGCTGTGATCCACACCCACATTAAGAAGTGTGACTTAGATGTCATTAAATGTAAAATGTTTGTGTTTCAAAGGACACCATCAAGAAAGTGAAAAGACACCTTGCAGAATGGGAGAAAAAAATTTTAAGTCATGTATCTGATAAGGCGTTCGCATCTAGGATACATAAACAAATCTTTCAACAATAAAGACAACCTACTAAAAAATGGGTAAAGCATCTGAAGACAGTTCTCCAGAGAAGATACACAAACGTCCACTGATCACATGCGATGGTGTGCAACATCGTTAGCTACCAGGAAAATGCAGATCAAAAGCATAATGAGGTCCCCTCCCGCCACCCCTCCCCAGCCTTTGTGGCTCAACAGGTTAAGCTACCACCTCGGAAGCCAGCATCCCATAGAGCTCCAGCTGGAGTCTCAGCTGCTCTACTTCCGCCCCAGTTCCCTGCTAATGCACCTGGGAAAGCAGTGGAAGATGTTCCAAGTCCCTGCTACTCACATGGGAGACCAAGATGGAGTTTCGGCCTGGCTCAGCCCTGACTATTGTGGCCATCTGGGGAGTGAATCAGCAGATGGAAGATCTCTTAGTCTCTCTCTCTCTCTCTCTCTAATTCTGCCTTTCTAATAAAATAAATAAATCTGCCTGCAATGCTGGCATCCTATAGGGGCACCAGTTCAAGTCCTGGCTGCTCCACTTTTGATCCAGCTCCCTGCTAACGTGCCTGGGAAAGCAGGATGGCCCAAGTACCAAGTCCATGGTTCCTCCAGCAGTTAAACATAGTTACCATCTGGCCTGGCAACTTCACTCCTATATACTCACAAGAAATGAAAACCTAAGTTTGCCAAAATCCAGTACTTGAACATTCACAGCAACAACATTCGTAATAGCCAAAAATGGGAAACACTCAAATGCTCATCAACTGTTAAATGGATAAATATGGTAAATCCACACAATGGAATTACTCAACCAGAAAAAAAAGGATAAGGTACTATACTTGCTAAAACAGACATAAACCTCAAAAGCATGTTAATTATACAAGCTACACCACATGACTTCACTTACATAAAATGTCCAGAGGCCAGCACTGATGGTTAAAGCATTTGCCTGCAGCGCTGGCATACCACATGGGCCCTGGTTCAAGTCCCAGCTGTTCCACTGCTGATCAAGCTCCCTGCTAATGTGCCTGGAAAGCAGTGGAGGATGGCCCAAGACCTTGGGCCCCTACACCCACATGGGAGATCTGGAAGAAGCTTCTGGCTTCGGATTGGATTTGCTCTGGCATTGTAGCCATTTGGGGAGTGAACCGGCAGATGGAAGACCTCTCTCTCTCTCTCTCTCTCTCTGTCTCTACCTCTCTCTGTAACTCTTTCAAATAAATAAAATATTTAAAAAATAAAATGTCTAAAACAGGCAAATCCATACAACAAGTAGATTAGGGGCTGCCTCAGGATAAAGAGAGAGGGGGATGGTGAGGGAGGACCAATCCTGTGGGGTTTCTTTTGGGAGTTGATGAAAATGTTCTAAAATGGACTGTGGTGATAGCCACATAACTCTGTAAACATGCTAAAAACCACTGAATTGTGTGCTGTAAGTGGGTGAACTGTATGATATGTGAATTATATCTCAGTACATCTGTTATAAACAAAAAAGATTCCATTATACATTGCTGAAACACAAAGTGAATGCGTTGCATGTGGAATCTTGTTCACTCACTTTAGAGGACCTGAACTCGAGCAGTGAAAGCCCAGAGAGACTCTATTACTTAACATTCTAGGGACTGGGTCATACTGAAATATTCATGAAGAATTCTGTGTTTTCATACAAAAAAGGCACCTTACATTTAAAATGACGTGCTCACAACGTCAGAAAGGAGTTTCCATAACTCAGGGCTAGGGTACCAGGGAAGTCATCAAATGGAAAAACCAGCTTAAGAGGTTTTACCACGTGCATAAGAAAGTAGCACTCCAATATGCTACTGCCCCACCCACAAAATTATTATTGTTCCACCTCTGAAAGAGGTCAAAGGTAAAACTACCAACTAATATTTTCTAAAGTACCAGTCTGTGGCAAAAGGAATTGTTAAGAAGTGAATATTCTGCCATGAAGAACGGGCTCTTCCATATCCCACTTACTTAACTGAGAACTGATAATTAATCCTCTTGAATATTCCATCAGAGGCGTCAGACCCTCCTCCCCATGGCTGGAGTGGACCCCAGAAGTGACAGATGCCTTAAACATAAAACTTACATCAAAAATATTCAACAATGTTTAAAAAATGCTCTTTGCCAACTCTGAATCTAAACCTCAACGTAAAGACATAAATGCTGATTAGCACAACCTGCAGGCAAAGTAACAATGATCGTGAGAAATTCAGCATTGTGTGCAGTAATATTCACTGGCAAGTATATTAAAATCCACCAGGTTTTAATGTGTCTTCCACAAGTAATCAAAAACAAGCACGGACAAAGCACATTCCAGATCTGTCAGAAAAATCTGATTTTTATACCAAGTGTTGGTTCAATCTTCAGGACACATAACCATCACCTACCACAAAACATTTCACTTTGAGGCCGAAGATACAATACAATTCCCTATTTCCAAACTGTCAGGTGCAATGCTGACTATTAAGACTTCACACTCAAATATCATGACTTTGAAACAAACCCCAAACCAAAATATTAGTTTCCTTAAGTCAGCTTCTGAAATATATAGAATGAAATCCAAAACAGACTTTTGCCCATGTATTCGGTTTTATAGAGAATGCAAAAAGTAAATTAGTATTGAACAGATATCTATTTGTCTTCACCACTGAACAGACGGTACAAAGCAACTGCTCAGACTTAATCACGTTTCCGTCTACTCTCGCAGGCCCTGGGGTTGGGACAGAGTTCCGCCACATAAGGACAATGAGATGCATTATTATATAGAGTGAGTGAGAACCCCACCGTCTTGGAACGTAATTCCAGGCAAGAAGGCTGCGAGAAGAGGGCCCAATACCTTGGGCGAACTATTTCCTAAAGCACTATATATTCGCCGGCCGGGACCAGTTTCTAAACGCTGTCTTCTTTTTCAATGTCTTTTAAGAAGGAAAAAAGCCTTTGTGTCTTGCTCTCCTGGGGGAGGCTGAACAACTTGCAATTTGCTCCTCACTCTAAATCCCACGTTTGCAACATGTAGAGCAAGCACTTCAGGCACCACAAAACAAGGGCAGCCTACATTAAAGCCAAATATAGGATGTGATTCTAAACCACGATGCAGCGAGGTCTACGTTTCCTTTTCCAGAGCTCAAAACCCTTTGAACACTCCCAAAAAAGGACGGCAGGGCCAGCACCTCCCTGCCAGAGGAAGCCCCTTTCTTCTCGGCTCTCCCCGCAGCCTGCCACTTCCCCCAGCACGCCAGATCCTTGGAGAGACCCCGCGCCGGTGCGGGTGCGCCGGCGGGGACGGGCGGGAGGGCTCGGGTCGTCCACTGCCACCCGCAACATCTGACTTCGGCCTCAGTCGATTCGAGCCCCACCTGCACCCAGCGTCCCTCGCCAGCGGCTCCGCTGTGAGGGGCGCACATCTCTCAATCACCCAGCTCCCTCGGGCGCCCCAGGGGCCCCGACCCGGCCGGGTTCTTCCTCTCTCCACCCCACCCCCCACCCCCACCCGGCCGCCAGTCCCGGCGCGGCCACTTCCCAAGCCGCCCCCACCCACGTTGCTCCAGCGCTAGCCCTGCCCCGCCCTGCCTGGCCCCCAACCCAGACCTTTGGGGGCCCAAAGCCAAGCACCCCCCAGGCCAGCCGGCCGCCCTCGCCCCTCCCAGGCAGGGCCCAGCTCGCCCCGGCCCCACGTGAGCCCTGCCCCAGCCCACCCCCCACCCACCCACTCGCTCCCTAGGGCGGCCGAAACCCCGCCCCCGGGCCTGGCGCCCCGGGGCGCAGCGCCCTAGCCTCGGGGGCCTCTCCCCACCCAGCACCGCACCCAACCAGGCGGCCGGCCTCCGACCCCCAGAAACCTTTCTTGAGCAGCCGCGTCCCGTCGGTCCCCACTCGGCCCACGGCTCCTCAGCCGACCAGGAAAGCCCTCCCCACAGGGACCCCGCCTCACGCCCCCCAGGCCAACTGGTTCTGTCCCCAACTCCCCTCCCCCCAGACCCCGAGCCTCGGGCAGCACCCCCAGCCCCAAGGCTCCGCGCCCCGCGCGCCCACTCCAGCCCAATCCCCGCCACCGGGCCCTGCCCCTCGCCCCGCCGGCTCCTGTCAGCCGGCGCCGGCACATGCTGGGAGGACAGGTCCGCCCGCCCGGCTCGCTCCCGAGCGGCCCCGCCGAGCGCGCGCCGCTCACCAGGGCCGAGGTGCCTCAGGCGCCGCCGCCACCGCCGCCGAAGTCCCAGCTGCAAAGCCCGGCGAAGCCTCCAACCGCTGCCGCCTCCCGCCTGGCACTGAGCGCCGCGCGGGGGAGGGGCACGGGCAGCCGCCGCCGCCCCTGCCGCCGCGCTCCAGCCCCGCCTCCGCGCCGCGCCGGAGCCAACCAGGGCCGCGGGGCTGGGGCGCGCCACGCCCACTTCCGGAGGGGAAGCCCGCTTCCCACCCTCCGTTCCACGCCTCCGCCTCCCCGGCGCCCCCTCTGGTCGCGCTGAGCTGTGCAGGCGGGCCACGGAGGAAGGCGATGCCCAAGCTCACGCCCTGCTCTCCAGTTCTCTGAGTGGCTGCAGGGCCACGCCCACAGGCGCCTCCGAGCCACGCCCACTGCTCCTTAGAATCTGGAGCGGGGTTCTTAGAGCTCCGCCCACTGATTCCCCGGCTCCGCAAGGCCGGCTTCTCAAAGACGGTCCTAGAAACGCTAAAAAACTGGAACGTCAGTTCCTCCTAGCCCCGCCCACTGCCCGGCCAAGCCCTCGAACCCGCGTCCCGGCTCCCTAAGCCCCGCGGCCCTTTCATTGCCGCCCGACTTCCAGAAGCCCCGCCCACTGTCCCTCTGAGCGCTGGTCGCCCAGGCCACGCCCCGAATTCGCGAATTCCCGCCCCTGCCCCCTCGGGCGCGCCGCAGCCCTGCGCCCCCTGGCCATTGTCGCTCCCCGAGCGGGGCGGCCTCCGCGGGGCCGGGCAGCACCGCCGGAGCCTCCCGCTTACTGACCGAGCGCGTTCCGCAGACGAGGACAAATGGAGCCTCCGAGGCCGCTCCCTTCCTGCCCTGGCCAAAGTCCCTGCAATGGCTGGGCACCAGCGCTGCTGCTGCCCGGCTGCCTGACCCGGGCGCGGGCGCCCCAGCCCTGAACGTGGCAAGAGTCGCTCTGTTAAAAAAGCAGAGACCCCTTCTGCAAAGCCAGGCCCGGGGGCTGGGGTTCCTCTTCAGCATCAGCCTCGGAAAGGTAGATCAAGATCCGCTGGAACCAGCGCAGCTCTCCGGCAAATGACCCGTCCTCCCTAGGGCTCAGTTTCTGCGTCTGTGAAATGGGGACGACAGCAGCAGCCCCTCCCTCCCAGGGCTAGGCAGGTGCTGAGAACCGCGCCGGGCACCTTTGGCGCGGGATGCCAGGGGACGGGTCTCGTGTTGTCTCGGAGCAGCCCCTTCCTGGCCTGGCTTGCCACTCGCTTCCTTGCGGTGAGATAAAGGTGGCCAAGTGACGCTGGAGGCAGTTCGCTGTTGTGATGAGCCCTGGCTTTAATTAAACAAGGCAGGTGGTCACCGCGGGTTTAGAGTGGTTCTGGGAGGAGGAAGACACAAAAGCCTTGGCGATGGCCCGGCAGGCCGCTGAGTAAGCTGTTAGGTTCCGGACATTTGTTTGTGTGTCGCCTAAAGACCCATGTAGTGGGCGCTTCCCAGTCTTCTGTTTTTGTTTTTGTTTTTTCTTATTCTTATTTGTATGAAAAGCAGTGACGGGGGTGGGGGGGACCGTCCATCCACTTTCACTCCCCGAATGCCCACAACATCCAGGGCTGGGCTGGGGCAAAGCCAGAAGCCCACAAATGATTCCGGGGCTCCCACGTGGGTGGCAGGGGCCCAAGCACTTGAGCTGTCATCTGCTGTCTCCCTGGGTGCACTGGTTGTCATCTGCTGTCTCCCTGGGTGCACTAGCAGGGAGCTGGAATGGAAGGCAGAGCTGGACTCAAACCCAGGGGCTCAGTCAGGCATCCCAAGAGGTGTCTTAACTGCTGAACCACGTGCCTGCCCGCCCACAGCCTTATGTTAGTGGATGAACATCAATGCTTAGTGGATTGAGTGGAGAACTGGGGCCCGCGCTGTGGTGTAGCAGGTAAAGCCGCTGCCTACAGTGCCGGCATCCCATATGGGCGCCAGTTCCAGTCCCGGCTGCTCCACTTCTGGTCCAGCTCTCTGCTGTGGCTTGGGAAAGCAGTGGAGGATGGCCCAAATGCTTGGGCCCCTGCACCCCTGTGGGAGACCTGGAGGAGTCTCCTGGCTCCTGGCTTTGGATCAGCGCAGCTCCGGCTGTTGTGGCCAGTTGGGGAGGGAACCGGGAGTGAACCAAGAGATGGAAGACCTCTCTCTCTCTCTGCCTCTGCTTCTCTCCCTGTGTAACTCTGACTTTCAAATAAATAAATCCTTAAAAAGAAAGACTGATGTGATTGTGGCATCCAGGTAAGCCTAGTGGGACGTCTTTAGGGCACTGGAGCAGTTCTCCCAACAGATCTGGCTATATAGACCTGAGTCAGGCCCAGTCTCTCTCTCTCTCTCCTCTCTCTCTCTCTCTCTCTCTCTTCTCTCTCTCTCTCCTCTCTCGCTCTCTCTCTCTCTCTCCTTCTGGGCTTGCCTGTGATCCTTCTTCCCCACACATTCCACCATGCATCATTCTTATCAGACACTGTGAACCTCCAAATGTGTAGACCAAAATAACCCTTCTTCCTCCCTGAGTAGCTGCTCTTAGGTATTTTGCTTATAGTAACAAAAAGCTGAGTGATGCCCTGACTTACTCCTTGGAAACAGATAATATCTGCCTTTATCGGAGGTTTGTATATGTCAGGAACCATGTGACTGCTGTATGGACAAAGTCTTATGCAATCTCTGTTGGGAGAATTCTCAACTCCCAACCATGAAGGTGAAGAAATGTAGAGAGTCAGAGAAGCTAAATTACCTGTGCAGGGGCACACGACGTGAACCAGGTAGAATGCACAGCCATCTAATTGCAGACCCTACACTCCTAGCCAGTGAGTCGTTACTTTTAACTGCTTCCGTGGCAGCATAACAGAATTCAAAAACAAAACAAAAAAATAAAAAAAATAAAAAAACAAAAACTGTGGACTTTGGATTCTACAGACTTGGGTTTAAAATGGGACCTCACCACTGACTCACTCTGCAACTCTGGGTGAGCCGCTTTTGCTCACTCAGCCTGACTCTCCTCATCTGCACAGTGAGAGTCATGCAAAAGCTGATTTCAGGAGGTGGTTCTGAAGAGTCAGGAGATCTGATTTGATGGATGAAGGCAGCACAGTGCTGAGCACACAGTAGGTGCTCAAAATATGCTGACTTCCTCCTCCTCTTTCTTCTTCTTTTTTTTTTGTTTTATTCTTATCATTATTTTACTATTATTGTTATTTGAGAGATGAGAGAGAGAGGAGAGAGAGCTCCCAACTACTGGCTCACTCTCCCAGTGTTTGCAACAGCCAAGATGAGCCAGACTGAAGCCAAGAGCCAGGAACTCACTCACTCACTCACCATGAGGGGCAAGCCCAACTACTTGAGTGATCACTGTTGCATTAGCAGGGAGCCAGAATTGGGAGCGGAGCTAGGACTTGAACCCAGGGACTCTGTTATGGGACTCAGGCATCTCAACCTGTGTCTGAACCACTAAGCCAAACACCCACCCCTCCTCTTTCTTTAGGTGATGGAAATAAAAATAAAATTTCCCATAACACCAGTCCCCTCTTGATAACAACACCACAGAGTACCAGAGAATGTACTGAAAAAGAAAAATCCCAAAGCCTTCTCCTTCCTGGTGCCTGTCTCAGTTCCCAGTTTTATCCCTGGGTTGTTGGAAGTGACCGCTGCCCAGGAAGCTTCCAAAGCTAAGAAGCAGTGCGGAGCCACCGCCTCATCCACACCTGCCCCAAATGCAGTCAGCCAGGAGCTGCTGCTCCCAGAAACAGCCGGAAAACTGCATGACCCTTTGCTGGGTAACACCCCCCCACCATCTCACCATTCTCGAACCTACAGCAACCCCTCTATGGGCCTGGAGGAACCCTTGGCTGTGTGTACATTGGCCCTAAAAGGAGGGATGTGGGCCCAGCTCAGATGCTGGATTTGAGACCCTTTTCCTGCACTCAAATGCTGATGTAATTTCCAAAGCGACCAAAGACAGATGCTAGATGGAGAGGAATTCAGTGATCAGGAAAAACAAGAGTGATTCCCTGTCGCTCCCCGTCTTCGTGGAGGAACGACACAGGACCCTGCGCTGTTCTTTCGTCTGCTCGGCCCTCCCCGGGTTTGCTGCTGGTTCTTCCCGGGTTGGCTACTGTCCCTTCCACCTCCGTGGAAGGGCGGTTCCCCCTGGCCACTTTCCCCACTTCCGCAGGGGAGCGGCACACCGCCGGCCAGCTCTCTCGGGGGGCTGCACAGGTGTTCCTTCAGATAGATGTTCCCCCTAGATGTTCCTGGTGCATGTTGTCTCTCTCCTCCTTTATAGTCCTTCCACCAATCCCAACTCTGCTGCCCACACGCCGAGTACGCTGCTCTCCTCCAATCAGGAGCAGGTCCTGCAGCTTGTCAAGTTGGTGAGAGGCAGCTGGGTAGAAGCTGTTTTTACTCCTCTCCCAGCGCCATATTGTGGGAGAGCAGATGCATAGAATAAGTCCTAATTCGAGTAACATAGTCTAGTCCGAGTTGCTCCCAGTTGCTCCCCACAATTCCCAGCCCCACGTATACACCTGCTCGTGCATGAAGAGAAAGAATCCTGGAGCCTGCATTCAGAGGCTCCTCCGCACGTAATTTTTCCGTTTTCTTTCAGTACCAAATGGAGACATTAGTCTTAGGTTGCCAGGGCAACCTGGAAGTAGATGAATTAGCCCTGTGGAAGCATTAACAAATAACAATAATATTAAATAGATGAGAGGAGAGACCGGAAGCCCCGAGAGTAATCTCAGTAGTCAAGACTGAATTGAGTGACTGAAGGGGACAAAGCTTGAAGAATCTGAAAATTCCCCCATCAGGGGTTGGGGGATGGGGGCTTTTGGTCTCACAGTTGGTGTGGGATGAATTAACCCTGTGCGTGCCCACACCCCACATCAGAATGCCTGGGTTCAGTTCTCCGCTCTGGCTTCTGGCTCCAGTTTCCTGCTAATAAGCACCCTGAGAGGCATCAGGGATGGCTCAAGTAGCTGGTCCCTAACACTCATTGGAAGACCTGGCTTGAGTCCCTGGCTCCAAGCTTTGCCACCCTGAATCTCCAAGCTAGGCCCCCCCCCACCTCCAAGCTAGGCCATTGCAGTCATTTTGGGGCGTGAACTGGTGAATACAAGCTCGACCTCTCTCTCTCTCTCTCTCTCTGTCTCTCTCTCTCTCTGTTTCTCTCTCTCTCCCCTGCCCCCCAAATTAATAAAGAAAAACTCATCCTGCATTGATAAATCTGGGTTCTTTCTGCTTTGAGTGTTTCATTCTGCAAAACAGGAAAAGTGCTAAATGACCATCTACAGATGGGATACCTTTTTTAATCAAAATTTTTACTGTGAGGAAATTACAGATTCACAACAGGTATAAAAAATAATACAAAGAGGCCGGCACCGCGGCTCACTAGGCTAATCCTCCACCTGCGGTGCCAGCACCCTGGGTTCTAGTCCCAGCTGGGGCACCAGATTCTGTCCTGGTTGCTCCTCTTCCAGTTCAGCTCTCTGCTGTGGCCCGGGAGGGCAGTGGAGGATGGCCCAAATCCTTGGGCCCTACACCCACATGGGAGACCAGGAGGAAGCACCTGGCTCCTGGCTTCGGATCAGCACAGCGCCAGCCATAGCGGCCATTTGAGGGGTGAACCAACGGAAGGAAGATCTTTCTGTCTCTCTCTCACTGTCTAACTCTGCCTGTCAAAAAAATAATAATAAATACAAAGAGATCACATGTATCCTTTACCCAGCTTCTCCCCATAATAACAATCTTGCAAAACTATAATACAATGTAATAATCTGGATCTCGATATTGATACAAACAAGACACAAAATTTCCATTCCCACAAGGATCCTTCTTGTTACTATTCTAAAGCCCCACCCACTTCCGTCCTGATCTCACGGGCTCTAAGTTTTGGCACCCATTCATCTGCTCTGTGTTTCCATAACTCTCAGCAATGTTACGTAATTGGAATTGTATGGTATGTAGCATTTGGGGCTTGGCTTTTTTTTTCATGCAGCATAAATCTCTAGAGAAGCATGCAGGTTGCTGCACGCTTGAATAGGGTGTTCCTGATTAGTGTGGACTCCCGTGCCACGGTATGTTTAACCTTTCACCCACTGAAGGACATCCAGGGTCTTTCAAGTTTAGGGCTTTTATAAGTAAAGCTGCTCTACACATTGTCACCATTCATGTACAGGTTTTTGCATGAGCATAGCTTCCCGCTCTGAAAACCCCCTAGCAGCACAGTTGCTGGGTTGTATGGCAACTGTGTAATTAGTATGTGAAGAAATTGCTAACCTGTTTCCCTGAGTGATTGTGCCATTTGTCACCTGCACCTACCAGCAACCTGAGTGACCTGGTTTCTTCACATCTTTGCCAGCTGTCGCTCCCCCTCTTCGTGGAGGAACGACACTAAGCCCTGCCTAGGCTTCATATCCGAGTCACGGCACCATTATGTCGCTCCCCCTCTTCGTGGAGGAACGACACAGGACCCTGCGCTGTTCTTTCATCTGCTCGGCCCTCCCCGGGTTTGCTGCTGGTTCTTCCCGGGTTGGCTACTATCCCTTCCACCTCCGTGGAAGGGCAGTTCCCCCTGGCCGCATTCCCCACTTCCGCAGGGGAGCGGCACACCGCCGGCCGGCTCTCTCGGGGGCTGCACGGGTTCCCTTAGATGTTCCCCATAGATGTTCCTGGTGCATGCCGTCTCTCTCCTCCTTTATAGTCCTCCTCCGCCAATCCCAACTCGGCTGAGTACGCTGCTCTCCAATCAGGAGCAAGTCCTACAGTTAATTGGTTGAACTGGAGGCAGCTGTGCAGAAGCTGTTTACTTCTCTCCCAGCGCCATATTGTGGGAGAGCAGATGCATAGAATAAGTCCTAATTCGAGTAACTTAGTCCAGTCCGGATTGCTCCCCACAGATCCCCCTTTCTTTTTATTTTTTAGCGTTGATATGCGCCTGTCTTCGGTGTCCCGCGGAACACACTCTGCTCTACTTGCTAGAGTTGCCACAGGCTCTTACAAGTCCTATCAATCAGGAAAACCGAATCCGGGTCCTCTCTTCGCCATTGTGAGGAGGTTTTTAGGCGCTGATGCATGCCTGTGTTCGGTGCCCTGCAGCGCATGCTCTGCTCTGCCCGCAGGGGCTTACAAAACCTATCAGGCAAACCGAATCCAAGCCTTCTCATTGCCTTATTGTGGGGGAGACTTATTAGTGTTGGTTCGTGCCTATCTTCGGTGACCTGCAGCTCATACTCTGGTCGAGCTTTGCTGGCGCTTACCGCCTTAAATCAGGCAGACCGAATCCAAGCTTAATATTGTTGTATTGTGGGGAAGCCTTACTGATGTTAATTCGTGCCTGTCTTCGGTGACCTGCAGCGCATAAGCTGCTAGCTGCCCGCAGGTGCTCATCGCCTCACTTGATTAGGCAGACCGAATCCAAGCCTTCTAATTGGCATGTTGAGGGGAGGCCTTATTTTTCTCTATTTCTCTATCTCCGGGCATTTCTATTTCTCCCATTTTACTTCTGTCTGCCAACATTCCCATTTCTCTTTTACTTCACTTCCAAACTTCTGTTTCTCTTATCCCCGCGGCTTTCCGGCACCTCGCCCCGCCGGCGGGTTCCCGGCTCTGCGCCGCTTCAGCCCGCGCGCCTCTCTGCGCGGCTTCCCGGCTTTGCGCGGTCTGCGGTCTCCACGCTTAACCCTTTCGCGTCTGAACCACGGCCTACGCCAGCGTTCCCTATCTATTCACGCCCCGTGCTCTCTCTGCACGCGGCGGCTTCCGCGAGTAACACAGCGTAGCTTGCGTCTCCACCACTAGCATTCAATCTAAGTTCCCCGGGCTAGCCTGGCGAATTCAACCCAGCGTACGTCTCCGCCCCACGGTTTGGCTTCCCGTCCTTTGCTCCCCGGGCTAATCAGACGGATCCCAATCTGGCTTGCGTCTCAGCTTCTGGTTTTAACTTTTCGCCCCCTATTCCCGGGCTAACTTGAGAACCCCAAAGTGGCTTTCGTTTCCGCCTCGGCCTGCCCCCCGCGGCTTCAATTTCCCTAGCATTTTTCTCTACCCGGTATGTTTCCCCAAGCTTTCCTCCAACGATATTCCTCCCTCATTTCTCCTGGCCTCTCCCCACAGTCCGCGTCCGAGTCTGTTTGTTCTAGCTTTCACTTTCGCTTTCGACCTTAGAGATTTCTCCCAGCTTCCCCCCGTAGTCTGTATCTGAGTCTATGCCTAGGCTTTCAATAGCTTCTTCCGGCTCCTTTTTCGTCCGGCTTTTCCCTAGGCTGTTTGCTAGTCTCTCTCTCCGGTAATTTCCCAGTTCTTCCCGTTTCTTCCCTCCTAAGTTTCATATCCGTCCTAAGTTTCCTATCCGAGTCACGTTTCTTCCCTCCTAAGTTTGCTCTCCGTCCTAGGTTTCCTATCCGAGTCAGGTTTCCTATCCGAGTCATTTCTTCCCTCCTAGGTTTCCTATCCGAGTCATTTCTTCCCTCCTAGGTTTCCTATCCGAGTCACGGCACCATTATGTCGCTCCCCCTCTTCGTGGAGGAACGACACTAAGCCCTGCCTAGGCTTCATATCCGAGTCACGGCACCATTATGTCGCTCCCCCTCTTCGTGGAGGAACGACACAGGACCCTGCGCTGTTCTTTCATCTGCTCGGCCCTCCCCGGGTTTGCTGCTGGTTCTTCCCGGGTTGGCTACTATCCCTTCCACCTCCGTGGAAGGGCAGTTCCCCCTGGCCGCATTCCCCACTTCCGCAGGGGAGCGGCACACCGCCGGCCGGCTCTCTCGGGGGCTGCACGGGTTCCCTTAGATGTTCCCCATAGATGTTCCTGGTGCATGCCGTCTCTCTCCTCCTTTATAGTCCTCCTCCGCCAATCCCAACTCGGCTGAGTACGCTGCTCTCCAATCAGGAGCAAGTCCTACAGTTAATTGGTTGAACTGGAGGCAGCTGTGCGGAAGCTGTTTACTTCTCTCCCAGCGCCATATTGTGGGAGAGCAGATGCATAGAATAAGTCCTAATTCGAGTAACTTAGTCCAGTCCGGATTGCTCCCCACAGCCAGCATTTGGTGTTATCATTCTATTGTATTTCTTAGCCATTCCATTAAGTATATAATGACATCTCATTGTGATTTCAATTCACATTTCTTGACAGCTAATAATATTGAATACCTTTTCATGTTTATATGTCTCTTCATGTCTTTTGTTTGTTTTCTATTTGAACTGTTTGGAGTTTTATTGTTTGTTTACTATTGAGTTTTGAAAGTCCCTTGTCTAGCTTACATGCTTATCTTTTGTCAGATATATGGTGTGCAAATATTTTTCCCATCTGTAATTTGCTCATCTTTTTTTTTTCTTTTTTTTTAATTTATTTTACAGGTAGAGCTGTAGACAGTGAGAGAGAGAGAGAGAGAGAGACAGAGAGAAGGTCTTCCTTCCATTGGTTCACTCCCCAAATGGCCACTATAGCTGGCACTGCGCTGATCTGAAGCCAGGAGCCAGGTGCCTCCTCCTGGTCTCCCATGTGGGTGCAGGGCCCAAGCACTTGGGCCATCCTCCACTGCCTTCCTAGGCCATAGCAGAGAGCTGGACTGGAAGAAGAGCAACTGGGACTAGAACCCAGCACCCATATGGGATGCTGGCACCACAGGCAGAGGATTAACCAAGTGAGCCATGGCGCCGGCCCCTGCTCATCTTAGTGGAGTCTATCACCAAGAAGATGTTTTTAATTTTGATTAAGTCCAATTTTTCAATTTGTTTGCCTTTTATGGATCATGCTTTTGGTGTCTGATATAAGAGTATTTTTCTGGTATGCTATATACTTTCTTCTACACTTTCCTTGGATTCATATTTATTTATTTATTTATTTTATTTAAAAGCCAGAGTGACAGAGAGTTCTCTGCCAGGTCACTCCTCAAATTCTTGCAATAGTCAGGGCTGGGTCAGGCCAGTCCAGGAACCACTTCACTCCCATGTGAGTGCCAGGGACTCAACCACTTGGGCCACCACCTGCTGTCTCCCAGAACATGCATTAGTGGGAAGCTAGAGTTGGGAGCAGAGCCAGGATTCAACCCCAGGCATTTTTTTTTTTTTTTTTGACAGGCAGAGTGGACAGTGAGAGAGAGAAACAGAGAGAAAGGTCTTCCTTATCTGTTGGTTCACCGCCTCAATGGCTGCTGCAGCCGATGCACCATGGCCGGGGCACCGCGCTGATCCGAAACCAGGAGCCAGGTGCTTCTCCTGGTCTCCCACGTGGTTGCAGGGCCCAAGCACTTGGGCCATCCTCCACTGCACTCCCTGGCCACAGCAGAGAGCTGGACTGGAAGAGGGGCAACTGGGACACAATCCAGCACCCTGATCGGGACTAGAACCCGGATGCCGGCGCCACAGGCGGAGGATTAGCTTAATGAGCCGCGGCGCTGGCCCAACCCAGGCATTCTGATATGGGACACAGGTGTCCCAACTACTGTCTTAAAAAAAATGATTTATTATTTGAAAGAGAGAGAGAGAGAGAGAGAGAGAGAGAGAGAGAGAGAGAGAGAGAGAAAGGGCTTCCATTTGCTGGTTCACTCCCCAAAATGCCCACAACAGCTAGGATTAGGCCAGACTAAAGCCAAGAGCCAAGAATTCCATCCAGGTCTTCCATGTGGATCACAGGGATCCAAGAACTGCTTCTTGGGTGTACATTAGCAGGAGGCTAGATCAGAAGTGGAGCTAGGACTCTATCTGAGGAACTCTGCTAAGGGGTGCAGTCATTCCAGGGTCTTCACCAAGGTGCTAAACATCAACCCTGTCTTACGATTTTACTGAACACCTTGTAGTTTTACATTACACACCTAAGTCTGTGATGCAAGTTGAGTTAATTTTTATGGAAAGTGTGACTTAGTGTTGACGTTCATTTCTTGTGCTTGCAGATATACCATCCCTCCAGCACAATTTGTTGAAAAAGCACTTTCCTCCATCGAATCAAGCTGGCACCCTTGTCAAAAAATCAGGTGGGTGGGGGCCATGTTGTGCTGCCACGGGTTAAGCTATTGCCAGCAACACCAGCATTCCATACGAGCGCCAGTTCAAGTCCCAGCTTCCCCAGCTTCAGACCCAGCTCCCTGCCAATGCACCTGGAAAAGCAGCAGAAGGTGGCCCATGGGCCTCTGCCACCCACATGGGAGACCCAGATGGAGTT
This sequence comes from Oryctolagus cuniculus, assembly GCF_964237555.1. Classification (NCBI taxonomy): domain Eukaryota; kingdom Metazoa; phylum Chordata; class Mammalia; order Lagomorpha; family Leporidae; genus Oryctolagus; species Oryctolagus cuniculus. Next base: position 17,910,309 of record NC_091452.1, read on the forward strand.
CTTGGCTCTTGGCTTCAGCCTGGCCCACCCCTGGCCATTGTAGGCATTTGGAGAGTGATCCAGTAGATAAACAACCCTTCTCTCTCTGTTTTTCCCTCTCTGTAACTCTGCCTTTCAAATAAATAATTTTTTTAAACACACACACACACACACACACACCCAGGTGGGCATATTTGCGTGGATCTATTCCTAGGTTCTGTTCCACTGATCTGTACCTCCACCATTGTCACAGAGCCCTGGCTACTGCAGCTGGATAATAAATCTTGAAATTGGACTGACTACTTTCTCTCATTTTATTCTCTTTAAAAATTGCTGCAGTTATTCTAGTTTCTCTGCCATTTCATATAAATTTTAGAATACACCTGTCTGTATCTACAAAACATTCTTGCTAGAATTTGACGGTAGTTGTGTCAAAGCTGTAAATCAGCTTGGGCTGAGCTGACATTTTTACCATGTTGTCTTCCAATCCATGAACGCAGTATGTCTCTCCATTTGTTTAGATCCTTGATTTGTTTCATTGTATTGTGCAGTTTTGTGTATCAAGTCCCAGACTTGCTTTGTTAGATCAACAGGTAAATTTTGAGTAATTGTAAATAGCATTATATATTTCATGTCAGGGTCTGTGAGTTCATTGCTAGTATATCGAAATGTAATTGATCTTTATCTGTACATCTTATATCCTTGGGCATTACAGAACTCATTAGTGTAGATTCCTTAGGGTTTGATGATCATGTCACCTGCAAATATAAACAATTTTAATTTTTTTTCCTTTTCAATCTGTATGCCTTTTATTCCCTTTCTTGCCTTATTGTACTGGCCATCACCTGCAGCACTATGTTGAATAAATAGTGAAAAAAAAACATACTCACCTTGTTCTTGACATTAGGTAGGAAATATTCAGCCTTGCAGCATGCAAATGTAGTGGGGAGACTGCGGCCAAGGGGTTAGATGTCCATGTCCCAGAGAGCAGTGCCTGAGTGTGATACTTGCCTCCAGCCCCTGACTCCCGCTTCCTGCTAATGCAGCCCTTAGGAGGCTCAAGCACCTCATTCATGTCTCCCAGGAGGACACCATGGGCAATTGGGAAAGTCCTGACTCTGCGTTATATTTCCTCTGCCATCACCAGTAGGGAGAGAGAGGAGCAGGTCCTCTTCAGTGTCAGGTGGGGGTGAAAATCCAGACGCCCCACCTGGCCTCCACTGAACCAGGGGAAAGGGCCTCGAGCCACCTGTTGGAATAAAGTCCCCACTCCTCCCAGACAGCCACTCCCACAGCATCTCATGGTGCTGTGGGGGCAGCCATGAGACCAGGCAGGTTGCACGCTTGGCACTGGGGCTGGCCCATGCTGCCGGTAGAGTCCGTGCCCAGTAGCCATCACAGATTAGATTGATGGTGGGAGCTCTGGTGTGACAACTGGCCCTGCCGTCTGCGATCCTAGGCAGGTCACATCAGCTCTGTGGGTTTCTCAGCTCTTCCCTGGGGGGGAATGCTCACCTGAGCTTATGTTTGCAAGCACACCTGCCACAGATCTTTGGCACAAATAAGTACTGTGGTGGGGCTGGTACTTACTCAGCACCAACTGCTTACCAGGCTCTATTACCAATTTGCCAGGCGTTAACTCAATGGTGATTTTTTAAAAAGATTTATTTATTTATTTGAAAGTCAGAGTTACACAGAAAAAGGTCTTCCATCCAATGGTTCACTCCCCAATTGGCCGCGACAGACGGAGCTGTGCCGATCCAAAGCCAGGAGCCAGGAGCTTCTTCTGCATCTCCCACGTGGGTGCAGGGGCCCAATGACTTGGGTCATCTTCTTCTGCTTTCCCAGGCCATAGCGGAGAGCTAGACTGGAAGAGTAGCAACCGGGACTAGAACCAGTGCCCATATGGGATGCCGGTGCTTCAGGCCAGGGTGTTAACCTACTGCGCCACAGTGCCAGCCCCAGTGGTGATCTTTTAAAATGCCTTTTTTGGGGAGGCAGGAATTTGGCATAGCAGTTAAGACACTCTAGGGATTCCTGCAACCCATATCAGAGTGCCTGCATTCCAGTCCCTGCTCTGCTCCTGATTCCAGCTTCCTCCTAATGCATTCCATGGAAGGCAACATACGATGGTTCAAGTGCTTGGTTCCCTGGCACCCACATAGGAGACCCAGGTAGAGCTCCTGGCTCCTGGCTTCAGCCTAGCCCAGCCTCAGGAGTGTGTGCATTCAGGAGGGAGCCAGAGGATGGACAATTTCTCTCTCTCTGTCTGCTCTGTCTTTGACTTTCAAATAAAAATAAATAGATAACTTCTTAAAAAGATGCATCTATTTGAAAGGCAGAATTACACAGAGAGAGGAGAGGCAGAGAGAGAGAGAGAGAGACAGAGATCTTCCATTTGCTGGTTCACTCCCCAGTTGGCTGCAACGGCCGGAGCTGTGCTGATCCAAAGCCAGAAGTCAGGAGTCAGAAGCCTCCTCCAGGTCTCCCATGTGGGTGCAGGGGCACAAGGACCTGGGCCATCTTCTACCGCTTTCCCAGGCCGTAACAGAGAGCTGGATAGGAAGTGGAGCAGATGGAACTTGAACCGGTGCCCATGTGGGAAGCCGGCATTGCAAGTGGTGGCTTTACCCGCTATGCTACAGCACCAGCCCCTTCCTTCCTTCCTTCCTTCCTTCCTTCCTTCCTTCCTTCCTTCCTTCCTTCCTTCCTTCCTTCCTTTTCTTTTTCTGTGTGTCTCTCTGCCTTTCAAATAAAGTGAAATTAAATGATAAAGAAAGATTTATATAAAAAGTATCACATTTAAAAATAATTCCAATGGAGAACATCCCAAAAGTACACAACCGGTGCTCTCAACACTGCCAAGGTCACCAACAGCAAGGGCAGTCGGAGGAACTGTCACCCCCCGGAGTTCTGGAACCATGATGAGTGAATGGCAGGCGGTGTCCTGGATGGGTCCTGGGGCAGGGAAGCTGAGCCCATTGCAGATGCGCAGTCAGGTAAGGGCCCACTTCCCGTTTCATGGAGGGTGCTGTCTCACCGCGTCCTCACCCAGTCAAAGAGGTGAGGGTCTCTCTGGGGTCCCTATTATCAGGGCACTAATCCCAATCACTAAGGCTCCACCCCAAGGAACTAATTACCTCTTACAAGGGGTCCTCAAAAGCTTTGTGGAAAATACAGAAAACCCATGCATGGATTTCAAACACTTTGACACCAAATAAATTTAGCATTTCATTCCACCTTCCAGGAACTTTTTGAAGTATCCTTGTATTAGTCTGTTTTCTGTTGCTATAACAAAATACTTGAAACTGGGTCCTTTATAAATAAAGATGGCTTTTTAGCTCACAAGATCTTTTTTTTAAAGATTCATTCATTTATTTGAGAGGTAGAGTTACAGAGAGAGACAGACAGAGATCTTCCATCCACTGATTTACCCTGCCAATGGCAGCAATAGCCAGGGCTGGGCCAGGCTGAAGCTAGGAGCCTGAAATTCCATCTGGGTCTCCAATGTAGGTGACTGGGGCCCTAGGACTTGGAGCCTCACCTGTGGCGTTCTCAGGTGCACGTTGCAGGGCTCAGGAGCATCCAGGGCTCTAACTGGTGCTCTGTCTGCTACGGGACGCCGCTGTTCCAAGTGCAGGCTTTACCCACAGCACCTCCCACAGGCAAGGGCGTGAATTTGCAAATACGGTGCCCACAGGCAGTAAGCACCAACTGTGTATGTGGAAGAACGCATGCCACATTTGCTGGCTGCAGGAACAGCTCTCGCTGCCTGATGAGAGGAGCTGCGTCAACCGCCCCCCCCACACACACACCCCACAGCCACTGGAAAGAACGCTGTAAAACGGAGGGCAGGATCTGAAGGACAGGCTAAGCCTGCACACTGCAGAGAATGAGGAGCCGCTAAAAATGTCTGCACCACATCCTGGAGACACAGGTGACCCCGCAGTCCCCACCCTCGGAGCTCGCCCCTCAGGAGGCCAGCCCATGATCTCCAGTGTCTATGCCCCCAGGGAAGACTGTAAAGGACCATGGTTCAACAGAAGCAAAGAGTGTGACATCCGTCTGTTCCCTTCATGACACCTGCCTCTTCCCAGGTCCCAGGGAGCTTAGGAAGTTTCCATAAAAAAAGATTATTTTATTTGAAAGGCAGAGAGAGAGAGAGAGAAGGAGAGAGAGAGAGAAGGGGGGGTGTCTTCCAACTGCTGGTTCACTCTCCAAATGGCCAGGGCTGGGCCAGGCTAAAGCCAGGAGTCAGGAAGTCCATCTGAGTCTCTCACGTGAGTGCAGGGGTCCAAGCACTTGGGCCATCCTCTGCTTTTTCCCAGGCACATTAGCAGGGAGTTGGATAGGAAGTGGAGCAGCCAGGGCTTGAACCAGTGCTCATATGGGATGCTGGCATTTCAGGCAGCAGCTTAACCCACTACCAAACAATACTGGCTACTGGAAGTTTCTTAATCAGGAAAAATAAGAGGATTTTGTGGAAGGAGATTTGCTACTGAATGCAGTGTAAAAATATCCCCAGTTGTGTTGTGACATGGAAAAGGCAGGTCGGAAGACAGTGAGACCGTTTTGACGAAATGCACACACCTGCTGTAATGGATATGATGTCTGGGGGATAGGATTAGAATTAGGGATATGTCGGGGCTGGCGCTGTGGCGCAGCTGGTTAACGCCCTGGCCTGAAGTGCCGGCATCCCATATGGATGCCGGTTCGAGACCCAGCTGCTCCACTTCCAATTCAGCTCTCTGCTGTGGCCTGGGAAAGCAGTAGAAGATGGCCCAAGTCCTCGGGCCCCTGTACCTGCGTGGGAGACCTGGAAGAGGCTCCTGGCTCCTGGCTTCAGATTGGCATCGCTCTGGCTGTTGTGGCCAATTGGGGAGTGAACCATCAGATGGAAGACCTCTCTCTCTCTGCCTCTCTCTCCTCTCTCCGTGTAACTCCGACTTTCAAATTAATAAATAAATCCTAAAAAAAAAGAATTAGGGATATGTCACAGGGTGCTCCAGAGAAGCAGAACTGGTGTGTGTGTGTGTATGCATGTGTGTGTGTGCATGAGTATATATGTGTGCACTTGTGTTTATGTCTGGATGTGTGTATGCATGTGTATGTGTGTTGTGTGCATTTGTGTATGTATGTATGTATGTGTATACGGGTGTGCATACATGTATGTATGTGTCCCTGTTTGTGTGTGTGTGTGTGTGCACACGTGTGTGTGTGTAAGCTGAGCAGTTCCACAACCTGCTGTCTGCAAACTGGAGACTCAGAGCCCGGTACTGTGGCACAGCTAAGTCTCTGCTCCTGACACCAGCATCCTACATCGGAGTTTGAGTCCCAGCTGCTCCACTTCCCAGCCAGCTCTCTTCCAACGTGTCTGGGAGAATAGCAGATGATGGCCTGGGTACTTGGGCCCCTGCCACCCGTGTAGCTCTTAGCTCCTGGCTTCAGCATGGGCCAGCTTTGGCCATTTTGGCCATTGTGGTGTGAACCAGCAGATGGAAGATTGATATCTCTTTCTCTCTCTCTCTCTCTCTCTCTCTCTGTTTCTTTCAAATCAATCAATAAATCTCGAGGTAGGGGCTGAGGTCAGAGAGCCGACGGTGTAGACTCCAACCCGAGTCAGCAGATCAGAGAGCAGGAGTTCTGCAGACAGACAGAGCCTCCGCTCCGGGGAGGGAGATGATGTCTGGGGAAAGGGTTAGAATCAGGGCTGCCTTCCTTGGCCTTCTTGATCTAGAGAGGTCCTCGACAGCTTAGCTGGTTTCCACCTGCTTTGGGGAGGTTCACCAAGTTCAGTGTGAATGTCTTCTGGAAGCATCTTCCCAGACACACCCCAACACGATGTTTAAGCAGTCGCCTGGGCACGCAGTGGCTCAGTCATGTCAACACATACAGCTTCTCACAATCGGTATGTTTCCTTTCCACATTTCCTCTTCCATATTCAGTAATTTTTCTGCAAACAGCATTCAATGGTTAGAGATCATAAAATGTATCAGCCTTTTTAAAAAATGGGGGTATGGGAAATAATTCTAGAAACTTGAGCTATTCTATCAAGACCCTAGGCCCAAACTCACCGTTGGATGACCTCAGCAGAGCCCCGCACCAGCACTCCGACATGGGATGTGGTGTCCCTAGCAACAGTTTAACCCACTGTGCCACAAAGCCTGCCCCCGTTGTTGTTTTAAATTATGGAAACTTTCACCGGCGCCACGGCTCACTAGGCTAATCCTCCGCCTTGTGGCGCCGGCACACCAGGTTCTAGTCCCGGTCGGGGCGCCGGATTCTGTCCTGGTCGCCCCTCTTCCAGGCCAGCTCTCTGCTGTGGCCCGGGAGTGCAGTGGAGGATGGCCCAAGTGCTTGGGCCCTGCACCCCATGGGAGACCAGGAGAAGCACCTGGCTCCTGCCATCGGATCAGCGTGGTGTGCCGGCCACAGCGTGCCGGCCACGGTGGCCATTGGAGGGTGAACCAATGGCAAAGGAAGACCTTTCTCTCTGTCTCTCTCTCTCACTGTCCACTCTGCCTGTCAAAAAATAAAAATAAAATAAATAAATAAATTATGGAAACTTTCCAGTATAAACAAAAGAATAGAATCCAATTCAACAAATCTCCAGTTCCTGCGACTCCGCCACGCAGCTCCAGGCCAGCTCTGGGGACAGCAGAGCGCTTCCTTCAGGCGCCTGGAAAACTGTCCCCTTCTCCTGGGCGGGTTCCCATCACAGCCCCCATCAGCCGCAGCCTGGCCCAGCAGGGGAGCTGGATGTAAGGTCGTCTGTTCTCTCCCGAGTGGAGCACCCCCACCCTTCTCCGAGAGACGAGCAAATGGCTTTTCCCAAAGGAACACCGAGATGGAAACACTTCCACCAATATTGTGAGTGGCAGAAAGGAAGTATACGCGACGTGGGACCCGGAGCAGCTGTCTCTCCAGGTCTGCATGCATCTACAGCTTCCTACGGGAATAGGGGGCGATGTCTTTCATGCCCACAAGTGCTCTCTGGTTCCCACTTGATGCCAGGCTCAGCTGCACTGAACCCTGTATACAGACGGTGAGCACAGCAGTGTGCTGTCTTCCTGCAAATGAAGCCACATCTTCGTGGTAGGAGGGGGGAAACCGAGCTTGCAGCCCGGGGAGGGGCTCCCATTCATTCCTACTCATGTTTGAACTTTGTTACATGTGCTGGGAAGGCGGCAGAAGGGGCTGCCGTGAACATGAACTTGGGAATCAGCTCTGCGTTTGAAGTGTAGCTCTCACTAATTCACTGTGTAACTCTAGGTAAGTGATTCTCTGTAATAAGAGGTATGTATGTATGTATGCATTTAACAGTGAGAGAGAGACAGAGACAGAGATCTTCCATCCAGTGGTTCACTCTCCAAAAGGTCACAACAGCTAAGACTGGGCCAGGCTGAAGCCAGGAGCTCAGAACTCCATCCAGATGGCTCCACTGGGCCATCTCCGCTGCTTTCCCAGCTGCGTTAGCAGGGAGCTGGATGGGAAGTTGGGCAGCCAGGACTGTGTAGCTCCCCTGCGAGCAGAGGAGTGGCACCGGACCAGACGCTGCTTTCTTTCCCCGGCCCTTCCCGGGTTTGCTGCCGTTCCCCCGCCTCCGCGGAGGAGTGGCACCCCCGCCGCTCCCCCACTTTCGTGGAGGAGCGGCACCAACGAGCTCTCCGACCGACTCTCTCGGGGGAGGGGGCACGGCTGTGTATGTTGTCTCTCTCCCCCTTTTAAGGGGTTGGGTCAGGAATCAGCTAATTAACGAAGCAGCTGTGTAAGATTTGTTTACTCTCTCTCAGCGCCATATGATGGGAGATCAGATGCATGGAGTTAGTCTTAATAGTCTCAGTGGTCTAGCCTAGTCTCGGTAGTCTCAGTACTTATTTCGCCATGTTGCGGGAGACAGGCCCTGCTCCCCACAGGACTGCAGCTGGCACTCCAATATGGGATGCTGGCGTCATGAGTGGTGGCTTCACTGGCTGTACCACAATGCTGCCCCCAGACCCCATGTAAGTTATTCAACCTCTCTGCCTCGCAATTCTCCACCTAGGAAGTCAAGATTGTTCTGGCAACATGTCTAAGCCTCTCCTATGTGCCAAAAAACGCTTACCATTATTTTTATTCTTGCTCGGAACCCTGCTACTTTCCATTTGTTCTTCCCAATATCTCTGCCAGGGCCACGGTGGTGAATTGCAGAAGGGGCCACACATTACTAAATTATTCTCCTCCCTGTAGCCAGGTCTGTCGTGTTGCCTTCCTCCCTGACTGTGGGCTTGCCCCGGGCCACGTCTCAGCCAATGGGATACCGGCACGGTGACACAGTGGCTTGCGGAGAGCTTGAGCCTGGAGCACTTGAACCTCAGCAAATGAAGCAGCTCAGGCTGTCCTGCCGGGTGACGTGAGGCCCAGCTGCACCCCATCACCCCAGCCAGCAGCTGCCAACCAGCAGACACATGAGGGGGACACCCTAGATCAGCCATGGGCTGACCACAGAGGCAAGAAAAAGCCCTTAGCTAAGGGTGGTGCTGTGGCATAGCAGGTTAAAGCCACTGCCTGCAGTGCCAGCATCCCATATGGGTGCCAGTTCGAGTCCCAGCTGCTTCACTTCTGATCCAGCTCTCTGCTATGGCCTGGGAAAGCAGCAGATGGCCCAAGTCCTCTGGCTGCTGCACCCAAATGGGAGACCCGGAAGAAGCTCCTGGCTCCTGGCTTCGGATTGGCGCAGTTCCAGCCCTTTTGGCCAGTTGGGGAGTGAACCATTGGGTAGAAGACCTCTTTCTCCGCCTCTCCTTCTTTCTGTGTGTAACTCTGACTTTCAAATAAATAAATCTTAAAAAAAGAAAGCCCTTAGCCAAGCCAACTCCCATAATGGTATGAAAACCAATATGTATTGTCATAGGCCTCTCACACTCTGGGGCCATTTTGCACAGCAGTAGGTGGCTGGGACATGACCCTTATCCTCCCACTTGACAGATCAAGAAACAAGTTCAGGGAAGTCTACCCAGGGCCGTGGAACCAAACATTCAGATGCTCTCCCCTATACCATGTCATGAGGTCCCTGCTGCATCCGCAGCTCCCGGGGGGCCGGGCCACGCACGAGGGAGACAACTGATAGGGCAAGGGCTGTGTTCAGTTCAGGGACCCATTGGAAGGCCTGGACCATGACCTTGGCCTCACTGGCCCATCAGACCCACAATCAGCTGCTCAAAAGCTCTGCAGAAATCCCCCCAAGCCTGGTGCACGGGGTGGAGAGCCACACAGCCAGCCAGAGAAGGCAGACCCTTCAAGAAAACACCAAGGGTGCGTCTGACTCCACCAGGTCCCCGTCATCCGCTCTGTCCATCTGAAGGCCAGCAAAGGGGCCACAGCTGCATGACCCTTCTAGAAGACGTATGAATGGATGAACGCTTTCCTTGCACAAGAATAGGAAGAAGAACAATCAAGCCTCCTACGCCTCCCTCTCCTGAGTGTGCCCTACGTTGCAGGCACTGGGTTCAGCGCTGCACTTGCACCGTCTGGTCTCCTCCGCCAAACTCCATCAAGGGGATGCAAAGCTTCCGAGGTAAAAGTTAAACAGCCTACACTGAGCCCTCAGACTGCCTGAGTTTTAATCTTGGCTGAGTCACATACCAGTGCATGGCCTAACTTCTGCGTGCCACACCTCCCTCATCTACAAGACGGGGATGTGATGGGACCAGCTTCCCGTGGCTGCTGTGAGAACTCAGTGCACGAAGGGATGCAAAGTGCTTAAAAAAAAAAAAGATTTATTTATTTATTTGAAAGGCAGAGTTACAGATAGGCAGTGAGGGGAGGGGGTCTTCCATCCACTGGTTCACTCCCCAGATGGCCACAATAGCCACAGCTTTGCTCTGATCTGAAGCCAGGAACCTGGAGCTTCCTCCAGGTCTTCCCACATGGGTGCAGGGGCCCAAGGACTTGTGCCATCTTCTACTGCTTCTGCAGGCCATAGCAGGGAGCTGGATGGGAAGTGGAGCAGCCGGGACTTGAACTGGAGCCCATATGGGATGCCAGCACTGCAGGCGGCAGCTTTACCTGCTACGCCACAGTGTCAGCTAGCTCTCAACGGGGCTGACTGGCATCAGTAGTGCTCTTGCACAGAAGAGGACTCTGGACCCAAAGGGGTGAGCGTGTTGATCAGTTTTTTTTGGTTTTTTTTTTTTTTTTTTGGACAGGCAGAGTGGACAGTGAGAGAGAGAGACAGAGAGAAAGGTCTTCCTTTTGCCGTTGGTTCACCCTCCAATGGCTGCCGCGGCCGGCGCACCGCGCTGATCCGATGGCAGGAGCCAGGTGCTTCTCCTGATCTCCCATGGGGCGCAGGGCCCAAGCACTTGGGCCATCCTCCACTGCACTCCCTGGCCACAGCAGAGAGCTGGCCTGGAAGGGGGGCAACCGGGACAGAATCCAGCGCCCCGACCGGGACTAGAACCCGGTGTGCCGGCGCCGCTAGGCGGAGGATTAGCCTATTGGGCCGCGGCGCCGGCCCGATCAGTTTCATCTAGCAAAGTCAACCATGGAGTGAATTCTGGATCCTGGTCTGACAATCTCAATCTCTCTCTTCTCTCTCTCTCTGCCCCCACCGAAGACTTATTTATAGGGCCAGTGCTGTGGCATAGAGTAAAGCCACTGCCTGCAGTGCCGCATCTCACATGAGCACTAGTTCAAGTCCCAGCTACTCCACTTCCGATCCAGCTCTCTGCTAATGCACCTGGGAAAGTAGCAGAAGATGGCCCAAGTGCTTGGGCTCCTGTGCCCATGTGGGAGACCTGGAAGAAGCTCCTGGCTCCTGGCTTCAGATGGGCCCAGCTCTGGCCGTTGTGGCCATTTGGGGAGTGAACCGGCAGATGGAAGACCTCTCTGTTTGTCTCTTCCCCCCTCTCTCTGTCACTCTGCCTTTCAAATACATAAATAAATCTTTACAAAATTTTTTTTAAAAAAAGACTTATTTGAAAGGGAGAGTGAGAGAGAGAAAGAGAGAGAGAGAGAGAGACATGGGAAAGGAAGGGAGGGAGGGAGGGAGGGCGTATTCCTATTCGTTGATTTCCTCCTCGAATGACCACAACAGCCAGGGTTCGACCAGGCCGTGAGTAATTGACACTGCCGAAAAGGAAACCACAGATAAGAGGGGACTGCTGTATTCTAGATGACAGGTTTTAAGAGCCTTCTGGCCTTTGATCTCGGGTCATCTCGGGTCTACATCCGTGAAACATATCACCCACACACACTGGCTTAAAATCGCAAATTCATTTACCACCATCTGTGTGCCCAGAGTTTGGGAGCAGCCTACCTGTGTGGTTCTGGCACTGGGTCCCTCCTGAGAGACCAGCGCTGAAGTCAGCCGTAGTCCTGACCCGGCCCCTCCTTCCACTTCCGCGGCAGCTCCCTCCACGTGGCTGCCGAGCCGGCCTGGCTGTTGGCCGGAGGCTTTGGTTCCTCACCAGGGGGGCGTCTCTGCAGGCTGTGGGAGCATCCTCGGGACCTGGCAGCCGGCTGTCCCTGTTTAAGGAATTCCAGGGATCAAGGGGGAAGCTGTGGTGTCTTTTGTGACCTAGCCTAGAAAGTCACTTCCACCAAGTCCTATTGTCTGCCCCAACTCGGCGTGGATGGTTCCTGTATAAGGACACTATCCCGTCCAGTCTGGGCTGCTGCAACTGGTGGCTGTAAACTGGTGGCTGAAACAATGCACATTTACTTCTCAGCGATGTGGAGCCTGGAAGGCTGAGATCTGGGGCCAGCATGGTGGGGCTGTGGGAGGGCACCCTTCCTGGTATATAGATGCCTGCATTTTTGTTGTGTCCTTACGTGGTGGGGGGGCAGGGAGAGTTCCTTCTGGTCTCTTCAGTCTCTATTTTTAAAAAAGACTTATTTATTTGTTTGAAAGGTAGAGAGAGAGAGAGAGAGAGAGAGAGAAACTCTTCTATCCATTGCCAGAGCTGTGCTTATCTGAAGCCGGGACCCAGGAACTTCCTTTGGGTCTCCTACGGGTGCAGGGAACCAAGCACTTGGGCCATCTTCCACTGCTTTCCCAGGCCATTAGCAGAGAGCTGGGTTGGAAATGGAGCAGCCGGGACTTGAACCGGTGCCCATATGGGATGCCAGCACTGCAGGCAGAAGCTTAACCTACTGTGTCACACCACCAGCCCCAGGTTAAATTTTTTAAAATATTTATTTATTTGAAAGGCAGAGAAACAGAGACAGTAAGAGAGAGAGATCTTCTATCTACTGGTTCATTTCCTAAACACGTGCAACAGCAGGTGCTAAACCAGGATAAAGTCAGGAGCCTGGAACTCAATCCAGGTCTCCCTCGTGGGTGTCAGGGAGTCAGTCACTCGAGCCATCACCTGCTGCTCCCTAGGGTACACATTAGCAAGGCTTAGGAGAGGAGCAAGGCTGGGACTTGAACATGGGCAGTGCAGTGTGGGATCCACCCCAAGCAAGTGTTCAGATTAAATAGCCATCTCTTCTGAGTCAGGGGGAGGGGCTTCCTGGAAGAGGGGGCTCTGGAACACTGTCTTCCAGTGGGCCATCTGGGTAAATCATTTCGCTTCTCAGTCTGTTCATCGGCAAGGCCACCTTGTCCAGTTTGGCACATTCGTAGTTGCTGTCACAGTCCCAGCTGCGGCCAGTGGGCAGGGAGGGAAGGGCGAGTGGATGCTGCCAAAGGCCAGGTTTTGGGAGAGGACAGGTAGAGGGGGCCAGAGACCCTCAGAGCCCAGGAACGTGGCCAACCAGGGACAAGAATGCGCACAGGCTGCAGACGGGGTGTGGCCTCAGGGAGGCTAGATCCAAACTGTGACCTCAGCTGGGCCGGGGCCTCCAGCAGGAGCGAGGTCAGGCCCGGGGCACGGGGCCTGAGCAGGGGGACTCCCGGGTTAGAGCCTGAGTGAATGAATGCGTGGAACTGATTTATTTGAAAGGCCGCAAAATGGAACCAGAGAGACAGACAGCTCCGCCCGCCGGCTCAGTCCCCACAAATACCTTCAACAACTGCGGCTGGACCAGGCTGAAGTCAAGAGCTGGGAACTCAGTCCTTGCCTCCCACAAGGGCAGCAGCATGTACTTGAACCATCACCTGCTGCCTCCAGGGTGCACATTAGCAGGAAGCTGGAGTCAGAAGCAGAGCCAGGACTTGAACCCAAGTGTGCTGTTAGGGGATGTGGGCTTTCCAAGTGACGTCTTAACACCTGTGCCAAATGCCTGTCCCCTCCCACTCCACTCCCCCTACCCCGGCTTTGACCTTTAGCATCCGTGTAACGTGGGTTCAACTCCTAAGACATGTCTTAAGCAGGCGATGTCACCTCTTGGAGTCTCAGTTTCTCTTAAGAAAATGTGTCACCAACAGGAGGGGCCTTCAAGAAGTTCATGGACATTTCAGAATTCAAAGATACGCTTATTTTGGTGCAAAACCATTTTTGAAATCGATCCATAGGTCTGCAGGGTCTTCAAAAAGTTCACAGAAAATGTCACTATGAAAAGGCTGGGGGTTTCTACCTTTTTTTTTTTTTTCAGTATCTTTCATCTTTCTAGATTTTTGTTTCTTTATCTTTTTAATTTCTTGTATTTCTGGGTATGTTTCAATTCCATTTTCTCCCCAACTTGTTGAAGTACTCTCATACCTGCATCACCAGCTTGTCAGACAGAATCACGTCATCTGGCATTTATTGCATTTAGCTCAGGAATACTGCCCCTGTGTGTACGGATAGCAAAAGGCACGGGCCCCAGCTGGGCTCCGCCCGGGTCAGCGGCACGCCTCACATCACATGTTCTGGTTAGGACGCCTGGGTTTTACTCTCTCATCAGGAAAAGCAGTAACAACATCCGGAAAAGCAAATCCCATCTGGGGAGCAGGGTGGGGCCTGGGGCCGTTCTGTGGGCCTGGCTAGGAGCTTAGATCAAGAAAGAGAATCTGGAGCGGGGGGCCTGTCCTGCCAGGGCTGTGCGCAGGGGTCCCCTCTCGGGACCTCCACACAGAGCCTCAAGAATTAGGGCACCTGCCCCCGTGGGAAACCGGCCAGAGCTGCAAGGCCAGCTCGCTCCCCAGCTAGAACATACGTGCGTGTGCATGCGTGTGAGTGCATGAGAGCCGGGGGAAGTTTCCCAAACCTCTGCCCAGCTCCGGGCTTTGCTCAGCGTGGAGTGCTCTCCGGCCCCGTCCCTGGTGCCCAGCCCACCCAGGCCCTTGCCCGTCCACGGCCCTGCTGCCAGCCGCCAGCCCCAGCCGTCTGTTGTGGCAGATGTTTTTGGCTGTGCCATGGCAACGCCAGAACAGGATGTACCTCTGGGCCGCAGCAGGGACGAGCCCACGTGCACAGGCCGCCCGTGCGGTCCCCTCCCTGGAGGCTTTGCTGGGAAGGGCTGATCGGGTCCAGGTCTGGGACTGGTGGTGTTTGTGTCTGGAGAGAGGCAGGCCCGTCTCTGCCACGGGGTCAGTGGAGGACGCACCGGCAAACACCAGCCGAAGCCTCCTTCTCAAAGGGCTTGTACTCGCATCCTGCGGCCCTTCCCGGAGATGCTGGGGGAGCAGGACAGGAAGCCAGCCGGGGCCTGTCGGGGGCGGCTGGCCAAGGTCTTCCCCACTGCTCGGGCGACTACGCACATTGGGCCTGCCCTGTGCCGGGACTGGACTAAGTGCTTTCTGTAGGAAACAACACTAAAACTCCGGGGTATCTGCGTTGTGCTAACTGTACAGCGCTCACCTTCCAGCCAGGGCCGCGAGGTTCGTCCTGGTTTTCAAGGGAGGAAATGGAGACACAGAGATTAGATCACTTGTCCTGGGCTTCCGCGTGCATGTGCTAGGGGCTAGGGTTGGGACTCAGAGGTGTCTAAAACCCTCGATCCAACCGCGATACTGCCAAGGCCTGCTGTATCATCTGCTAGGCCCAGTGCACAGTGAGGAGGCTGAGCCCACTGAGGAATTACAAGGGGCTTTCTTTTATGTATATAAACAATATTTATCTGTTTGAAAGGGAGAGCGAGAGAGAGTTTTCCTGTCCGCTGGTTCCCTTGCCAACAGCTGGGGCTGGGCTGGGCCAGGCCCAAATCAGGAGCCAGCAACTCTCTCTAGGTCTCCCACACGGTGGCAGGAACTCAAGCACTTGGGCTGCCCCCTGCTGCCTACCAGGTACCACAGCAGGAAGCTGGACTGGAAGCCAGGAGTAGCCAGGATGCGATCTAGGCTCGAGGGAAGAACCGTAACGGACGATGTGACATAGGCGCTCCCCCAAACTCAGGATTCTTGCATACACAGATGCCTGGTGGTGTGACCCCAGGGTCTAGCCCCAGCATACTAGGCTCTGGCTGGGAGTCCCAAAGAGACGGAGACACGGCCCCTGCCCCAGGGCAACCGGCTCAGGCAGTCCCTGGTGTTCCCACCCTCCAAGCCTTGATGAGGGAGCAGGGACTGTGGCATGGCATGTGTCACGCACTGTCAGCGCTGCACCTAGCACACTGGGGCGATCTTCTTCGTCCCTTCCTTGCTGTGTGGACCTGACCCTTATCCCTTAACTTCTCCGAGGATCTCTAAAAGTCACATCTGCTATGATGACCAACTCGGAAACATCCAGCCGGTCCTTGGGGTCTGTGGATTCCATCAACTGCAGATGGAAAAACACTAAAAAAAAAAACAAAAAAAAAAACAAAAAAAAAAAACTTCATGTGTTTTTGGGTCATTATTCCCTAAACATGATAGAGAATTTATAGTTTTCACTTGACAGGCAGTTAGACAGTGAAAGAGAGAGAGAGAGAGACAGACAGACAGAGAGAAAGGTCTTCCTTCTGTTGTTTCACCCCCCCAAATGGCCGCTACGGCCGGAGCTACGCTGATCTGAAGCCAGGAGCCAGGTGCTTCCTCCTGGTCTCCCATGCGGGTGCAGGGCCCAAGGACTTGGGCCATCCTCCACTGCCTTCCCGGGCCACAGCAGAGAGCTGGACTGGAAGAAGAGCAACTGGGACTAGAACCCAGCACCCATATGGGATACCGGCGCCGCAGGTGGAGGATTAGCCAAGTGAGCCATGCGCCGGCCCGAGAGAATTTATATTGTATTAGATAGCACTCTAGAGACAATTCAAAATATGTGGGAAAGGGCTTCCACTTGAGATGCGTGCATTCCATATCGGAATGCCTGGGTTTGAATCCCAGCTCGGATCCCAGCTGCTTCCAGCTTCCTGCTCGTGCACACCCTGGGGGGCAGCCCTGACGAAGTAAGTGGTTGGGTCCCTGCCTCCCATGGGAGACCAGGATGGAGTTCCTGGCTCCCCGCTTTGGCCTAGCTCAGCCCTGGCTGTTGTGGGCATTTGGAGAGAGACCCAGCATATGGAAGATCTGTCTCTCAAATAAAATAAACAAGACTTCACAAATAAGTGTTTGGGAGGCTGTGAGTTACGTGCCAACACCACGGCATTTTATGTAACAGCCTTGAGCATCGTAACGGGGACAACCTTCTGTCAACCCCTTGCAGCGAGTTCTCAGTTTATTTCCCTTCCTCCCTCTCCTCTCCTCATCCCTGCCAGCACCGCCAACAGCAGCCAGCGCTTAGTCAGCACGTACTGTGCGCCAGGCGAAAGGGGTTTGCATTCACCATCAGTTAGCTCTCAAATGATCAGTGCCACGAGGCTCGGACGATGCTGTGGTTCCAGAACCAGAGGCGCTCCCCAAGGCAGCACAGCACTTCCGGGAGGGTCTGCTTCAGCGGCCGGCGCCCGCACACCCTCTCCTGGGTCGGAGGCCGCTGCTGTCAGTGGCGCCCTTCCACTTGCTGGGAAGAGTTTACAAGGAAAGGAATTCCAGGCTGACACCGGACTCTTTGACAAGCAGACTTCGGGAGGCATGAGCACTTTCCCTTTAAAGGCAAAATATGGCGAAGAGGACGTGGGGGAGGGAGCACACCTGTGTCCATCCTCCCCCACCTTGCGGTGCATCGGATTGTCCAGAGGCTGGGAGCTTCATCTCTTTTTTTAAAGTTTTTTTTTTTTTTTTTTTTTTTTTTTTTTTTTTAATTCAAAAGATAGACTCAACACACGCACACACACACACACACACACACACACACGGGGGAGAGAGCCAGCTTGCCACATTCCATACTGGCACTGGTTCGAGTCCTGGCTGCTCTGCTTCCAATTCTACTTTCTGCTAAAGCACCTGGGAAAGCAGCAGCAGATGGCCCGAGTCCTTGGGCCCCTGCACCCACGTGGGAGACCCAGAAGCTCCTGGCTTTGGCCTGGGCCAGCCCTGGCCATTGCAGACATTTGGGGAGTGAACCAGTGAACCAGAAGAGGGAAGATTTCTCTTTTTCTCTCCCTCTAATTCTTTCAAATAAATAAATAGATCTTTAAAAAAAATGATCCCAAGAGCCGGGCCTGGGTAAGGCTGAAGGAAGCCCGAAGCCCAGCACTCTATCCAGGTCTCCCATGTGGGTGGCAGGGACCAGGGAGATATACATATATGTGGATCTATCTATCTATCTATCTATCTCTTTCATCCCCTAGTTCACTCCCCAAATGGCCCCAACAATAGGGGCTGAGGAGAGCCAAAGCCAGGAACCAGGAGCTTTTTCTGGGTCTCCCACATGGGTGTAGGGTCCCAAGGACTCAGGCCATCTCCGTTGCCTTCCCAGGCCATTAGCACAGAGCTGGATTGGAAGTGGAGCAGCTGGGACTCGAACTGGCACCCATATGGGATGCTGGCACTGCAGGTGGCGGCTTAACCCACCGTGCCACAGAGCCGGCTCCTTTAGCAGGCAGCTTTGCCCACAGCAGCTGCTCAGTAAACACTGCCCATGATGATGTCATCAGACTGTCCCAGCACAGCATGAAGACGTAGTTTCCTTTTGTTCACAGTCGTCAGGCATTTATAAAGAAAAAAGTTTATTTTTATCACAAGAAGCACACAGACTATATACAATACACACCAACAGAAGTAAAAAAAAAAAGTGCACAATGCATCTTCTACTGCAAATTCACAGTACAAAAGATACTGCCTTTTAAATATATAATATAAAAAACAAGAAGAGAAACAATAGAATAAAAAAAATCATTGATACCGTTAACGCAACACGCGGGACCCCACCGGCAGCACGGAGCAGCCCATCTCACACAGCCCCTGATTTGGGGAACAGTGGGGGTGGGGGTGACTGGTACCTACATGTTGTTGCCAAAGAGCTCAGACACTCACAGAGAGGAGAAACAGGTGGCCCAGGAGGTAACAAATCTGCATTAAATGAGAGGACAAGTGCGGCTGGGGCTGGGGCTGGGGCTGGGGCTGAGAGCCAGCAAACCACCTCAGGTCCTTGCCGGTGGCGACCACGGGACCCGCTGGCAGGACCTGCTGGTGCTGCTCCCATGAGGCCCCTCATGGAAGAAGTCATGGACACACAACGTGGAACTGCATAGCAGGGGACACAACCAACCACCACCGCCACGACCAAAGGATCCGATCACAAAGATGAGAGTCCAACGGTTCCGCACAAATACACAGTATTTGTAAACTAGTATTAAGGCACTCGATTGTAAAACAATGACAGTGCAGGGGAGCGGAGGGAGCAGCAATCATGCAGCAAGCACGGGGCGGGGCGTTATAAAGACTCCTGTGTGAGTGAGTGACCCGTGCCAGGGCTGTGGCAGCGACGGCACAACAGTGACCCAGGACAGCGCTGGGCAGCGTCACTCCAGAGAGGTCAAGGGAGGCTGGGTGAGGCAGCCTGCGTGAGGATAAGGAAGAAACAGCACTGGAAGAGTGGCGACTGGATCCGGGCTCTGTCTGCTCACAGACAAGCAGAGCAGCCTCGCACAGGCGGGCTTTCAAGGAGGGTGCAGTGGGACCAGGAGCCATCGGTGAACCTGCCCAGGGGCATCCAGATGTCACCAGGTTCTCCTGCCGGAGGTGAAGGGGCTGCCAGCCAACAAGCAGGCTGGGTGAAAGGCGTCCCCGCTGCGGGCGGGGAGGCGGGGCCCTCTTTGGGCGCCTGCGCCCAGGTCACCCACCAGCAGGATCTTGACTGAGGGCTGTGGCGTTCATTCCCCCCAGGGAGAAATGGTCCCTGGGGGTGCCGTGCATCCACCCACCTTCCTGGAAGGGCCCTGAGATGGGCGTGCGGAGGTTGCGGGGCAGCCAGCAAGGTCTGCTCAATGAGACCTCAGTTGCGTGCTCTGGGCTGATCTGGGGGACGGGAAGGCTCGTGAGCAGGGCTTCCACGGCGCTGTCTGCCACCTGGTGGCGAGCTGTCTGCCAGCCCAGAGGTTGGCAGGGGTCCCTGTATGGTGGCAAAGAGGCAGGGAAGGCAAGGCGAGGGACCCTTGTTCATGCATCCAGGGACAATGCTGAAGTTCCCAAAGTGGCTCTCAGACAGGCAGGGGGCAAACCCCGTGCAGAGGGCAGCCTCCTCTCTTCGTGGCCTCGCAAGAACCGGCAAGACGACGCAGAATGTTCCAGCTATCCTGGGGCAGGGCCACAGGCGCTGAGGACAGGTGGAAGATGAGGTGTGGCCGAACGCCCAGGGGACTGAGCTGATTCACAAACGGGCCTTTCCTCCTACCTCGGCACGGCGCCAGCCAATGCCTCCTCCGCTCACCTCTCTCCTGTGCCCCAGGAGCCAGGACGGCACACAAAGCGCCTGTTGGAGTGAGCGTTCCCCTGTCCTGGTGGCGCGCTCTGCCCTGCTTAGTCTAACATTTAAAATGCCAGTTTGCCTGCAACACGGATCTGGTCTTCAAGGAGAAGCTTCACGGTTTCTCCTGGCTACAGTGTCAGCCTCCAGGTCTAGAGAGCTTCCTCGCGCCCTGCCGACGGGGCTGGGGCCGGGGCTGCCCGGATGTTGGTTGATAAGCCTGGACGTGCTCCCGACCACGAACGCGTTAGGTTTGCCCAGAGCCGGAGGCCTGTGTGTATTTGTGATCCCACTCCCACCCCTCACCTGGGTTAAGAAAACTGATGGCTTTCGAAAGGCCAAGTTTCCCCAAGGCTCTCTCTCCTAGGCGGTTACCACAACCGTCGAAGTGTGCCATCGCCAAATGGAAGGGATTGTTTTGACACAAAAGCGGATCGGCCACAGCACACGTAATTTGGCAAGACACGTGGAACTTGGTGGGGTTTTTGAGAAAATGCTTCTGTTGGGAGGAGCGGGGGAGACCCACAGGGCGCTGGGGGCAGGTGCAGAATCACCTTGTGAGGCGGCGTCAGCGGACGCTGGCGGAGACAGGCTCGCGTCAAGTTACGATAACGTGTGTTTGCACGGAGCGGAACAACCGCACCAGCGAGACGGGCTCCTGGGCTCCTGGAGGGAGGGGTTCCGCCCCGCAGCAACCGCCAGGGGAACCACCCTTGCGCCCCGAGACCCTTTCTGGGCTGCTCTCCAGATGGCTGCTTTGGGGGCCCCCCATTCTGATCAAGAAAAGACGGGGGTCCCCCAGCCCACTCTGAGTCTGGTTGGCCCGGGAGGGCTCGCTGGTTTCACGGGTCACTGTGGCACACGTGGAAAGGCCTCGGCCAACAGTGTCACCCCCCCCCCCCCCGCTCCTCCCCCTCCCCCAACACTGCATCCTGCACGGGGGAGGCCAGCTGCCGCGGGCTGCCGAGGCCTGGAGTTGGGCTGCACGGGAGAGGCCAGCTGCCGCGGGCTGCCGAGGCCTGGAGTTGGGAGGCGGCCAGCGTCTGGCCTGAGGGGTCCCAGAGGCCGGGGCCGGCTTCCGGTTTGCCCAGTTTATCCCCGCGGGGCCACTGTCAGAGCCCCAGAGGAAGTGTCTGGGATTTTGCAGGCCATGTGGGCCCTGTCACGTGCATATTGTGTTCTTTTTCCAACCCCTGAAGAAGGTAAAACCCACTGAGCCCACGGGGGCTGTCCAGAGCGGCGTGTAGAACCCTGAACCCCACCTCTGCCTTTCCATCATGCTCCTTCAAATTTTTTTGGGGGGGTCTGGCTCACAGACACCATGTGAGCCCCTAGATTCGAGCCCAGGGCCCGAGGCTGCACGGCGCTCACCTGATGGCTACGGGGGCCGCCACGGTGCTGGTGCTGAGGCTCCATCCAGACTCCTCCTGACTCCGCCAGGACGGCTCCGGGCGGGGGGGGGGCGGGAAGCAGGAAGTGGGGATCTTGCAGGAAGCAGGAAGCGGGGGTCTCGCTACAGGAAAAGGCAGCTGTAAACATCTACAACGCCCTCACGGCCTCGGCCCTCTCAGAGCGGCTCCCGGAGAGGGGATGGAGAGCTCCTCACTGCTGAGACCTCTTCCCACGCGACACGAGGAGATGGGGCCCGTGGAAGCTCAGCTTGGGGCTCCCAGCAGGACCACTGGCATCTTGGACGCCCCCCTGGCCCCTTCAGGATCCTGGTGTGTCTCCCAATCCCAACCACAGGTGGTTCAGCAGCAGCGAGGGGGCTCAGCATGCTCTGTGGGGTCCTCCCCCCTCAGACTGGGGGGCGACGGAAACAACTGACAACCTCCCACCTATCTCCCGCCACACACACATCACCAGGGACAGGGGCCACGCATCGCGCACGGCTGCCCGCCGCTCAGCACAGGGCTGGTTCAAGCGCAGCCTTCGCGTGACGACTCTGCCCGCCGGGGCTGCGTGCACACGGCCTGAAGTCTTGACATCTCTAGGGTCCCCAATAACAGGAAGTCCTTCCTGGGGAGACCCTTCCTGACCCTGCACGACTCCCGGGAGGGAGGCTGGGTGGTGACCCCACTTCACAGGAGCAGAGCGCAGCGAGAACAGAGGTAGGACAGGTGTCGCCATCCCAGAGTTTCCTCCTCCGAGGGCGCCACCACCCTGCTTTTGCATGCTGCAGATGGAATATTCTGGAAGGGTGTGCATGTCTGTGCACACTCTGAAAAACGTGACTCTTCCTGCAGACACGTGACCGGGGACCCGAGTTGTGTGTGTGCTGGGGACGGCTTGCGCCCTTTCTTCTTGTGCTGCGTGTTAACCGTTGGTGTTTCTCCTGCTCCTCTCTCGGGCAAGAGAGGGGACCAGGTGGGGGTGACTGACTGCACTTGCTTAAGACGAATCAAGGTGTCAGAGGCTGGCCCACACCCTCAGGGGGACCGAGGGAGGGTCCTGGGAAAGGTGGGCTCCGACGTCCCTGAGCAGCGCAGGGCGGGTCAGCTCTTGCTCGCCCGGCAGGGGCTTCTCAAGTCCTCGGGGGCAGATTTCCCTGATGCTTTGCGGGTGGCGGCCGGGCTGCGTGGCGTGGCCTGGGGCTCATGCAAGAAGGAAGAGTTGCTGGGCTTGGCGTCCTGAGAGTCGGCGGCGGCAGCGGATATGTCGGCCTCGCTGGACAGGTCTTCTGTCGAAAAGTCCAGGCTCCCGAGCTTGGCCAGCGAGTGGGAGCGCTTCAGCGGCGACGAGACGGTGAGGCCCGCCAGCCGGAGCCGCGTCTCGATCTCCTGCGTGCGCTGCTTCACCAGCCCCGGCTTCCCGCGGACGCTGTGGATGCTGTCGCTGCTGGAACTGCGGGTCAGGCTGGAGCTCACGGCCGACGAGGTGGGCGTGTAGCACACGGTCTTCAGGAAGTCCTTCGAGAAGCTACTGGTGTGGTCCAGGCGGCCCAGGAAGGCCGGGGGGCTCCTCAGCAAGGCTCCGTCTGGCGCATGGGGCGCAGCCGGCTCCTGGCTCCCCTCGGGGATGCTGGCCTCCAGCCTGCCGGCCAGGCCGTCCGCCGGCGAGCCCTTGAGCCGCTCCAGCTCCCTGGTGTGCTTGCGGACGAGGCCGGCCTTCTGCAGCTGGATGATGGACTCCTGGTGCTGCATCAGGTAGCTGGTGGGCGGTGGCCTCTCCGAGTCACCGCCGAACAGAAGCAGCCGCAGGTCCTTGGTGGGCCTCGGGTCTTTCTTGGGCGACGGCTCTTCCCTCGCCCCTTCCGTGCAGGGAAGGCTCTGATCACAGTGAGGATTCTTCAAGAGGAGGGGCAGCTTTGGAAGGACCTTCAGGGTCTCTCTGGAAGGTTCCAAAAGGCTGACTGGCAACTCTGGGGTGGCCCGGGCCCCAAGGCCATTGCCGTCCGGCCGCCTTGGGCCAGTGGCTGGGAGGACTGGGGACGTTTCAGCTGGGCCAGAGGCTGGCTTCTCCAGGGTTTTGCATCTGCCGGTGGCATGGGTCACAGGGGAAGAGGTGACATGGGGCAGGAAGGCGGGCTGCGTGCAGATGGCGCCGGCGCTTGGGTCCTCATGTGGCTCCCTGAAGGCCTCGGGAGCCCCGCTGGCCGTGGGGTACATGCAGTTGGCACAGGATTTATAGGGTGGCTTCACTTTGTTCAGGATCCCAAATATGGCGTCATGCTGCAAGGGTACAAGGACATCGTGAGAGGGTGCAGTCAGGACCAGGGTGGGGCCGGGCACTGCAGAGGCAGCACTGGCTTGCGCCTCCTACTGTAGCACAGCCACAGTGACCTCTTGGACTGCCCGTGAGTCACACGGTTGGGGACAAGTCAGGGGGCAGAGCTGGGCCTTCCAGGAGTCAAGTGCCCGAGGTCCTGGGCAAACCACGGCTTCCAAGGACCCCTCTTTGGAATCCCACTTTGCAGTCTGCACAGTGGGACCCTGTTTCAGGCCTTCCCTGGTCCTCTGGCTCACAGAAACAGAGACACGGCCTCTCTTTTGCACAAAGAATCTGCCTCTAGGGGCTGGCGCTGTGACACTGGCATCCCCCGTCACAGTGCCAGGTCAAGACTGAGCCACTTCACTTCTGACCCAGTCCCATGCTAACGCACCTGGGAAAGCAGCAGCTCACGGCCCATCCTTGGGCCTCCGCCACCCACGTGGGAGACCCGGATGGAGTTCCTGGTTCCTGGCTTGGACTTGGCCCAGACATGGCTGTTGCAGGCATTCAGGGAGTGAACCAGCGGATGGAAAAATCTCTCTGCCTCTCCTTTTCTCTCTCTGTTCTGCCTTTCCAATAAATAAATACTTTCTTAAAAAAATAAAATAAAAACTTCACCTGGGGTGTCTGCAGCCCCACAGGAGGTACCTTTCCATGCAGGCAACATAGCCTGGCTCCAGCACCATCACCCAGCTCCTCACGGTCTTGGGAAAGATTCCGACTCTGACCTAACACAGTACCCGCAGGGCCTGGTGAGGTGGCAGGCTGAGCTGGGTTTTTCTTTTCACTTTTTTTAGAGGTGGTGGTGGTGGGGACAGTGAGAAAGAGAGAGAAAAGAGCTGATGCTGCGGTGCAGCGGGTTAATGCCCTGGCCTGCAGTGCTGGCATCCCATATGGGCACCGGTTCAAGCCCCAGCTGCTCCACTTCTGATCCAGCTCTCTGCTATGGCCTGGGAAAGCAGTGGAGGATGGTCAAAGTGCTTGGGCCCCTGCACCTGCATGGGAGACCCGGAAGAAGCTCCTGACTCCTGGCTTCAGATCGGCGCAGCTCTGGCCATTGCCGTCATTTGCAGAGTGAACCAGAAGATGGAAGACCTCTCTTTCTCTCTCTCCACCTCTGCCTCTCTATAACTCTGTCTTCAAATAGATAAATAAATCTTAAAAAAGAAAGAAAGAAGCCGGCGCCGCGGCTCAATAGGCTAATCCTCCATCTAGCGGCGCCGGCACAACGGGTTCTAGTCCTGGTCGGGGCGCTGGATTCTGTCCTGGTTGCCCCTCTTCCAGGCCAGCTCTCTGCTGTGGCCAGGGAGTGCAGTGGAGGATGGCCCAAGTGCTTGGGCCCTGCACCCCATGGGAGACCAGGAGAAGCACCTGGCTCCTGCCTTCGGATCAGCACAGTGTGCCGGCCACAGCGCGCCGCCCACGGCGGCCACTGGAGGGTGAACCAACGGCAAAGGAAGACCTTTCTCTCTGTCTCTCTCTCACTGTCCACTCTGCCTGTTTAAAAAAAAAAAAAGAAAAGAAAAGAAAAAAGAAAGAAAGAGAGACAGACAAAGATCGATTGATCGATCTTCCAGCCACTGGTTTACTTCCCAAATGCCCACAACAGCTAGGACTGGGCTGGGTCAGGGCTGGGAGCCAGGAACTCCATCATGGTCTCCCTCGTAGGTGGCAGGGGCCCAAGCACTGCGGCCATCTTCTGCTGCCTTCCCAGGTGCATCAGCAGGGAGCTGGATCAGAAGCGGAGCAGCCAGGACTCCGACTGGGCACTAGGATATGGGACACAGATGTCCCAGGTGGTGGTGTGGCTGCCAGCCAGATACCAGCCAGAGGCGGGTAGAAGGAGGGAAAACTGCAATCAGTCTTTGGCTTTGAAGCCTCAATGCGACTTGGAGGTTGGTGGAAGTCACTGCCCAGTTTTGCTTGCGTCGTGGTGACATGTTAACGACACTCTGGCTTTCTACCTCAATGCACCTGTGGGTGTCTCCAGCGCTCTCCCTCAAGAACTGCAGCTGTCCTGTGGCATGGGCAGGGGAGGCCACTGCTCACTACTAATGGAACAGAGAGAAGGTTCTAGGTGAGAACCAGGTGGAGGCTAAAACCTGGTTGTAGAGAATCCACCAGATATGACAGAACAGACTAACGGAGTTGAGCACTGGGTCCAGAGTGGGAGTATGAGACAGTGATGTGGAAGAATTACTACCAGCTGATAATTGCTTAGAGGTGGTAATGGCCTTGTAGTTATGCCCTATGTAAATGAGCATAAATGGAGAATAAAACGATACAAGGATACTTCAAAAGTTTGCTTAAACTACAATTAAAAATACTTAAGGGACTGACTTTGAGGCACAGCAGGTTAAGCTACCACCTGTGATGCCAGCGTCCCGTACTGGAGTGCTGGTTCAAGTCCCAGCCACTCTGCTTCCCATCAGGCTTCTGGCTAATTCACACGAGAAGGCAGCAGAGAGTGGCCCAAGTACCGGGCCCCTGCCACCCATGGGGGAGACCAGGATGGAGCTCCTGGCTCCTCACTTTGGCCTGGCCCAGACCTGGCTCAGACCTGGCTGTTGTGGGCATCGGGAGTGAGCCAGTGGGTGAAGGACCCTCCTGCCGGTGCTCTGCTTTTCTGGTTAATGGCTCCAGTTTCCTGCTAATGCAGATGCTGGGAGACAGCGGTGATGGCTCAAGTGACGGGGGCCGGGCTGCCCATGTGGGAGACCCTGGCTTGGGTTCTCAGCTCCCGGGTCTCTGCCCAGTCCCGGCTGTTGCAGGCATTTGGGAAGTGAACGAGTGGATGGGAGTGCATGCTATCTCTCTGAAATAAATAAAAAGTAATTTTAAAAAAAGGGGCTAAGTGTATTTTGGTACAAAAAATTGCAAAATTCATGTATATGAGGGGGTCTTCAAACAAGTCACATAAACTAAATAATATAAAACTGCATGGAGCCGGCACTGAGGCGCAGTAGGTTAATCCTCTGCCTGCAGCGCCGGCATCCCATATGGGCACCTGTTCTAGTCCTGACTGCTCCACTTCTGATCCAGCTCTCTGCTGTGGCCTGGGAAAACAGTGGAAGATGGCCCAAGTCCTTGGGCCCCTGCACCCACGTGGGAGACCCAGAGGAAGCTCCTGGCTCCTGGCTTCAAATCTGCCCATTTCCGGCCATTGCAGTCAATTGGGGAGTGAACCAGGGGATGGAAGACCACCCCCCCCACCCAAACCCTACCTTGCCTCTCTGTAGCTCTGCCTTTCAAATACATGAATAAAATAAATCTTTTTTTTTTTTTTTTTTTTTTTTTTTTGTAAAGTGCTTGCAGCTGGGGGAAGGTTCCATGTTTTACATTTCACACGGGAAGAAGGGAGCTGCAGGCGCCGTGTGGGACGGGGACAGCTTGCCAGGGACCTGGCTGAGTCCCTCTCAATCCCTGACAGATCCCACCAGACATGCACAGGCCAGGCCCCTAAGCGGTGGGCAGAATCGCCCTCTGGATTGAACCTGCTGGCCACGGGAGGTGGACTGCTGCCCAGCAGGCATGGCGGAGTGCAGGGCTGGGAGGGGGCAGCTCTGCGGGGCAGGGCAGGGGTGATGTGCTGGGGGACCCCGAGTGCCCGCCCCACACCTACCTCGAAGTCATCCGGGCAGCTCCTCTTGCTGTTGTTATTATTTAGGTTCTCCCGGTTGAGCGGACTTGGGGGGTGGCCCCACCTCCCAGCTCCTGGGCCCTCGTCCCTGTCCATCTCCTCCACCTGCGGGAGGGAGCCACTCCGCGTCTTGGGGCTCCCAAACTCTAGCCTCTTCTTCACGTCCTTCTCACAGGGGGCAGGGCTCTCCTGGGGCTGTCTGGCCGGCCGGGGCGCCTCAGGCGGCTGCGCAGCACCCTCCAGGAGCGCATCCCTCTCTAGATCCTCGAGCTGGACCAAGCCGTCCGCTTCCTCATCCGGGGAATGTAACAGGGGGTCTGAGAGCCGCCGGAAGCAGCAAGGGAGCGTGGGCCCTCCCGGGAGCCTGCTGCTGGCGAACGCGGGCTGGGTGGCATCGCCCACGCAGGGCAGCTGGGCTTCCGTGGCGTCATCCAGGGCCTCTGGCAAGAAGTCACTGGGGCCCGCGGGCTCGTCTGCAGGCTGCTGGAGGCTGCTCTCTGGCTGCGGGCGCCACAGCTTGTTGTGCCGCTGTTTGCTGTGGGCGGAGAGAGCAAGCAAGGTTGGCCAGGCAGACGGCGCCCGCAGGGTCCCGGGAGGAGCGAGCTGGGGACAGCCTGAGGTCAGGTGTGTGCCAGGGGTGTGCCCCACGTGTCAAGCATGTGCACCAAGAGTCGATTAGGTAAAGTCACCTGTTTCCAGAAACGCAAGGCTGAGAAACGGCATGAGGCCCCTGCCCCATTGAGGCTCCCAAGAGAAGCCTCGTGTGGCTTTCCCGTGCCCAAGGACGACGTGGGAGCTAACCTGCTCGGTCACGTCCCTGCCACTCTGTAACTCCGCCTCTCAGCTGCTGCCTGTCACAGGCAAACACTGATCCTCTCCCACCAGACTGGGGGCACACGAAGAGGACCACGGGGAGGGCAGGTAACGGTGGACTCACACGCACGTCCCCGGGGACACACAGTGTGTGTGTGTGTGTGTGTGTGTGTGTGTGAGAATCAGGAAACATGAAATATTTGTTTAGGGCAGAGCAATGACAGGTCAGATTTTAAATGATTTCTTCTAATACTATAGTTATTTTTTAATTAAAGGTTTATTTATTTGAAAGGCCGAGTGACAGAGAGGAAAAGAGGGAGATCTTCCATTGCTGGTTCATTCTCCAAATGGCTGCAACAGCCAGATCTGGGCCAGGATGAAGCCAGGAGCCAGGAACTCCATCCGGGTCTCCCACGTGGGCAGCAGGGACCCAAGCACTTGGGCCATTTTCTGCTGCTTCCCAGGAGCACTAGCAGGGAGCTGGATCAGGAGCAGAGCAGCCAGGACTCAAATCAGCACTGATATGGGATGCCGGCACGGCAGGCGATGGCTTAACCAGTGGCGCTGGTTTTATAATACAGTTCATAAATACAGGCAACCGAGGTGGGAGAGATCTACAGTGACAGAAGGTAACTGAGCCTCCCCAGACCTGAGGGTGACAACACCCTGGGCCAGGAGGGTCGCAGCAGCAGAGAGGCAACTTGTCAGTCAGGGCTCGCTGCTGCTCTTCCGGGCGAGGGAGCATCGTGCTCGTTTGTTACTGTCTGCACCGTGCACGCCCTCCCCTGGGCTGCGAAGCTCAAGGCAGGGCCACCGAGACCCCTAACCCCTGGCTGGGCTGCAAAGGCACTCTGGCAGTGAGTGACGACCGCCAGAAGGAGGGAGAGGACAGCAGCTTGCCCGGCCCTGCTCCTCCTAGTCTGGGCCCCGTCTGGGGACCCCGCTGAGACACTCTCCAGCTGACAGTGAAGCAGTCCAGCCATGGCCGGAGCTGTTCCCAGGATCCCCGTCAACCTGGCCAGGGCGCTGCTGCTTCCCCAAAACTTGGCCAAGAAGCCACTAGATGGAGCCTCTGGCTTCCTTCCAACAAGGGTCAGGAATAATCCAGGCCTAGGAAGGGACCGGAGAAGGCGAGCCCTGAGCAGCTGGCCTCTGTGAGGGCCTGGGGCGCTGGCGGCCTGCCATCTCCGGGGCCCCCTCTGCCCCGAGTGGGCACAAGAACCTCTCAGAGGCCAGCAGACCCGGGAGTGCATGGCGGAACGGGGGGCCTCTCAGCGCCAGTTCCGCAGGCATCCCCAGCCCCGGGGGAAGGAGGACCCCCTGTCCTTTGCAGACCCCTTCAGGGCAGGAATGAGAAGTCTTAAAAGCATCCCAGGGGAGCTGAGGTTTAGCCTGGCAGTTGGGTGCCCACACCCCACAGCAGGGCACCTGATGTTCCATTCCCGGCTCTAGGGCCTGGCCTGGGCTCCCTGTGCATGCTCACCCTGGGAGGCAGCAGTGATGGCTCAAGTCACTGGGTTTCTGCCGCACACACGGGACCCTGGAGGGTGTTGCCAGCTCTTGGCCCAGCCCTGGCTGTTGTGGGTAACAGGGAGTGAACCAGCAGATGGGATATTCTCTCTCTCTCTCTCTCAAAATGGGATGGAAGGTAAGAAGGGAGGGAGGGAGAAAGAAGGGAGGAAAGGAAGGAAGCAGGGAAGCCATTGGACCTACGTGGGAGCACACGGCACTTGCCTTGTTGTGACCGGCTTATTGCGCCTGGTGCAACGTCCCCAAGGTTCACCATGTTGTAGCAGGCATCAGATTCTGGGTCCTTTTTAGGGCCGAGTAATATTCCACTGTACATGCAGACCTCATGCTGTTCCCCATTCACTCATCAACACACAAGAGCCACTGGTACCTCGTGGCAGAGACAGAGAAAGATCCTCGCTCTGTGCTTCATTCCACAGATGCTCACAAGAGCCTGGGCTGGGCCAGGTTGAAGCCAAGAGCCAGAAACTCCTTCTGGGTCTCCCTCATGGGTGGCAGGGACCCAACTACTTGGGCCATCACCTGCTGCCTCTCAGGGCATTAGTAGGACGCTGGAATCGGGAGCAGAGCCAGGACTCGACACCAGGTACCCCGTGCCAGTTCACCTTCAGGCGGGTTTTTAACCAAGAAGAAGAGACTGAGGCTCAGGGAGACTGACCGAGCCGCCTGAATGCTCACAGGTGCAGATCCTGGGCATCTGCTTCCGCAATCCTGAGCTTGCCCTGTATCAAAGGGTATGCGTGGGGGCCGGGGCTGTGGCACAGCAGGTAAAGCCACTGCCTGCAGTACCAGCATCCCATATGGGCACTGGTTCAAGTCCCGGTTACTCCACTTCCAATGCAGTTCCCTGCTAATGGCCTGGGAAAGCAGCGGAAGATGGCCCAAGTGCTTGGGCCCCTGCACCTGCATGGGAGACCCAGAAGAAGCTCCTGGCTCTTGGCTTCGGATCGGCGCAGCTCCAGCCATTGTGGCCATTTGGGAAGCAAACCAGTGGATGGAAGACCTCTCACTCTCTCCCTCCCTCTGCCTCTCTGTAACTCTGCCTTTCAAATAAGTAAATCTTTAAAAAGGAAAATAAAAACTGTGCACAGGACATGGTGCCAAGCGGACGCTCGGGAAGCAGGAGGCCCTCAGGCCCACACCGAGCCCCAGCTCATGCCTTGGACAAGTGGTCAGGCACTGCCCCTCGTGCAGCCAAGGCACACGCAGGGCCCCTGGACACTGCCGATCAGAGACCCGCTCCTCTCTTCCCGCAAGGGGGCGCTCTGGCTCTGCCAGCGACCCTTCCCGCAGGCCGGCACCCACCTGGCGTCCAGGATGCCCTCGTACTCGGACAGCTGCTTCATGAAGCCCGCGTTGGGCCGGGTGATGCTGCGCTTCTGCTTCACGTAGTTGTACGCCTTCTCCAGGGGCCAGCCGAACTCCTTCATGGCGTAGGCGATGACCGTGGACGCCGAGCGGCTGACACCCATCTTGCAGTGGACCAGGCACTTGGAGTGGTTCCTCCTGCGGGGGCGGAGGCGGAGAAAGAGTTAGGAAGCTTCCACGACGTCATCTCTGTCCGTGCCCGGCTGACTTCCTCCTTAGACCCTGACGTCATCGGCCGCGGTCTGCTGTGTCGGCATTGTTTACAGAGCAGGTTTGCACACCCTCTAACAGCAATCACTCTGCTGCTGGATCAATCATATCCTCGCCCCGCCACGGCCTGCAGGACTGGCTGCCTTCAGGAATCTTCCCACCTGGCACGCGCCAGACGCCCAGAACCCTGCCCCGAGAAGCCACTGGCAGCCAGGGGACGCCTGCAAAAGCGGCTCAGCGGTGGCAGCAGATGGGGACGGGGAGGAGCTGCTGCAGCAAATGGGGTCAGCGGGCAAGGGCTGCTGGGCCCTGGGGACAGCGAGGTGCCAGTCAGACAGAGGGCAGGGATGGCGGCCGCGGGGGAGGGGGGACGCGTGAGTTGTAAGTGCAGGCTCAGGCGTGTCTGGTTTGCTTGCTCAAGGGCATGGGGAAGGCCGAGCTGGCCAGGGCGGCACCTGCCCTGCGGTATTTGTTCAGGGGGGAGTAAGTGCCTGGCTCTGCTGCCCTGGCCTTGAATCTGCCCCCCAGGTCTCTGTGCCTGGTGTTTTCTTGAATGCCTGTCTGAAGTCTGTCCCCAGAGGATGCAGGAGGACTGACACCTTGGAAAGGACATGCTGTGGAGCTCGGACCCAGAGGGGCACGAAGCCAGCAGGGTGCTCCTCACAGGGTGACCTCCGAGTCACCCTGTGGTGACTCGGTGCGGGGAGCAGGGACGGCTCAGGCTGCGGGGCTGGCCTTGGCCTCTGCTGGTCAGTCTGTGGAGCTCTGCCTGGGCTGGGACGCAGGCTTTAGGCCCAGGGATGGGCGGGGCTCTCCTCCCTGACCCTTCTTTGGCTCAGCGGCTCCCCAGGGGGGAGAGCTCCCAAGAGCGTCCACTTGCGGTTAGACCTTGGCAAAAACCAGGGGTCCGATGTTGTGACCCAGGACAAGTGGGAAGGGACGAGCACATCAGGGCCTGTGTGTGGAGACGGGCAGTGGCTAGCGGCCAGCAGCCTGGTGCCCGGCTCCAACCCCAGCCCCGGCGCATGCTCACTTGGCTTTGTTTATGAAGTGATACGCTTCGTTCCAGTGGGCCAGCAGGTCTGTGGTCTCCTCGTCATAGACACGGATGTTGTGATAGGCAAATAAGCCGGGGAAGAAGTTATCTATTTCTCTGGTGACATTTAAGATGTAGTCAACCCTGCAATGAGAAAAACCAGAGAGCAAATTTGGAGAATCAGGAGGAATTGGACATAAAAAAAAAAAAAAAAAAAAAAAAAAAAACACACAGGCAAAGGGAAGAAAAGTTAGACACAGGAAGAACGGATGTCTGTGGTGGGACTCTTGTGGTTTTTTTCTTTTCTTTTTTGTAATTTCTAAATGCCCTCCACGTGAGAACGCATTATATTTTATTTAAAAAAATTTCCTTATTTTAAAAAGCCTCCCGATCAAAAGCATTGCTCAACAATGTTAACTGTGCAAACTAAATATATGCATTACTTAAATAAATACACTCTACACGCCTTCAAGTTGCAAAATTTACAGCTATCGCTGAGTCTACAGGGGCTGTTGTTTTTCAAGTCCGCGCTGTTTGATAGTTAAAAAGCAGAAAACATCCATCCATCATCTACGTCCCTGGGAACTGCCTGCAATCCTGTTTTGAAACAAGGCAGGATATAAATAAATGAGAGGGTCTGCTATCCCTCTGAACTTAATCAGTCACTTCTTTCACTTGTAGGAGACCAGAGTGACTGCAGGGGTCAGGAGACACTTCCAGTCGGCTTCGTAAGAGGACACTGATACGTGCAGAGAAAATGCCTCCGAGGCCGCTCGTTTCTTCCCAGCCACGCGGCCGGCCTGGAGAACACGAGGCCCCCTTTGGAGAACTACTCCGCGATGAAAGGACACCTCCTAACCAGCAGTTCTAAAGATGTATTTTAGGATTTGTTTAGTCTTGATTTTCAAATGCGGTCATTCGAGAATGCCATCACGTCAGACACACAGGATGGCGACTTTGTGGCTGTGTGGGTTAAAAAATAAATAAATGGGGGGAAAGTCCAGCCGTCTGTTCCGAAAGACCCAGGTTTAAACGTTCTTCATTTCTGGAGCCCAGCGCTTCCTGGCCAGGCCGCCACTGGGCCCCCAAGCATAACCGGAGGTCGAGGCGGGAGTGGCCCAGGGACCACGGCGCAGGGACTCAGCAGTACCATTGGGTGCGATTCAGAGCGGTCCTCTCTGACACGCCACTCCGAGGCACCTCCGTGCAGTTATGCACATCAGCCCTGCCAGCTACTTCAGAGACCGGGCAGCCCGGGCCTTGCTGAGCCGCCCGGAAGGACGGGGGAAGACAAGGGGCGCAGACTCACCCTGAGCCCTGCAGTTCCTCCAGGTTGGATGCATTCCATTCTGAGCCCTGGGGGACAGATCACACAAACCCCCATGAGTGTCACACGCCAGCCAGCCTTGCAGCTGCTTACGGGACGTGGGGTCTTCCCTGGCCATGACCGTGAGGCCTTGGAGGACGGTGAGGGGCTCCCAGCATCCTCTGTGGCATGACGGGGAGGGGAGGGAGGACCCAGGAAACCCTGCTGCCGTCGCTCTGCTTCCCTTCCTGGGACCCCAGTGGGGTCGGCTCGCGACCCCCCTTGGGGGCGTCTGCACTCATCACCGATGACAGCAGAACTCATTCCACTTTTCTGGCAGGGATTTTGACAACATTATAAAGCCTCCCAGTGGCTCCACTTACAAAAAGCATCCTGAGGGGCTGGCGCTGTGGTACAGGAGGGTAAGCCTCTGCCTGTGGCGCCGGCATCCCATATGGGCGCTGGTTCACATCCTGACTGCTCCAGCTCCCTGCTAATGGCCTGGAAAGCAGTGGAAGATGGCCCAAGTGCTTGGGTTCCTGTACCCATATGGGAGACCCAGAGGAAGCTCCTGGCTTTGGATCAGTTCAGTTCCAGCTGTTGTGGCCATTTGGAGGGTGAACCAGTGGTTGGAGGACCTCTCTGTAACTCTACCTCTCAAATAAATAAATAAAATCTTAAAGAAAAAAATAAAATACTCTTCAGGTGAATATTTAACAGGCCAGGGAAATATCAGCTAAGTGAAAAAACTGTTAAAAGAAAGCAAGTTAGGGGCATTGTGGCACAGTGGCTAAGCGACCACCTACAACACGGGCATTCCCACATGAGCACTGGTTCAAGTCCTGGCTGCTCCACTTCTGATCCAGCTCCCTGCTAATAGGCCTGGGAAAGCAGTAGAAGATGGCCTAAGTGCTTGGGCCCCTGCACCCATGTGGCAGACCTGGAGGGAGTTCTGGGCTCCTGGCTTCAGCCTGGCCCAACCCTGACCAGTGTGGCCATCTGGGGAGTAAGCCAGTGGATGGGAGATCTCTGTCTCCCCACCTCCTCTGTAACTCAGCTTTTCAAATCAATCAATCAATCAATCTGGATTCAAGGAACGTGGAAGGGTGAAAAAGACAAAGGAAAAGGAACAAATGGTCACTTTGCTCTTAGGAAATGCAGGTGACCCCCAAAGAGCAGCCCCCGCGAGCCACCTGCGGTGCTGAGAGGGCGGGACCTGGGCGAGCTGGCCCCGCCTGGTGCTGCCGGCCAGTCTGTTATTATAACTAATTCCTTTAGTATCTCTCGTGACAAAGTGACACAGAGCACTGAGCCAGGCAGAAAAACCACGGCAGCCCCACCGAGGCTGTGAGCTCCCCCTGACATGACCATCGCCTGGTGGAGAGAGGCCAGCCGGGGGTGGCTGTGCGGCGCTCCCCGCGGGTGGGTCCAGGAACGCAGGCGTGCGAGGGTTCTTGCGAGGGCGCCTGAGAAGTGCCTGTTTCCCCGTCACTCCACCCGTGCGACAGAGCAGCTGTGTTCACCCACGGGCACTTCCAGGCAATGAGAAGATGGGTTTGAAATCCGTGGTCAAAAACTTCCAGGAACGCGTATCATGAAAGAACACACACATTTTAACCTTCTGAAGTGCCCTCAGTAACACGGCACATGCACGTGCGGGAGTGTCATATATACACACGTGTGTGTGTATAGATCCATACACGTGGGAGGGATGCCATCCGGAAACCCTCGATGGCTTCCTTCTTTTTTATTTATTTATTTATTTATTTATTTATTTATTTATTTATTGACAGGCAGAGTGGACAGAGAGAGAGAGAGAGAGAGAGAGAGAGAAAGGTCTTCCTTTGCCGTTGGTTCACCCTCCAATGGCCGCCGCGGCCAGCGCGCTGCGGCCGGCGCACCACACTGATCCAATGGCAGGAGCCAGGAGCCAGGTGCTTTTCCTGGTCTCCCATGGGGTGCAGGGCCCAAGCACCTGGGCCATCCTCCACTGCACTCCCTGGCCACAGCAGAGGGCTGGCCTGGAAGAGGGGCAACCGGGACAGAATCCGGCGCCCCGACCGGGACTAGAACCCGGTGTGCCGGCGCCGCTAGGCGGAGGATTAGCCTAGAGAGCCGCGGCGCCGGCCGATGGCTTCCTTCTGACACAGGCAGAATCCTGCCCGCCTTCAGCAGCAACTCCGCGTCCCCAGCTCGCCCAGGCAGCACTTTCTCTTGTGGCGGCACACGCGCGTGGCGCCCTCCATCTGTATTTTAGTTAGTTCTCATAATCTCCCCCGAGGTCTGCGGTGAAGGAAGAGGCAAACGGATCTGCCCCAGGGGATGGGGCCCGAGAAGCGCATGTGGCTGGGCCACCGGGTTGGAGTCTCAGCCCACCACGGGCGCTCCTCCGCGGTCTGCGGCTCCCTCTGCAAACCTGCCCATTGCCTTCATGCTGGGCACACCAGAGGTGTGGAGATCCGGCACGAGTGGCCCAGGGTGATGAGACCGACGGGGGCGGCTCTTCCAGTGGGCTCCGGGAGCCACGCACAGAAGGGAAGCCCTGTGGGATGTGTCTGCCCCATTGTTCTCATGCGTGGGATACTGGGGCCTAATTCCGGGGCTTGCTGAGTAGGCTCCTTGGTCCTTTAGCCCACGCACCATTTGGAGGTGAGTGGGCGGGAACAGTGTGTGAGCGACGGCCGACAACATGGGGCCGTGAGAATCTGCGATCACATGCCTCTGGACGATGCCACACAGCTTCCAACAAACTCCCCACGGCTCAGCGGGGAGCCACAGCCCCCACCCGGGCTTGAGAGCAGACCTGTATACAGGCTGCAGGGTGGAGAGGGGTCAGCCCCGCTGGACTCGGGAGGGGGTCACCGGGAACTCAGGCCTGTTTCTTCGCCTGCCTTTTCTCCCTGACTTGCTGCAAAAGCCAAACAATCAAGGCCTGATTCACGTTCCCCAACCAGACACCAACGTGGGCCGTGCCTCTTACGAGATAAAGATGGTCGAAGATAAGGGAGGGCTTGTCCATCTGCCCCAAGATGAGCAGCATCTCGTTGTCTATGAATTCCTTGAATTCTTTCAAGTTACAGTTCATCTGCTTCTCTAACTCGGTCCGGATCTGCGGAGCGGAAGACATTGGGAAGAGTCACGTCAGGGGAAGCACTGCCCCTCTTCAAAGCACTGCGCCCACAGCACAAACTGCGGCTGTTTTCAAAACCAGGGGTTGGCGTTTTCTTTCTTTCTGGGCAGTCGTGCACTGGGACACACACAGCGCACACACGTGCGTGGCAGGCACGCGGGTTACGCAGCCTAGAAGTCAGGCCAACTGGAGGAAGCTGATTACTGCAGGTTAGGAACCTGCCGGCCCCGGGACCTGTGCTACTGAGTCCGAAGCCTTTACGCTTTCACAGCTGAACAGCAACCGTGACGCAGTGAGTGAGACCCTCACAGACAGCTCTGCTCTGCGTAGGAAAGCCCCACCACACAACTGCCAAGAGGTGTTAATTAAGACAAAGACACAATCAGCCTGCAGGATCCTCAAGGGCCTGGTTCCAGGACACGCCCAGCCCCAGCCCCCCACCCCCACCCCAAACCGACAGCTGCAGGCAGTCAAGTCCCTTAAATAAGACCGCAGCATTGCCAGCGCCGCGGCTCACTAGGCTAATCCTCCGCTTTGTGGCGCCGGCACACCGGGTTCTAGTCCCGGTCGGGGCACTGGATTCTGTCCTGGTTGCCCCTCTTCCAGGCCAGCTCTCTGCTGTGGCCAGGGAGTGCAGTGGAGGATGGCCCAGGTGCTTGGGCCCTGCACCCCATGGGAGACCAGGAGAAGCACCTGGCTCCTGCCATTGGATCAGCGCGGTGCGCCGGCCGTAGAGCACCAGCCGCAGTGGCCATTGGAGGGTGAACCAACGGCAAAGGAAGACCGCAGCGCGCCTGTCCAGAAGCCCCGCACATCCCACATCCTCCTGGGCACTTTACATCACCTGCAGAGGACTTGGAGGGCCCAGCACTCGTACACGCCTTGTGAGCAGTGTGTTACACTGTGCTGCTCGGGGCATGGTGACAGGAGAGATACATGAGGGCTTGTTCAGGACACAGGCAGCTGTTCCCCCATCTCTGACCCCAGGTTCCCTGGATTTGAGGATATGGAACCCACAAAGGCAGAGCACTGATGGTAGCATGACCTTTTAAAAGGGCATCTTTTCTAAAAAAAAAAAAAGATTTATTTATTTGTTTGAAAGGCAGTTACAGAGAGAAAGAGACCGAAAAAGAGACCTTCCATCTACTGGCTCACTTTCCAAATGGTTGCAATAGCCGGGGCTGGACCAAGCCTATGTCAGGAGTCATGGACTCCATCTGGGTCTCACATAGAGGGGAGCAGGGCCCCAAGCACTTGAGCCATCCTCCGCTGCCTTCCCAGGTGTGGTAGCAGGGAGCTGCATCCGAAGTGGAGCAGCTGGGAGCAGAACTGGTGGTCTGATACGGGGTGCCCATACCACAGGCAGCAGCTTAGCCCTCTGCGCCCCACCAGCCCTAACAGGATAATTTCAACCTCGTAAATCTGCCCAATGTAAGCTGTTATCATTTGCTGTGTTTCTTGAAGAAAAATAACAGGAAAAAAGCGATCAAGGAAAACAGTGCATGCAGAGAGAAGGCAGGCCAGGTGGGGTCCTGTACAGGAATGTTTGCTGTCTCTTGCTTAAAACCCAGCAGCGTGGGACGCAAGGCGGGAGAGGGCACGAACAGGAAACTGCTTCCCCATGCGACCTACGGAGCCCATGGTGACCTCACAAGTCATCCGAGTGAGGCCTGGGGAGATCAAGAGGCCCGCCTGCGACACCGGCATCCCACACGGGCGCCGGTTCAAGTCTCGGCTGCTCTGCTTCTGATCCGGCTCCCTCCTAGGGTGCCCGGCAAAGCGGCAGAGGATAGCCCAAGTGCGTGGGCCCCTGCTCCTCTCCATGTGAGACCCGGATGGATTTCCAGGCTCCTGGTTGTGGCCTGGCCCAGCCCCAGCTGCTGTGGCCTTTTGGGGAGTGAAGCAGGGGATAGAAGATCTCTTCCTGTCACTCTTTCAAATAAATAAATAAATCTTAAAACAAACAAATAAACAAATAAAAACTTTGCCCCAGGACCCACTGCCAGGAAGTGGCAGCTCTAGAACCAAGCCGGAGGCTGAGTCCAAGGCCTGTGCCCCTCCCCCTGAGTCCTGCTGCCGCTGGGGCGGGCGGGCGGAGAGGCACCTGCAGCCCAGGGCCAGCGCGTCCCTCGGGCCTCCCTCACCTCCTTGGAGGTCACGTTCTCCAGATCCTGGCTCATCATGATGCTTCGGAGCTTGGCTTTGATGAGGCGCTCGGTCCTTTCCCCTTCGGTTGGCCTGGAGAGAAAGGACATCTAGCAGAGCACAGGACAGCAGGAAGCTGGAGGCCAGAGGCCCAGGGACAGCCGACGCTCCGCTCCCTGTTCACACAGTGCAGCGGCGGCGCGGAGAGCTCACGGCGGGGTGTGCGCGGGCCCGGGGTGGGGTGGGGCGCGGGGGAAACCTGCCCCAATGCTAGGATTCCCACAGGGCAGAGTGGACACTCGCCAAGAGGAGGCACCATGGAGCCGAAGCCCACTCCGTGTTCAGCCACACTAGAATTCTCATGGGGCAGAGTGGGAAGCCCACTCCGTGTTCGGCTCTGTGGCATCAGGGCTCTCAGGGCAGGACACTGGGGACCCTCTCCCCTCTCCTCTGGCCCTGCAGCCCAACACCCCTGCCCTTCCAGGTCCTTTAGTCTCTGCCCAAACACACCTGGGCAGGAGGCTGCCGCCACGTCCTGAGATGGCTCAGCCCGGCTATCTCCAGCATCTCCTCTTTCCACGGAATCAGAATCTGTGGATTCCCCCGTGAAGTCTACGTGCCAGCCCCTGCTGGCAAAGCCTCTGCTTTGCTCGCGGGCCACTCG
This sequence comes from Oryctolagus cuniculus, assembly GCF_964237555.1. Lineage (NCBI taxonomy): Eukaryota > Metazoa > Chordata > Mammalia > Lagomorpha > Leporidae > Oryctolagus > Oryctolagus cuniculus. Next base: position 17,949,454 of record NC_091452.1, read on the forward strand.
CACTGGGGCAGTCCTCCTGCCCCGCGGTGACCCTGCACACCTCAAAGCAGCTCTCTCTCCCCACCTTCTCGCCACTCCACCAAGGCCTCGCACGGTCAGCCCAGCCATGCCCTGGACATGCTGCAGCTCATCCCCAGCTCTCCGAAGACCCAGTGTTCCGGGGCGGGCGTTTGCCATGGGGTTAAGGTGCCAGCATCAGCCTGCCTGGGTGTGAGCCCCGGCTCTGCTTCTGATGCCAGCTTCCTGCTGATGCACACCCTGGGAGGCAGCAGGTGATGGCTCAAGTACCTGGGTCCCTGCTGCCCACGTGGGAGATCGGGGTTGAGTTCCATGCTCCTGGCTTTGGCCTGGCCCAGGTGTAACTGCTGTGGGCATTTGGGGAGTGAACCAGCAGACAGGAGCTCTCTATCTCTATCTTTCAGATAAATAAAAACATTTTTAAAAGATTGACTTATTTATTTGGTAGGTTAGAGAGATAGATGGAGAGAGAGATCTTCCATCCCCAAATGGCCACAATGGCCCGGGCTTCATCTGGGTCTCCCACGTGGGTGCAGGGGTCCAAGCACTTGAGCCATCTTCTGCTGCTTTCCCAGATGCATTAGCAGGGAGCTGGATTGAAAGTGCTGCAGACGGGACTAGAACTGGCACTCATACGGGATGCTGGTGCTGTAGATGGTGGCTTAACCAGCTGTGCCACAACTCCAGCCCCAATACAAAAATTTTTCTTAAAGATTTATTTATTTATTTGAAATCGGGCATAAATACAGAGAGAGAAGGAGGGAGAGACAGAGAGGTATCTTCCATCTGCTGGTTCACTCCCCAGATGGCTACAATGGCCAGGAGCCAGGAGTTTTATCCAGATCTCCCACATGGGTGCAGAGTCTGCTGTCTTCCCAAGCACATTAGCAGGGAGCTGGATTCGAAGTACAACAGCCAGGACTTGAACTGGCACCCATATGGGATGCCAGTACTAGAGGTGGAAGCTTAACCTACTATGCCAAGCACCAGCCCCAGCCAATACAAAAATTTTTTAAAAAATAATTGAGAGAAGTCAGTGTTGTGGCGTAGTGGGTTAAGCTGCTGCTTATAGGCCCTACATCCCATATGAGTGCCAGTTCGAGTCCCAGCTGCTCCACTTCCAATCCAGCTCCCTGCTAATGCTCTTGGGAAAGCAGTAGAAGACGGCCCGAGTGCTTGGGCCCCTGCACCCACGTGGGAGACCCGGATGAAGCTCCTGGCTCCTGGCTTCCCCCTGGCCCAGCCCTGGCTGTTTCGGCCACTTGGGAAGTGAACCAGGAAGATCTCTGTCCCTCCCCCTCTCTCAGTAATTCTGACTTACAAATAAATAAATATTAAAAAAAAAAAAAGATAAAAAAAAATTTAAAAGAAGACACCGTGTCACAGAGGAAAGGGATGCTTGAGGGGGAATGGAATCCTGACTAGAAGCGACGAGAGACGCTTCCCCCTTCTCCAGCCCCACCTGATGAGCGTGGCCTTCGCACAAGCACACACCAGCGCTGCTGGGGCCGCACGCTCCACCGTGGCGGCTGCTGGGCTGCTCTGGGCAGCGGCGTTTAGGATCCAAGACAGCAGAGGCCACTCTCACAATGCTTCTGAGAGCAGAGCAGGCAGCTCCCGGAGCGAAGCCTCGGGCGACCTGCAGAAGCCCGGCCAGGCCGCGGCGCCCCACGGGGAGCCGGTCAGACTCCAGAGGATGTCGAAAAGTTTGTGGAAATGGAGTTTGCTGTGGTGCAAAAAAATGTGAAAGCCGACGAGGGGTCTTCAAGTAGGTCATGGGAAATGTGTTATGTATGGATTCTAGAAACTGTAGGTGCCAAAATAAACTTATCTTTGGATTCCGTTTTTCCAAGAGTTTTCTGCAGGGCCCTTGCACGGGGCCATGCATTCCTTCGAGAACCTGATGAGAAATGCGGTCACCGACCTGTCTTCCATTTCTAGAGCGGGGCTCGTGTCACGGTCTCTCCCCACAGCCACCGGCCGCCCCGCGCCCGGGTGACAGCCCCTGGTGACTCTCCCTCCAGGAAGGGCAGGTCGGGCAGGCGTTCACACTCACTTGTCCACGAACAGGGCTGGGGAGTCGGGCCGGGTGGACTCCAGGTCCTGCATGGCATTCCACTCGTTGATGCAGCTCTGCTCCGAGCCGATGCAGCTCTCGTAGTAGGTGGCCCAGATGAGGGCCACGCCCCCGGGGAAGTAGTTGTGTCTCCGAGCCACTTCGCAGGCCTTGTGAAGGACCTGCAGGGCAGACCTGGGTGAGGAGGGGACAGGGTCAGGCCTGGGAGGGCACAGGAAGTGCTCAGTCCTCCCCTCCCCCATGCCAGAGAGTTTTAGGGCAGTTCATATGGGACTCAGCCTTGGTGTCTCGCTTACAACCAAGGGTGTGGAGGGGGCGCGGTGGCCGGAAGCTCACGGCCACCAGGCCAGAGCTGGCAGCCTCTGCACAGACAAGGGGCTTCAAAAGTCCGTGGGAAATGGAATTCAAAGATAAGCTTATTTTGCTGCCAAAAATGTTCGCGTTCCGTACAGTTTTTCCCTAATACACACTTTCCGTGATCTTTTGGAAGGCCCCGTGTAGGAATGGATCTCAAACATTTTTTTTGTATCAAAATAAACTTATCTTTGAATTCCACGTCTGTGAACTTTCTGAAGCTCCTCTGTATGTGTTCACTGAGGCCAGGGGTGCACAGAATAGCCTTCTCCATTTCCCAAGATGAAGGGAAAAAAAAAAAAAACAATGAAAAAAAATAAAGCCCACCCAAATCTCACAGTTCTTCCAGTCAGCTGGCTCAGGTGTTGTTTCACATCCCATCAAGTAACTCCAAAGCATCAACATGGACTTCTGGAGTCGCAGTGACCCTGACCACGTGACCCCCGGGGCAGCTGAGCCGTGGGCAGGCCCGGTCGCTGGGGAGTGCGGAGGATTCTGGCTGCACTCTGCATGATTTCATTTCTAACCCTCCCAGCAACGTGGAAATAACTTAGATCTCTTAGGGAAATTGGTTCTAGAAATTCTTATTAGGGGCGGGTGTTGTGGCGTGGCAGGTTAAGCCATGGGTTGGGATACTCATATCTGCTATCAAGTGCTGGCTCAGGTCCTGGCTACTCCACTGTCAATCCAGTTTCCTGCTGATGCATCCTGGGAGACAGGTGATGATGGGTCAGGTGTTTGGGCCCCTGCCATCCAGGCAGGAGATCTGGATGGAGCTCCAGGATCCTGGCTGTAGCCTGGCCCAGCCCTGGCTGTTGTGGGCATTTGGGGAGTGAACCAGCAGATGGATGGTCTCTCTCTCTCTGTCACTCCACCTTTCAAGTAGATGAAACTCAGTTTAATACAAAAACTAGGGGATGACGCTGTGGTGTAGTTTGTAAAGCTGCCGCCTGTGGTGCTGGCATCCCACATGGGTGCTGGCTCGAGACCTGGCACTACTTCCGATCCAGCTCTCTGCTGTGGCCTGGAAAAGCAGTGGAAAATGGCCCAAGTCCTTGGACCCCTGCACCCATGTGGGAGACCTGGAGCTCCTGGCTCCTGGCTTCCGATCAGCTCAGATCTAGCAGTTGCGACAAATTGGGGAGTGAACCAGCGGATGGAAGACCTCTCTCTCTCCCTCTGCCTCTGCCTCTCTGTAGCTCTGCCTTTCAAATAAGTAAATAAATCTTTTTTTTCCCAATACAGAAACTAACAGAAGAGCTTGGGGAGGCAGAGTACAGCAGAAGAAACAATATTTTTATTTATTTATTTTTTATTTTTTTATTTTTATTTTTTTTATTTTTGACAGGCAGAGTGGACAGTGAGAGAGACAGACAGAGAGAGAAAGGTCTTCCTTTGCCGTTGGTTCACCCTCCAATGGCTGCCGCTGCAGCCGGCGCACCGCGCTGATCCGATGGCAGGAGCCAGGATCCAGGTGCTTTTCCTGGTCTCCCATGGGGTGCAGGGCCCAAGCACCTGGGCCATCCTCCACTGCACTCCCTGGCCATAGCAGAGAGCTGGCCTGGAAGAGGGGCAACTGGGACAGAATCCGGCGCCCCAACCGGGACTAGAACCCGGTGTGCCGGCGCCGCAAGGTGGAGGATTAGCCTATTGAGCCACGGCGCCGGCTCCAGAAGAAACAATATTAAAATGGACACGGTTTAGGTAGTCGTCATCTTTTATTGCTTTTTATAAAAACACAGACAAATTTTCCCTGTGAATTAAGGCCTGGTGGAGGATGACAGAAGAGGGCCTGGAACGCAGGGATTTATCAAACGGCTCAACGATGGGACAGAAAGATCCCAGCCCTGTCACCTCCCCAGGTGTGCAGATCCGCCCTGGCACCAGGCTGGCTGAGGGCACAAACCCATGCTGAACATTTGCCAGATTTAGTTCTGGTTCTAAAGTTTTGGGAAAAACATAAGGGTCTATTTTTTTTTTCCTTCCTTGCCGGTAGAGAAAGAGACAAGAACTCGTCCAGGGACACAGAGAGACACCTGGGACACCCACTGCCCACTGTCCACATGATTTCACTTTTCCCCCAGGGACGCCGCATGAGTGTAGTGGGAGGTCAGAGAGGAGGCGACAGTGCGGACAGCGCTCACCGGGGCCGGCAGAGCTCTGCGCGGTTCTTCCTCCCCGGCCCGGAGAGGCCCGAACACGTCTCGAAGTTGGGCAGAAACCTTCCCATCGGGTGCCACCAGCTCTCTGCTGAGTTTTCGCCCAGATTATTTGAGAGAGAGGTGGCTGCATAGAGATCTGAGTGACCTTCCAAGGAGGCGGAAGCCTCCGAAGATGAGCCTGGTACAGAGAAGCCGTGGAGGGGATGACCATGTCACCCTGGCCCACGGTCACAGAGCCCAGTGCCTGGGGTAACAGCCCCCTTGTCCACGGGTCTGCGGCCACTTCCCTCAACAGACATGAGGCCCCCCAAGGAAAGAGTGGTGCCCCATGCCCAGCACAGGGACATCATGTCTTTCAGGGTGCAGACTGAGCGCTTACTGTGTACAAGCGCAGTGAACCTGTGTGGGAGCCGACGTCTGCCAACAGGAGCTGCAGATATGGGAACTACAGCTGCTTTAGAAAAGTCTGGCAGGGGCTGGCATCGTGGCAAAGCAGGTGAAGCCATCACCTGTGATGCTGGCATCCCATATGGGCACCAGTTCATGTCCCGGCCGCTCTACTTCTGATCCAGTTCCTGGCTAATGGCTTAGGAGAGCAGTGGAAGATGGCCCAAGTGCTTGGGCTCCTGCCACTCATGTGCGAGACCAGAACAGAGTTTCCTATTCCTGGCTTCAGGCTGGCCCAGTCCTGGCTGTCGGGGGTATTTGGGGAGCAAAGCAGTGGATGGAAGACCTCTTTCTGTCCCTTACTCTCTACCTTTCAAGTAGATGAAGAAGTAAACAAATACACAAACATCAAAACAGAAAAGCTCAACACAAGCTTACCCTAGGGTCAGCAACTTGTTGCCCTGGCTGTGCCCCATGGGAACGGGGAGCAGGGACTGGAAGAGCCCCTTGTCCTGGAATGTGCAGGGCAGCCCTCCTCACAGTGGCCAGAGGTGGGAACTAACACAAGTGCGCCCCGGGACGCACGGGGGAACACAGCACGCGGGCGCCCAGGCGGCCTGGAGGAGGGTGGGCGTTTGGACACCTGCGACCATGAACCTGGGCCTGGGGACACTGCGCTGAGGCAAGGCAGCCAGGCACCAGGGTCACCAGGGGTTCGTTCCGCCCACACCACAAGGAGACACAGACCCCAGGGGCGGGGAAACAGAAGGGCACGTTATTGTTGAGGGGGTCCAGCGAACGTTCTGGAAGTGCAGGGGGTAACAGTGGCACAACACTGCTCAGCGCCAAGCCACACGCTCACGAGACAGCAGACGGTGCGCCGTGTACTGTCTTTCACACACGCACACGCACGCACCCCAGGAGCCATCGTGCGGTCAGCAGGAAGGTGTTCCTAAGGGACAGGTCCTTAGAGCCACACTCACCACATGGCCTGTACGGACACGGGCTTGAAGATGTGCATCCTCCCAGCGGTGCTCACGCTGAACCCTCTGCCAACGGAAGACACAGAGACAGGCGTGGCGGTGAGAACCCCGATCGCCGTGGCCCGAGGGACTCTGAGGTCCGAGAGCCGCCAGACCAAAAGCCTGGCACAGGGTGGGCGAGGGCGGCCCCTGACACGGTCTCCTCCCCGGTCCCACGACTGCCCCCGCTCACCGCCTATCTTTTCCTCACTGCAGGAAGACATGACAATGGAACACAGTCTAAATGAGAAAACAGCCCCAGACCCCGCCATGTTGACGAACCTGATTGTGGAGGCCACGGGGCTTGGCCCTGCCTGGCATCTGGGCTCCTCTCTGCTCAGAGCAGCCCCGACGTGCGTCCCTGGGGTGGACACACGCACAGCCTGGACGGTGCTCCATCTCCCATCCACCTGCCCAGCCACGGGGTTCGTTCCTCCTCTGTGGCCCCAAGTGGCACCTGACACACTGGTATGCCTGTCAGTCACAGGCTCCGCCCTGGGGCGTCAGCCTCATCCGGGAACCCTGGGGGAGCAGCCCCAGGAGAAGACTTGCATCACCAATTGAGGTAAAGCGACAGATGGCAGCCGCTGCTGCTCCTGAACTTCCCAGGGTGGCAGTCCTGGAAGAGGCCGCCTCCGACGCTCTGTGACCTGAACGGCCTTACGCACGCTTCCCGTGCAGCTCACTGTAGGGCAACCAGCATTTCTCCTCGTGGAGCTGACGTCCACACACCTGAGTCTGTTGCTGATGATTTTTCGAACATGCCCAAGCCAATCTGTGCTTTAAAAACCTGCAGTGAGAGGCGGGCGCTGTGGTGCAGTGGGCTGCGCCTCCAGCATCCCATATGGGTTCTGGTTCGAGTCCTGGCTGCTCCACTTCTAACCCATCTCCCTGTTAATGTGCCTGGGAAAGCAGCAGAAGATGGCCCAAGTGTTTGGGCAACACACGGGGAGACCAGATGGAGCTCTTGGCCAAGCTCCAACCATTGCCATCGGGGGAGTGAACCAGCAGACGCAAGATCTCGCTCTGTATGTCTGACTTTCAAATCAATCAATCAATCTTAGAAAGAGGAACGCAAGCAAGCCTTTTCAGAGGAAAACAAAGCAGACTCTGCAGTGGAAGGGCCTCTGCCTCCTTACCCGTCTCCATCCAGGTGGATTTTCGTGTCGCTCCACAGTCGTAGAACCATCCCAATGGTGCAGCTTTTGCTACAATGTGGGGGGGGGGGGCGGAAGGAAGACGACTGATATCAGCACCCACCCGTGGACATGCACAGGCCTCCCTCCGTCTCCCTCCGTCTCCTCCTGGCCTTTCCAGCTCAGGAGGGAGGCTGCCTCCTGCCCCGGCACCTGGGAGAAGCTCTCAGCTGCTGATTAGGGACCACTTGCCACTGACTTCTAGGGGACACAGGGCCGGGATGGCCCTGCAAGGAGCAGTCACCAGCACAGTTGTCACTCCACGGATGCCCCGAGGAGCACGCACTGGGCACAGGGCCCCTGCAGCGGTGGGAGAGGCCACTGCTGGCTGGTGCTCTGCTGAGGGAGTCCCTACCCAGAGCACAGGGCCAAGGCCCACGATCCTGGGCCGACATGGGAGGAACAGTGCCCACACCATCCAGGCTTCCGTGTGGGCACCTCCTGGGGAGCTGCTGTTTGCCAAACCAGCTTAATCCAGTTTTGTCCTGCCTACCCTCATGGTGAAATGATACTGAGCGACTTCAGAGACTGGCGCCACCGGAAAACACAGAGCGGAAGAGAATGCTTTGTCAGAGGATCTCCTCCATCGCGATGGAAATTCCTCGGGCACTTGGGACAGGAACAGAGGCGGCCCGGGAGCAGTCACTGTCACTGTGCCAGGGCCCCGCCCCTCGTGGACCCAGGGGATGCAGGTGTGCACACCTGTGTGGGAGGGGCACCAGTGCCTCCTCCAGAGCACAGCCCACTCCTCATGCAGGCAGTAATGAAAACCCAAGTTTAATCTGGTGCAAAAAATTTTGAAATCCACGCAGAGAATGGAGTCTTCAAAAAAGTTCACAGAAAAAAAACACCACACCATGATTTCAAAATCACTTTGCACCTAAATAAACTTACCTTTCATTCTCTCTTTTTAGAAACCTCAGTGACGTGCCCCCACACACCTGCCAGGAAGGCAGTTCCGAGGCACTCGGGCCCAGCTGGGGGGAAGCCTACGCCGAGCAGGCTGCTCTGGTGGCCTGCAGCCCCCCAACACCCGATGGGCTGCATGAGCCCCTCTGTGCAGCTCAGGACAACCCGGGGTGGGCCTTGCCGAGTTTCCCGAGCCAGGAAGGGCACTCTTAGGAGCCCACACCCCACGCGCAGAGAGCCCCAGCGGGAGTGTGCCCTGGGACGCCTGGTGTGAGCACCACACCCCCTGCCAGGGCCTGCGAGCAGAGGGAGCCTCAAGAGGCCCAGGGTTGTGTGGGGGGTGGGGTTGCAGAGCCCAGGCTGAGGGACCTTCCAGGGCCAGGAGGGGCTGAAACTGCCCGCAGGAAGCAAGGGAGGGCCCTCCACCAGCCTCCCTCAGACCCAGGACAGGCCCAGCGGGTGAGAAGCCCTCGGGGGACCTTGCTCGAGGCCTCCAGCTACAGCCAAGAGCAGGGGACAGGGCTGCGGCACGACTGTCACAACTCCGCCGGTCCCCTGTGCGCGCGGCTTCCGCAGCGAAGGTGGGACTGTGGGGTTATGAGTGGGGAGAGGGCTAAATGTGGTCAAGGAAACTGGACCTCCTGAGGGGAAGAAAGACCCTGAAGACAAGAGTGGGAGCAGCTTCAGGAGAAGAAAACAAGTTCCAGGTCCCCGGGGCCAGGACAGCAGGGACCAGAGAAGTCAGCGGGGCCACGCAGGAGGCACAGCAGTCCTGGGAGTCCACTGCAGATGGCAAAACGCGATCGCGGAAGGCAGCAGTGTATGCGCACTGCACCGCAAATGTTCCCAATCCGAAATACAGAATTCATCCCAGATGAGCTTGTCGGGTGGCCACTCTGGTCTCCCGAGCAGGGTGTACAGGTGCACCCAGCTCTGTGTGAGCCTGGGGCGGCTGCCCATCATCCCAGGGTGCACCCAGCTCTGTGTGAGCCTGGGGCGGCTGCCCATCATCCCAGGGTGTACCCAGCTCTGTGTGAGCCTGGGGCAGGTGCCTGTCATCCCAGGGTGCACCCAGTTCTGTGTGAGCCTGGGGCAACTGCCTGCCATCCCAGGGTGCACCAGGCTCTGCACGAGTCTGGGGCGGCTGCCCACATCCCAGGGTGCACCCGGCTCTGTGTGAGCCTGGGGCAACTGCCCATCATCCCAGCACTATCTTTCTAACACTGCATTTGGATTCTCTCGCTGGGAACCCAAGAAGGTTCTGGGCACTCTGGGCACAATGCTCTCCTCTCTCTTTCTCTGGACTGAACGAAACAAAACCTCACAGCAGGAATTCAGAAAAACAAGCATCTCGTGCCCCCAGCAGGCAAAGGCCACTCTGGTGAGGAGCAGGGCTTTGTTTCCAAGCCAGGGAAGGACACGAGGGCCTGACACCCTGGCAGCACAGGAGCCGCGGGACGCCAGCTCCCAGCACCCAGGCAGTGCCCGGGCGGAGGGTGGCTGCACCGGGTCCAGCGACGGGAAGGCCCCTGAGCTCCCGTTGCCATCAGTCCCTACTGGTGTTCCGTAGCCTCTCCACCTCCCTCTGGTGCACAGGAGGCTTTGGGCTGGCGTCAGCAGGAAGTGAGATCCCAGGCTGAGGGCAGAGGAGGCGAGAGGACCACAGGTCCCGTGAGAACCCAGCCCGGGCACAGCGGACGGGAGGGATGGGCTCTGTAGACGGAGCAGGGGCACGGGGCCCGCGGGCTTGCCTCCCCTCTCCCACATCCTCAGCCCACCCTGAGCATCTCCGCTCGTCTCTGGGGTGGCTGCTTTCTGTGCTCAATGTGTCGGGCCTTGGGGCTGAGAGCTCTGGGTTCTGTTGCCTCCTTGTTTCCCTGGGCCTGGCCCACCGCCTTGTGCACAGGAGAACACAGGTGAAGTGGACGCTTCCCCCACGAGGCGCGTAACAAGGAGGGAATGACGGAGCCCATTTGGCAGGGTTTTAATCAATCCGGGCGCGGCGTGAGTACACCTTTGGCGTCGGGGACGCCCCTCACCTTGGCCTCACACACTTAATGGGCCCTCTGGCAAGCAACCACCTCGACCTCCAGCTCTGGGACATCCCAAGCTTCTCTTTAAGCCTCCGGCCAAGGACTTGCGGGAGTGCTCCGGCACGGACGGAAGCTCCCTGCTGGGGTCTGCCTGCCTGGAAGGTAGCCTTCAGCATTCATGGCCATGGCCACCTTCTTCAGAGGGCATTCATGGCTAAGGTGCCCCCTGTCCACAGCACCAGGGCTAAACCCGAAGCTCAGGGTGACTCAGCTCTCCTCACAAGGGACTCTGAGCTCCCAGAGGGTGGGGCCCGGATCTGACTCAGCATCCTGGGGTTACACCCCCCCTACCTCCTGTGGATGTGAGTCCAGGGACCCCGCAGACTCCCCTTCCTTGCTGGGGTAATGCACCCCCCACCTCCTGTGGACGTGAGTCCAGGGACCCTGCAGACTCACCTCTCCTTGCTGGGGTAATGCACCCCCCACCTCCTGTGGACGTGAGTCCAGGGACCCTGCAGACTCACCTCTCCTTGCTGGGGTAATGCACCCCCCACCTCCTGTGGACGTGAGTCCAGGGACCCTGCAGACTCCCCTCTCCCTGCTGGGGTAATGCACCCCCACCTCCTGTGGACGTGAGTCTGGGGACCCCGCAGACTCCCCTTTCCCTGCTGGGGTAATGCACCCCCCACCTCCTGTGGATGTGAGTCCGGGGACCCTGCAGACTCACCTCTCCTTGCTGGAGAAGTCCACTCCCAGCAGGATGTTCTCCTCGGTGTCCTGGCGCCCGCTGCTGTACACCACCACCATGTACCGCACGCGGTCCGCCCAGGCACTCTCCAGGCGCACGGCCTGCAGCGGGCAGAGACGCACTCACCGCCCCGCCTTTCCACCTGCCGCCTCCCTCCCAGGGCCAAACCAAGCTCAAGAGCGTGCTAGCCTTCCCCTCCATGCACCTGGGAGCCGGAGCAGGTTCTCCTTTGCATCCCTAGCACGGGCGACAGTGCCTGGCTCGCAGGAGACACCCAAAATGCGTCCAGAGCAAGCAGATGGCTGTCCTCCTGCGCAGGCTGCCGCGGAGCCCTCGCCCTCTCTCCTTGGGCCTCGGCGGCAAACCCGGCTTGGGTGATTGGGAGCCATCAGGGAAGAAGTGTTCTAACGTAAAAGCTTTCTCCCTGCCAGTCACGGACGACTCCCCACCAAGTGTCACAGTGAAACAAAACTCGCCTCTCCAGGGCAAGGGTGGGGTACAGTGGGTTGATCTGCTGCTTGGGACACGTGCATCTCACATAGGAGTGCCTGGCTGAACCCCAGCTTCCCGCTAGTGCACCCAGACGGAAGCGGTGGTGGCCTAAGTTCTTGGGCTTCTTGGGACACTCAGACTTTGGCCTGCCCAGCCCACGCTGTTGGGGAGTGAACCAGCGAATGGAAGATCTGTCTGACTCTGTTTCTCCCTCTCCATGTCACTCTGCCTTTCAAATAAAGAAAACAACCTTTGAAACTAAACTCTCGCCACTCGCCTCTCTTCTTACCAGCTTGATTCTGTCTTCACAGCGCAGGAGGTTGATCATTACTTGCAGATGCTGGGGCAGGTCACCTGTTGGATCAACACAGAGAGTTTTAAAAGGTCGCCTGCCGACCTAGAAAGCCACCTTGGGGATGCTGATCTGGGGGCCTTGAAGATGGCCGAGCAGTCCAAATCACCCCGCCCCCAGCAGCGGGGGAACCCTGACAAAGACGCACACGGCGTCTGTTCTCCCAAGCACCCTGCAACCAAGAGAGGCGGGCGGCTGGCCTGCTGTCACATGGTGAAGCGTCACTCGTAGTTTCTGAAATAACTTGCAATCCTTTTTTTTTTTTTTTAATTTGAAGTTTGGAAAATGCAGCCAAGCCTAGAGAAGAGCAAGCATGCATTCGGCAAACAGGGCTGGGTGGGCGCGAGCATGGGGGTGGGGCGAGCGTGGGGGATGGGGGCAGGCGCGGCACTGGCAGGGACGGTCACACTGGGAGAGGCATCCACTCGGGGAGAAGAGGCTTGTGTTGCTTTTCCTCTGCAGACCTGTGTGCTCTCCATGGGAGCGTGGTGCTACTTCTATAACCACGGCAGAAAACGCGCAGCTGCGGCTGCAGAGGCTGCAGGCTGGGTGCCCAGAGAAACAGGACAAGCGGCTAGCTCCGCCCTCTTCCCCTTCTTTGCTACATGGTATGTACTGTTTTCTTTTGTTACTTCAAAAAGGAAATGATCCAGAGGCAACCTTCCAGGTTGTCTGAGCAGCCCCAGGGTCCAGAAAGTGACTGTGGGCTGAGGGGAGGAAAGCCCTTAGAGAGTGGCCAAGTGCATGTCCACCTTCAACGCTAGTAGTCCTGGCTACTCCACTTCTGGTCCTGCTCCCTGCTAACACACCTGGGAAGGCAGTAATGATGGCCTGGCCACCCAAGTGGAATGCCAGGATGGAGCTCCTGGCTCCTGGCCTCCGCTTGGCACAGCCCTGGCCATTGGGCCATTTGGGGAGTGAACCAGCAGGTGGAAGCTCGCTCGCTCGCTCTCTTTTTCTCTCTCTCCTTTTCCCTCTCTGTAGCTCTGTCTTTCAAAACAAACAAAACCAAAGGAACCAAAATTGCCTAGCCGAGCAGAACCTCAGTTGCAGGGCTGTGGGGGCTGGGCAGTGGGACTACTGTGATGGACACGCAGCGAGTGACTGCAAGGCCACTTCCCCTTAGCACGTCTATACCGTTCGCAGAGTGTCCCTTCTAAAGAACAGGTTCATTTATAAACATGCTGCCCTGGAAGGAACAAGGGGCAACTTGCAGAAAATCTGTATCAATTCCACCTTTGTGTAACAGCCGCAAAGAAACAGAATTATCTTTTTTGTAAAAAAAAAAAAAAAAAATCAACCCTGCTTACCCACTCCAATGCTCTAGGAGAAAACACTGTGTTTCCTTCTTTTGCAAAAACAAAAACAAAAACAAAAACAAAAACAAAAACAAAAAAAACCACCTTTTTCACTTTAGGCAGCACCCAGCAGGTTCAGATGTGGGAACATTCTGGATTTCACACTGGCAGCTCGGGGCTGCTCCACTTGCAAAGGTCCATGCTGAGAGGGGACCTGGAGCTCCCAGTCTCCTTCCTCTGCCTTGGTGGCACCCACCTGTCATGGCACCCACCTGTTGTGGCACCAAGGCCACAGGCAGGCTCTTCATTCCCCTGGGCCCTGCGCGGCACCCCTCCCCCACTCTGTCTGACAAACGCCGCCACGGAGGGGGCATTTTCCACCCGGCTAAGCTGCTTTCAATGGAGCTGTCTGACAGGACTGCTGACGAACACAAACCCAGACCCTGGTCTGCCAGTCCCTCGCGCAGGCTCTGTGAGGGCCCCCGACCCCACAACTGCGTGCACGGCTCCAATCAGCTCCACTCAGCCCCACTGTGCTCATCCACAGGACTTCATGTGACCCCAGGGAAAAAAGAAACTCATCTGGGGTCCAGTCTGGGTGTGCGCCTGCCCACACCCCCTGCCCTCCTGAGCTCACCGCCCACTGCAAACCCCAGGGGCCGCAGGGCCTGCCAGCCCACCCCAGCGTGCACGCCAGTGCTGCGTGAACCAGCTCGGCATGGGTGTGTTTGCACCGACTTCTCCAGGCTCACGCACAATATGAAGATGTTCGTTGGATGGTGGAAGGAGACGGTCCACACCGAAGTGCGGGGAAGCCTGAGTGTTGGCTGACGCGTGTATTATGGTTAAGGACACAGCCGACGGCCAAGCTCTGAGCAAACTCAAAGTTGAAGGATCTGTTTATAGCTTTATTATGCGAGAGGTCCCTGTAGTCATAATTGTAGCTACACATATTTGAAGGTACTTCAACAAGTTTGTGGGAAAATGGATTTGAGAGATAATGCCAGGGCCGGAGCTGTGGCGTAGCGGGTAAAGCTGCCGCCTGCAGAGCTGGCATCCCATATGGGTGCTGGTTCGAGTCCTGGCTGCTCCACTTCTGACCCAGCTCTCTGCTATGGCCTGGGAAAGCAGCAGAAGATGGCCCAAGCCCCTGGGCCCCTGCACCTGCATGGGAGACCCAGAAGTAGCTCCTGGCACCTGGCTAAGGATCAGCTCAGCTTCAGCTGTTGCGGCCATTTGGGGAGTGAAACAGCGAATGCAAGACCTCTCTCTTTCTCTCTGCCTCTGCCTCTCTATAACTCTGCCTTTCAAATAAATACATAAATCCTAAAAAAAGAAAGATAATGCCGGGGTGGAAGTTTGGCGCAGCTGTCAATCACTCGGGACACCTGCATCTCGTATCGGAGCACCTGGTTCAAGTCCAGGCTCCTCTGCTTCTGATCCAGCTGCCTGCTCATGTGCACCCTGAGAAGCAGCAGGTAATGGTTTAAGTACTTGGGTCCCTGCCACCCATGTGGGAGGCCTGGATTGAGTTCCTGGCTCCTGGCTTTGGCCTGGCCCCACCATGGCTATTAAATAAAACAGAAAAAGAAAAGAAGAAGAAGAAAACACATTTTCCACAAACGTTTTAGGGGTGAGGGTGATGCAGGAGGTAGGGATGCTACGTGCACAGTTTTTAATTTCTGCACCATCTCGGGTACCAGCACTGGAAACTCTTTGTCCAGATTAGGAAGCAGGCTCAGCAGCCCGCCCCTGACTGCTCGGCACGCCACAGAACTGGAACTGGAAGCCAGGTCTAACTGGCTCCGAAGCAAGTATTCTTTCCAAAAACCCCACTGCTGGGGCTGGCGCTGTGGCGTAGCAGGTTATGCCGCTGCCTACGGCACCAGCATCCCATATGGGCACTGGTTCGATTCCTGGCTGCTCTGCTCCCTGGTAATGTGCTTGGGAAAGCAGCGTAAGACAGGGGCCTCTGCACCTGTGAAGGACATCCAGGAAAAGCTCCCGGCTCTTGGCTTCGGACCAGCCCAACTCTGGCTGCTGTGGCCATTTGGGGAGTGAATCAGCAGAAGGAAGATTTCTCTCTGTCTCTCCCTCTCTACCTCTCTCTCTCTCTCTCTCTCTCTCTCTGTAACTCTTTCAAATAAATAAATAAATCTTAAAAAACAAAACAAAACAAAAACCCACCCCACTTCCTCCTTTTGCAGGAGACTCATTTGCTTAGCTTAAGACAAACCACATCTCGATGACAAATATCACTCCATGCAAATGCTGACTTGTGGGGTTGGAGATGAACGACAGGCATGGAATTCTACCCTAAGCACTCCGATCTAAAGATGGGGCTGGAGGAGCTGAAGTGAACACAGGAGATGATCTCTGTGGACAAGAAAACAGCCCACCTGCGAGCCGGCTGCACCTGCGAGCCGGCGGCACCTGCTGTTCTGAAAGGACAAGGCAGTCCCAGCTCCCGGACCTGCGCTGAGAGGCTGGGACCTGCTGACGGGGTCACGTGTCTGCAAACCCTGAACTCCTCTCTCCGTGGTGCCTTCGGCTCCAGGCTCCAGTCACTTCGGAAAGTTGGTCCTGTTCCTCCACAGGCATTTCTCACTACCTTGCCCTTGGACCCAAGTTAATGCCCAGTTTGATCCCTATTCTGTTAATTCTGTCCAATTCCCGAAACCCACGTCGCCATCACAAAGGCCTCCTATCCCGGCGCAAACCTCAGAGTGCGAGCCAATGGCTCTTCAGAGAAATTTCCCAGATGAGAGATTTTTGAATGCCGTGAGCAACAGCACGGGGATAACACCTTCCTATCACGCACCTTGGAGCCATCTGTTAGGGTGTCACACTGAAACTTACCACCTGCAGGGAGCTGATGGACCATGTGTAGGAATTCTTTACATCCTGCTAGGACGCCTGCTGCTGGCCACCCTAGCCCCCAGTGCCACCTGGAACAGGTGCAGGCCTGCTCATGGAATGAACACCTGCGTGTCTGCCTGCATCTGTGCTCCTGCATCTCTGGCCTGGACACCCAGCAAAGTGCTCACCACCGACACAGCGAGGCTACGCAGAAAACGAGTCCCAGCGCAAGAGAACAGACTTGGACATCACCTGCATGCTTGTGGGGGTGCTGAAGACTCCGCTGGCCTTGGGCACTGCTCCCCTGTTGCAAGAAGAGGGCTGCTCCTTTCACCATGAAAAAGCTCTCGCTCAGGCTGCAAAGAACAAAACCAGAGCTCGGTTAGAAGGGAATTCGGAGGGGGAGACGGGCAAAGGGTGCTGCAGAGGAGAAGCGCGGAGCGGACCACGGGCAGGTACAGTGTGAACGGCAGAGTCATCTCCCCGCTCCCTGCCCAAGTCTCGCCTTTGCCAACATCACGGTGCTTCTGCTCACACACCACAGCCCGCGTTCTCAGGCCGGGAGGTCCTTCCTGCAGAACACTGGGATGGGAACTCACTGGGGTACAACATGTTTCATGCACACAGAACACCCCCAGCTAGGAGCCGGCGAGCCCCTGGGAGAATCATTGCTTCCAGCTGCCTGACTGCACAGCGGCCCTGGATGGACCACAGGGAAGAGGAACTCACGGCATCGCTAGCTGTTTGCCTCTCCGCAGAAGTGGGCGGCTACTGACCAGAGACCTAGCTCACTCCAGGCTACCCTGGGCACTGTGCCTACAGAAAAGCCCGGCTGACCAGAGGGTGTCTCAGCAGGACAAATCTGAGGCTTTTGTTGTAGAATAACTTCCTATATGGCTTATGAAATCACAATGAGAATCTTCAGCTTATGCAGAAATCAAGACACAGAAAAGCTTCACTTACTGATTCCTATTACTTTATTCAAAACTGTCCACAACTGTGAGAATCACCCATAAAATACCCCGACGTCTTCAGTAGCAGTTGGCGGGGAGGAGGGCGGGACCACCTGTCTGTCATCTTTCTACCCCTTAGTGTTTACCAAATTTGCTATATTAAGCAAAAGCTAACTTTAAAAAACGACCATTTGCTTGATTTTCAAAGCAACGGAAAACATATTAAACAGCCTTTCATTCTTATTAACTTTGTGAAAGAAGACCACGGTTCAAATTATAAATTATCATAAAAAGAATCCTCTCTTGAGCAACCAACTGACACACAAGTAATCCGGAGGGAAAACCTCTGAGCACAAGCAGTCTCGTTTTGCTGCTGCTAGAACCCTGGACTCGGGCAAGTCAGAACCTAAAGGAACGCAAGCGTGTCTTCCGTCCTTTACCCGAGCAAGTTCATCTTGCCCCAGACCTCGAATGTCAGTGGTTACATGTGCTGATCCCAGAAGGAAAAACCTCAGCTCATCTACAGCACAACTCCACGTGCTAATGAAACAGCGCACGAACCAGCATTTTACATCAGCAGCTCCTGAAGTCAGGAAAGCCACCATCTGTCATATTAAAGACCACCGTCAAATCTGCTAATTTTTCTGGTTAAATTCCCAATGCTAAAAATAGTGACTGTTCCAACAGTGAATAATGAGGCTTTGGTCTATCTCTCATATCTGTGCCTTTAAATTACTGACAATGGGTTTAATTTTTTTTTTTTATTTTTTGAGGGGCAGAGAGATGGAGGTGGTGTGAGAAGAGAGAAGTGGGGGCTGGGGGGTGGGGGGAGAAAGAGCAAGAAAAAGTGAGCACTCCTGTGTACTGAGTCTCTAAGTCCCTAATATCAGTGATGACTGGGACTGGCCTAAGCTAGGAGCTGGGAATTCAATTCTGGTTTTCCACGTGGTTAGCAGGAATCCAATTACTTGGGTTGGCCTCTTAGGTTCTGTATTAGCAGGAAGCCGGAATCAGGTGCAGGGGACTCAATTCTAGGATTGAGGTGTCCCAACTGGTGTCTTTTTTTTTTTTTTTTTTTTTAAGATTTATTTATTGGACTGGCGCTGTGGCACACTGTGTTAATCTTCCGCCTGCGGCGCCGGCATCCCATATGGGCACCGGTTCTAGTCCCAGCTGCTCCTCTTCCAGTCCAGCTCTCTGCTATGGCCTGGGAAAGCAGTAGAAGATGGCCCAAGTGCTTGGCCCCTGCACCTGCATGGGAAACCAGGAAGAAGCACCTGGCTCCTGGCTTCGGATCAGCGCAGCTCTGGCCATTGCAGCCATTTGGGGAGTGAACCAATGGAAGGAAGACCTTTCTCTCTTTTGTCTCTCTCACTGTCTGTAATTCTACCTGTCAAATAAATAAATAAAATATTTTTAAAAAATTAAAAGAATTTTTAAAAAAGATTTTATTTATTTATTTGAAAGTTAAGAGTGGGGGGGGTGGGGAGAGGGAGGGAGAGGGAGAGAGAGAAAGAAGAAAGAATCTTCCATCCTATTGTTCACTCTCCAGATGCCTGCAAGAACTGGGTCCTGGCCAGGCTGAAGCCAGGAGCTGAGTACTCCATCTGGTCTCTCCTGTGGGCGGCAAGGACTCAAGCACTTGGGCCACCACCCACTGACTTCCCAGGAGCAATGCAGGAAGCTGGATGAGCAGAGGAGTAGCCAGGACTGGATGCAGGCTTCCCAGGTGGCGGCTTCACCTGCTGCAGCCTAACACCTGCCCTCCCGCCACGCGCTCCGTGTATTTCCTAACATCAACACTGAGAGCTGTGCAGCGTGTCACCGCACTGCCAAGTCCTCCCACCGCTTCTGGGGGCTGCAAGTTTTGAGTGTTGGGAGCCCGGGGTTACAAATAAGCAAAGAAATGAGAAGCACCCGTCTCCACTCGCAGCCTCAGCCTCACGGGCTGCTCGGTGCCCACCCGGCCAGCTCAAGATCTCTGCGCCTCCCTGCAGTAGCTGCACGACGGCCTCCCGCTTTTCCACGCCCTCCCCTTCCTTAGGATTTTACAGCTAAGCCTGCTGTCCCAGCCATCCCATTTCAGACACAGCTCCATCGCTACTTCTCATCAGAGCCTGGCAGGGGCTGTGCAGAGGGCTCCCAGCCCACAAAACAGCACAGCTGGGCCACCTGCCCAAAGCAGCATCGACCTCTGTTGTTTGCAAGTTTAAAAAAGAAAAACCCACAAAACCCCATACTGACCAGAGACGGGGCGCCGAGGAAGCAGCCACCCGTCACCTGTGACCTTTGCCTTGGAAAGCACGGGCAGAAATTTCCCTTGGTTTCCCTAACACTTCTTTTGGGAAAAAAGGAAGCAATGCAAAGAACAGGTTGGTTTCGCCCTGCGATCCCCCACAAGCCTCTGGCTCCCAGAGCCAATGAGAACCCAAGCCGCCCCCTGCACAGTCGGCTGGGGTCAGGGGTGGGATTGTACTGCTGGGGCCTGGAACACAGCAGGCGTCTTGGTTCTCCCTGGGCAGTCAGTGACTCGGGTTTACTGTACAGAGCGCAGCCGAACACTGCAGGGAAGCCCAGGAGCACATGGTGCTGAGGTGAGCGATCACGCGGCGTCCTGGGAAGCCACACGCCAGGGGCAGGAAGGCCAGGGAGCATGGTCACAAGACGCAGAGACCCCCCTGAACCAGCGTGCTGGGGCCCCAGGCTCAGGAACCCCCAGTGTGGCTGATCTCAACACCGCCAAGGGACTTCAAAGCATCCGAGGAAAATGGAATGAAAAGCTTATTTTGGTGCAAAAAAAACCACCAAAACCCTGAAACTCATGTCTAGCTTTTCCCCCATAATATGCACATTCCATGAACTTTCTGAAGACTCTAATGTTTATGACTGACAGTCCAAGCACGGCCCCCGGCTGGTCAGAGCCTCAGAGCAGCCCCTGTGGGTGAAGTGGGCATTTAGACATCCATGTCCCACATCAGGGTATCTGGGCTTGATCCCAGCTCTGGCTCCCGACTCCAGCTTCCTGCTAACACACCCCTGGGGAGGCAGCAGACAGCCCAAGTGCTTGGGCCCCTGCAGCCATGTAGAAGACCCGGAAGAAGCTCCTGGCTCCCACCTTCGGTCTGGCCCAGCTCTGGCCATTGTGACCATATGGGGAGTGAACCAGTGGATGGCAGATCTGTCTCTCCCTGTCTCTCCCTCCTTCTAATTCTGCCTTTAAAAAAACAAACAAACCAAAAAAAACAAACCAGGGGCCAGCGCTGTGGTGTAACAGATAAAGCTGCCACCTTCAGTGCTGGTATCCCATATGGTTGCCAGTTCGAGTCCCGGCTGCTCCACTTTTGATCCAGCTCTCTGCTATAGCCTGGGAAAGCAGCAGAAGATGGCCCAAGTCTTTGGGCCCCTGCACCTGCATGGGAGACCAGGAAGAAGCTCCAGCTCCTGGCTTCGGATCGGCCCAGCTCCAGCCATTGTGGCCATCAGGGGAGTGAACCAGTGCATGGAAGATCCCTCTCTCTCTCTCTCTCCCTCTCTCTGCCTCTCCTTCTCCCTCTGTGTAACTCTTTCAAGTAAATAAATACATCTTTAAAAACAAAACAAAACCAAAACCTCGTTCCATGCTGGTAATGGTGCGCACCCTTTCCTGGGTACTCGGGAGGAAGATGCCAAGCCCACAAACCCACCATCGCGGCTCCAGAAACCAGCCTCAGCTCTGGTCAGCATCCTACAGGGGGGACCAGGGCCGCAGATGACCAGTCCCGGACAAGCAAACAGAAGCACGTCCTTCTGCTCCACAGAAGCTCCACCAGGGCTTGAAGAGCAGGCGCGGCCACGGCCTCCCTGCCACCCTCCTCCAGGCTTTCCCTTCACAAGGCAAAGGCAACCTCGGGCCCTGACGCCAGCCGGGGGCAAAGACCCCAGCAGAGCGGTTTCCGCAAGGCAGGGGACACGCAAAACCCCCAGGCCTCGGAGCACCCACAGCCAGCACCACCTGGAAACGGACACGGGGAGGAGAGAGGAAGCTGCCCGGGGCCATACGTACGGACGCGGGCTGCACACCTCGCGGCGGCGGGCATGCCGGCTCGGCCGCAGGAAGACGCAGAAGTCGGTGAAACACAAGAGGCTCATGACTGCCAGGCTCACAGTGCCTGCGGGGCTCCCACCACGGCCGCTCCCCGCAGAGGAAGGGCCCGACGGAGCGCAAGTGGTCCCGTGGGTCTCTTGTCTGCCTGGTATTTTGGCTGAAAAAGGCCCTTGTCCCGGCATCTGCTGATGAAAGCGCCATTCACAGGGAGCGGCCCCGCTGAAGTGCCTCCGACCACGGTCCTCCCACGGGCCTCGGGCACAAGCAAGAGCGGGTGCCTTAGAGACCAGGGGGAGGCCAGCTGGCATCCAACTCACAAGCCCCAGGCGGCCAGGGCCCCAGCCGGCTTGACGGCCACTTGGTGAAGGCCGCTCCTTGCTCTCCCATCCCCACCAGCACTGCTCGCCCACTGGGGACCAAGGCGGCCGCCAAGCTGAGCCATTCTGCACGGGGAGTGGCACTGTCACCCCCTGAACATGCTTCAGTCGTGCGAACAGCTCCAGGAGGGGCCCTGGTGACCCCTTCGCTGGGGACATCCAGGGAGAGGGAGCCATAGGTGCATGCACAGGGGCTTGAGACATGCCGTGGCCAAGGCAAGCGCAGCAGGAGCTGGAGGAGGCTAAGACAGGGTGGAAGAGGCCGAGGTGCGCAAGCGAGAAGTGGGCACCTAACCAGGGGACCAGTCACTTCCTGGAGGAGGCAGCACCTCCCGGGACGGCTCTATGTGCAAGGGCACCAGCTCCCACGTGAACGGTCTGAGGACTCCGTGAGACGCACACTTTTGTTGTGGGCTTCTGCTCTGGCAGGTAAGGACAGCACAGCACACACCCAGGAGCAAGTCTGTCCAAGACGGGAGAGACCCACGTCTGTGCCCGCCCACTTGCCAAGGCCCTGGAAGACCATTCCTGCTAGTCCAGAGCGAGACTTGGGGCCACTGTCCCACTATCCCCTCTGCCCATGCCTGTCCTGGCGGCTGACAGCAGGGCTGGATGCACGCAGCATGGAAGAGGACAAGGCCCAGGTGACATCCTCAGCCTCTCTTCCCAACATCTGAACACTTGAAGGGCACAGGAAAGAGGGAGAGGGACAGTTCAGGGGCGGGAGCTTGCGCAGGGAAGAGTGGGTGTCAGGGCCCAGGAGCAGGGTGGAGGACCCACCGCCACCTTCCCAGCTGTGGCTGGGACCCAGCCTTCCGTCCTTCGGTGCAGAGTGGAGCTGCTGAGGGGTTTCCAGAGCCAGAAACCAAGGAGCTGCTCTCCAGGTGGGTTTCTCGTGAGTGGGACAATCGCTCTGAGCTGCAGCAGGGACGGTGGCAAGCACTGAGCCATGCACCCGATTTCCACAGCTCTGGGGCAGGCGACCCTCTCTGCGATGAATGAATCACTCAGAGCTTCAGAAGTGGAACCCCAGGGTTCCCTGGCCGATGCCTCCCCCTCTCTCTCCAGAGACGAAGGAGAAAGGTTTTCTGCAGGTGAGGGAAACCCCAGCAGCGACACATGGTCGCATGGGAAGGGAGCAGCACCTTCAGGTACAATCAAGGGCAGCTTCCTGGGCCCAAAAGGAGAAATGCAAAGAACCCACCACAGCACGGTAACACCCTCCTTGGAAGCAGCAAACGGAGAGGTGAGCGGAACCCTTCCCACGGTGCGGGGCCCAAGCACCTGCTCGGGGCGCCTGTGAGACTTCCTCCTACAAGAAGCGGGCTTGACACCCTGGGTGGTTTCCAGTTCCCCACCGCTTCCCAGTTCCTTAATGGGGCTGATCCCGAGACGGCCTTATACAACTTCCTCCCAGCAGCCACTTCACCGTGGGACAGCTCTGCATGTCTGTGACCGCGCCCTCCCCCTGCTCCCCACCCCGCCGCCCCGTGCTGTGTGGACTCTGCACATAGGCCACAGTGTCCACCTCTGCCACAGTGGGGCTTCCTGGAACTCACGACTGTTACACCAAACCCTCAACAAGAACTCGCCTGGGGACACCTGTGTGGATGACACGCCGCTGCCCCAGGGGTCCCCCTTCCATGAGCTCTCTGTGTGCGTGTATGCATGCATGAGTGGCCTCTAGGTGTGTGTGCCTTGCACCCCGCACCCCCAGGACCTCTAAGTAGTAAAATCTTTATTTCCATCCTGTCTCTCCTGATCATTGCAGGGGGTACTCTCTGTCTTAGAGATTCTAAATTAAAACAATCATCAATAGACTTGCACAGCGCAGGTCACGCATTTAGGCTGGTGAAAACATCTGGCTTCCACCCCACAGCGCCTCGGCTCAACACCCAGCTCTGGCTCCTGACTCCAGCTTCCTGCTAATGTAGACCCTGGGAGGAGGCTGTGATAATGGCTCAAGGGCTTGGGTCCCTGCACCCCACATGAGCCCTGGACTGAGTTTCTGGCTCCTACTTCATCTCTCGCCCCCATCTAGGGTGATTGCAGGATTTGGGGGCAGTAAACCAGCAGAGGAGAGCTTTCTCCCTCTCTCTCTCTAATACATCCCCATCCCACGTTGGAGTACCTGGGTTCACGCCTGGCTCTGCTTTGACTCCAGCTTCCCGCCAAGGCAGACCATGGGAAGCAGCAGTGACGGTCAAGACCATGGGTTCCGGGTCCAGATTGAGTTTCCGGCTCCTGGCTTCAGCCAGCTCCTAGCCATTGGGGGCATCTGGGGAGTGAACCAGGACACGCACGCCCTGTTCTGGATCTCTGCCTGCCTCTTAAATTGAAAAAAAGACAAAAAGGCAAGGTCCTCTCAGAAAGGGAGCAGCAGCGTGCGATACGGTAAAGAGGAGCCGCGCTAGGGTTGAAGCCCTCTCTGGGAGCGGCACGAGTAAGCGCACCTGCCTGTCTCCAACCAAGCACTTCGGAGTCACAGAGGTTCTCACCCACCGAGGGGGCCGCACGTTCTGACAACAGCAGTAACGGCGCCCTACGGCGTTTGAGAAGCTCTGCTGAGGACAAAGCACTCCCGCCAACGTCAACTCATTCCATCTCTGGGAAAACTGTAAGGCGGACCGAGCAGGCTAACAACGAATCTGTGCCCAAGGGAACAGGGAGTTCCTTAGACGGCACGGCGTTAGGGGTCCGGACGCTGTATCTCACAAAGAAACCAGGAAGACGAGTCTCCAGTGTAGGTTCTGTTGGCTGGACAGGCTGAAACCCCCCGAGTCACCTGTTCGTGGGAAGAATCAACCTGGGGCTGAACCCGGCACTGCAGGGTGCTTCCCAGGGCGCTGCGGCTCACCCAGGGGACTTCACGGTAATTCTAGGGAAAAAGGGAACTAACGCAAAGCTGTCGCCACAGAAAAGATGGGTGTGGCGCAGGGCCCGTGACACAGCGGGCTAAGCCGCTGCTGGGGACACCCGCGTCCCATATCGGGGTGCCTGGCCAGAGTCCCAGCGGCTTCATGCTTCCGACCCAGATTCCTACTGATGCTCCGGGGAGGCAGCAGGAGACAGCCCACGTCCTTGGGTTCCTGCCACCCACATGGGGGACAAGGCTGAAGCTCCTGGCTCCTGAAAAGGGTCTGGGCCTGATCCAGCCCTGGCTGTTGGGGAGGCATTTGGAGGGTGGACCGGTGGATGGAAGATCTCTCCCTTTCTCTCTCCTTCTCTTCCTCTCTCTTTCTGTTACTCTGCCTTTCAAATAATAATAATAAAAAAATCTTTAAACAGAAAAAATGGTGCCAACAAGCTCTCCCAAGAGGAGGTTCTGTTAATCATGTTTATATGAACAAGTATTTAACAAGCATCTATCCCAACGCTAGATCCTGGGAACTCCGACACGAACCAGACCCCGTTTCTGCCTTGGAGCAAGGGTCAGCGGGGCCTGGGGCAGTCACTCCAACACACAGCAGCAGCTCCTACGGCACAGGGCCAGACGGGGGCTGCAGATGCACATGGAGGGAGACCTGGAAGGATCCTCAACCTGAGGGGGTGGGAGCGAAGGAGTAAGAAGAATGCCCTGGGTGTGTGTGGGGGAACGTTCAAGGTCATGGGAAAATGGGGTTAATTAAAAACAGTGCACATTACCCATGAGCCTAATAAAGCCCCCCATGCGAGACATACCCTGGGGGAACAGAAGAGAAATTGGGGTTTGATGTGGAAGTCCCCACTGTAGATTCATAAATGTGAGTTTATGCGTATTGCTCTGCACATCAGTTCCTTGTAAGTGTGGTTAGCACCACACGTCGGTTCCTGGTAAGTTCGGTTATCCCTGAGTGAACTCACAAGTTCAAGTTTCAGAACGTGCACGCTCACAACCAAATCCTAGGGTTAGCAGCTGAGCAACGCAGCTGTGGACACAACAAGTTCTCAGCACGCAAACGCCTGGTCCGCGAATACTGCTTCAAGTAAGCCCCCAACACTTCCGGCTACAGGTGCTCTACAGTCTCCCACAGGGGGCTTGCCCTGCGCTCCCCCCCCCTCGAGTCTTACAACTCCACTCTTCTGACGGAGGGTCGGGAGACGCACGGCGCATCAGCAGCCACGTGGCTGAGAAGGGGCACAGCAGGACGGGGAGGCTCCAACCTTGACCGCCTTCCTGCAGAATCCCAGGGCCAGAGGGCAGGGCCATCTCACTCATAACAGCAGCAGGTAAAGCTGATGGACGGTCACCTCGAGACCACGGTGACGCTCAGACGGATGGGGAACCCCAGTTCCAGCAAAGGGAGGCTCAGGGAGACGCAAAGAAGAGCAGACCACCTGCAGAGAGCTCAGCTAAGACGGCAGGTGGAATGGAACATTCTCTCCACGCCTCTCCCTCAGCTTCCCTCACTCATGCTTCAGAGTCACAAGGACTCCCTCCCCAGCGGGGAGGGTACCAAGGTCTTGGTCATTCTTAATTTCGTGCTTTCTAACGCCATCTAGCAGGGTCTGGTCCCAGACACCATCCTTCGGAAGGAAAGGAAACAAGTGACCCTAGGGACACACCTGCCCACCGGGGCTCCCCGGAACACACACTGCTGACAACAGGAACATTCCAGCTCCGCGGGTGCTGCCCAGGAAAGGGGGCCCCCGGGCAAGCAGCGCCGGGGCTGGTTACCAGCGTCCCTGCGGCTGGGGCATGCATTGTTTGGCTGGAAGGCGTGGGCTTCTCTCAGGGAGAAGGAATGTTCACAAGTATTTCAGACAGCAAGAGGCATTCCCCAGCCAGCTCCCCACCTCTCCCTCATACCAGCTCCACCTCCCAGCAAACACACAAAAGCAGAACTTGTTTTCTGCACCAAGAAGACAGCGAGTGCTGTGCTCGGCCTTGGGCTCAGCAGACCAGGAGGGAGCGCCCTGATGACCCCCAAGGGCTCCCGGGCCCCTGGGAGCTGCAGCCAGTGCTGCTGCTGTTCTTCTTGGGGCAGCTGGCCGGCACGCCAGGGGCTGAGCCCCCTTAATGAGGCCGGAAGGTATAAAGGCTGCATTGTGGCAGGAAAGCTAAGACGACCCGGCCAGCCAGAAGTAACAGACACACGGAGGAAATGTCTGTGCAACAACTCAAAAGCCCCAAGAATAGACTGTCTCCACTACTCCAGGTGCCTGGCCCTGTCGTTGGTATGCAGCCCCGCCCCATACCCACTCCTCACCGCGCCCTGACCTTGTAAGGGGCCCCTTCCTTGCCTCGGTCTGTGGGTCGTGCAGAATCCACGCACCCCACTGTGTCTGGCTCCATGCCCGGCACTCAGAAAGTCCCTCAGGTCACAGCTGTCCTCGGCAGCAGCCAGATTCTCCGTGGGCGCTGTCCAACATGGCAGCCCCCAGCCAGGCCTGCTTTCTCGACACTTAGTAGTGCTGGGGCGGTGTCTGGTGCAGCAGCTAAGACCCCCCCTTGGGATGTCTGCACCCCATGCCTTTGCTCCTCTCCTGGTTTTGGTTTCCTGCTAACGTACAGCCTGGGAGGCAGCAGCTGTTGGCTCAGGTGGTTCAATCTCCCGTCACCCAGGTAGGAGGCCTGCAGTGAGGACCTTGCTCCCGGCTTCAGCCCAGACTGTCGTAGGTACTTGGGGTGTGAACCAGCAGATGGAAGATCCCCACCCTGCCCCGCCTCTCAAATAAATAAGCAATTTTTTAAAATGTAGTGAATGTGGGGCGGGCACTGTGGTACAGCAGAGTGGGTCACCGCGTGGGACACTGGCATCCCATGTCGGAGTGCCAGTGAATGTCCCAGCTACTGCACTTTTAATCCAGCTTCCTGCTAATGCACCTGGGAAGGTAGCAGAAGACGGCCTAGGTTCCTGGACCCCTGCACCCCCGTGTGAGGCCCAGATAGGGTTCCTGGCTCCTGGTTGGCCCAGACCTGGCTGTTGCAGCCATCTGGGGGAGTGAATCCGTGGATAGAACATATCACTTGCTTTCTCTATCCCTCTACCTTAAATGAATAAATGTTTTGAAAATAAGTGTACTGAATGCAACTGAGTCATTTGTCATTTTATTTAGCTTCTGTGGATCGAAGTGTAATTATGTGGCTGCACAGGGTTAGCAGCCAGGGTGTGGCACAGCACAGCTCAGGCGCCTCCAGCCTGCTCCACACAGCTCCTAACCACAGCTCTGCAGTCCCTGCTGCCCAGCCCGGGGGCTTTCAACGCTGCACCGTCACTGAGAGACTCCACACTGCTCGTGCTGTCCACGGCAGCCATAACTATGCATCCACGTCATTAACCCAAGCTTCATTCAGCTGGCATTCCCTAACCTCAAAGTGCTTATCCTGCTATTAGAAACAATACTTTCTGGGGCCAGCGCTGTAGCATAGTGGGTAAAACCACCGCCTGCAGTGCCGGCATCCCATATGAGCACCGGTTCTAGTCCCGGCTGCTCCACTTCCGATCCAGCTCTCTGCTGTGGCCTGGGAAAGCAGTAGAAGATGGCCCAGGTCCTTGGGCCCCTGCATCCATGTGGGAGACCCGGAAGAAGCTCCTGGCTTCGGATCGGTACAGCTCCAGCTGTTGCGGCCAATTGGGGGAATGAACTAACGGATGGAAGACCTCTCTCTCTGTGTAACTCTGACTTTCAAATAAATCAATCAATCTTAAGAACAAATGAACAAACCTCCCGCGGGTGACCTCGAGGCGCTGCTTTCCCCACATGCTGCCCCAAGCGTTCTCTGTGCTGCCCTCAGAGACACCACTGTCCTCACAAGCCTCGCTCCTCTGGCTCTGTGCACAGCTCTCGTCCTGTCTGCCTCCCACACAGCACCTGCCATCCCGAGCGCACACCTCCTCCAGGAAGCCCCAGCACCCTAGCGGCAAGCCGAGACTCCTCCCTTTCAGCATCGTCCAGGGCCTTCTCTCACTCCCGCCAGGGAGCAAACAGGCTCCGGGGTTAAGTCACTCACCCAGGGTCTTCCCACTCAGCAGGGGAAAGGACCGAATCCCAGAGCCTGGCCCCTGACCCATCATCTACCAGGCGCAGGGACGCCTGAACCTCAGGGTGCACTCAAGGGCCAGGACACAGACAACTTTTTAAAATGGAAACCACCCCAGTGGCCATTAAAAAAAATAATAACTAAAATTTCATGTATTTGTTTGGAAAGCAGGGAAAAAGACACACAGAGAGACAGAGACAGAGAGAGGTCTTCCATTCACTGGTTCACTCTCCAGATGTCTGCAACAGCTGGGGTCAGGCCAGGCCAGGCCAGGCTGAGGCTGGAGCGGCATTCAGGGCCCCGACTTGCACCATCACTGGCTGCCCCCCAGGCTGTGTGGGCATCAGCAGGGAGCTGGGACCCGGAGAGGCGCTGGGATTCAAATCCAGGAGGCAGGCAATCCAAGTGGCGCCTTAACCACTGCACCACACAACTTTTCTTTTCTTTTCTTTTCTTTTTTAAGATTTATTTATTTACTTGAAAGTCAGAGTTACACAGAGAGAGGAGAGGCAGAGAGGGGGGGGGGGTCTTCCATCCGCTGGTTCACTCCCCAGATGGCCACAATGGCTGGAGCTATGCTGATCCGAAGCCAGGAGCCAGGAGCTTCTTCCAGGTTTCCCATGCAGGTGCAAGGGCTCAAGGATCTGGCCTATCTTCTTCTGCTTTCCCAGGCCACAGTAAAGAGCTGGATTGGAAGTGGAGCAGCCGGGACTAGAACTGGTGTCCATACGGGATGCCGGCACTGCAGGCCGGGGCTTTAACCTGCTGTGCCACAGCGGCAGCCCTGATAGGTGGTTCTTAGTTAAGTAGCCCTGGTCTGCAGCCGGGTCCTCAGCTTACCCTGAATAAGGCCCAGGGCATCCCCTCTGTGTCTGACATCTGTGTCACTCTGTTGTCAGAATCCCTGCGTGCACTCTGCTCTCACTGTCCCCAGAATGTTCCTGTGTGCACTTGCCACGAGACTGCTTTTACTCCCCTGTTCCTTCCACTGGGAGCTTGCAGACGTATCCTAGACACTCACTCCTGCAGGAGTCTTTCTGACGGCAGCTCTCCCCTGAAGCCAGTGTAGAGTGAGCTTCTGTGCAGTGCCGTGGCCCTTAGCATGCTGCGTGTGAGTGACCCCTAGGGTGTGCCCCGTCACGGTCGCTGGGATATGTCTCATGCGTGGTTTTTGCTCTCTCCACCATAAACACTGGAGAGGCACAGGTAGCATTTATTTTTGTGCCCTTCCCAACCCTTCACAGGATACTTCATGTATGAGAAGTTATAGACAGGTTTTTTTTTTTTTTTTTTTGAGCTTGAAATGAAAATTTTTTTGTACATCCCATTTGGGCACCGGTTCAAGTTCCGGCTGCTCCACTTCTGATCCAGCTCCCTGCTAATGCTCCTGGGAAAGCAGCAGAAGTATTTGGGCTCCTGCATCCAGCTGGGAGAACCAGAAGAAGCTCCTGGCTCCTAGCTACAGCCTGGTATAGCCCTGGCCATTGTGGCCATTTGGGGAGGGAACCAGTAGATGGAAAATCCTTCTCTCTCAGGGCCAGAGCTGTGGCTTGGCGGGTTCAAGCCCCAGCCTGCAGTGCCAGCATCCCATTTGGGCACTGGTTCGAGTCCTGGCTACTCCACTTCCAATGCAGCTCTCTGCTATGGCCTGGGAAAGCAGCAGAAGACGGCCTAAGCACTTGGGCTCCTGCGCCGGTGTGGGAGACCTGGAAGAAGCTCCTGGCTTCAGAGCGGCCATTTGAGGACTGAACCAGCAGAAGGAATACCTCACTCTCTCTGTCTCTACCTCTCTAATGAATAAAACAAATCTTTAAAAAAAAAAAAACTATGTCTCTCTGTACTTCTGCCTTTCAAATAAATAAGTGGATCTTCCAAAGAAATAAAAGATAACATTGGTACAAACAATCTTGAAATCCATGCATAACTCAAGCCCACACCTGGCTGACCTTGGCCAGCTCAGCGCAGTGGGACCTGGGCACTCCCCCGACACAGGAAGCACTGGAAAGGTCAGACGTCTGAGTGCAAGGTCAGCCACCTGGAGGCAGGTCCTCTCGGCAAACAACACCTGTCCCCTAAGCCCCTCACACCCCTGGGAGCACTCGAGTGCTCAGGCCACTACTCTGCCATCTCTGGATCCCTCCCAGTGTACAGGAGACAGGAGGCACTCAATGTATGTCAGGACAGTAACAAGCACCTTTGGTGAGGGTCATGTGAGCTGCTCCACATGGGGAAACTGAGGCTCAGAGAGCTTAAGCCACCTGTCCACGCTCATTCGACCGAGAAGTGGAGGGGCTGGGGGGAAAGCAGGAGTCTTTGTGCTGCAAGCTCCGCTCCTTGGACAAACATAGGCAGGAGAGTCCACCTCTCTTCCCCTGCAGGTCAGACCTGAGCCCAACTGGCAGGGCAGGCAGGGCGGGTCCGGAGTCTGGGGGGCAGGGGGCTTCTGATGGAGGCCATGGGGAGGTACAGATCTGATCACCCAGGTCGATCCGTTAGGGACGGCGGGGGTCTCTAATGCGGGGATGTCCGAGAGAAGAACAGAGTGCGCCCGAGGCACTGCGTCAGAAGTGAGGGTGTCAGTTTGAACTCCAGGTTTGACACATTTAGACAGACACAGCTAAGTACAGAGGCGGGTGTATGTGGGCGCATGCACACACACTCGTATGTGCATGTTCATACAAATCCTCCCTCCCTCTGTCTGCTGAGAGGGCCTGGGGTTAGCAACACTCCAGAGCAGTGGGCAGCACACCTACCCTGGCTCCCAAATTCCATTCTCCACCCAAAGGCCCTGGGGCTCCTTGGAGAAAGGACAGAGTCTGGGGGCGGGTGGGGAATGTGCAGCACGCCAGCAGGAGAGGAAGCGCTCCCAGACCAATGCAGCATGGGGCCAGGTGGAACAGGATTCCACCAGCCATAGGGGCCCGATGTCAGAGTCCTTAACACAATCAACAGTCTGTCCCACGTGCAAACCACCGAGCAGAAAACTGTGCCCAGCACATGCAAGAGCTCCGAGAGGCACCTTGATGGAGGACGAGACATCTCAGCAGCATGATTTTAAAGTTTCTCCCCAGGAAATATTCCTTAATGCTAAAAGGGAAAGGAAGGGGGCTGGCGCTGTGGCGTAGTGGTTTAAGCCGCTGTCTGCAACACCTGCATCCCACATGGACACCGGTTCAAGTCCTGGCTGCTCCAGTTCCGATCCAGCTCCCTGCTAATGCACCTGGGAAAGCAGAGGAAGATGGCCCAGGTGTTTAGGATCTACCACATGTGTGGGAGACGCAGATGAAAGTCCTGGCTTCGGCCTGGTCTGGCCCTGGCTGTTGTGGCCACTGGGAGAGTGAACCAGCACATGGAAGATCTTGCTCTCTCTGTATCTCTCCCTCTCCCTCTCTCGCTGTAACTCTACTTTTCAAGTAAATCATTAAAAATAAATAAATAGAGGGGAAGGGAGTAGCCAGGCAGGGCACGTGTCCCCAGTCATGGGACAGACTGAACTCCCGCACCACCTCAGCGGACGTGACGAGATGGATGCAGTGTCGCCACGTGCTACTCCTGCTGAGACTGGTCACGCGGCGACTCCAGACACACCTACACACAGGACGTTCCACCAGATGACAGGCCTGGACACGGAACTGTCCCATGGGGACACACGGCCAGCCCCGAGCGGCACCTGAGGACTCATGGTGGTGACAGATCCGGTGCGCAGTCTGTGTCCCTGACTGTACCGTGGGCCTGCGGGAGATCACCCTCGCCTGTACTCAAAGGAGACAGAGCACCAACTAGGCAAGTGGACGTCCACTGTTCAGAAAGAAGTTTTTTTGCACTGTACTAGGGTGCTTTAAAGAAGTCCATGGAATGGGGGCCAGTGTTGTGGCAAAGCAGGTTAAGCCACTGCCTGCGATGCCAGCACCCTCGATGGATGCCTGTTCAAATGCCGGCTGCTTCAGTTCCAATCCAGCTCCCTGCTAATGCCCCTGGGAAAGCAGCAGCAGATGACCCGAGTACCTGGACCCCTGCTACCCACGTGGGAGACCTCGATGGAGTTCTGCATTCCTGGCTTCAGCCTGGCCCAGCCCTGGCTGTTGTGGCCATTTGGAGAGTGAATCAGCAGATATAAGAAATCTCTCTCTCTCTCCCTCTCTCCTCCGTCACTCTTTCAAATAAATTTTTTAAAAATAAAAAAAAAATCTTTGAAATCCACGCAGGTTTTTTTTTTTAATCCACATCTCCATGAACTGTTTTTGAACCCCCTCTTACATGCAGGTTCCAAAATTTTTGGCATCAAAATAAACTTCCATTAATTGCATTTTCCACTAAGCAGCCTCTTCCTTGCAATTCATCTGTATGTTTGAAATTATTCCAAAATAGGAAGAACGTTTTAAAGCTCTCTGTAGGTGGAACTCGGTGAAGTACGACCACTTGCTTTTCCTCATCTGCTGGGTGACACAAGCTCAGGACCCTCCAGCCACAGCCTGGCTTGCCAGCTCCTCCCCATCTTGGGGCCACGCTGCTCCTCTGCCTGCCGCAAACAGAAGGGCTGCGGGCTCTCCTCTCCCGTGCCCTCTGGGTTGCGTGCGCTGAGGGTTTGAGGGCCTCTCACGGGCACAGCCCGGCCCACAGAAGCCCAAGTTTAGCATTTTCCAGCTTTGAGCCGGCACACACTGGAGCAGCCGGGGCTGACCTGCCTTTGTGAAGGGCAGGACGTGACTCAGCATCCTGTTCAGGGTTCAGGGTGGCCAGCAGCGCTGGCTCCAAGCGCGGCTGATGACCTCACCTCTCAGGACCACAATCACCCAGATGAACTGGGTTGGGCAGACAGCATCAGCTCTCCCCAGGCCTCAGGGCCAGAATGAAGACAGCTCTGCTCCCTGGGTCATGCTGGGCTCCTCAGGAACACGCACAGGTCCCTGCCAGGCGGAGTCCAGAAGAACTGACCCTCTGCGATTTTAAGGACAGTCTTGTGTCTTTCTTTGTTTTGACTACTAGGAAGCTCAAAATCTGACATGTAGTCAAATTCTAGAACATGCCAACGCCACGCTGTGTTCTCCACGCACACATCTCCCAGACTTCATCACGCTCCCCTCTGCTTTCTCCACGTCCCAGTTATCTCTCGGCGCACGACCCACACAGACATACGTATGCACATGTTAAGAAATACAGAGATGAGAAATAACGGCAGATAACTAAATAAAAACCACCCGCGGGGCCAGCACTGTGGTACAGCAGGTTAGGCCACCACCTGCAGTGTCAGCATCCCATATGGGTGCTGGTTCTAGTCCTGGCTGCTCCACTTCCGATCCAGCTCTCTGCTATGGCCTGGGAAAGCAGTGGAAATTGGCCCAACCCATGTAGGATACACGAAAGAAGCTCCCAGCTTTTTTTTTTTTTTGGACAGGCAGAGTTAGACAGAGAGAAAGGTCTTCCTTCCGTTGGTTCACTCCCCAAATGGCTGCTACAGTTGGCACGCTGCGCCAATCCGAAGCCAGGAGCCAGGTGCTTCCTCCTGGTCTCCCATGCAGGTGCAGGGCCCAAGCACTCGGGCCATCCTCCACTGCACTCCCGGGCCACAGCAGAGAGCTGGACTGGAAGAGGGGCAACCGGGACTAGATCCCGGGGTGCCAGCGCCGCAGGCAGAGGATTAGCCAAGTGAGCTGTGGCGCCAGCCTAGCTCCTAGCTTTCAATTGGCTCAGCACTCGCTCGCTCTTTCACTCTGCCTTTCAAATAAATAAATAAACCTTTAAAAAACAAAACAAAACACCTGCAAGTAGGGTGCTTCAGAGAGACACTTGTGTCTCTGTCCCGCCCCATCTGGTGGGGCCTGGGGGACTGCTGACAGTCCCGGCCGGAACCCCAGCTCCACAGAGCCACCCCCAGCCCGCCCCCCGCCCCCCGGGGCAGCATAGCCCAGGAGCGCTGGGGCACCTGGGAAGTGACAGGTGACTTCCCCTGGCCCTCTCCAGCCCAGGTCTGGGGAAAGAGCGCCTGGGGTCCTGGGGAGCCGGGGCGGTGGGTGCAGGTGGCCCCTGGCAGCGGGCAGCAGGAGACCTTTTGTAGCACAAGTCCTTGCGGCAACATTCTTTGAAACAAAGTCTTTAAAAAT
This sequence comes from Oryctolagus cuniculus, assembly GCF_964237555.1. Taxonomy (NCBI): domain Eukaryota; kingdom Metazoa; phylum Chordata; class Mammalia; order Lagomorpha; family Leporidae; genus Oryctolagus; species Oryctolagus cuniculus. The sequence continues at coordinate 17,983,840 of NC_091452.1, forward strand.
AGCTTCAAAAGTAGCTATTCAAGGAAACTAAGGAAGAATAAAAACAGCTCTGTCAGGCTAAAGGCCACAGGAGCACAGCAGCGAAGCTCCCGCATCAGAGGCTGGTCCAGAGCTCAGCGGCACCGGGAGGGAACTAGGCCACGCCCCGGCCTTTTCCCCTCTTAGGTTCCATTTGGTCGCCTTGGGCTTTCGTGGCGAGAAGGCCTCAAGTCCAACCGGGCAGAGACAAGGGGTGGCAGGACAGGTTCCCACGTCCCACCGCCAAGCAGACCAACGGCAGCCGGGCCTGGGCCAGACCCCACACATGGGACAAGTGCCCCTCTAAGCCTCACAAGGGCCCTGATGGGGGCGGGGGCCCTTGCATCCGTGACCGGAGAGCTGGTGGCTTACCCCAGGTCACTGTCACGTGGGCAAGGGGGTGCCTATACCCCGATCAGCTGTACAGAGATCAACACACGGGGTCCCCCTGCGCTATCCTGTCATTTACTTACGGCCCCTCCCAACTCACCACGATCCCACCCCCACGTGGCAGCCCTCACCCTCACTTACACCCCATGCAGAGTGGGGGCCCTGCCCGGATCACCCCACTCTCTGCCTTCTCCTCACTCCAGGCTCCTGTGTTCCCACTGTCCACCTTCAGCCACGTGTCCCCGTCCCCAAAGCAGAGCGGCTCAGCCACGTGTCCCCGTCTAGCGAATTCTCTCATCAGCCGTCCACACCCAGAGATCCGATCACGGCGTGCGGGCTCTTCCAGAGCCCGACTCCCCACCTGGGGGCTCTGAGCCTCTCTCTTCTGGTTCTTCATCAGATACAAACGTGACACTGTGAACTGCGGTCACCCCGCTGCGCCCAGGGACACGGGAAATGACCCCTCCTGAACCCTGCCACCTGGCACCCAACTGTCCTCCATCTCCTCTCCTTCCTTTTGGTTTAATACTAGCTGTCGCCACCAGGAAACTCTTAATTTTCTTAAAAAAAAACATTTACTTATTTGAGAGGCAGGGAAAGAGGGAACAAGCGAGCAAGCACTCCCATCTGTTGGTGCACTCCCCAAATGCCCACAACAGCTGGGGCTGGGCAGGGCCAAGGGCAGGAGCTGGGAACACAATCCAGCTCTCCATGCAGTGCAACCCGAGCCATGACTTGCTGCCTTGCGGGTGCTCACTAACAGGAAGCTGCAATCAAGAGGAGAGCTGGGGTGTCAGCGCTGTGGCACAGCAGGTAAAACCACCACCCGCAGGGCCAGCATCCCATATGGGCACTGGTTCAAGTCCCGCCAGATCCTCTTCTAATCCAACTCCCTGCTGATGTGCCTGGGAAATCAGCGGAAGATGGCACAAGTCCCTGGGCCCCTGCACCTGTGTGGGAGACCTGGAAGAAGCTCCTGGCTTCAGAATGGCACAGCTCTGGCTGTTGCAGCCATTTGGGGAGTGAACCAGTGGATGGATGACCTCTCTCTCTCTCTCTCTGCCTCGCCTCTCTGTAACTCTGCCTTTCAAATTAATAAATATATCTTTAAAAAAAAAAGTAGAGTGGGAACTCAAATTCAGGTACTCTTTAGGGTTGCAGGCATCCCATCTGGCTTTTAACTGCTGTGCCAAACATGTGGCCCCAAACTTAATTTTTTTTTTAAAAAAGATCTATATATTTATCTGAAAAGCAAAGTTACCAAGAAAGAAGGGAGGGGCAGAGAAAGAAAGAGATCGATCGATCTTCCATCCATTGGTTTGTTGCCCAAATGACTGCCAATGGCTGGGGCTCGGTATGGTTGAAGTCAGGAGCCAGGACCTTCCTCTGGGTCTGCCATGTGGGTACAGGGACCCATGCACTTGGGCCATCTTCCACTGCTCTCTCAGGCATGGCAGAGAGATGGATCAGAAGTGGAGCAGCCGGGACTCAAACCAGTACCCATATGGGATGAGGTTGCCCTTCTACACAACGCTGGCCCCAAACTCTGCATTTTTTTTTAACAAAGGGGCTCCACAATGGCCATTTTGTGCCAGGTTCCACAAACCATGGAGCTGGTCCTGTGGGGGGATCAGCTAGGCATGTGAGCAAACATCCTTCAGCCTACAGAGCAGGCTGCGCGGAGCGGCCCAGGAGAGGCCTGTGGGAGGAAGAGGGAGGCCCGCGCGCCCTGCCCCAGCAGCTGCGCCCTCGCTGCGTGTCGCCCGTGGGAGAAGAGGCTCCCGCACGTCATCACCGCGTTTCGCTCTGCTGACAACCTTTCCAAACTGAGGCCTGCCAAGGTCAGGCAGCAGCCTGGCAAGGTGACAAAGGGACAGACATGGGAGCCAAATCCAGGTCTCTCGTGGAGAGAAAAGTGGCTCCCTCAGAGGCCAACACATTCAAGGCGGGGGCCGACTCAAGAGGAGTCAAGTGCCCGTCCGAACAGCGTGCGGGGTGAGGCTGCGTGCTGCCCGGTCCCCGAGGGGAGTCTCTCCCCAGGAGCCCTGCTGCAGCCGACACAGCACAAACGCATTGCTCACGCGTGCTTTCTGCACCAGACTGGGTGTCTCAAGACACGCGGACTGACAGGCGGCCAGAATTCTGCCTGGCTGAGCGTGGCGGGACTGATGGACAGGACAGGGAGCTGCTCTCTCGTCCCATCGTGTGGTACGGCAACAGTGATGGGACAGTCAGCCCTGGGACAGCTTCCATTGTGGGGGGCACTTCCAAACAGTCATGGAAAATGGAATCAAAGGTAAGTTTAGGAGATGTCTGACCTCGCAGAGTGCCTAGGCTTGATTCCTGCTCCCAGCTCCCGATTCCTGCCTCCTGCCACGCAGGCCTGGGAGGCAGCCAGGGATGGCTCCAGTGGGTGGGTCCCTGCCACCAGGGTGGCAGACACTGACTGGGTCCAAGGCCCTGGGCCTGGGCCCTGTGGGTGTTTGAGGAGTAGACCAGCTGATGGGGGGAGCTCTCGCTCTTCCTGTCCCACTCAGATATCTCTTCCCTCATCTTTATGCCTTTCAAAAAAAAAAAAAAAAGTCCACTTCGAGGCATCAAGACAAAGGCTTCCTAATGTGATGGTAAGCATGGAATACACTGAGACCACAGAGCGTCCACTGGTGGAGCCTGCAGGCACAGCCCCCATGGATGATGCTACCACAGGGTGCACTTCCCCCACGCTTGAAGCAGCCCTGTGGAAGATGCCACAGTGGCAGACTCTCACAAGCAAGCCGCCATGACTCCTACACCTCCCAGGAAATGGATCCAGCCGGGAACCACACGCGCGTGGAAGAGGACCCCCGGCTTCGACAGAGACCCCAGTCCTGAGTCCTGGCCAACACCCGACTGCAGCATGGAGAGCCTAGGCACAGGGCCCGGCCAAGCCTCGTCCAGATCTCTAACCTGAGGAAATGCTAAGATGAGAAGTGGATCTTCTTCTAACAGTGTGGTGACTTGTTACTCAGCAACGGGTAACTGACACAGCAACTACACACGTGTTCACCTCCAGCATGGCAAGCGTGGATGCCGCAGGTGTTAACACATCTTGGGAGGAGTTAGCTGTACAGACCATCAGCACAGATGCTAAAGCCCAGGCCATGATAAAACACCAAGAAAGGCAGACGGGGAAGGGCCGAAGGTTAAGCTGCCACTGCGACGCTCACATCCCATAAGGAAGTGCTGGTTCCAGGGCCGTCCACTCTGCTTCTGATCCAGCTTCCTGCTAATGCACCCTGGGAGGCAGCAGGTGCTGGCTCAAGGGCTTGGGTCCCTGCTACTCAAGTGGGATACCCAGAGATGGAGTTCTGGACTCTCGCGGCCATTTGGGGAAGTGAACCAGTGGATGGAAGATCCCTCCCTGTCTCTGTCTCTGTATCAATCTGCCTCTTAAGCAGATGGAAATAAATAAACATTTTTTTTAAATGAAAGGTAAGTTTATTTCAAAGGAGCATGAGAGAAGAAGGCAGGCAAAAACCCAGAGGCGGGAGAACAGGTGTAAGGAGGGCCACGTGCTGAACATGGGAGAGCAGCCTGCAGGGCAGGGACCTCCCCCAACCTGTACTGGGTGAGGGGAAGGGCAGGCACAGTCCCACTGCAGAGGGCTGTGAGGAGAAGGGGGTCCCCAGGGGAATTCCCGGCCAGGACAAAACAGGGAGGAGCACGGAGGGAACAGCAGACTTGAGGACACCTGCAGCTTAGCACCGAAGCCGGATACAGCAAAGAGAGAATCCCGCTACCCCGGCCACGGTGCTTACTGGGACAGGCGACTGCAAAGAACACAATCAATGGAATTCTAAAAGACACCTTCATGAGATTGACTTGGTAATGCTGGATTCAAAACAAACAGAAGGAAACCCCTCCACTCCTGACCAACACGGGGGACAACACAACTGTATCACCTCCCCAGTGCCCGGGCGGGCGCGCAATCGCGTGCGTCTCCTGCCAGCCTCAGCCGGCTCCCAGGATGGTGAGGGAGCCAGGAGCTGCTGCCAGCAGGCCCATCTGCTCACCGATTCCCACCGTCTGAACAGCACAGCTTGCAAAAGGGCACCGCGAGAGGCCAGCAGCAGCCCGCACACCCAGGGAACGGGGTCGGGGGAGAGGGAACGGGTGGGTCTTGCTCTGCGTCAGTCACCTCCATTCTGGGCATGAGATGATCAGTCCTGGAGACACTTCCCAGAAGCGCTTCAGAGAAACTGTCTGGGTTTCACACTGAATCCTCAAAGTGTACACTCCAGTGTGCAGCTCATAGGAGTGTAGCCAGGTGGAGGATGCAGGCTGGGGTGGGCGTTTGACACAGGGGCTGGGGCGACACTTGAAGGGCCCATGTCCCCCGACAGATGACCCGAGGTGAAATCCAGGCTTTGCTTCCAATCCAGCTTCCTGCTAACACAGACCCTGGGAGGCGGCAGGTGATGGCTCAGTAATCGGGTCCTTGCCACCTACTGGAGGCCCGGATGGAGTTCTGGGCTCCTGGCTTTGGCCCAGCCCAGCCCTGGCTCTTGTAGGTATTTGGGGAGTAACCAGTGGATGAAAGATCTCCCCTCCTCTCTTGGCCTTTGAAATAAATAAAGTAATTAAATAAAATAAAGAGGAAGCAGGCTGCACTGAGTCCCACAGCATCCCGGGTGTGGGCCCTGGTAGACCTGGGCCTGGCAGGGAGCCAAATTCCTCCAGCCCTTTATGCTGTGGCTAACGCAACACGAGGGGACCTCAAGAAGGGCACGGAAACCAAGTGCGTTTCAAACTATTTCTGCACCCAAGTCAATTTCCCACTTCATTTCATTGTCTACAACCTCTCTGAAGCAGCCTAGCACCCGGGCAGCACGCGGAAGGCAGCAGCCAAGTCCGCCCGGGGACCTGGTTCTCTGCCAGGAGCTTCCCACAGACTGCTCTGGGAGCCCCGCTGGGAGCAGCCGGCCCTCGGACCCACGGGGTCTGCACCCACGGACTCAGCCCACTGTGGGTGGGAAACGCAGGAGGAAAAGTCACACCTGCGTGGAACACGGAACGCATGGAGACTCTCCTGGCCCTGAGTCCCACGCGACACAGGGTAGCGGAAGGAGCACAGCCTTCTCGCTGCCGTCCAGAGAAGAGGCAGCATACCCGGGGGGGCGGGGGAGGACGTGTACTTAATGGGGGACCTGAGCATCTTTGGACTGTGGTGTCTGAGAGGGATCCTGACGCTCATCCCACACGGATACCAAGGTGTGGCTGTAACCTTCTCTCCATTTTACAGGTGGAAAAACTGAGACACACAAAGGTAAAGGCAGTCAGCTGCTGGCGCAAGAGCCGGATGCCAGGCCTGGGTCTGCCTGGCTCCCAAACTCACGCTCCCTCTCTGGACCGTGCTGCTTCTCACATGTGTCTGCAATGCACGGCAGGTACACGGGGAATCACGTAAACCACCTCCGTGCTACACCCAGGCACAGAACCATGGCTCGGTCGCTAGGGAGGCACCAGGCAGAGGGACAAGGCTGCTTGCCACAGAGGAGGCTGAGAGCCACCTGCTTTCTCTAAAGGGAGGGGAGTTGCATGGCACACGTTTGGGGGAGGGGACCCCCAGGGAGAGGCAGAGGACCCAAGGACAGGGATGGGATGATGAGTGGCTCTGAGACAGAACAGGGAGTGCAAGGACAGCCCGAACGACGGTGCCACCAGGGGCACCTTGGCACAGGGCAGCAGGCCAGACCCAGAAGATCCAGCCATGGGGTCCAGGAATTTACTGTCGCCACTGACCCTTGGGGTCACTGACCCTCGGGGCCTGGGACCTGGGGTCTCCGTGAGTCCCTTGTAAAACCAGTGCACAGCCTACACGGTCCTCCTTCATGCCTGCAATGGTCTCTGCTTGACTTACGAGAGCTGCCCAGCACCAAGGCCGGCAGCACACAGCGAGAAGAAAACTCCAGTCTGCACATGCTCAGTGCAGGAGCAGCCCAACCCTCCCAGGCCCGCGGACACACACGGCAGCAAGAGGGCACGCTTCCCGCCTGCGACCACTCCTCCACACTCCAGCCTGAGGCCGCGCCAATCCATGGCTGTGGGACCTGCGGATACGGATGCTGGATGGACAGGAGACAAGAGGAGAGAGGCAGCCCCGGCTACCCCAGCTTTTCTCCCCACCAGCACCCCGCAGAGACCCCCAGGAGCGCTCTCCCGCCGGGAGCCGTCAGAAGCAGCCTCCTCGCCCCATGTTCGCTAGGAGATGCTCAGAGAGCCAAAGGCCTGAACCTGCACACGAGCCCACAGGTGTGAGCGAGCTCCAGCTCCGGGGAGAGCTGAACCCCAGACCCAGCCAGTCCTGGCTGGCCAGGGCGGGCAGAGGGCAGTTGGTGAGCCGTCGGAGGGAGCCGCAGGGGCCAGGCTCAGAAGACAGCCCAACCTGAGTGAGAGCCCAGGGCCCTGGCTCCAGCCCCGGCTCTCCCACCGTGTCGCCTTTGCAGGGGGGCTCTGGGTGTGCAGCATGGTTGATATCTGGGGAGACTCCACCACGCAGCAGCAGGACCCCCCTCCCCCGTTCCAGCCCCGGCACTGCCTCCACTCACCCAGGCACCTGCAGGCGAGCGGCCTTACCCAGAGGCCCAGGCAGCTGAGACATCTGGGCAGCGACCTGGGCACCACAAACTTGGGGGTTACGGTGACAGAGGCCTCACTATGAATGTGGCATTTCCCACCTTGCAACCTTGGCCTCGGGCTCCTCATCTGTAGACTAGGAAAACAGCCATCCCGGGGTTGTGTCGCATGTCAGGCTGCCACAACCTTCCCTCCCACCCCGCCAGAAGCACCCCTGGCCCCACACTGGGCGGGAAAGGGGCCTGCAGCTAGCAGGAAGGGGTCCCATCACTGCCTTCTGTGAGTTCTCATGACCCCCGACAACGAAGGGCGATGCAGACAGAAGCAGTTCGTTGGCCCGAGACAGTGTGGGGGCGAGAGCCGGAGAGAAAGGGGACGAGGGATTCCAACCCCAGGGAAGGGTTGCAGGGCGTGGGGCAGCAGGGCGCCCTGGGGCAGGCGCTGCAGCTACAGTGGCAGGCGCTTGGGGGCTCCACACACTGAGCAGCAAGCTCCTCTCCGGGTTCCTCCTCCCTCCTCCCTCCTCCTCGCCCTTGGCCATGGCAAGCTGCTCAGCGCGGACCAAGACTGCCCCCACTTGGGAGTCCAGCTGCTTCCAGCCTGGACCAACCCAACCCCCAGGGTCAGAGAGCAAGCGCACCGGTATCCAGACGCACAGGGAGAAGGGGGATTGAAAAGCTAAGTTTGGAGGCAGGCACTTGGCACAGCAACTAAGACTCAGCGTGGGACCGCCCGTCCCCCATCACAGAGCCTGGGCTACAGTCCTAGCTCTGCTTCTGCTTCCAGTGTCCTGCCAGCACGCACCCTGGGAGGGCAGTGACAGCTCAAGTGCTCGGGTCCCCGCCACCCACAGGGGAAGCCTGGATGGAGTTCCTGGCTCCTGGCTTCGGGCATCTGGGGAGTGAACCAGTGGGTGAGCTCTCATCTACCTCTCAGATATGTAAGATAAATACTTCAGAGAAGCTAAGTTTATTTGGGCACAAAAAAAGGTTTGAAATCCACGCACAGTTCTGCCACATAATGCATTTTCCATGAACTGTCTTAAGACCCCTTGTATGCATAGATTTTAAACTTTTTTGCCCCAAAATAAACTTGCCACTTATCTCCACTTCCAAGAACATCTGAAGAACCCATGTGCACCCTTTTTCTTGAAACTAACATCACAGGGGCTGGTGCTGTGGCTCAGTGGATTAAAGCCGCAGCCTGCAGTGCCAGCATCCCAGATGGGTGCTGGTTCAAGTCCCAGCTGCTCCACTTCTGATCCAGCTCTCTGCTAATGGCCTGGGAAAGCAGCAGAGGATGGCCCAAGTGCTTGGGCCCCTGACACCAACATGGGAGACCTGGAAAAAGCTTCTGGCTCCGTCCTGGCACGGCCCTGGCTGTTGTGGCCATTTGGGGAGTGAACCAGTGGATGGAAGACCTCTCTCTCTGTCTCTCCTTCTCTCTTTCTGTAACTCTTTCAAATAAATAAATATATCTTTTTTAAAGTAACATTACAAATTAGGACCCAGCAATTTTTTTTATTTTTGCATGCTAGGATTTGTCCCCCACACAATCGTTAGAAGTTATGTGTGCCACAGGGAAGATAAGCATTTCCCCCACTTCGCTGAAACACACAGACAGTTCAGAGAGGCCAGGCAGATTTCCGCCACTTCTGCAGGCGACTTGAACCACGGGAACGGTCTGCTCTCGGTCATCAGCTGACCTCAACTTCTGAACCCGCGTTTCCTTTTCCAATTAATTTTCATCCAACTCACAAGTTGAGACACAATTTTTTTTTTGTTTTAAATAAAAAGAACAATAATCCCTGACACTCTGTTTATTGTCTTCTAAACTCTGAGGTCAGAGTTTAGGACTGGCTCCTTGGTACAGAGGAACACATTACATAAGGGGGCTACAAACAGGTCACGGAAACTGTGTCACAAAAAAATTATGCACGGAGTTCAGTGTTGCTTTTTTTTTTTTTTCTTACACCAAAATAAACTCATCTTTTTGTTCCGTTTTTCCAAGAACTGTCTGAAGTGCCCTCTAAACCAGCCACACACCCAAACAGAAGGCCTTAATTTTTGGTGGAGAAGTACAAAAATGTCTTCAGGTGACTGAGGACTGTATCTCAATGTACTTTTTAAAAAATTTTTTTTATTATTTTTTGACAGGCAGAGTGGACAGTGAGAGAGAGAGACAGAGAGAAAGGTCTTCCTTTTGCTGTTGGTTCACCCTCCAATGGCCGCCGCAGCAGGCGCACTGCGGCCAGCGTACTGCGCTGATCCAAAGCCAGGAGCCAGGTACTTATCCTGGTCTCCCATGGGGTGCAGGGCCCAAGCACTTGGGCTATCCTCCACTGCACTCCCTGGCCACAGCAGAGGGCTGGCCTGGAAGAGGGGCAACCGGGACAGAATCCGGTGCCCCGACCGGGACTAGAACCCAGTGTGCCGGCGAGGCAAGGTGGAGGATTAGCCTAATGAGCTGCGGCGCCAGCCTCAATGTACTTTTCAAACAAGCATAGCTAAAGACTTCTCCCAGGCACTAGGAGCCCCTGGGCTGATTCCTGCAGGAGCCGGAGCGAAGCCCTTACCTGAAGAGGAAAGACTTCACAAAAGCAGGAAGAAGAAGTCAGGGCACACTATGGTTTTTTTTTTTTTTTTTTTTTAAAGTTGAGGGGCAGGTGTGTAGCCTAGCAGTTAAACACCATTTAAGATGCCCACAGCCCACGTGGGACAGCCTGAACCCAATGCCTGGCTCTGTCTCCTGACTCCAGCTTCCTGCTAATGGGGACCCTGGGAGTGGCACAGGGGACTGACTGGGTCCCTGCCCCCACATGGGAGACATGGAGTGAGTTCCTGGCTGCTGACTCGAGCCCCAGTCCCAACCCACCCCCACACTGCAATTATTTACAGTGTAAACCAATGGATGGTAGCTCTCTCCATCTGTTGCTGCCTCTCCAATAAATTTTGTTTAGAAAAGTTTTTTTTAAGCAGAGGAAAAATCAGCAAGAAAAGACACAAAAACGCTCATGATGGTTACGCGAGGAGGGGCAGAGTGATGACAGTGACCTTGCTTCTTTTCCAAACGTGATTCAATGCTGTCCAACACGCAAGCCGCTTCTAAAGCAGGACTTCGGTCATTGCTTCCGGGATCATTGTTTGAGCACTAAAAAACCGGGTACTTTTTATTTCAGGACTTTCCCTTTAAGAAAGAGACACGCACATTCCTTACCTTCTTAGAAGACTTAAGAGCAAGAATTCAAAGTCTGCTCACCTGAGGTTTAACTTTCGCTCCTCATCACTGCCAGCCTCCAGCTACAGAGAGAGAAGGAGAGGGTCACCCACTGCACACACCACGGTCAACCAGCCCCAGAGCGGGCAGCCGCCCAGCCGCCCGGCCGCCCGCGCCCCACCTGGCCCTCTGGCCCTCTGCGGTTCCCCACTGTTCTCCAGGTTTGTCTGGATCTCACCCTGGGTTGCCTCTGAAACAGGAAGAAGCTTGTGTTTTTAAGGGAACCCATTTCCTCTCCAACCAGGTAACAGGTCAGAGAGGGGCCTCGTGTTCCTGGGGCTGGCACAGTGGTACAAGTGCTTAAGCTGCCGCCTGCGACACCTGGCATTCCACAAGGGCGCTGGTTCGAGTCCTGGCTGCTGCACTTCTGATCCAGTTCCCTGCTAGCGCGCCTGGGAAAGTGGCAGAAGATGGCCCATGCAGGTGCTTGGGCCCCTGCATTCACGTGGGAGACCTGGCTGCAGTTCCAGGCTCCTGGCTGCAGACTGACTCAGCCCTGGCTGTTGTGGCCATAAGATCTCTTTCACTGTGAACTCTGACTTTCATACAGATAAAACACATCTTTAAAATAAAAAATAGGGGCCGGCGCCGCGGCTCACTAGGCTAATCCTCCGCCTAGCGGCGCCGGCACACCGGGTTCTAGTCCCGGTTGGGGCGCCGGATTCTGTCCCGGTTGCCCCTCTTCCAGGCCAGCCCTCTGCTGTGGCCCGGGAGTGCAGTGGAGGATGGCCCAGGTGCTTGGGCCCTGCACCCCATGGGAGACCAGGAAAAGCACCTGGCTCCTGGCTCCTGTCATCGGATCAGCGCGGTGCGCCGGCCGCAGCGCGCCGGCCGCGGCAGCCATTGGAGGGTGAACCAACGGCAAAGGAAGACCTTTCTCTCTGTCTCTCTCTCTCACTGTCCACTCTGCCTGTCAAAATAAATAAATAAATAAATAAAAAATAAAAAAATAAAAAATAGGAATAACAATGGCCACTCCAGGCAAGTCATTCCCCATGAAAGGTGGCAAGGGAGCCAGTCTGGGGGTCTTCGAAGCCACGGGGAATTGTTAGAGGACTTCTGTGTTTAATCGGCACCAAGGTCGGACGCCAAAAGTAACCCTGACTTATGCCACAATCAATATTTTTCCCTTTTTTTGTTCTTTCAGAGGGAAAACTGAAATGAGAAGACCCTAGCCCCCCCTCCCCCCAACCCCAACTCCTCCACTCCACTGGACTTGGCAGGTGCTGATGTTACACAGAGCACCCACTGAAGGCGAAAGCCAGCCCTGGAAAGCTGCGAGCCACGCGGGGCTGGCCGAGGGCAGGGGAGGGGCGGCAAGGGCCACACCCCAGAGAGGGCGATTTCAACCAAGGATGAGCACAGCAGAGGGCCCCGAGGTTACAGTGTCTGAAGGGGAGTTCAAAAAAGTTGTGGAGAAATAAATTAAAGAACTTCACTTTGGTGCAAAAAAATCTTTTGAAAATAGGCCAGCGCCGCAGCTCACTAGGCTAATCCTCCACCTTGCGGCGCCGGCACACGGGGTTCTAGTCCCGGTCGGGGCGCCGGATTCTGTCCCGGTTGCCCCTCTTCCAGGCCAGCTCTCTGCTGTGGCCAGGGAGTGCAGTGGAGGATGGCCCAAGTGCTTGGGCCCTGAACCCGTGTGGGAGACCAGGAGAAGCACCTGGCTCCCGGCTTCGGATCAGCGCGATGTGCCGGCCATAGCGCGCCGGCTGCGGTGGCCATTGGATGGTGAACACAAAGGCAAAGGAAGACCTTTCTCTCTGTCTCTCTCTCTCTCACTGTCCACTCTGCCTGTCAAAAAAAAAAAAAAATCCATGCATAGTTTTTTTCCTTCTTATAAAGATTTATTTAGTTAGTTACTTGAAAGGCAGAAGCAGGGAGGGAGAGACAAAGAGAGAGATTTGGGGAAGAGGCATTTGGTCTAATGGTTAGAACACCCACATCCCATACAGAAATGCCTGGGTTCAAGTCTCGGCTCAGGCTCCCAATTCTGGTTTCTGGGTAATGCAGACCCTCAGGCAGCGATGCCCGCTCAAGTGGCTGGGTCCCCGCCACTCACCTGGGAGACCTGGATTGAGTTCCTGGCTCCTGACTTCAGCCTGGCCCATCCCAGCCCTGGCCACTGACAGAATTGTGCTTTCTCCATTTCTCTCTCAAATAATAATAAATATTGAAGAAATGGGTAGGGGGAGGCAGACAGAGATCTTCCATCTACTGCTTCGCTCCCCACACACCTGCAGCAACGGAAGCCGGGCCAGGCGGAAGTTGGAGGCACTTCATCCGGGTCTCCCCCTTGGGGGCAGGGGCCCGAGTACCTGAGCGCTCACCTGCTGTCTCCCAGCTGCATCAGCAGAGAGCTGGGTCAGAAGTGGTGGCGCCGAGACTCAAACCAGGCACACAGATATGGCAAAGAGGGGTCCTGGGAGGTGGCCTAACCGTGGAACTGGCCCCTGAACTGACCCTTCGATTCCTTTCCACTGGCTTGCAACTCCCCTGTATTGACAATGTATCCACAGACTCGCCCTTCCGTGTGTCCACGGGGAGTTGGTCTGAGGATGCTCAGGTCCCCTCTTAGAAAATGGCAGTATTTGCACAGAACCCACATGGCGGGCAGAGACAGGATGCTGATATAAACATCCCACAATGCCTGGACAGTCCCCGTCAACAGAGAATGTCCGGGCCCCACGCGGCAGCAGAGGTTGAGAAACATTGGTCCAACTTGAAGAAGTGCCTGGAGATCTGCCCGTGAGAATTAGTCACCTTGAACATCGCTCAAAAATAGCAGAGCTGAGATCCATTCCTGCAAAAGTATTGATTTATCTGTTCCTGCACTCTGCCTGTTCTCACAACGGCACTGAGATAAGGCTAACGGGAAAACGACACCCAGCAGCCCACTGAAGGCTGAAACAAGGAAGAAATTCAAAGCAAGAGGAGAGGTGCTAAGCGGCTGAGTGCTGGGAGTCCTCTCGGCTTCCCACGCCATGCGGCAGGCCCGGCTGTGCCAGGAAGCCGGAGCCGCATTCGGATGTGTGAAGATGGGATCTGGGGTGCAGACTTCCCGGCTGTTCAGTTCCCGGTGGCTCGCAGAGGTTCTGGGCTGGGAGGCCACACGGGGTCGGTTATGAGCAGGGGAACACACAGGAGGGTGACGCATCCTTCCATGGGCACCGAGGCACAAAGAGGAGAAGCAGCCCGGCCGGGGGGCGCAGCCACGCACACAACCCAGGACCCCAGGTGCCATGCGCACCTGCTCTCTCCATTCCTCCTGGCCGCTCACCTCAACACCTCTGGAAGAAAGTCACAGCTGCCTGCGACCACCCCGGGCTCCTCCGCTCCTGCGGGCAGTGAACGTGGCTGATCCACTGGTGTGGGACAACAGCTGGCCGGGGTAGTCTCTATTGGGTCACTGGCATTTCCATCAAAGTAATGCCTTATATAATAATCAAAAATGGGTTTGGCAGAAGCTACCCAACAGACCGAGCAAACGTGGTGCATCCATCCACTGGAATAGCACTGGGCCACAAAAAGGCATGAAACACAGGGGCGGACGGTGTGGCCCAGTGGGCTAAGCCACCGCTTCTGATGCCAGCATCTCACATCGGAGTGCGGGTTCGAGTCCTGGCTGCTCCACTTCTGATCCAGCTCCCTGCTAATACACATAGAAAGGCAGTGGGAGATGGACCGACCTCCTGCCATCCACGTGGGAAACCCAGATGGCGGTGCAGGCTCCTTGCTGCAGCCTGACTCAGTCTCAGCCACCTGGGGAGTGAACCAGTGGATAGAGGATCTTTCTCTCTCCCTCTCTGTCTCTCCCTGATGGCTAAAGAGCATAGTGTTTTCTTTTGGTTTTGAGAGGAAATGAAAATGTTTTACAGTTAGACAGCAGTGACGGCTGCACAATCTTGTAATTATACTAAAAACCACCAAACGGTATACTTTAAAAGGGTGGGGGCAGATGTCTAGCCTGGGCTGGGCACGTGGCCTGGTGGCTAAGGCTCCTGCATCCCACATTGGAAGGTCTGGGTTCGAGTCCCGGCTCCAGCTCCTGACGCCACCTCCCTGCTAGTGCAGACCCAGGGAGGCAGCGAGTCAGCCCGAGGAGAGGGATCTTGCCACCCATTCGGGAGACAGGGATTGCGCGCCTGGCCCAGCCTGGGCGGTTGAGGGCATTGGGGAGCGAACCAGCGAATGCGATTGCTCTGTCTCTCACATAATTTTTTTTTCACATGGTGAATTTATGGTATGTGCGCTGTATCTCAACTACGAAACAGTAAGAGTGTTCCAGTGTGGTCTAAGACAGGAACAGATCGGGTGTCGGGAACGCGTACAGCCCCTGCCTGAAGCCAAGTGCTCCCCCGTCTCGCGCAGCTTAGGGGAAGAGGAGAGGAGACGAAGCACAGGAAAGTTCTGCGCATACAGACGGCAGAGACAGGAACCGCGGAGCTGGGCAGATCTCCGCGGGGAGGAGACGCTGCCGCAACCTCACTTCTCAGCTGCCTCTGAGCAAGTGCGGCTCCCAGAACCTCCTGTCTGTAGACCAGAGAGCTCTCCACAGCCCCTCCTGGGAGCACACAGGGCCCTGGAGGCTCCACTCGCAGCCACCCTGAAAATGGCCCTGCCAATCCCGGCAAAGCGAGCTGGAGATACAGCTCTGGAGCTGGGGCCGACACCCGTCCTCACCTTACTCTCTCTCTCTCTCTCTCACACACACACACCTCTCCCCAGCTGTCAGTCAACTTCCCCCAGCGGCTCCCACAAAGAACTAGTCTGATACTGGCTGAGCCACTTCCGGGGACTGCAAGGCCAGACCCCTCCCACCTTCTCCAAATGGAGCTAAGGAAGGGGCTTCCTCCTCCAGCCGCTCAGGCTCCCGCTATGGGGAGGAGGAGCTCAGACCAGAGGCCTTAAAGGGTTGTCCCAGAGATGGCCGGCCAGTGACACAGAGGGTCAGCTCCTCTGATGTCCACAGTCCCAGCCCAGGGGGGCCCCAACCCTGCAGACCCCCCTGAGCTGGAAGGAGCCAGGCAAACACGGGCCTGCTCATAGCCACGGCCACACAAACCCACACAGAGCAGCCCAGTGCAGCCCACCAACCACGCAGCCTCACGGACAGAGGGGCGCACAGCCTGGGTGATAGGACAAAAAGGAAGAGCCGGACTCGGGGCCCACACAGCCGTGACACAGAGTGACCCCCGAGTCGGCCCACGCTCTGTCACTGTCACGGGGCCAGCGACACGGCCAGAACTCCAGAGGCGGCCACCGGGGCTCAATCCCCCAGGCCCACGGGGTCACCCGGGGGCCTTTCTCACGCAGCATCACAGAGGTGACAAAAGTCACACACAGCAAAGAGGCCGAGACCCGCAAGGGGCACAGCCCTGGGGACCAGCGAGTCACAGCTCGGTCCCTCGGGCAGGAGTGCCCATCCCCGGGGTCCCCAGACCGGGATCGGTGTCACCGGCACCCACGAGAGAGTCCCCAGCGCGATCGCCGCCCGCATCCCGCACCGCACACGGCCCACGCACAGGGCTCCCCAGACTCGCAGACTGTGGGGGGCGGGTGATTGTCTCACACACACACACACGGTATCCCGCAGTCACCCCTGGCCTGCTGACCAGACCGGCTCCTCGTGCTGGGGTCCCCAGGGCCCCGCGCTGCGGCCCCCCGCCCCCGGCCCGGCGTGGCGGCTGCCCGGCGCTCACCTCGCTGTTGCTGGCCGAGGAGGAGGCGGCGCTGGGCGTGGGCGAACGCTGCAGGGTCACCAGGGCCATGGCTGCGGCGCGCGGAGGCCTGGAGTTACCGCCGCCGCCCGGGCCGGGCCCGGGGCCTCCAGCAGCCGCGCGCGGGCGGCCGGGCCGAGCCGGGCCGGGCCCGCCCCTCGCCCTCGGCGTCCGCCGCCGCCGCCGCCGCCTCCGCCCCCCGGCCCCCAGTCCCCCGCCTCCCGCGCCGGCGCGCGCCGGGCTTGGCGCGAGCAGGCGGGGCGGCGCGGCGCGGCGCGCGTGCGCGTGCGCGGGGGCCCCCGCGCGGCCGCTGGAGGTCCCCGCGCGCCCCGACGCTCGTGCCCGTGTCTCCCGGGCACTTCCGCCCGCCTGAGCGCGGCCCCTTTGCGCGGGCCGGGGAAACTAAGGCCCGGCGACCGCGCAGCCGCGCAGGGGCTAGGACCCTGCCGCCGCCCCTGGCCCTCGCACTCGGAACCGCACCCGGAGTCTCGGCAGGAAGTCATTCGTGCAGTTCTAGTTGAGCACCCATGGGAGCGCCTGGGTTCCAGTCCTGGCCCCACCGGGAGGTAGTAGGTGACCGCTGCAGTGCTTGGGCCGCGGCCACCTCGTGGGAGACCTGGATGGAGCTCCTGGCCCCTGGCTTTGGCCTGGCCCAGCCTAGACTGTTGCAGGCATTTGGGGAGTGAACGGGTGCCCTGTCTCTGGCTCTCTCTTGATCTGCCTTTCAAATAAATGTAGTTTAGTAAATAATAATTGGTTTGCTTATTTTTCTGTAATAAAGCAATTTTTTTTTTTACTTGTTAGGAAAGAGACAGAGACAACATGTATCCGAAGGGTCACACCCCCAAAAGCCCACAACGGCGAGGGCTGGACCAGGTGACACTAGGGGCTGGGAACTGCATCCAGGTCACACGGGTGGCCGGGACCCAGGTGTTTGAGCCCTTACCTGTCGCCTCCCGGGCTATGCATCTGCAGGAAGCTTGAACTGGGAGTGGAGCCGGGACTTGACCCCAGGCACTCCAGTATGGAATGCGGGTGTCCCAAGTGGTGTCTTAACCTCCGTGTCTAATGCCCACCCTGCCCATCTTTCTCTATGAATTCCTTTTATGGGTCTGCAAACTCCGCCAACTCCAGGGGAGGGAGTCAAGGAGGGCTTCTCTGAAAAGCACAGGTTTCCTCAGAGGGTCGGACTCACAGGAGAATTCGCAGGGAAAAGGAGAGGAGAGGGCTGTTCCCACAAAGGTGTGGGGTGCAGGAAGGAGGTGTCCACTGGGGGGCCTGCACCCAGGGTGGGGAAGGAGAAGGCAGTGGTGAGAGGGTTGTCCCCAGGGAGGTCGCTGTGCCTGCTGCGTGGAGCACGGGGGGCCCAGGGGGAGGCGGCTGCTGTGGTCCTGGGGTTTGGTGACCAGAGTGGGGTTGGAGACAGGGACAGGGTACCAGGTGCCCAAAAGATCGCGTTGGCTTGACCTAATGCATGTCCCCTCCAACACCCCCCGACGCAGCGCTCCAGCCCTGCTCTCCACCCCAGTAAACACCTCCACTCGCCCTGCTGCCCTGTGAGCTGGCATCGGCAGAGACTCCAGGACACTAACCCGCTGCCTCATGGGACTGTGGCCTGCTGTGTGGTCCCCAGCTTGGGCTGTGGCTGCTACTCCTCTCGTTGGTGGCTCTCATCCAGGGACACTGTGTATGTCCTATTGGGCTCCTGGTGGTCTTCTTTTGTTTTTGGTGGTGGAGTGGGGCTTTGGGGACATGTTTGCAGGTGTGTTGTCAGGGACGGCTATATCAGAGACTCTTGTCTTTGTGCAAGAAAAGGATTTTAACTGTGAGACAGAGAGTGGTGGGAGGTGAGGTGCAGAGGTTTAATGGAGAGGTTACACCTCACAATCCAGGCTGGGAACCGGGAGTCCAGTCTGCATTCAGACTGAAGTTTTCATAGATGCCGGCATGGCCCATCACTCCCCTTCCCCCCTTTTTCTTGGATGTTGCTGGGTGGAGGCCTTGCTAGGCGTGGAGTTCATGAAATTCCTCCCAGGACTTCATCAGGCAGTCCCCCTGGCTGGTGCGCACAGGGAGGAGCTCCGCAAGCTGCCCCTGGGAGAGGGCTGGGGTCCACCTAGCAGGGGCATCCAAGACTTCTGACATGCAGATGTCCGTCTGCTTCCCTGGCTTGCCCCTGCATTTCCTCCCTCATTCAGCTGCATTCTCACATACATGGGCTGATGGCTACCTCGGAACCTGATAACAGGAAGCTTCTCTTTTATCCACGTCCCCTCCAACATCTGTGTATGTGGCACAAACACCCCCCACACGTGGCAGTCCAGACCTGCAAACACTCTGCCATCCATCTGCCTCCCTTTGTCAGCTAGAATCTACAAAACCTCCCGGAGTCCACTCCTTGTACCTACTAGGTTGTGGAACTGTGACCTCACTAGTGCTCATCTCAAAGGTGGCTCTTAGAGCTGGCATCGTGGCACAGCATGTTAAACTGTCGCCTGCAGTGCCGGCATCCCAAACGAGCACTAGTTCAAGTCCCAGCTGCTCCACTTCTGATCCAGCTCCCTGCAGATGCGCCTGAGAAAGCTTCAGATGATGGCCCAAGTGCTTAGTGCCCTGCCACCCATGGGGGAGCTGTTGCGTCCATTTGGGGAGTGAACTAGTGGATGGAAGTTTTCTCTGGGTCTCTGTCTCTCAAATTAAAAAAAAATCGTTAAAAAAAAGTTAATGAGAAAGGACAGGTCCCATGGCTCAATCTGTAAATAATTGTATCTGCACACAATGGTTACCTGTGGGGACAAGCTATTCAGGACACACCCTGTTGATCAGTAACAATTTTCCCGGAGGCAGCGATCAGAGGTCCGTGTCTTCATGCAAGAAATCCCTTTTGGATGTGAGACAAGTAGCAGTTGGAGTTTAATAAAGAATTCACCTAATACAACAGGCCAGGTGGACCGGCATCTCAGCAAAGGGCCAAGCCCAGGCTGTATCCAGATCAGCTTTTGGAGAGAGGGTGATGCCCCACCATTTCTCCTTCCCCCTTCCTCTTCTGGCTGGAAGACTTCCTGGGCATGGAATTCCTGACATTCCTCCCAGCACCTTATCAGCATCAGCACGGTGTTGTTGGACCTTAGGGCTCCCCTGGCACAGGGCAGGGAAGATTCCTGGAAGCCGCCCTAGGGGAGGGGCCCGGACCCTCTTAAGGAGGCTATGGGACAGAGGCACGGCTTCTGATGTCTGCTTCCAAGTGCCTTTCCTCACTTGGCCACGCGAAATTCCCACTTTTGCCTTTCAGCCCCCCTGGCACCCACAGGCTAGTATCTACCCGACAGAAACAGTGCAAGGGGAACACGCATGCGCAACACGGGCTCATTCTTTCCAGGCTTCTTGGAAAAGCAGAGTGACAGAGAGAGAGAGGAGACAGATCTTCTGTCCCCTGGTTCATTCTCCAGATGCACACTACAGCTAGGACCAGGCTGCAGCCAGGAGCCAGGAACTCCATCCGGGTCTCCCACCCCTACCCGGCTGACAAGAACCCGAGTACTTGGGACCGAGTGCTCCCTCCCAGAGGCATCAGCAGTAAGTTGGGGCAGAGCAGAGAGTAGCAAGACTCAAACCCAGCCCTCTAATACGAGATGGAGGCACCCCACGCGGCGGCTTAACCCTCTGCACCCCAGTGCCAACCCCTCCTCTGTACCTTCGGAATTGTGTGCATGGACAGAGGCTGCGCTAATACCTAGAGAAGCTATAGGAGAGTGCGTGTACGAGACCACTGGGCTCCCCTGGGTGCAGAGAACATGCCCGGCTTGTGCTGTGTCTCAGAACTACTCAGGGTCAGGTTGTTCGTCAACCAGCCAGTGGCTCAGAGAGACCTTGGACTCTTACAACTCCAAACAAGCAGAAATTGCCCCCAAAGATCCGGATGGGGCTGCCTAGTTCCATGACCGGTGGACTTGGGACTTGAGGGTAGTAGAAAGGGGCCAGATCCCACTTGGCTCTCTAAGTGAGTCTACCATGCTGTGGGACCTGGGGCACACCCTTTCCTGCTTTTGGGTCTCAGTCTCCCTAACTGTCAAATGGGCACAGATGTAACCAAGTCCGTGTTCCTCGACTTTTTCCTTCTTTTGTTTCTTAAACTCATTCCCGCTTATAATAAAGATGAGAATCTCACACCCTTCCTGGAGAATATCTTCTTATCCCAATAACCTCTGGAATTCAGCAGAGGGCTTCCTGAAGCCATGGTGCCCCTCCAGCACACGGCCTGGGACCACTGGTGCCGGGGCTCCTCTGCTGTTCCCTCTGGGTGCTGAGTGCCCCAGCCCCCGACACGGAGGACCTGGGTAAGGAACGCTGGGTAAAATGCAGCAGGGCCTGGTTTGCTAGCTCTGGCAAGTTCAAATGTGAACTCCGCATGTAGGCATTGTGACTACGGGCACGTTCCTTCTTTCCCTCCCTCTCCCCTCCCCCTCCTTCCTTCCCTCTCTCCCTCCTTCCTTCCATCCCCCACCCCTTCTTCCTCCTCTTTTGTTTTCTTCCCTCCTCCTTTGCTCCTTTCTTTCTTCCTTCCATTGGTTCACCCCCCAAATTGCCGCTACAGCCGGCACTGCGCAGATCCGAAGCCAGGAGCCAGGTGCTTCCTCCTGGTCTTCCATGGGGTGCAGGGCCCAAGCACTTGGGCCATCCTCCCCTGCCTTCCCAGGCCACAGCAGAGAGCTGGCCTGGAAGAGGGGCAACCGGGACAGAATCTGGTGCCCCGACCAGGACTAGAACTCAGAGTACCTGTGCCGCAGGCGGAGGATTAGCCTAGTGAGCTGTGGCGCCGGCTGCTCCTTTCTTTCTAATTGTGTCAAGCACATTGGCCCTGGGCTTTTTTATTTTTATTTTTTAAAATTTTAATTTAATTGAAAGGCAGAGAGAGAGAGAGAGAGAGAGACATCGACAGAGATCTATTGACTGGTTCACTCCCCAAATGCCAACAGCCAGGAGACCAGAAGTCTATCTGCGTTTCCAGGGTGGGTGGCAGAGACCCAAGTGTGTGAACCCCCTCCTGCTGCCTCTCAGGGTTTGCATTAGCCGGCGGCCAGTTGGGAAGCGGAGCCAGGACTCGAACCACGCACTCTGATAGGGGCTGCAGCTCAACCGGGGCACCAAATGCCCACACCCGGCCCTGATTTTAGATCTGCAGCTTCGTGCATGCTTGCATCTGCATCCAGTCCTGCAACCACCATCCAGATCCAGCACCCCAGAACATTCCCCATGCCTGCTTCCTCCTGGCCAGTACCTCCCCCAGGGGGCGCCCTTTTCCCCACATCCTCTGTTATTGCCAATTCACTTTCCTGGTCTTGAATTTCATAAAAGTGGAGGCCGGCTGGTAGCGTGGGCTCTTCAGTATTTGGCTTTTGTTTCTCAACATGTTGTCTGGGATCCATTCATAGTTTCCTTTCCGTTGCTGTGTAATAGTCCATCATGTGATTTGTGTGAAAACAACAGTTCCCTGA
This sequence comes from Oryctolagus cuniculus, assembly GCF_964237555.1. Taxonomy (NCBI): domain Eukaryota; kingdom Metazoa; phylum Chordata; class Mammalia; order Lagomorpha; family Leporidae; genus Oryctolagus; species Oryctolagus cuniculus. The sequence continues at coordinate 18,005,354 of NC_091452.1, forward strand.
CTCCCGGTTGAGTTGTAGTCCGTCTGGCTGCCAGCTAATGGACAATTCTTATGCGAATGTTCTGGTGAATATGTTTTGGGTTTGCTCCTGGCTGGGTTTGGTCCAGGTTCTCTCTCCTCCTCCTCCTCCTCCTCCTCCTCCTCCTCCTCCTCCTTCTTCTTCTTCTTTTTTAAATATTTGTTTATTTATCTGAATGGCAGAGTTATGGGGGAAGGAGAGAAGGAGAGAGAGAGAGGGAGAGAGGTCAATATTCCATTTTCTGGTTCACTGTCCAAATGGCCACAACAACTGGGGCTGGGCCAAGCTGAAGCCAGGAGCTTTATCCAAGACTCCCATGGAGGTGGCAGGGGCCCAAACACTTGGGCCGCCTTCTGTGGGGAGCAACTGGGAGCAACTCGGACTAGACTAAGTTACTGGAATTAAGACTTATTCTATGCATCTGCTCTCCCACAATATGGCGCTGGGAGAGGAGGAAACAGCTTCTACACAGCTGCCTCCAGTTCAACCAATAAACAGCAGGACCTGCTCCTGATTGGAGGAGAGCAGCGTACTCGGCGTGTGGGTACTTGGTGGAAGAGGACTATAAAGGAGGAGAGAGACAACATGCACCAGGAACATCTATCTGAAGGAACACCTGAGCAGCCCCCGAGAGAGCCGGCCGGCGGTGTGCCGCTCCCCCGCGGAAGTGGGGAAAGTGGCAGGGGGAACCGCCCTTCCACGGAGGTGGAAGGGACGGTAGCCAACCCGGGAAGAACCAGCAGCAAACCCGGGGAGGGCCGAGCAGACAAAAGAACAGCACAGGGTCCTGTGTCGTTCCTCCACGAAGACGGGGAGCGACAACCTTCCTCTGCTTTTTCTCAGGCTATTAGCAGGGAGCTGGATCAGACGTGGAGCAGCCAGGACTCGAATTGGTGTTCATATGGAATGATGGTGTCACAGATGGTGGCTTACCCCACTGTGCCACAGTGCCAGCCCCTGGCCCAGGTCCTTGTCTGCACACAGGAATTAAAGGAGAAAACGTAGGTAGAGGTGAGCAGGAAAGCAAGAGGTTTTTTTTTTTTTTTTTTTTTTTTTTTTTTTTTTAAAGGAGAAAGTACATACTTGAGGAATTAGTGTGGGCAACCTCAAGAGAGGAAGCTGCCATCAACAGGGTTTGGGGCTATCCTTTTTTTTTTTTTTTTTTTTTTTTTTTGACAGGCAGAGTGGACAGTGAGAGAGAGACAGAGAGAAAGGTCTTCCTTTTGCCGTTGGTTCACCCTCCAATGGCCGCCACGACCTGCACACCGCACTGATCTGAAGCCAGGAGCCAGGTGCTTCCTCCTGGTCTCCCATGCAGGTGCAGGGCCCAAGCACCTGGGCCATCCTTCACTGCCTTCCCGGGCCACAGCAGAGAGCTGGCCTGGAAGAGGGGCAACCGGGACAGAATCTGGCACCCCGACTGGGACTAGAACCCGGGGTGCCGGCGCCGCAGGCGGAGGATTAGCCTAGTGAGCCTGGCGTTGACCTGGGGCTATCCTTTTTATACCATCTGAAGGTAGGGTCTGGGGTGTGGCTTCAATGAATATTCAAAAGGGTGGGGTTTGGGGCGGGGCTTGAGTATCACCATTTCTGCGCAGTTTTTTTTTTGGGGAAACCTCAGAAGTGTCACGGCACCAGGTACATGATGGGAATGGGTGTGTCAATCATGGTAAATTTATTGTAATGACCTTACAGGTCATCGTGAGCACCCAGCCTGCAGCCATATTGGATATTTCTAGCTAGTGCTGGTTCTTGGAGGGGGTGGGGTGCGAAACCCCCCTGCAGCTGTGGCTCACCTCGAGCAGGCAGGGTTTGGGGTGGTGCGGGTGGGGCAGTGGCAGTCCTCAGCTCCAGCTTGCTAGCCACGCCCCCTGCCTGCATTGGATGTGCGTTGTCTCATCCCTTGGGGGTATATGTCAGCGTGGGGATGTGTTCAGGGGCTGCTGTGAGCAAGCTTCTGCATCTCCCCTCTGGAGTGGGGAGAATCATATCAATGCCTCTCTTAAAGGATGGTTTTGAGATTAGATGAGCTAACGCAGGTGCAGCGTCGAGAACTGGTTCATTGAAGTTCCTGGAACACGTGTCCTGGTAGCAGCAGTGTCGGGTAGCGTGAAGACACCACGCTCGCTGCTGTGAACCTTCAATGTCCCCAGGAGGTGGAAGGCACAAGGAGCCTCGCTGGAGTTGGGGATGCTCCAGGGTGTCATGATTATTATAATGTTATTATAATGTGTTCAAAGGAGACAGCGGGACGTCGAGTCAAACATGGGTTTCGCCCAATTCGTGTTTTATGATTAAAGAAAAAATTAGTAGTAGGCACTGAGAGTGTTGTATGGCTTTTCTTTTTCATCTTTGTTTTATTGCTTGATGATGCTGAAAATAGGGTGGTGGAGATAGGCCACCAACGCTGACCCAAAGGCCACTTCCCACACCCCCAGGTCCCTGTCTCGGTGCCTGAGTCTTCCCAAGCACAGTGAGCGCCCGATGAGCTTTGAGCTCCACCAATCCCGGCTCCAGGTCTAGCTCTGGCCAGGGAAGGGGCCCGAGGCCGGCCGCTCGTAACTCTGGGATACGGGAGCAAAAAGCCACGCATGCCCATGGCCCAGTCTCCCTCCTTGTCCTCTGCTCGCCGATGTCCTAGGATGGCCCTGACTGGCTAGCCCTGGGAACCCTTGCCCTGTGTCTCTGGCCTCCCCTTGGGAGGCTGCTAGGCAGATCCCCCTCTCACCCTGCAGGCCAGGCCCACAGTGGTCCCGGGAACAACCTTCCCCTCCCCCAGGGCGGCGGCAGGAAGAGGGAAGAAAGAGGATCGCCTCCAGCTGGCCCGGGAGACAGATCTCCCTGTGCTCATCAGCCCTCCAAGAACACCCGCCCCTCCCTCTTCCCCTGCCTCCCCCCAGCCTGTCCACGGGGGTTTGGGATCAGCCAGAAAAGTCAGGCAACTCGTCAGGGGCCGGCAGCCAGCAGGGGGAGAGGTCTCCCAGCTGCCTGGGTCCAGTGCAGTGCTAAGCAGAGCCCCACCCCTCGGGCTCTGCCCGGCTCCATACTTTGACCCTGCCCTCCGGTCTCGGTCCCAGCTGGCAGGCAATCGGCTCCCAGAAGCTGAGGCTCTGTCAAGATACAGGACCCCGTGCTCCGGCAGCCACCTCCTTTCTGCAGAAGCTAGGCACAGCCGGTGAGTGGCAGGTGCACCTTCAGGCTGGGGGTGGGAGGCAGGAGCCAGTGTCCTCCGAGGCACTGGCACATCGGGGCAGGTGACAGAGACCTGGGTGGACTTGCAGAGAGAGGAGGCTCTCTCCAGCCCTGGAGGCAAACAGGGCCAGCAGGTGAGTGATTGCATCTCTCCAATCCTCAGTTGCTTCATCTGGAACATGGGGTCATAGCTCACCTCTTACAGGGTGAATTGGAGTCCTGTAGGCCATTTGTATCTGCACATTTTGCATCCGGGGTTAAAAATATTTCAAGTAGTTGCGTCTGTCCTGAACTTGTACACTTTTTCCCCTTGGTATTATTTTCTGAACAATACAGTATAACCACTACTTCCATAGCATTTACATCATGTTTGGTATTTTTATAAATCCTCTAGTGATGAATTAAAAACTGTGAGAGGATGTGGGTAGATGCTATGCAAATACTCCACCGTTTTATGGATGGGACTGGAGCAAAATTTCAGTACCCACGGGAACCAATGTTCCACAGATGCTGAGGACAACTGTGTTGAAAGAGGTGATGAATGGGAAATACTTAGCATAGCACTGGGCACACAGCAGGCACTCAGTCAATAGCAGTTATTATTGTTGTTAGTACTCTTTTGGGGAGGGAGACTGGGCAGCCTGGTTCTCAAACTTTTCAGCCTCTGTTCTGTTCAATTTTTTAAAATATATATATATATTTTTGACAGGCAGAGTGGACAGTGAGAGAGAGACAGAAAGATCTTCCTTTTGCCGTTGGTTCACCCTCCAATGGCTGCCACGGCCGGCGCTCTGCGGCCGGCGCACCGCGCTGATCCGATGGCAGGAGCCAGGTACTTATCCTGGTCTCCCATGGGGTGCAGGGCCCAAGTATTTGGGCCATCCTCCACTGCACTCCCGGGCCACAGCAGAGAGCTGGCCTGGAAGAGGGGCAACCGGGACAGAATCCGGCGCCCCGACCGGGACTAGAACCTGGTGTGCCGGCGCCACTAGGCGGAAGATTAGCCTATTGAGCCGCTGCGCTGGCTCTAAAATATATTTTTAAAAGATTTTATTTATTTGAGAGGTAGAGTTACAGACAGTGAGAGGGAGAAACAGAGAAATGTCTTCTGTCTGTTGGTTTACTCCCCAAATGGCCGCAATGGCCAGAGCTGCGCCTATCCGAAGCCAGGAGCCAGGTGCTTCTTCCTGGTCTCCCATGCGGGTGCAGGGGGCCAAGGACTTGGGCCATCCTCCACCACTTTCCCAGGCTACAGCAGAGAGCTGGGTTGGAAGAGAAGCAGCCAGGACGAGAACTGGCGACCATATGGGATGCTGGCGCCGCAGGCGGAGGATTAACCTACTGCACCACGGTGCCTGCCCCTGTTCTGTTCATTTTTAAGGCCAGGCCAAAGCTGGCAGCCGGGGACTCAACCTTGGTCTCCCAGGACTCAGCCACTTGAGCCACCATCTGCTGCCTTCCTTAGTCAGAAGCTGGGATCAGAAGCAGAGTCAGAACTCGAACGCAGCACTAAGATGTGGGGATGAGACATCCCAAGCGTCAGTGTAACTGCTAAACCAAATGCCCACACATACTCTGTTCCATTTAAAGGATACACTGGGGGCCAGTGTCGTGGCACAGTGGGTTCAGCTGGCATCCCATATCAGAGTAGTGGTTCACATCCCACCTGCTCTTCTTCCAATCCAGCTTCCAGCTAATGTTCCTGGGAAGGCAGTAGAAAATGGTCCCAGTCCTTGGGCCCCTGCCACCCATGTGGGAGACCCAGATGGAGCTCTAGGCTCCCAGCTGTGGCTGGAGGTTGCCACCATTTGGGGAGCAAACCGGTGGATAGAAGAGCTCTCTTCTATCCCATCCATCACCTTTCCCTCTCTCCCTGTGTCACCCTGCCTTTCAAATAAGTAAAAATAACCCTTAAAATAAAATAAAAGATAAACTGAAGGCATCGGCTTCATAAGAAGTAGTTGTGGGGCACAGCCGGGAGAGCCGGTACTGTTCTCTAAAGTGCTATACCTGCTATGAGCACGCAGCAATCAAAGGCATAAATTACTCTTCAGGAGACAAAGGGAGTGTTTAGGCAAATGGACACAGAACAAAAGACAACGGAAACTATCAAGTGCCAATTTGTTGCTGTCTGCCTGCATATAAATATTTTTAGGGTCCAGAGCCAGGCATTGTCCCATGCTGGCGATGTGACCCTGAGTTGAGCGGCCTCCTCCTCAAATCTCCATCCCTGTCTGTAGGGTGCAGGTACTACAGCCCCACCTCCTCCAGCAGCGAGAGGACTAAGGGGATGGCGTCTGCAGGAGGCAGAGACCACACTGTGTTTCCTTCCTGCCCCAGGCTGGCATAGGCACTGTGATTGCACACACACAGCTCGGTGTGCTCACCCCAGCTGTCTGTGTCTTCTTGGATGTGTGTTCTGAGTGTTTGGTTGAAGTGACAGCACAAAACAGAGGTGAACTGCAAAACCAACAGAAAAAACAGACGCAGCAAGAAAACAGCTGACTGCAGAGCCGAGCGCTGGGCACGTGAGTCCCAAAGTTCAGCGCCCACATGCACACAAGTGATGGTAGCTGAGGCTGGTGCCCTCGCGTCTTACATAAGTAACTCCTGGATTCTGCTTCCAATAAGTAACTCATGGATTTCTATTGCACTCTAGGGAAATCAGGCACAGCTGGTATCATCAGTATCAACTTTGATTTGTACAGTGTGTGTCTTTGGGGGGGCTTTCCAATAATAATTGACTTGGGACCCCCAATTTTCCCTTTTCTTGTTTTAAGATTTATTTATTTATTTATTTATTTTATCGAGAGGCAGAGTTACAGACAGAGGGAGAGACAAGAGAGAGAGGTCTTCCACCCGCTGGTTCACTCCCCAAATGGCTGCAACGGCTGGAGTTGAGCCCATCGGAAGCCAGGAGCCAGGAGCTTCTTCTAGGTCTCCCATGTGTGTGCAGGGGCCCAAGGACTTGGGCCATCTTCTACTGCTTTCCCAGGCCATAGCAGAGAGCTGGATCAGAAGTGGAGCAGCCTGCACTCGAACTGGTGCCCATATGGGATGCTGGCATACCAGGCTGGGGTCTTAACCTGCTGTGCCACAACACCGGCCCCAGCTTTGCTGATTTTTTAGGTGTTGTGAGGATGGAAAAGCAGGCATGAGCCCTGGAAAAAGGAGACCTGGGTTCACACCCCAATTCCTCCTCTAACTTTGACTGAACGTGCCTCTGTGAGCCTCAGCCTCTTATGTGGGGACTGTGCTCCTCACAGCTGTCTTTTGTGAGCACCCAAGTACTGTACAAGTGTATATTTTTTGATTCTCATAAGAACTCCATTCGTCCATCCACCCACTCATCCATCCACCCTTCTATCATGCACTCACCCATCCATCATCCCTCCACCCACCCATCCACCACCCATCCTCCCATCCATCACCCATCCTCCCATCCATCACCCACCCACCATCTACTCATCCATCACCCATCCATCCTCCCTCTGTTCTCCCATCCATCACCCACCCACCATCCATCCAGCATCCCTCTGTCCTCCCATCACCCAGCAGCCATTTATCCATCCATTAGTTCACGAAGTTTCTGCTGTGTGTCTCACTATTCCAGGCCCTGAAGAGAGAGCGACAGATAAGACCAAGGTCCTCGCTCTCCAGGCGCTGATGTTCTGCTGGGGAGACAATGACGTGGGGAGTTTTGTTTGCCCTTACATGGGAAATTGAGGCTCAATTCCGGTTGACCAACTCCTCTTGGTTTGCCTGGGTCCCTCCTGGATTCAGCATGGAAAGTCTGCATCCTCAGAACTCCGTTGGCCCTGGGCAAACTGGGGAGATTGTCGCCCTTGCTCAGACAGGTTAAGTGACTTGGTCAGGGGCGCACAGCTGTTGGGTGCTGGAGCTAGACCGTGAACCCGAGTGTGTCTGGCCCTCAGCCTCGGCTGTCCCATGCCACGTCAACTCTGGAATTCCTTATGGGGAACTGGTAGAACCCAAGAAAGCCCTTTGCTCCTCTGTCTTCTTGTTGTCAAGGTACAAAAGCGGTCAGTTCTGAAAATTACACAGAGGCAGTTAGAAGGCCCAGAGAGGGGAAGCAGCGTGGCCAAGGTCACACAGCCAGCCAGGTGTGGAGCCAAGTCTCACTCTCTTTCTCTTCTCTCCTTCTGTCTGCCTGCTGTGGTTTTCCAATGCAATTTTTTTTTAAAGATTTGTTTATTTGAAAGTCAGAGTTACACGGGGCGGGGTGGGGGGGTCTTCCATCCGCTGGTTCACTCCCCAGATGGCCGCTGTCGCTCCCCGTCTTCGTGGGGGAACGACACTAAACCCTGCCTAGGTTTCCTATCCGAGTCACGGCACCATTATGTCGCTCCCCGTCTTCGTGGAGGAACGACACAGGACCCTGCGCTGTTCTTTCATCTGCTCCGCCCTTCCCGGGTTTGCTGCTGGTTCTTCCCGGGTTGGCTACCGTCCCTTCCACCTCCGTGGAAGGGCGGTTCCCCCTGCCACATTCCCCACTTCCGCGGGGGAGCGGCACACCGCCGGCCGGCTCTCTTGGGGGCTGCACAGGTGTTCCTTCAGATAGATGTTCCTGGTGCATGTTGTCTCTCTCCTCCTTTATAGTCCTCTTCCACCAATCCCAACTCTGCTACCCACACGCCGAGCGCGCCGCTCTCCTCCAATCAGGAGCGGCTTCTGCAGCTTGTCAAGTTGGTGAGAGGCAGCTGGGTAGAAGCTGTATGCTCCTCTCCCAGCGCCACATTGTGGGAGAGCAGATGCATAGAATAAGTCTTAATTCCAGTAACAGTATAGTCCGAGTTGCTCCCCACAGCCGCAATGGCCGGAGCTGCGCAGATCTGAAGCCAGGAGTCAGGAGCTTCCTCCAGGTCTCCCACATGGGAGCAGGGCCCCAAGGACTTGGGCCCTCTCCCACTGCTTTCCCAGGCCATAGCAGAGAGCTGGATTGGAAGAGGAGCAGCCGGGACTAGAACCGATGCCAATATGGGATGCCGGCACTTCAAGCCAGGGTGTTAACCCGCTGCGCCACAGCACTGGCCCCTCCAATGTAATTTTTAAGGTGCTAGAGAACAGCAGGAGGCAACTAGGTACTGAGGGCCCACTGTGTGCCAGGCCCTGAACCAGGAGCCATCACCAGCCTTGTCGTTTGATTTTCAGGAGGTCCCCTTGGGATTGGGGTTACTTCTCTTGTACAGGTTAGGTCTCCTGAGGCACAGCATGGAGGAGGAGGGAAGGGTGGAAGTGGGGGCCCCTGGTGGGGTCTCCCTGTGCCCCCAAGTCCCCATGCCCAGGCTCTGGCCTGGGGGATCGACACCTTTCTATTGGTTGCTTGTATCTCTGACTTGGCTCCCAAAACCCCGACAGAGTCCAGCTCTTGCGGGCTGAAACTGTTCCCCTCTTTACAGAATTAGGCCACGTTGAGAACGTCCTACCGTCCAGGGCCACAGGCCCCAGTTGCCAGGAGCCAGGGCGTGTGGGAGGAGAGCTGGAGTGAAGAGGAGAGAGAGTTGAATTTGGCCTCTTGTTCCGTCTCAGCAGGAGCCGGCAGAATATTGTTGGCTGTGCGGGACAGAGCAACTTCAAGGTCAAAAGCTGCTTCAAGGTCAAAAGCTGCCAGGCCTTGTAGATGTTGAAAGGCCCCAGCCAGCCCAGCTTCCCAGGGCAGACAGGCTGAGTTCTGTGCAGGAAGACGGAGTACTGGGGCCCGGAGCTGGTTCAGACGTACCAGCCCCGCACTTAGCACGTGTGTGATAAATGGGTGTCATGTTTACAACAACGTTTGCTAGCTGTGTGACCTCAGGTAAGTCACTTCACCACTCTGAGCTTCAGCTTCTTCGTCTGTCAAGCAGGGCCAAGAGTACAGCCCCTGCCCCCGGAGAGTGTTGGGAGACGGCGGTGGAATGATGCGGCCCTTAGCGCTGGGGCCGGTGCACGGCAGGTGCCCTACAGATGTCTGCCTGTCATTTCTTTGGCACTGGGAGCCTGGTTAAGTTTTCTGCATTTGACATCTGGTTATGGGGCCTTTGAGGAAGGAATTCCTGGACGAAGTGTCTTGCCCATGGTTAATAGTTAACGGGTGGTTAACTATTAATCAGAGAGAGCCAGAGCCCATTGTCCTAACCACTGGACTGCTCAGCCAAGTGCTCTGCTGGGATTTGCATATTCCCAGGGAACAGTGGGTACAGGGACACACACCCCTGCCCCCAAGGAAAGCTGCTTTGCTTACCAACTGTGAGACCTCGGGCAAGTGGCACTTCCTCTCCACACCTCAATGTTTCCATTCACAAAATGGGAATAATCTTCTTTGCCATCTGGGATCTTTGGAGAATCGAGGGTCAAAAGGTCTTGGTGGGATCTGTGCTTTCTAAGCATTCAGTAGATGTTGGCGATGGCGGTGACAAGGATGGGTATGATGATGACGGTCACGTGCCTTAACCCTTCCTCCCCACAGGCCTGCCTGATGCGTGTGGTGGTGATTGGCGCGGGCGTCATTGGCTTGTCCACCGCCCTCTGCATCCATGAGCTCTACCACTCGGCCCTACAGCCTCTGGACATGACGATCTACGCAGACCGCTTCACCCCGCTCACCAACACCGATGTGGCTGCTGGCCTCTGGCAGCCCTACCTCTCTGACCCCAGCAACCCACAGGAGGCGTGAGTGAGGGTCCCACAGGGCAGCCTGGGGTTGGGGGAGCGTGGGGCCGAGCCTGCAGAGGGGCCGCCTCCCGTCAGGATTCCCATGAGCAGAACAAGACAGCAAGGCACAAAGAAATACCAGTAAATGTGAAGCCCCTGCGAGGGTGCCTGAAGTTAGGTTCTTCCCGACGTGGGCTGGACGGCCACACCAGACCCATTGGTGAGTCTGGACAATGTCCCAGTGGGCAGATGGATGCCCGATTGATCACAGAAGTCGCAAAGGTCCTTACGTCAGTGTAGAGACTGCCCGCTGCGTCAGCAAAGGAGCCTCTCCATGGGTAATGGCGCAAACAAAATTTTGATTTTTCACTCCCGTAAATTCCAAAACCAACGTTCCTAACCAGCGGGCTGGGCTCCTTCCGTGTCTCCCTCTCTGTGCGTGCCAAGGTCACCATTCTCACCAGGCAGTGACTACCAGAGGTGCACACAGAATCACGTGTGCAGAGAATGGACTGACTCCATAACACAGATGAGAAAACTGAGACTCAGGGAATCCAAGGCTGCAGGTGGTGAGGCCAGGGCCTCCATCCTGGTTGTCTGACCCTGTGCCCTGTTGCCTTCCACTCCTATCTCTCGGTGACTCTAGGTGTCTATCGGCCAGAACACAGCCACACAGTTCTGCCTAACTGTGGGGGAGTCTGGGCTGTGAAGCTGAGCTGTGCCCCTAGAGGGAGGCGAACAGCATTTGAGGACGGCAAGCTGATGTCTGCCAGCGGTGTTTGCCATAGGCACTGCCCAGAGCCTGACCCAACTGTGTGGCTCACAGCCCCCAAAGCCAGGTCAAAGTTTTCATGGAAACTCACCGGCCATGCGGTACCAACCTGGAGGTCCCTTTCAAATGGTGGTGGGAGGGGGGAGCTCCTGCTGTCCCCACTTCTGTATCCGACTGATATTGGCAAGTCCTGGAGGCCCACTCCTGCACTGCAGTGGGCCTGTGGGCTTCTAGATGTGGGGTCACACGGCCCACGCGTGCTGGCCTCGGGAGGTCTGTGCCCAGCTCAGAGCATCAGGTGACCAGAAGTCGGTGACCTTTCCAGGGACTGGAGCCGGCAGACTTTTAACCACCTCCTGAGCCACATCCATTCTCCCAGCGCTGAAAAGATGGGCCTGGCCCTAATCTCGGGCTACAACCTCTTTCGCAAAGCTGTTCCGGTGAGCAAGGGTCCTTGGCCGGGAGGGTTGGTTGGTTGGTTGACCGGGGAGGCAGAGCCTGGACCACAGACCAGGGTGGGGCCCCTGAGCCTGGCGAGTCCTTTGAGTCTCGTAGACAACAGATCCCTGGGTTCAAAACAGGTTTGCTTTGCATTCTGGTTGGTTGTGCCTTGAAAAAGCTATTTTTTGGTTTCAAATGTTGTGATTCAATTGGCTGAGACCAACAACTCTTGTGATAATGGGGAAATGGGCTTTGATTGGCTTTGGGGAAAACGTGTACTCTGCAGGGGTGAACTCAAAAGGTTTTACATGTCACCAAGAGGTATTAAAACCCTCACAGCAAAGGCGGCTGAAGCGCTTATTATGCGCTGAGCCCTTTGCTGACTACAGCTGGAGACGCACTTGATTCTTGCCATTACCGGAAGCACTGTCTTTATCCTCATTTTACACAGGAGAACACAGGCTCAGAGAAAGGATAACTTGCCTAAGGTCACAGAGCTTTTTTTTAAAGATTTATTTATTTGCTTGAAAGGTGGAGTTACAGAGAGGGAGAGAGGGAGGGGGAGAGAGAGAGAGAGAGAGAGAGAGAGAGAGAGAGAGAGAGAGTGTCTTCCATCTACTTGTTCACTCCCCACATGGCTGCAACAGCCAGAGCTGGGCTGATCCGAAGCCAGGAGCCAAGAACTTCTTCCGGGTCTCCCACATGCGTGCAGGGGCCCAAACACTTGGGCCATCTTCCACTACTTTCCCAGGCCACAGCAGAGAGCTGGATTGGAAGTGGAGCAGCCGGGACTTGAACTGGCGCTGCAGGCAGATGCTTAACCTACTATGCCACAGCACCGGTCCCAGTCACAGGGCTCTTAGGTAGCAAAGCCGAGATTCGAACCCAGGCCCTCTGTTGACCACGTGGTGCTCGGTGTGCTCAGAGGGACAGGACTGGGGGGATGTGCCAGGGCTGCCTGGGGAGGAAGATGAGCCTCTGGCTGGGACCCGTGCCACCTCTCAAGGTTTGCTCAGTCTTTAGCGCTACACTCAGGGCTTTCTCGACCTTATCTGCTGCCTTCCCTACGACCAAGGGTGATGAGCAACTCCATGACCCAGACGAGAACACCGAGTCTCGGAGAATCCAGTCTGTAAGGGGAAGGCCTGGGCCTCCAGCCAGGTGTCTGTCCCTGTGTCCTGCTGCCTTTATCTGACCTCTTGGTGACGATCAGTGTTGCCCCTCCCCTCATTTCTGATCTTTGCCCTGTCACTCAGCCTTGGTCTCACTCTCACCCTAAATGCAGGAGAACCTCCAAACACTCATGGAAAAGTCAGTGAAAAGACACATTTATTTGGATGCAGAAAAACGTGAAATCCACGTATAGCTTTTTATGATGTGCATCTCTCATGGACACTTTTTAAAAATTTAATTATTTCAGAAGCATAGAGGAAGACAGAAAGACAGGCAAACCTGCCATTGGCTGGTTCATTCTCCAGGTGCTGGCCCTTGGAAGGGCCAAAGCTAGGAGCCAGGAACTCAATCCAGGTCTCCTACATGGGTGGCAAGGAGCTAACTGCTTGAGCCACCCCAGGTCTGTGCTGGAAGAAAGCTGGACTTAGGAGCCAGAGCTAGGTACTCGTGCAGTGGGGGGAGAGAGGGACACACACACACACACACACACACACACACAGAGTGAGAGAGAGATCTCCTACCCAATAATTCTCTGCCCAAATGCCTGCTCTGGGTAGCAGGGACCCAGCTGCTTGAGCTGTGATGCACATTAGCAGAAACCTGGACTTGGGAGTGGAGCCAGGACTCCAACACACACACTATGCTATGGGATGGGTGTCCCAAGTGGCATCTTAACTATGACACAAATGCCCACCCCACCCCATGGAGTTTTTTGTAGACCTCTCACATGTGTATGTTTCCAAAAAACACATGCAACAAAATAACCTTCTTTTAGAATTCCATTTTCCTTGAACTTTGTGAGGTCCACCTATGCAGTGGTTAAGAACAGCACTGGAGCCCCATTGTGTGGCTTCAGATCTCAACTCCGCTATTTATCCCCTGTGTGACCTTAGTCTTAACTCCGTGTGCCTTAATTGGCCCACCTGTGAAATACGGATAAGAATGATATCCATTCAATGGCTTATTCTGAAGATTATGTGAGCTTTCATCATCACCAGGGACCCCCAGCCACTCCGGTGACCCCCTCTCTCATCTTCTTCAGGACCCTTCCTGGAAGGACACAGTTCTGGGGTTTCGGAAGCTGACACTCAGAGAGCTGGACATGTTCCCCGGTTACAGGTAAGTTTCATCTTGGGGAAAGGAGCTGAGGCCCCACGACACGGGCAGAATGGTCCAGAAGGCAGCAAGCTGCCCATCTTGTCCCCTGGTCTCCTGGTTTCTGTCCAATGAGACCCCACTCAAACTGGAGGGGAAGAGAGTGTGGAATCCCAGTTCTCAGGCTCAGAAGCTCTGTTTATGTCTCGTTTGGTGGAGGAGGAAGTGAGCTTCAGAGAGGCTCAGTGACTTCCCAAGATCACACAGCCAAGTGACCCAACTAGGATTCCAACCCCATCTGTGTGACTGCAAACGCCTCTCCTCTCTACCCTGACGCCTCTCTGGTCCTCTCCTCACCCCACCCCGTCCTGGACCTCCTCCACCAAGGCACATCTGATCTCCGTTCACATACCCCAGTATCAGGGATGACTTTGACTGATGGACACTTTTGTCCTTGTGTTGAACTGAAAATCATGCTTGCCCTTGAACTTCACCCCGTGGTCCTGGCCCTCCCCTTTGGGAGCCCACTGCACCTTCCTTTAATTGCTGCCCTCCGATTGACAGCTCTGATTCTGACCTTGATTCCCACCTTTTGCCTGCATGACTGTAGCTATGGCTGGTTCAATACAAGCTTGATTCTGGATGGGAGGAGCTACCTGCAGTGGCTGACTAAAAGGTGAGCGTTTAAGCTTTGGTGTGAGATGGGCATCTCCCGGGGCAAAGGTGGAGTAGAAGACTGTTCATGGGATTCCTTGCTGTCTGGGCCAATCCCAAAGTTGAAGAAAACCTGTAGATTAGACGGGAACTATCCTTGGTCCTGACCGCTACTCTAGGAATGGAGTTCCTGCACCTGACTGGGCATGAGAACCACCTGGGCAGCTTTCCACATTGGATATCTCTTAGCAACCCCACTCAGTCTCTAATCTTTATGCAATAGTTGTAAATGGATTCCCTCAAGGTTTATAAATACAGTTCGGTCATTAGCATAATATAAGTGACTCTCTCTCTCTCTCTCTCTCTCTCTCTCTCTCTCTCTCTCTCTCTCTCCCTCTCCTAACTACTTTGCTTAGTTCCTCCAGAACAGTGTTAAGTAGTACAGGTGCTAATGGATGTTCCTCTCTTATTAATAGGGATCTGATAGTGTCCCAAATTAGCAAACACAACCCTGAAAGATGTGCTTATATTTATATTCAAATGCATTTATATTGAGGAAAATTGCATATATTCTCTCTCTTTTTAAAAAGATTTATTTATTTGTTTTGAAAGTCAGAGTTAGGGAAAGGAAAACAGACAGACAGACAGACAAACAGAGAGAATGAATCTTCTACCTACTGGTTCACTCCCCAGATGGCTGTAATGGCCAGCGCTGGGCCAGGCTGAAGCCAGGAGCCAGGAGCTTCTTCCAGGTCTTCCATGTGGGTGGCAGGGGCCCAAGGACTTGGGCCATTTTCTTCTGCATTTCTCAGGCCATTAGAATGGAGCTGGATTGAAAGTGAAGCAGCTGGGACTCAAACCAGCGTCCATATGGAATGCCAGCATTGCAGGCAGCAACTTTACCCACTATGCCACAACACCTGTCTCTATTCTCTCTTTTTTAAACATTTATTTGAAAGGCAGAGCAACAGAGAGGAGAGAGAGAGAGAGACAGAGAGAAAGAGAGAGAGAGAGAGAAAGAAAGAAAGAGATCTTTCATCTGCTCATTCACTCCCCAAATGGTCAAAATGGCCAAGGCTGGTCCAGGCTAAAACCAGGAGCCAGGAACTCCATCCAGGTCTCCCATGTGGGTGGCAGGGACCCATGGACTTGAGCCATCTTCTACTGCTTCCCCAGGTGCATTAGCAGGGAGCTGGATCGAAGTTAAGCAGCCAGGATTCAAACTGGTACTCTGAAATGGGATGCCAGCATCTCAAGCAGTGGCTTAACCCACTGTGCCACAGTGCCAGCCCCTGAGAACTGTATTTAAGGAACCCCACGGGTGATTCTAATTACCACCCAGGTTTGGGAACCACTGTGCCATATAGGGTTAATTCCCCTAACCTTGAGATACTCACGGCTCCTGCCTAGCCTCCCCCAGGAAAGATCACACTCACTTGTTCTCTCCTGGGGAAATTATGTAGATAAATCATTCTAAGATAATACACCAACACGCATATGGCTCATTTTCTGATCTTTTGATGTTTCCACTATATTTCTAAAAGGAAAAGTATTCCCCACAGGGATATTTAAAGGGAAGAGGCGTCCCCAGGGTACCTCAATCCGTGTGCTCTGCTTCTAGAAAGGGAGCATTCGGCTTTTTTTTTTTTTTTTGACAGGTAGAGTTAGACAGTGAGAGAGACAGAGAGAAAGGTCTTTCTTCCATTGGTTCACCCCCACAAATGGCCGCTATGGCCAGCACGCTGCACCAATCCGAAGCCAGGAGCCAGGTGCTTCCTCCTGGTCTCCCATGCGGGTGCAGGGCCCAAGGACTTGGGCCATCCTCCACTGCACTCCTGGGCCACAGCAGAGAGCCAGACTGGAAGAGGAGCAACTGGGACAGAATCTGGCTCCCCGACCGGGACTAGAACCTGGAGTACCAGCGCCACAGTTGGAGCATTAGCCTAGTGAGCCACGGTGCTGGCCAGCACTTGGCTTTAATCCATTCTTGCCTCCTCTGCTTCACATCTGATGCCCTTAGATTTTTTTTTCTGACAGGCAGAGTGGACAGTGAGAGAGAGAGACAGAGATAAAGGTCTTCCTTTGCCGTTGGTTCACCCTCCAATGGCCGCCACGGCCGACGCACTGCAGCCAGCGCACCGCGCTGATCCGATGGCAGGAGCCAGATACTTATCCTGGTCTCCCATGGGGTGCAGGGCCCAAGTACTTGGGCCATCCTCCACTGCACTCCCTGGCCACAGCAGAGAGCTAGCCTGGAAGAGGAGCAACCGGGATAGAATCCGGCGCCCTGACCGGGACTAGAACCCGGTGTGCCGGCGCCGCAAGGCAGAGCATTAGCCTAGTGAGCCACAGTGCCGGCCTACCCTTAGATGTTACAAAGCCACATGGGGGTCACAGGAGATACTGGGAGCCGGCAGAGGCCTGGGTTTGCATCCCAGAGCCATCAGTGACTCACCACACGACCCTCAGCAAAGCTCTTTTCCCATCCCCATCTGCCCAATGAGGGGCTGCGACCACCTCAGGTTCTCCAAGGAACCTTTGTGGAGCACTGGTCCAGCAAGGTGCCAGTGACCTGACTGGGGACACAGCCGTTTCCTCGAGGAGCCGCTGGTGGACTCCATCCCTAGAAGGTTCTTTGGGAATGGTCCACATGCCACCCTCCTGCACAGATGGCACAGAGAGCTCAACACCGGGCTGTTCGATGTGTCTCGTCCTCCAGGTTAACTGAGAGGGGAGTGAAACTCTTCCAGCGCAAGGTGGAATCCTTTGATGAGGTGAGCTGCAGGGTTAAAGGGTAGGGGGAGGAGGAGAGGGGAGGGCTTTGCTTCCTGCTATGGGGTTGGGGGCCCCTTCTCAGGCTCCTAGGGTTCCCTGAAGATGGTCCCAGACTCTAAACCTCTTCTTAATCCCAGGAGGACTCGGGCAGTCTGAGGGAGGGGGTCTCTGCCTTGATGTGGGCGGCAGGGACACAGGAACAGCAGGCTCATGGTAGCCCATTTGGGGCTCATTTAAGTCTGAATCTCGGTGAGTTTTAGGGCTGAGAGAGCGAGCGCTGGATGCCTTTTCCCAGTATCAGCCACATTCCAATGTCAAAGTCAGATGCTTGGCTGCTTCCTCCTGAGGTCTGGGCTGAGTTCCCCTGGAACTCCTCCACCAAGAATAATGTTGATAGCAGCTCCCAGCACCAGGCACTGAATTCCTTCAGTCCCGGCACCTGCAAAAATGCTCGGCACGTGAAAGGCGCTCAGCCCCTATAGCAGCCAGTGTGAAATAACGAGGACCTCCCCACTCTGGGTTGGATCCTGATGGACACTTGAGATACGTGGCTGACTCAGTGGCAAACGCTGAGCCAAGAACAATAGTAGTGCATTGCAATGTGTGGGTCCATGTCTGACCCAGGGCTGGGAGGGGAGCGGCGGTCACGGGAGCCCAGCCGGGGAGTGTGGGTATCCAGGACACACCAGCCCTGAGTCATCAAGTCTCCTGTACCTAGAGCTAGGGCTTGCACTGTGTCTTCTGCAAGTGTCCTGGCACAAGAAGAAAATCTAAAGAAACCAGAAGGCAGAGAACCAGCTCTGCTTCCTGTCTGAGATCTTTTGGGAGGCTCCCAGGTTTCTCTCTCCACCGTACTCTTTTCCATGCATTTTCCTATCCATGTTCACATGGGGTTCTCACCGCAGCCCCACTGTATCACAGAGGCAGCTAAGCCTCAAGAGGTAAAGGGATATCTCTGGGGTCACACATTGGGTAAATGGCAGAGTGGAGATTTGGAGCCAGGCGTCTGATTCCTCACCGAGCCCTCTCTCTGCTGGTTCATAGAGTAGACAGCTGCACCGGGAGAGGCGAAGGCAGGGAGGGGACAGAAAGGACCAGGATTCCCAATCCCCCTGCCCTATTGGTTGCTGTCAGGTGGCAGGAGGAGGTGTCGATGTGATTGTCAACTGCACCGGGGTATGGGCCTCAGCACTGCAACCAGACCCCTTGCTGCAGCCCGGCCGGGGGCAGATCATTAAGGTGAGTGGCAGGTGAGACCCCGGCTTTGCTTGGGAAGACTGTTCTGTGTGCTCATCTAATTTCCGAAGAGAGTGGATGAATCAGGACCATCTAAGACAGAAGCCTTCAGACATCAGGAAATTCACGTTAAAGATACAAGAAGGACCAATAACCCCCACCCTTGATCAGGGTTTCCTCTTGCTAGCGATGGCTGTACCTGTGTCGGGGGGGAGTTAAGAGTGCCTGTAGTGTCATAAATAGCAAACGCTGGTGCCAGACCTGGCCTGGGCGCTTGATTGTGTTCATTACTTTAATCCTTACCGTAACCCTTTGAGATGGGCACTCTCACATCAACATTGCCGTCTTACAGAGCGGGAAACTGAGACACAGAAGAATTAAGAAACATGCACACAAGCTCACACGGTAGTAAGTGGAAGGATTGGGATTAGAACCCAGGCAACCTGGCTCCAGAGCCTACATGTGTAATCACCTTTCCATACCACCTCTCATTGTACGTGTGGGGGCTGTGTGTGTGTGTCTGCCTGTGGGCATGGGTGTACCCTTGTGTTATAGGTGTGTAGGGGCAGGTGTGCATATGCCCTGACACGTGTGTGTGGTGATGTTTCTACAGACATGGGGGTGAGGCTGTGCAATGCTTCAGGGAGCAAGGGGGCTGCCACTCAGGGCGGCTCTTCCTGCAACAAACAAGTGGCCAGTTGCAGGCACGGACCAGAGTGGGTCATGAGAGGGCCTAGGCTTCAGCTTTGCCACTCTGGTCGAACACCTGGCCATGGAGGGGAGTGAGGGCAGCCTGGCCCAGTTACCCAACATCCTGGACAAGACTCTTTTGTTCTCAATCAACAGGTGGATGCCCCCTGGGTGAAGCACTTCATTATCACCCACGACCCAGAGAGCGGCATCTACAAGTCCCCGTACATCATCCCGGGGTGAGAACTGCACTGTTCCCAGGGCAGAGGAAGGACACCTTGACACCCTCTCTGTGCCCCTGCTGCCTGCCCCAGCCCCCTTGCTTAGTCTCTGCTGTCATCTTGTTCCAGTGTTTTTAAGTGACTTTGGGCCACTACGTCTCCAGGAAGGCAGGACGCGGTGGCCTTGACTGGGCTCTGTCTTGAACATTCTTTTAAGTGACAGGAGTGGGGAGGCTGGAGACGAAGCAGTGGATGTGACAAAGGTGGTGACACTAAGTGATGTAAATGGCAACAATGTGAACGGGGCTGGGATGGAGCTCGGTGTTGGCGGTGGTGGTGACACGGATGGGATGCCAATACTGCTCCCAGTGGAACCGTGGTAGGTGAGACAGTACTGTCCCGGGTGGAGGACACAGTGCTGGTGATGGAGGGGTGTGGGTGACAGCAGGTGCTACAGTTTGGATGTGGCTTATCCCCCAAATGTGCGATGGTCCCCAGTGAGATGGTGGAATTTTTAAGAGATAGGGAGGGCCCTGTGGCCCTCATGAAGGATGCGTGTGTTCTTGTTGGAGTGGACCCAGTCTGGTAGGAAGGGACCAGTTCCCAATGCAGTGGGCTGTTATACAGAGACTCAGCCTACCCCCACCCACACCCTGGTCCCCTGGTTTCTTGTTTTCATGCTCCTGCACTCACTTCTGCCTGTGGCCACTTCCTTTTCTGCTTCTCCACCACTGGTGACTCCTGTCAAAGGGGCCCTCTCCAGGATACTCGCACCATGCTGTTCGGACATTTCAGCCACCAGCACCGTGCATCAAAGAAACCTCTTCACTTAGAAAGCACCCAGCCTCAAGTAATTGGTTGTAGTCTCACCAAACAGATGGATACGGTGGGGCTGGTAGCAGGTGCTGATGGAGACGACACTCGTAGGGATGTTAACAGTGTGGCAGAGGTGATTATCCCGAAGGCAATGCCAGTGGTGGGGCTGCACCGACACCTCCATGGTGACGTTAATGGTGTAGTGGTGCTGGGGTGGTGTGCTGAATGAGGTCCATGACATAGTAATGGTAGCAGTGAAGGCAATGGTGAAGGTGACATTGTTGATGGAGATGATGGTGTTGGTGGTGGTGATGGTGTTGGTGTTGGTGGTGAAGGTGACATTGTTGGAGATGATGGTGTTGGTGGTGATGGTGTTGATGGAGATGATGGTGTTGGTGGTGATGGTGTTGATGGAGGTGATGGTGTTGGTGGTGAAGGTGTTGATGGAGATGATGGTGTTGGTGGTGATGGTGTTGATGCTGTTGGTGGTGATGGTGTTGCTGGAGATGATGGTGTTGGTGGTGAAGGTGACATTGTTGCTGGAGATGATGGTGTTGGTGGTGAAGGTGACATTGTTGATGGAGATGATGGTGTTGGTGGTGAAGGTGACATTGTTGATGGAGATGATGGTGTTGGTGGTGAAGGTGACATTGTTGATGGAGATGATGGTGTTGGTGGTGATGGTGTTGATGGAGATGATGGTGTTGGTGGTGATGGTGTTGATGGAGATGATGGTGTTGGTGGTGATGGTGTTGGTGGTGGTGATGGTGTTGATGTTGGTGGTGAAGGTGACGTTGTTGATGGAGATGATGGTGTTGGTGGTGAAGGTGACATTGTTGATGGAGATGATGGTGTTGGTGGTGAAGGTGACATTGTTGATGGAGATGATGGTGTTGGTGGTGAAGGTGTTGATGGAGATGATGGTGTTTGTGGTGAAGGTGACATTGTTGATGGAGATGATGGTGTTGGTGGTGATGGTGTTGATGGAGATGATGGTGTTGGTGGTGATGGTGTTGATGGAGATGATGGTGTTGGTGGTGATGGTGTTGATGGAGATGATGGTGTTGGTGGTGATGGTGTTGATGGAGATGATGGTGTTGGTGGTGGTGATGGTGTTGATGTTGGTGGTGAAGGTGACGTTGTTGATGGAGATGATGGTGTAGGTGGTGATGGTGTTGATGGAGATGATGGTGTTGGTGGTGATGGTGTTGATGGAGGTGATGGTGTTGGTGGTGAAGGTGTTGATGGAGATGATGGTGTAGGTGGTGATGGTGTTGATGGAGATGATGGTGTTGGTGGTGAAGGTGACATTGTTGATGGAGATGATGGTGTTGGTGGTGAAGGTGTTGATGGAGATGGTGGTGTTGGTGGTGATGGTGTTGATGGAGATGATGGTGTTGGTGGTGAAGGTGACATTGTTGATGGAGATGGTGGTGTTGGTGGTGAAGGTGTTGATGGAGATGGTGGTGTTGGTGGTGATGGTGTTGATGGAGATGATGGTGTTGGTGGTGAAGGTGTTGATGGAGATGATGGTGTTGGTGGTGAAGGTGACATTGTTGATGGAGATGGTGGGTTGGTGGTGAAGGTGTTGATGGAGATGATGGTGTTGGTGGTGAAGGTGACATTGTTGATGGAGATGGTGGTGTAGGTGGTGATGTTAGCGGTGCTGGCAAGGATGGCAGTGTTGATGGTGGTGGCCAATAGTTGAGATGGTGAGCATGGGGCTACCTTCATTCACCTCAAAGCCTTAATGTTCCTTCATGCTCACACCCTGCTCCTTCTTGTCCAGGGTCCACGCGGTTACTCTTGGAGGCATCTTCCAGACGGGGAACTGGAGTGAGGGAAACAGCACCGATGACCACAACACCATTTGGGAAGGCTGCTGCAGCCTGGAGCCCACGCTGAAGGTAAGGGGTGGGGGGGTGCCAGAGCCTCCGACCAGGGTCCTGGCAGCTCGGTCATGAGAACATTCGAAGACGGTGGCGACACCACCGCTGGAGGACTCAGGGCAGACTGATCCAGCAAGGGACCATGAAATACACCAGAACTCCACAGTGTGCAAGAAAGCATTGCAATGGGCCAAAGAAACCTGTCTTTGCTCAGCTGAGTCGCTCCCTCCTGGGAAGACGTCGTCTTTCTTCACAAAACCACTCATGGTGGACATCTTGGGGCTCCCATTTGTCCAGGAGCAGCGATGATGGTAGTGAGCGTGATGAAGGTGAGGGCAGAAGTGGTGGTTGGGTGGATGGCGGTGACAATGCTGAGAATGGTGATAGTGATGGTGACATGTGGTGACTGTGGAGGTGGGTGAATATTGTTAAGCTGCCAGACGGGATGCTCTGGCCCACACTGGTGTACCAAGGTGTGCGTTCTAGCTCCACGCCCCATTCCAGCTTCCTGCAAATGTACACCCTGGGGTGCAGCACTTGACACCCCATGTAATAGGGTCCATGCCACATACGTGGGAGACCTGCGTGGAGTTCCTGACTCCAGGATTCATCCTGGCCAGTCTTAGCTAAGATGGGCATTTAGAGAGTGAGGCAGCAGTTGGGAGCTTGCTCTCTGTCTTTCAAATAAATAAAACAAATGCACACTTAAGTTGTCGTAATATGGAGCTGGGACTGACGGTGCTGTTGATACAGGTGCTATAGCTGATGGGTGTGAGTGGCAGTGATAACGATGGCGGAGGCTGATAAACCTGGTGTAGTGGTGATTAATCAAGGCGAGTGTGGTGATGCTGGAGTTGCTAATGGTGATGAGACTTTAAACTCAAGCTCCTCACCACCTAAAAATGGCAGCAGGAAAGACATGGCCAATGCTTTGTCTTGCAGGATGCAAGAATTGTTGGAGAATGGACTGGCTTCCGGCCAGTCCGGCCACAGATCCGGCTCGGAAGAGAACAGCTCAGTGCTGGGCCTTCAAAGACAGAGGTATGCGCTGCCCGCGAGGAAAGCAATGCTCTTCCCAACACCCAGGAGTTCTCTGTCCTGTCCGGGGCACGGTCGTGTCTGGTTTCAGGCTCCACAGAGCCTCCCTGGCAGGCGGCCAGTGGCGGCAAACACTGCCTCCTCTGTAGATGGGGAGACTGAGGCACGAGGGTGGTGAGAGACCTGCTCAGGGTTCCAGAGAGCGCAGTGCCCTGGTTTGCTTAAGTCTGTGGTTGAGTGGGAGGAATGTGGGTGCCTGTTGAGCAGCCCCTTGATGCCGGACAGTGTGGCAAACCCATGCCATGGTGACCTGCTGGGTCTCCTCTGCAGCTCCGTGGGGAGGGGACAGTCCCCTAAACCTCACATAAAGACTCTGGAAACCTGGGAGCTGAAGTCCCTTGTCGCTCTCCCATTCGTGGAGGAACGACACTAAACCCTGCGCTGTTCTTTTGTCTGCTCGGCCCTTCCCAGTCCTTCCCGGGTTGGACTTCCCCCGTGGAGGGGCGGCCCCCCCCTGCCACTTTCCCCACTTCCACGGGGGAGCGGCACACCGCCGGCCAGCTCTCTAGGGGGCTGCACAGGTGTTCCTTCAGATAGATGTTCCTCTTAGATGTTCCTGGTGCATGTTGTCTCTCTCCTCCTTTATAGTCCTCTTCCACCAATCCCAACTCGGCTGCCCACACGCCGAGCATGCTGCTCTCCTCCAATCAGGAGCAGGATCAGCTCCTGCAGCTTATCAGTCAAACTGGCAAGAGGCAGCTGCGTAGAAGTTTACTCCTCCCCAGCGCCAAATTGTGGGAGAGCAGATGCATAGAATAAGTCTTAATTCCAGTAACTTAGTCTAGTCTCAGTTGCTCCCCACAGTCCCTCTCCACGTCAGAGCCCTCGTGAGGGCAGGGCTGAGATGGGATTTGAACTTGACTCAAGAGCTGGTTCCTAGGATGTCCATTTTGGGGTCCTTACTCATGTCCCCTCTCAGGGGGTAGGAACCGAGTTTACTGAAGCCCTGGGAGTTGTCCTGGGCTGAGGGAGCAGACGTGGGTAGGTGGTACCTTGGCTCCCACCAGAGACGCAACCCCCCTGCCAAAGCCATCTCTTCCTTCACCCCAGATGGACCGTGTGTGTGTGCACGTGTGTGTGTCTGGGGCTGTGTGTGTGTATATGAGCGTGCTTCCAAAAGGCCATGGACTTCACAATTAAAGACATGCAAGGGCGTGTGTTTGGCCTAGCAGTGAAGATACTGCCTGGGATGCCTGCACCCCATGTCTCGGAGCCTGGGTTCGAGTCTCGGCTCTGCTCCTGATTCCAGCCTCCTGCCTGTGTGCACCGGGGAGGCCACAGTTAATGGCTCAAGTTCTTGGGCCTCTCCCGCCCACGTGGGAAACCTGGGTTGAGTTCCTGGTTCCCGGCTTTGGCCTGCCCCAGTCCCAGCTGTTGTAGGCATCTGGAGAGTGAACCAGCAACTGGGAGCTGTCTGTCTGTCTCTCCTCCTGCCTCTCAATAAGACTTAAGGAAATTGAATTTTTTTAAAAGATGACCTAGATTTCCATGAACTTTTTAAGGTCCCAAATATATAGAGGGGTTATGTGTACAAATGGAAGATTGTGTGTGTGTGTATATGTGGAGAGGGGTTACGTGTGTGTGTGTGTGTGTGTGTGTGTATGGTATATGGAGATACCATGTGCATGTAGAAGACAGGAGGGTGGTGTGGGCATGGCGAGAGTTATATATGTATAGGTGGAGGGGCCGTGTGTGTACAGGGGATCATGTGTGTGTGTGTGTAGAGGGTGTGGATATGTGTATGTAGAGGCCATCTGTGTAGACACCTGTGTGTAGCAGGGTTGTGTATGTGGGTAGAGGGTTGTGTGTGTATGTAGGATTCATGTGTGTATAGAGGCATCATGTGTGTGTGGATGGGAGGGTTAAATCTGGAGTTGAATTCCTTGCTGGTGGCTTTAGCTTTGAGGGAGGTGCAGGGGCCTTGCCTGTGTCCCCAGGATGCACCCCCACATCACACAGAAACCCCCCACCCCATTTCAGGCCCCTGTTTTGCCGGCCTCCGTGGCGGGTGGCAGGCTGTCTCTGCACACAGGTGCTCGTTAGTCCACAGTGGGATGGGGAGGAAGACGGGGATTTGGGACACCCTGACGCGGAGGAGACCTCTGACCTCTGTTCCAGATTCTCCGCTCCCTGAGCTGTGTGTTGAAGGCAGGTCCGTTTCCTGAGCCGAGGAGACGAGTCTGGGGCGCGGGCCTCCATCCCAGGGCCCAGCCCCCTTGCTCAGTTCCCGGGGGCCCTCACCAGCCTACCAGGCACTGAGAGAGGCTCAGCTGATGCCTGGCTTTGCCCAGGACTCTTTGGGGAGCTCCCAAGGGTAGGAGGACTTCCCGCCGTCCCCCCCAAACCTGGCCACCTTCTCTCTTGTTCCTCCCAGGTCATCCACAACTATGGCCATGGTGGCTATGGGCTCACCATCCACTGGGGCTGTGCCCTGGAGGCAGCCAAGCTCTTTGGGAAAATCCTGGAGGAAAAGAAGTCGTCCAGGATGCCACCATCCCACCTGTGAAGACTCCAGTGAGCCACGCCTTCCCCACCAGGATTCTCCACTCTCCCTGGCCAAGCAATCAACGTGCTCCTCTGTAAGACAGCCTTGACCTCCCACCTGCCCACAAGGCCAAGGCCTGGACAAGAGTTCGGGCCAGCCTGGCACCCTCTCTAACCGCTGAGTCTCCCCCCATCTCCGTGTCTGACACTGTGAATGGCTGGGGGCTCTTATTCCTAGAGCCACCAGAAGAAAGGAAAGCTCAGAAAATCAAAGAGGCCGGCTGCCCAGCACCAGAGAAAACTGAGACAAGTGAAGCGAAAGTATCTGGATTACAACACGAACGGCGATGAGAAACCTAGTGGTGGACGGCTGTTACTCCAGCGCCTCCTACACCTGTCTGTGGAACCCCATTGTCCTGGGCACACTCTTGAGGAACACTGTAGGGGATTCTGTTGTAGGAAGTTGCAGGAAAAGCCGGGGTGTGTTTGCCGGCGCCGCGGCTCACTAGGCTAATCCTCCGCCTTGCGGCGCCAGCACACCGGGTTCTAGTCCTGGTCAGGGCACCGGATTCTGTCCCAGTTGCCCCTCTTCCAGGCCAGCTCTCTGCTGTGGCCAGGGAGTGCAGTGGAGGATGGCCCAAGTACTTGGGCCCTGCACCCCATGGGAGACCAGGATAAGTACCTGGCTCCTGCCATCGGATCAGTGCAGTGCGCCGGCCGCAGCGCGCTGGCCACGGCAGCCATTGGAGGGTGAACCAAGGGCAAAGGAAGACCTTTCTCTCTGTCTCTCTCTCTCACTGTCCACTCTGCCTGTCAAAAAATAAAAAAAAATTTAAAAAAAAATTAAAAAATAAAGAAAAGCCGGGCTGTGGAGGAGGCTAGTGACATCCTGCTCCACACCCAGAATGCCCCATGGAATCAGCTGCCAATGACTGGCCCCTTGGGTACCCCACGACCCTCGAGGAGGAGCTGTGGCAGGGGTCGTCCCATGAGGGCCCCCCTTACAGAGAGCCAGGCTTGCCAAGCCTTCTCCTTGCTTGTGGGGCACATTCCCGTCTCTTGTCTTCCGGTGGCACACTCTGATCTGACAATGTTTTTGAAAGTCTTCATAGAGACTAGAAATCTGTGTTAGGGTTCAGAATTAGAGGCACAGAGCCAATAGGATAGAGAGATAGACAGATAGACGATAACAGTCCGAGGTGGATGTAGGCAGATAGATAGATGGATGGGAGGGGGTTTATCAGGGGATCAACTTGAGATTATGGAGCGGGGACGTCTCTCGACATTGTCTGCAAACCAGAGCCCCTGTGGTCCTGGCAGTGTAGCTCAGTGCAGGTCCAGAGGCCTCCGAACCAGGGAAGCCAGTGGTGGGAGTCTCAGTCCAGGGCTGAAGGCCTCAGAAGTTGGGGGCCGCTGCCCTAAGACCCATAGTCCAAAGGCCAGAGAGCCTGGAGCTGTGATGTCCACGGGCAGGAGGAGAAGAGCTGGCCAGCTGCAAGTGAGAGAGGGCGTTGCCTGCTGAAACTGGGGCTGACCTCCCTGCAGTCCACCACCTCCCCCCGGCCAGTCAGCTCAAGGCCACGCCCAGGAAGCTGGCTGGCCCCTCCCTAGTCCTTAATCCAGTCAGGTACACGCCCAAGATGGGGCACTGCAAAGACTCTGCTCGTTCCTGATGATCCGTCTCCGCCCCCAGGGTTTTCTCCATCTGGGTTTTTGACAAAGAACCTGGGAAGGTTGGGGTGCTCAGGCCATCGCGCTGTGTCCCTTCCTGTGTCCCTTCGTCCCCTGGGTTCTTCATGAAGTATCTGCCGTGATGCTGGTCAGCCTAAGCTAAACAGAGGGAGGGAGCCAAGACCTAAAACTCTCTCTTAACAACCACGCAACACCATCAGCAACAACCACACTGATGTGGGTTAAAGCTTATACCATTCTAACTGGGTACCAGGCTCTGTGTCCAGCTGTTGCACACATCTCTCTCTGAATCCTCACGAACACCCCACGAGGTAGCTGCTACCCCCATTTCACAGATGGGAAGTTCGGCTTTGGCTTGGCCCAGCCCTGGCTGTTGTGACCAACTGGGGAGTGAACCAATGGATAGAAGATTCTCTCTCTGTCTCTCTGCCTTTTGAATAAATAAATAAAAATTTTAAAAAGGAGGAAATCGTTCAAATAAAATGAGACACTCTCATCTAAGTGGCCACAACATCAGAGAGAACCATCCACGTGTTCCTTAGAATACGGGAAGTAAGAGAAGGGAGGGAACCGCCCCGGTCATGTCTACACTGAACGGTCTCATCTCCTGCAATCTTTGCTCACACCGAGAGAAGCAGATGACGTTTCCCTTCGTGGAAACAGGAGACCTTCCAACGAGAGAGTGCAAGATCCAACACGCGCACCTTCAGTTCAAAGACCCCTGTGTTTCTGAGGCTCCCACGACTTGGTGTGGCTCTCATTTCATTCAATAACATTGATTTTCAGGAAAAGGGCAGGGTCTTTGGAAGCTAAAGGTTTTTCAGCTTTCTCTTTCTTTAGTAGAGGAAGCCCTCAACTACAGTTCCCTTGACGCTGGTCATTGGAAAACGTTTCTGCCCACCCGGCCCTCCTGCCCTGCCCAGCCCCCACACCAGTGGGTTATTTGAGGGCAAAGGGAAGCAACACAATCAGCCAGCAGGAAGGCAAAAAAAAAAAAAGGCAAGCAAAGATTCTGTGTTGCCCAGCAGAGCTCAGCTGTCCAGAAGTAATTAGAGCTACAGCCACTTGAGGTTCAAGGAAATGTGGACTTGAGAGAGAGGCAGGTTTGCCAAGCCGCCTGCCCTCTGACTACCGGGGTGCAGGGCGCCACGACCCAGACTTCAGGAACATGGGGTGTGTGCCATTGAATCAGGCCCTGAGCCTCAAGAAGTGGTCCACGGTGGTCTCCATAGCCTCATAGCTTCAGAGCAAAGCGCCATCCGAGCCATGGTGCTGGCTGCGGCTGCGCAGGGCCCCCACCTCCCCCCCTCCCCGGCAGGAGGTTATCACCTTAAAGCATCGAGGTCACCTTGGGTGGACGCAGAGCAAGCCAGGCCATGTGACAAATGAACAAACTCAGCCCCTTGCAATGTCCATCACCAACGTGTTTTAATAAGAGATGAACACACGCACACGCACACATACATACATACACACGCACGCGCACACACGCACACACTTGGCTTCCTTGCAAGGGTCACTTCGTAAAGAGGCTCAGTCTTCCCTGGCCTTTGAGGGCATCGGGCAGCTTCTTCCATCCTGTTCTAGTTCCCTGACCTTCACCTTCACCATGGGGGCAAAGAGTACATAAAGAAAATCCCATAAGTGGATGCAGGTCACTAAGACTCAGCCCCAAGCCCTTCCTCCCAGGGTCAACCCCGAGCCCAGCAGGCCTCTTTCCTCCTCCCATGAACAGGGACACAAGTCACGCATCTGGGACCTCCTAGTCCTCCACACTCCATGGCAGGGGTGCCGTGGGCTCCAGTGCTGGGACCCCAGGAGCTGCCTCTGTGCAAAGACCAAGCCAGCCCTCAACAGATGGGGTTGGCACGGGAACCAGGACGGAGGGGCCAGCTTGGCATCAGGGCTCCCCGGTGCCAGCCCTGGAGGGAGCTGGTGGCTGGTGTGGCATCCTTTGGGTGTGGCTACCCAATCGGCCATCTGCCTGTGCACAACACCCACAGCCCTGACATCCGTGTCGACCCAAGAGTCACCACCAGCCTGACCCACCCAGGCAGGGGCCAGGAGAGAAGCCCAGCGTTGCCTCTGCTGCCTCCTCGGGAGTCCTGCTTTGGCCTTGGACTTGAGCCTCATCTCCTTTAGGCATCAAGCTCCTTGGTCCCAGGGGAATAACAGCTTTCTGAGCTTGTTGTCTGGTACAGGTTCAGCCAGCCCCAGGGACACCTCTCTGCACTCCCTGGAGGCAGACAGCCACTGCAGAGGGAGGCAAACGGGGGCACCCGGCTCCAGTTCAAGTGCATGTCCACCTGCCAGGCTCTCACCACTCAGGCTCTGGAGAGGCGGAGGAAGGGGCCCCTGCCCCAGGGAGCAAGCGTTTCCCTGCTTGCTCGGGTCACACCTCGGTCACCTGCGACTTCAAAGCAGAAAGCCTGGGGCCAGGGGTGTAGAGAAACCTACTGAACAGGTCTGGGCGGTGGATGGCAGGTGTCACAGGGGTCTGGGCCTGGGCCGATCTGCAGAGATCTTTCAGCTGTTGTTCACCAGGGATGTGACCCAGCGACTCTGGGCGGTGGCTGCTGGGCTGCCGATGTCCCTGGACCCTCCCATGGCAGTGGTTTCCCCATGCAGACCCACAGGTTATGAACAAAGCTTCCCCGACACGTACAGAGAACCCCTGGAGCAAACGCCTCCCCAGCCCCTGGTGGATCGCAATGAAGATGAGCAAACCGAGTCAGGACACAAAACCCTGTTGGTCCAAGTGGTCCTCTTGGGCAAGTTCTTGATGTCGGCAGTGACCATCAGTGTTCCCAGCAGGGCTGCACCAGCCCCCTGGGCTCCACAGGCTCAAAGACCAGCTCAGCCCCCCAGCGGTCACTTGGTCACTATTCCTGAGAGCCAGAGTTTGACCTGGTGACACCCGGACCGTGCGTCCCTCGGCCGACCATCTCCTGGCCCCACTCCCGGTGGCTGGATTCCTGCAGGCCACGACCTTTGGTCTCGATGGGCAAAAAGCAGGACGCCAGGGCGGCCAGGAGGCAGCAGCCGCTGTAAACCGCCAAAGTCAGGTACACGGAGGATTCCAGCATCACCTGGGGGGAGGGAGGGGAAGACGCAGGTCGGTGAGAATGTCCGTGCTGAAGCTTTGCACTCCACACGCCCATTCTGTGAGCTCAGAGGGGAAAATGGAGGCTCCAGGAGGGCCAGTAGCACACCCACGTTCATATACATAATAAGGATAGGGCTGGGACTTGAACTCACACTCATGAGGCTGAATGCCTAATGCTACACTGTATCGTGGAACCACGCCTGTGCCAGCTCCCCAGCTTCAGGGCACAGGGCAGACCAGGAGGCGGTGGACTCCTGTTTTCTCCTCTGTCAGATGGGCAGAGGGGGCACAATATCCCTTGCTAATGAGAGGATGCCTGGGGAGCACTTGGCATCAAGCAGGCTCTCAACCAATATCGGGAGGGACAGGCAGCAAAGGGCCCCAAACAAACAAACAAATGAACAAACAGAAACCAAAGCTGAGTCCTGAGCTCAAACAAGTATTGGAATTCCGTGTACCTGACATATTCAGAAAAGGCAAACCCACAGACACCGGAAGTGGATGGGAGGGTGCTAAGGACTAGGGGATGGGTGGAGAGAGGAGACTGGGGGGCGGCTGGGGAGTGGACACGGGGTTCTAGTTCAAGGTGATGGAGGCGTCTTGGGACGAGCTAGAGGTGGCGGTTGTACAACCTTATGAATGTGCGGAATGGCACCAGATCATTCGTTTGAAAACAGTGCATTTGATGTGTGTAACCTTTACCGCGATAAAACATTGATATGAACAGAAAAAAAATTTAGATACGTGAAAAGCTCAAAGACTTAATAAGATCCCCAGTCACGGATAGAAACGCTTCAATGCACACAGAGTTGCAAACTTCCACAACCACACCTGACTCAGAAAGCAGGCATGGGGACATTTGTGTGCATCTGCACAGTTAGGGGTCACATCGTCTGGCAGCTTCAGGGTCGTCTGCTCGGGGGACACCTGGGCTTGAGCCCTGGCCTGTCTACTTCCCAGCCATGGGAGCCTGGGCAGGTGTCTTTCCCCCTCTGAGCCTGTTTCCTCACGTGCACGCCACGTTTCTTTTCTCGGAGGGTGTGTGGTGTGAGGTGTGCAGATGCCTCTGCAGAAGGCGGCACACACAGGGACTGCTTGCCGGGCACTGGGTTCTGCTACCTCCTGTATCCGGGACAACGCCTACCTGAGCAATGAATGGAGTGATGAGTGCACCCACTCTCGCCATGCCGCTGCAAGTGCCCAGGCCCAGCGCCCGTGTCGCTGTCGGGTACACCTGAAACACACCAGCCGGATGTGGGCTTGGGAACACACAGACACCCCTCTGTCTCCTGCAGCTCGGGACTGATGGGACTGACCCTCCCCCACAGGTCTGAAGTCCTGGCAAATCCCTCAGGCTTGCGGGGAG
Organism: Oryctolagus cuniculus; assembly: GCF_964237555.1. Taxonomy (NCBI): domain Eukaryota; kingdom Metazoa; phylum Chordata; class Mammalia; order Lagomorpha; family Leporidae; genus Oryctolagus; species Oryctolagus cuniculus. The sequence continues at coordinate 18,036,723 of NC_091452.1, forward strand.
ATTCTTATCGGAAAGGGGGTATGGGCGGTTCAACTGAGAAAGCCAGCGCGAGGCTGAGCTGAGGATGGGAGCACAACACGGGGTCCTCCCTGCCATCGGTGGTTCCCCAAGGACTCCTCTGCACATCCAGAGCCAGCAATGGCCCTCCCTGCCCCTACTCTTGGGTTTATCCAGAAATTCTGATCACAGGCATTCAAGGATTTTTGTCAAGAGACTGGGTGAGGTACATTCTCAGTTTGCACATGGGGGTGGTCACGTGCCCAGTTCCTTCCTAAGCAAAGTTTGGAGGGGCTACGCGTCTTGCAGGCCAAGGTGCTTAATGAGGGGGCGTGTCGTCTGCACTCCACTCTCCCATCTTCGGGCTGGAAAGAGGACTCCATGGCCCTAAGACAGAGAGAAGTTCTCAAGCTTCATGCCAAGGACATCTTGGAAGGGGCCACTCTCTGTGGTGGGGACTGTTCTGGGCATCACAGGAGGTGGGCAGCACCCCGGCCTTCACCTGCCTCTATCTGCTTGATGCCAGCGGCTTTTCTCTCCTCCCCATGCCCCGCCGCCAGCCCCGGGCAACAGAGACATCTCCAGACACTGCCCAGTGTTTTCCTGTGCACCGGCAGCACCACCAGATGATGGAATCACAGGCGGCAAGGAGCCTGGGTCCCTGAATCCCATGGGGAAGAGACCTCTGGTGTGTCCATGCCTGCACTTCTGGAGGCGTTCACTGGGGACGCTAGCGCATCTCTAACAAATACAATGCTCGGGGTAGGAGGGTTGAAAAGATCAGAAACAAAAAGGGGGAAAACACCCAGCTCTTAGGACCCAGAACTCAGAGAGTTGTCACGTGTTCATGCAAATCCTTCTAGTTTTGTTTTCTGGAATTTTATATACATCTATCTTCATTTATTTATTCATTCAACAACTACTTTTTGAGTGCATACCATGTATATCTCTATATACTTTAATTCATGTAATTTCATAAATAAAATACATAAATGGATTCTTGGGAAAAGTCAGTTCCTCAATTCTATTTTGATCTAGTTCCTCTGCCAGGAAAATTCTTCCTGTAGGACCAAACTATGGATGAAGTTTGGTATGTATCTTCCCAGCTATGTCCATAAAAAAATATATATATATAACGTATATATATATATCACAGCATTTACAAAATGTATAAATGTTAACATACCATACATATCATTCACTGTGTCTTTTCCTTTCAGCAATATATTGTAAAATCTCATGCACATAGATACACATTGGTAGACAAGAGTACTTCAAAAAGCTTGTGGAAAATGGAATTGGGGCCGGTGCTGTGGTGTAGTGGATAAAGCCACCTCCTGCAGTACCAGCACCCCATGTGGGCACCAGTTCGAGTTCTGACTGCTCCACTTCCGATCCAGCTCTCTGCTATGGCCTGAGAAAGCAGTGGAAGATGGCCCAAGTCCTTGGGCCCCTGCACCCATGTGAGAGACCCAGAGGAAGCTCCTGGCTCTGGATCGGCATAGCTCCACCGTTGCAGCCAACTGGGGAGTGAACAGTTGGGACCAAAGACCTCTCTCTCTCTCTCTCTATCTCTGCCTCTGCCTCTCTGTAACTCTGCCTTTCAAATAAATACATCTTAAAAAAAGGAAAATGGAACTAAAAGATTGTTTTGCTTCAGAAATTTTTGAAATCCATGCATTCTAAGCATCCTCAAAAAGTTCATGGAGAGGCAGGTTTTTGGTGCAGGTTTTTGTGTTAACACACAGCAGGATGTCTGCAGCCCATGTTGGAGTGCCTGGGGTGGAGTCCTAGCTCCACGTCCAAGTCCAGCTTCCCGAGAATGCTCACCTTGGGAGGAATAGTGTGACTCCAGTGCTCTCACTGCTATCCATGCAGGAGACTGGATGGAGCTTCTGGCTTTATTTATTTATTTATTTTGACAGGCAGAGTGGACAGTGAAGAGAGACAGAGAGAAAGGTCTTCCTTTTCCATTGGTTCATCCCCCAGTGGACGCTGCGGCCAGCTGATCCGATGGCAGGAGCCAGGAGTCAGGTGCTTCTCCTGGTCTCCCATGCAGGTGCAGGGCCCAAGCCCTTGGGCCATCCTCCACTGCCCTCCCGGGCCACAGCAGAGAGCTGGCCTGGAAGAGGGGCAACCGGGACAGAATCCGGCACCCCGACCGGGACTAGAACCCAGTGTGCTGGCGTCGCAAGGTGGAGGATTAGCCTAGTGAGCCGCGGCATCGGCCACTCCGGGCTCTTGCGTTTGGTCTGGTCCAGCCCTGGCTGTTGTGGGCCTTTGAAGACTGAACAAGTAGATGAAAGATCTCTCTGTCTAACTTTTTTTTTTTTAAAGATTTATTTTATTTGAAAGAGTTAGAAGGAGAGAGAGAGAGAGAGAGACAGAGAGAGATCTTCCATCCACTCATTCACTCCTCAGATGGCTACAATGGCCAAGGCTGAGCCACCAGGAGCCAGGAGCCCCAACTGGGTCTCCCATGTGGGTGCAGGGGCCCAAGCACCTGGGCCATCTTCTGCTGCTTTTCTCAGGCCGTTAGCAGGGAGCTGAATTGGAAGTGGAGCAGCTGGGTCTCGAACCCAGCACCCATATGAGATGTCAGCATAGTAGGCAACACCTTTACCCACTATGCCACAATGTCGACCCCGTCTTTCTGACTTTTAAGTGGAACGAACGTTGATACATTTTTTAAAAATGTAAGTTCAAGTTTCAAAAATGTATATTGTAAAAAAATGCTATGCATGAATTTCAAAATTTTTTATATCAAATTAAATTTATATTAGAGTCCTATTTTCCATAAACTGTTTGAGGTATTCTCATTTATCCCCTTCTTTAAAAGGTTTATTTATTTATTTTATTTGAACAGCAGAGCAACAGAGAGATCTCTGTCTACTGGCTCACTCCCCAAATGCTCACAATACCTGGGGGTGGGCCAAGCCGAAGCCAGGAACCAGAAACTCCGTCTGTGCGGTGACAATTCCCCCAGTCACCGTCTACCTTGCGAGCGCTGGAGCACGGCTCTGCCGCCCGTTGGCTTCCCTGACCCCTGCCTCACACCGCTGAACCGGCCCCTTGCTGGAGCTCTCGTCTCGGTTTCACAATTTGCCTGAGGCAGGCACCAACATCTGGAGTCAGCCCTCAGCCACCAGGGCGTTGGTTCCAGGACCCCATGGGTACAGAACCCCACAGACGCTCAAGTTCTTCCTGCAAACTGCCTGATGGCGTACTTGCAAACAAACTATCCAGGTCCTCCCACACTGCAAATCCTCCTGGCTTACTTAGAGCACCCAAGACAACACCCACGCCATGGAAACGGGTGTTGTCTATATTTATAGAACAATGGCAAGGAAAAACCCCCTGTTGGTGTCAGTCCAGAGATAGTCATTGTACATCTGCCTCTGTTCTCCAGCCAGAGTTGGTTTAGGGAAAAACAAACAAACAAACAAACAAAAAACAAAAAAACAGATGTGGAACTACTCAGCAGGGTCACCTCCAAGAGCAGGGGGAATGTGGGGCCCTTTCATTCTGGGGCTACACAGTTCTGTAACGTTTGGGACCGCGACACCGGGCCTTACTTTTTTGTTTTTTTGTTTTTTTGTTTTTTTGTTTTTTTGACAGGCAGAGTTAGACAATGAGAGAGAGACAGAGAGAAAGGTCTTCCTTCCGTTGGTTCACCCCCCAAGCAGCTGCTATGGCCAGTGCTGCGCTGATCTGAAGCCAGGAGCCAGGTGCTTCTCCTGGTCTCCCATGGAGTGCAGGGCCCAAGCACTTGGGCCATCCTCCACTGCCTCCCTGGGCCATAGCAGAGAGCTGGACTGGAAGAGGAGCAACCAGGATAGAATCTGGTGCCCCAACTGGGACTAGAACCCGGGGCGCCAGCGCCGCAGGCGGAGGATTAGCCAAGTGAGCCGCGGCGCTGGCCTCCGGGCCTTAAGCTTTTACACACAGGAACAAAATGATTGACACCTAAGCGGGGATCCTGAAGGGCTTCCCGGCCACTACTCAGTCGCAAGGACACTCAGGCTGGCGTTTCTGGAGCGGGGGCATCCCTGGGGCACTCCTCCTACCTCGGGTGTGTAAACGTAGGCCGCTTGGAAGCCTCCGGAAATGAACGCCCTCGCGATGAACAGTAACAGAGTGAGCACATTTCTAGGGGGGGAGGGGAGAGAGCAGAGGAGCCGTCATGTTTCCTGTCTGCTGCTTTCCCTGGGGGCGGAACGTGCATCCAGGCAATCAGCAAAGATGGCCATTGCCCCACGCAGCACACACCTGTGCACACCAGGGGGCGCACACACCCGCCACTCACTCCCCAGAGCATCAGGCTGAGTGATGGAGACGTCGGTGCTGCCCAGGTTTGGGAGAAGCACTCTAAGTAACCCGAGCTCAGGGAGGAGCTCGTAGAGGCCAGGATGGAGCCAGGAGCCACTTGCGCTCGGGAAAGGAAGCTGCCACTCGGTGACTTCCGGATAATCCTGACCCCAGCTCTCTGCTCCACCGCTGCCATGAATGCCCCAGGACCCCAGCATCTCAGGGTCTCAGCTGCACCTCCCGGCCTTCAAGCTCTGGCTCAGAGATGCCTCCGTGGGTTTGATCTGGGGGCTTCCGGAGGTCCAGGGAGGCAGAGGCCACTCCCATACTTTGAAGCTCTTGTTAGATGGAAAGACGGGGACAGGCCCAAAAGGCCTGCACAGCCGGGCCTCTCTGTGACGAGGTCCATTCAGGTGAGCCAATCAATACTTCTAACAGATCCATCAGTTACACAGCAGCGTGCCCAGTCAAGCAGCCGGGAGATGAGTCTACCCTGGACGTCTTTAGAGGACAACCAGATACCCTCCAGCCCCCCCACCAGGGGCTCCCACCTCGAGCCTGAGCTTTGGCTACCAGTGGGGCAGCCACAAGCCTCGTGCGGGACTGGGCCCCCCACCCCTCCGCCGTGGACCCACCTTCCAACACAGATGAACAGCAGGAGGCTGCAGAAGGAAAAGACAACGAAGCACAAGGCCATGGTCTTCTTGCGGCCCAGGCGGTCGATGATCCACAGAGTCACCAGGACACCTGCCAGGGGGCGGGGGGGGCAGGTGGGCAGCTCTGGTGGGGTTAGGTGGTCCTCCCCGCCAAACACAGCAAAAGTGCTGGGAGGTCCCCCAGGGACTAGGCTATAGAGCACCTGACTTCCAACGTGCCAGTATTCAGTCTCTCTCTCTCTCTCTCTCTCTCTCTCTCTCTCTCTCTCTCTCTCTCACACACACACACACACACACACAGCCATGGGCGTGAGCGTGGGAGCAGGCTCTGCCCCTGCCGGGTGCTCAGATGCGGGCCCACGCCCCGAGCTGAATCCTTGATGGAGGCCAGGTGAGACACACTGAAGCACTGGGCTCTGGACGCCGCTCCCAGGGTCCTGACCCACAGCCCCTGTGGCATCGTGACGGTGCCGGTCTGAGCCCTGGGATTCAGGCACAACCTGGCCACAGAGGATGAGCACAGGCCCCAGGCCGCATTCACTGAGTTCAGACCGCAGATTCTGGGGCCGGGAGTCAGAGACACTTGGGTTCTACGGTGCCACCTTGCATGGAATTTGTCATGTGGTCTTGGGCCAGTTCCTTGCCTTCTCTGAGCCTCAGTTGTCCCATGTGTTAAATGGGACTGAAAAAATACCCTATTCTCCCTGACTCAAGGGAGGCAGGACAGCAGAATGCTTATTATTACCGACGACAATTAAACTTCTTGGGTTAAGCAGTCTTACATCTGTTATCTTGTTTAATCATCAAAGCAACCCTCTAAAATAAATGCTGGTAGCAGGTGCGAAGCAGCAGGTTAAGAAGCCCTTGGCCCCTGGCAGAGTGCCCGGGTTCAATCGCTGCCTCTGGCTCCTGACTCGTTACCATCCTATTAATGCAGACCCTGGAAGGCAGCAGCGATGGTTCAAGGAGTTGGGTTCTTGTCACCCGCATGGGCGACCGGGATTGGGTTTTCAGCTCCTGGCTTCAGCCCCAGACCAGTCCACAGGGCTGTTGTGGGATTTGGGGAGGGGGAACTAGTGGATTGGAGCTCTGCCCCTCAAATAAATAAAAAATAAGCAAATCTTCATCCCATCTATTCAATCTGTAAATTAGGTGCCTACTGTGTGCCAGGAACTAGCCTAGGAGTTTGGGATGTCCAAGGGACCAAAAAGCAAATAAAATAAGCACAAGAAAAACGTGACTTTGAGAGAGCAAATCAGACACAGCGAGGGCTTAGAATAAGGGAACCGTCACAAGGCAGGCGCGGCCGAGGAGGGCATGGTTACTGGCCCTTCGCTGACTGGCTCCCTGTCTTGCCGTGTGATCTCTCCTGTTCACGTGCCCTCCTGGCATTGTAATGTCACCCATCACGAGGTCCTCACGAGAGGCACCCGTGCTCGAACCTCCGGGGCTGTGAGCGAAGTAAACCAGCCTCGGGTGTTTCATTGCAATAGCAGAAGATGGACTGATCCATTCTGCCGCATTGCACATTCGTCACACACCAAGCGTCCACCCGAGTTCTTCCTCGTCCTCCCCGTGGGACTCAGGATCAAGGAGAACTGACACTGATTTACTGCTCCTCCTGATTTCTGTAATGGTCTTTGTCTCCCACCCAGGAGGCTCGCGTCTTCTGCCAGCAGGCATGAAACCTGGAAGCCTAACTCGTTACCCTGCAAGGAGGGTGAAACATCAATCCCTTTGTAGTCGTGATTGGGGGATTTGCTTGCAGGTGCACAGACGGAGCCGCCAGGTAAATGGCCGTTGTCCGCTCAGGTTTCCCCGTGCTGGCCGCACCTTGCATGGACCGCTCACCTGGAAACTCTGAGAGGGTGGTCCACAGCAGGTCCATGTAGTCCTCCTCGCTCAGGTACTCGCACGCCAGGCTGCACTTCACCTCCACCGCCTTCTTCCTGCTGGAGACTGGGGGCGAGAGGAAGAGCCAGGCACAGAGCCTTGGGTCACAGCCCGCTCCCCAGGCCTGCTTCCTTGGGTGGGACGCAGGTGGAGTGCCACAGGGAAAGCCTGGGGCAGGCGCTGTGGCGTGGCGGGTAAAGCTGCCACCTGCGATGCCGGCATCCCATATGGGCGTCAGTTTGAGTTGTTGATTCGAGTCCCGGCTGCTCCACTTCCGATCCAGCTCCCTGCTAATGGCCTGGGTAAGCAGTGGAAGATGATTCAAGTCCTTGGGCCCCTGCACCCACGTGGGAGACCCAGAAGGAAGCTCCTGGCTCCTGGTTTCGGTCTGGCCCAGCTTTCTGAGATGTACCCAGACCCCTGACCCTTGGAACTACTCACACTTCCCCACCCCCTTTAAGCAAATGACTCAACCCTAGCCAAGAGTAACCAGACTGATGCAACTCCCAACTGATTGGATGGTGACACAATGGCTTGAAAGCCCAGACACATGGACTTTTCTTTTGTCCCAATCATACAACAGGGTCACCTGGGGAGCTTTTAAACACTGCGCAGGTCTGGGTCTCAGCCCACCAGAGGTCCTGTTTAAATTGGTCTGGGCAGGGTCTGAAACCTCCACAGGTGATTTCTCTCATGTGGCCCGGATGGAGATCCAACCCGCTTCTCCTACACATTAGCACTGCTGTGCGGGATCGCACTTACACACCCTGAGGGCTGCACTTCCGTGGGGTTCTTTAGGGGGTTTTCAGTGATCATTTTAACCTACAGGCAATTTCCACCTGACGTGCTGCTAGCAAAATGCAATTGGGTGGCAGCTCCAGTGTTCTGGGTTCCCTAGTGAGCAAACTGAAACCCAACTCCAAGTGACTCAACCAATCAGAAGCTGCCTCCCAGCCTCTTCTACTGTAAGGCAACTGTTCCTCTTTAATCAGTCATTTTCTCCCCCCTTGCTTCTGCGTGTACCTGCTGTGCAGGTTTATGGGAGGTCATTGCCTTGGCCTCTGGCGCCAGGCCCTAGCAGCTCACACCACATCAGAATGGAGTCCCTTGTGCCAAACGACCTAATCCAACTTGACCTTGAAAGGGGCAGTTTTCCAAAAGCAGGTGATTCACAACGACCAATCAGAGGGGGCCTAGGTTACCTGCGCTGGCCTAACCAGGAAGTCACCTCTGCTTCACCACCATCAGGCGAGGGGCTTTGAAATGGCCGATCGGCTTTGTGTTCCATTTCTGCCCTCTTCAGCCCTTGGCCCCTGTGCCCCCTCCCCCAGCTCGGCTCATCAGCACACTCATTCTATTTTATAGAATGAAGCTTTGTCCAGTTCTAGAACAGCAAATAAAAGCCAATGAATGAATCTCTAACTTTAGTGTAATAAGTCGGTCTTCTGGAACTTGGAAAAGTTCTCTCTCTGCACCCCTTCGGTGGAGCCCACACCACTTGTAGTTTGGTGCTTGCCCAATTCATGAATCACTATTGCCCAAATCCACTCTAAAATTTCAATATGTCTTAGTTTATAAACCTTTCACAAATTTATGTATGAGAAAGAGAGAGAGAGAGCTCCCAGCTACCAGTTCACTCTCCAAATGCCTGCAACAGCTGGGGCTGGGCCAGGATAAAGCCTGGAGCTGGGGACTCCAACCAGGTCATCCATGCAGGGGTCAGGAAACCATCGCCAATGCCTCCCGGCATCTCCCTTAGCAGGAAGCTGGAGCTGGGGACTGCACCCGGGCACTCTAACACAGACGTGGGCCTCTCGGCTGGCATCTCACTGCTCGGCTAAATGCCTGCCCAGTCTATCTTTTAGACATGTTAACTTCAGGGCCCAAACCCTGACGCAAGGTGCTGCTGTGCTAATGTGAGCTCCAACACGATCAGATTGTCCAGAACACACTGGGAACTGTGAGTCTGCCCCCGACCCTGTCGGGGTGGGAGAGTGTGTGATGATCGGTGCAGGGGCGGGCGTGGTTGAGAGGAGGGTGGTACTCACTGCTGCAGACGTCACCCGCCTGGAAGAGCTCTGTGGTCAGCAGCACAAGTCCATAGTAGGAGAACGCATTGGAAAACCTGCCAGGAAGCAAGGGGAGGGGAGAAGAAGCCATCAGAGAAATGCAAGTCCTGGGGAGGGACCTGTGTCTGCAGCAGTGGGGACCCATCCGGGGGTCTTTGGGGGTCTTACTGGGGGCTTTTGTCAGGTACCAAGCATAGTGACACGATGGAAGGAAGTGTCCTGTGTCCAGAAACATCCTTCCTCCAAGACTTGTCTACCCAGCTGAAATCCGGGGTGGGGGGGGGGGTTTGGGAGACCGACATCGGGAAGAACATAGCTCCACTGACATCTGTGCTGGTGTCGGGGTCCGGCTGGCCAACTCGGGCATCGTGATTTTAAGGTCTCAGGGTGGGACGGCACAGTTTCTGAATTCCTGGGTGACTCCAGAACTAGAAGGCTCAAGTTTGCTGAACCAGAACCCCATCATCACAGGATACGGGGGAAGTCGGTCACCACCAGAAGCCGATGGCTGATGTCCTTGGGTTCCAATCTGTGCCAGCCAGTGCAGCTGGGGTGCACTAACATTAGTGTCTAATCAGGTGCACCAGGATTCCAGTAGAGCCAGCCCAGCTGAATTACAGGCACCCAAAGCAAGCTATTCGCAACCCCTCCACCACACCCCTTCTAAAAATCCTGTGGACTCTACACACGTGTGGGCACACAGCAGGTGCTTACTAAATGCTTGATGAGTTGATTCAGGCTCTCAGGAATGTGAGGGCCAAGGTGGAGCCCAGGTATGTATATTAGCAAGGCTTCTTCCTGGTCCCTGTGTGTGACCCTGTGTGGGACACTCCCCTGCTAATTAGCACCTCCACTCAAAGGTGAATTAGAAAAGTGAGAACTGGTTTTATTTAAAAACAAACCCACAGGCCGGCACCGAGGCTCAATAGACTAATCCTCTGCCTAGTAGTGCCGGCACCTCAGGTTCTAGTCCCAGTTGCCCCTCTTCCAGGCCAGCTCTCTGCTGTGGCCCGGGAGGGCAGTGGAGGATGGCCCAAGTGCTTGGGCCCTGCACCCCATGGGAGACCAGGAGAAGCACCTGGCTCCTGCTCGGATCAGCGCGGTGCGCCGGCCGCGGCGGCCATTGGAGGGTGAACCAAAGGCAAAGGAAGACCTTTCTCTCTGTCTCTCTCTCTCACTGTCCACTCTGCCTGTCAAAAAACAAAACAAAACAAAACAACAACAAAAACCCACAAAACTTTAAGCCAGGCCTATTTTGAACACTGTTGATCCTCTCTGCGTACATGAATTGGTAGAGGGTCGAAAGAGTGAAGAGTGGCGGAAATTCTACTGGTCTTGGAGTTGAAGGTCATTACTCTCTGCTAATGCCTCTCCCTCAGCCTCCTGCTCTGCTGTTCTTTCCGAGCTGAACAGGAACAGGATTCCAAGGTCTCAGGATTCCCATGCTGGCCAAATCAGTGGTTCCTAAAACATGGCCCAGGGGCCAGCTGCAGTACCCAGGGCCCCATGGGCAGAGAGCAAGACACTGGCATGGAGTTAACTATTAAATCTTACTGGGTGAGCCAAATTCCCTTCTATGTTTCCTTAAATTCTTCTGGATGCTATCCCAGCCTCATTGATGGGCTAATGTGTCCTCAATGCCTTCCTCTCCTCTTCGTCTCTTGTTTTTCATGCTATTAGTTTTCAAAATTATATGTATCACTTTTTAAATATTTTTCATTTTTTAAAAGATTTATTTTATTTATTTGAAAGACAGAGTTACAGAGAGAGGCAGAGACAGAGAGAGAGACAGAGAGAGAGGTCTTCTATCCACTGGCTCACTCCCCAGATGGCCGCAACGGCCGGAGCCAGGAGCTTCTTCCGGGTCTCCCATGCGGGCACAGCGGCCCAAGGACTTGGGTCATCCTGTACTGCTTTCCCAGTCCACAGCAGAGAGCCAGATCAGAAGAGGAGCAGCCGGGACTCGAACCAGTGCCCATGTGGGATGCTGGCACCTCAGTCCAGGGCATCAACTCTGCGCCACAGTGCCGGCCCCAAATATTTTCATTTTAAAAGCAGAGAGACAGAGACCTTTCATTTGCTGATTCATTTCACAAATGCTCACAGCAGCTAGGGCCAGGCCAGGCTGAGTCCAGGAGCTGGGACCCCAAGCCCCTCCCATGTGGGCAGCAGGGTCGTGAGTACTTGGGCCATCGCCTGCTGCCTCCCAGGGTGCGCATTAGCAGGAAGCTGGGACTGGAAGTGGAGCCAGGACTAGAACCCAGGCGCTCTGATGTGAGATGTGGGTGTTCCCAAGAGGCCCCAAGCGCCCGGCCCGTGCGTCTCTTAGGTCTGAGTCCTCGGTACCTTGGCAGCCCCAAGAGTGGCTCGTCTCTACGGCTGCCAGGAACACGCTTTCTGGTGAAGCAGAGGAACACATCCTCCGTGTCCCAGGTCTCACTTTCCGTGGTTTTAGTTACCTGCAGCCAACCACGGACTGAAAATATTACATGGAAAATTCCAGAAACAAACAATTCATCAGTTTTGACTTGGGGGCTGCTCAGAGTAGCTCAACGGAGTCTCTCACCACGCTGCTCCGTCGCGAGTTATCTCTTCATCCAGCGTGTCCACACTGTGTCCGCTGCCCTCCCGTCGGTTGCTTAGTAGCTGTGCTGCTCATCAGATCGACTGTCACATTACAGGGCTTGTGTGCAGGTAACTCGTATTTGACGTAATCAAGTTAAGCTGCCGCCTGCAACGCCGCCATCCCATAGGAGCACCAGTTTGAGTCCCAGGTGCTGCACTTGCAATCCAGCTCCCGCTAATGTGCCTGGGAAGGTGGCCCAAGTACATGGGCTCCCGCCACCCACGTGGGAGGCCCGGATGGAGTCCCTGGCTCCTGGTTTTGGCCAGGTTGAGACCTCAGTATTGCAGCCATTCAGGGAATGAACTAGTGGATGGAAGATTCTCTCTCTCTCTCTCTCTCTCTCTCTTTCTCTGTAACTCTGCTTTTCAAATTAACAAAAAATTCTTTGAAAACCATTAATGGCTCCAAACGGCAAGAACACTGATGCTGGCAGTGTGGAGGCTCCAAAGAGGAGCCGTAGGGCAGCTCCCGTCTTAAGGACAGAGATCAGCAGCTGCGCTTGCTAAGATCTGCGGTCAGGACGCGTCCTCTGCCTGTGAACGCAGAGGAAGGGGCGCGCCCCCTGCCGGCTGTGCCGCTGCACTCCCACTGCACTGTGACGGCTGCAACATCAGAATCCGCTGGCTAAGGTCACCCAAGCTCTACCTCCCAGTGCTTCCGGTACTCTCCACGGCTCCCGGCAGCCCCTGGGGGTCTCCGACCGAGACCCCCAGAGATAAGGGAGGACCACTGGAGGAAGTTTCCTTTGTCAGAACACTCCTCTAAGTCATTGGTGAGTCAAGTTTGAAAAAATCAAAGAAATAACCGTTCAGGTGATCACCCGGGTACCGCAAAGGCCCGACGGGGCGTGCAAACCGCTGACGCCATCAGCAAACGGTGCCTCGGGCCCACGGGCGCTCCCAGCAGGGAATTAAGACAAATGCCCGGCCTGGACGCAGGGCAGGGGTCACGCGGTCAGCAGGGCTCTCACCATATAAACCACAGCAGCAGCGTCGTCCATCGGAAGTGGGGGGTGAAGAGGTCGCGCATTTTGCCTCGGTCTGCCTGTTGCGAGACAAGGACGCGGGTTTAATCTCCCCCTCCATGCTGTCCAGCACCAGCGGGCGGCCTGGACAGGGGCGTACCCACCTGCTCGGGGAACCCAGGGCTCAGATCCACACCCGTCCTGCCAGCCAGGACCCACCCAGGGGCCTGATCCCAGAAGATGGAGCCATCCCATGTCACTCACCCCTGAAACCCATCATGGCTCTGGGGCGGTCCCAGGGGCCCAGGGAGCAGGAAAACAGTCCAAGAGAGTCCCACCATCACACACACACACATACACATACACACAAATGCACACACATACACACACACACATATGTACACACATACACACATACACATACACACACATATGCACACACATACACACTGTCTCACACACCTATACACACATACACACATACAATCCAGCTCCCGCTAATGTCATACACACATACACACATACACACATATACATACATATGCACACACATACACACTGTGTCACACACCTATACACACATACACACATACAATCCAGCTCCCGCTAATGTCATACACACATAGACACATACACACATATACATACATATGCACACACATACACACTGTCTCACACACATATACACACATACACACATAGTCTCACACACACATACACTCTACTCACACACTAACACACACGCTCTCACAATATGAATGCACACAACACTCATACTCACACATGCACACACATACACACTCACACACACGGGTATGCTCTCTCTCACACACATGCACACACACTCAAACTCACTCTTCCTCCCCCCAAATCTGCTCTAAGCCAACGTGACAGTTACTGTGCTCAAAAACCAATCCACTTAAGGCCAATTTGCCAATAGATGGATTTGCTCAGTGACTCACTTGCCAATTTTTTGTGAAGATTTATTTATTTGAAAGGCAGAGTTACACAGAGAGAGAGAGACAGAGACAGAGACAGAGAGATCTTCCATTTGCTGCTTCACTCCCCACATGGCCACAATGGCCAGGGCTGGGCCAGGCCAAAGCCAGGAGCTTCTTTTGGGTCTCCCACAGGGTGCAAGGGCCCAAGCACTTGGGCCATCTTCTGCTGTTTTCCTAGGCACATTAGCAGGGAGCTGGATCAGAAGGACTGGAACCAGCGTCCTTAATTCGATGCCAGTTTCTTACGAGACAACTTAAATTGCTGGCCAGCGCTGCGGCTCAACAGGCTAATCCTCCGCCTAGCGGCGCTGCCACACCGGGTTCTAGTCCCGGTCGAGGCGCCGGATTCTGTCCCGGTTGCCCCTCTTCCAGGCCAGCTCTCTGCTGTGGCCCAGGAGTGCAGTGGAGGATGGCCCAAGTGCTTGGGCCCTGCACCCCATGGGAGACCAGGAAAAGCACTTGGCTCCTGCCTTCGGATCAGCATGGTGCGCCAGCCGCAGCATGCCAGCAGTGGCAGCCATTGGAGGGTGAACCAACAGCAAAGGAAGACCTTTCTCTCTGTCTCTCTCTCTCACTGTCCACTCTGCCTGTCAAAAAACAAAAACAAAAACAAAAACAAAACAAAACAAAACAAAAAAACCTTAAATTGCTATGCCACAAAACCAGTCCACTTGCCAATCTTATATATTTGCCAAGTATCGCTCTTTTGCTCTATAATGTTCTTTCACTTTATGTTTCTGTGTGGGAGCAAACTGTTGAAATCCTTACTTAAGGTATACTAAGCTGATCTTCTGTATATTAAGATAATCGAAAATGAATCTTGATGTGAATGGAAGGGGAGAGGGAGTGGGAAAGGGGAGGGTTGTGGGTGGGAGGGACGGTATGGGGGGGGAAGCCATTGTAACCCATGAGTCGTACTTTGGAAATTTATATTCATTAAATAAAAGATAAAAAAAAAATCATATTCCACAGTTGTGATTATATTCTTTTTAGGAATATTAAAAAAAAAAAACAAATTGTTCTTAGTAGCACTTTGGGAAGTGCTTGCTGTTTAAAAATATTGAACGGTAAAAAATAAATAAATAAAAGGAGGGGCTGCCTAGTGGTTAAGACTCTGGATTGGGGGGCCAGAGCTATGGCACACTGAGTTAAAGCCCTGGCCTGTGGCGCTGGCATCCCATATGGACACTGGTTCAAGTCCCGGCTGCTCCTCTTCCAATCCAGCTCCCTGCTGACGCTCCTGGAAAAGCAGCAGAAGATAGTCCAAGTCCTTGGGCCCCTGCACCTATGTGAGAGACCTGGAAGAAGCTCCCAGCTCCTGGCTTCGGATTAGCCCAGCTTGGGCCATTGCAGCCATTTGGGGAGTGAACCAGCAGATAGAAGACCTCTCTCTCTCTCTCTCTCTCTCTCTCTCTCTCTCTCTCTCTCTCTTCTCTCTCTGTGTGTGTGTGTGTGTGTCTACCTCTCTCTGTAACTCTGCCTTTCAAATAAATAAAATAAAAAGACCTTGGATTGGGATGGTTGCCTGTCATATCGGAGGGCCTGGGTTCGAATCACAGCTCCACTCCTGATTCCGACTTCCTGCTAATGTGCACCCTGGGAGGCAGGCAGCAGTGACAGCTCCCGTGGTTGGGTGCCTTCCACCTACCTGGCTTTGCTCTCACCCCCCCCCCTCCTTGATTCACAAATAAAATAAAATAAATAAAACTTTTTTAAAGTGAAAAAAGATTACAGGTCAAAGGTGGTTTGATCTGCTAAGGAATATTGTCTTCATGGACAAAAGTATTTCTGTAATACATTCTTGAGTAAGAAGATAAATCCATTAGGTATTTATCGAGCATATTTGAGAAGGTTTGTATTTTTTGAATGTATTTGGGAATAGATTCATGAAAATACTTAGAAATAGATTAAAGGGGGCCGGTGCCGTGGTACTGTAGGTTAATCCCCCGTCTGCGGCACCAGCATCCCTTATGGGCGCCGGTTCTAGTCCTGGTGGCTCCTCTTCCAATCCCGCTCTCTGCTATGGCCGGGAAAGCAGTAGAGGATGGCCCAAGATCTTGAGCTCCTGCACCTGTGTGAGAGACCTAGAAGAAGTTCCTGGCTTCAGATCGGCACAACTTCGGCCATTGCAGCCATTTGGGAGTGAACCAGCAGAAGGAAGGCCCTTCTCTCTCTCTCTCTCTCTCTCTCTCTCTCTCTCTCAAATACATAAATAGAATCTTTTAAAAAAATAAATAGATTGATGACACATTTACAGAAATAATACAGGTGCAGAGATGGGCCAATACACTCGGCCTTGGTTCTATTCCCAATGCAAATGGCTTGGCTCCAGGACCCTCTGAGGACATGGAACCCACAGACACTCAGTCCCTTATATACAACGACAGAGTGTTTATGTAGAGAGAGGAATCTTGCACCTGCTGGTTCACTCCTCGGGGGACCAGGCCAGGTGGAAGCCAGGGGACAGGAACTCAGTCCAGGTCTCCCACAGGATGGTAGGGACCCAGGTACTTGAGTCATTGCTGCTACCCTACAGGGTGCACATGAACAGGCAGCTGGATGGGAACTGGATGTGAGGCTCAACCCTGGGTACTCCTGATGAGTGTTGTGGGCGTCCCAAGCCGTGTTGTAACCACCGCGCCAAACACCTGCCTCCATTGTCTGCCTGAGGGTACTTCTCTTGTTTCTGCTGGCTGCCCGGCTGACTCTGTTTGTTTGTTTTACAGGCAGAGTGGACAGTGAGAGAGAGAGACAGAGAGAAAGGCCTTCCTTTTCCGTTGGTTCACCCCCCAGTGGCCGCTGCGGCCGGTGTGCTGTGGCCGGCACACCACGCTGATCCGAAGCCAGGAGCCAGGTGCTTCTCCTGGTCTCCCATGGGGTGCAGGGCCCAAGCACTTGGGCCATCCTCCACTGCACTCCTGGGCCACAGCAGAGAGCTGGCCTGGAAGAGGAGCAACCGGGACAGAATCTGACACCCCGACCGGGACTAGAACCCGGTGTGCCGGTGCCACGGGCGGAGGATTAGCCTATTGAGCCGCGGCACCGGCCCTCGCTGACTCTTGAGGGCAGGGGCTGCGGCCTTAAATCCATACCCTTCTCCCTCTGTGTGCAGCATGGGCGCCCACACACAGCAGGTGTTCATAAAACTTGGCTTTGCCTCGTTGCAGTGGTGGTGGGGTCTCTGATGGTGTTACCAGGCGAGCAACGCAGCCCCTCTATTAGAGACGTCTACACAGGGTGTGGCGGGACCCCTGGATCTGAGCTCATCTCTTTCTAACACAGTTTTCTTGCACAGCTTTCCCGACCGATCACATCTGCCAGTCAGACTTCCTGGGGCTGAAAGGTGGAGTGGAAGCACGCGTGGTCACAAGCCCCGGGTGCAGGCTTCACATTGCTCCGGTCCCTGGCCGCCTTCTCCCAGTATCCTTTCTAGAACCGGGCGGTGGACAAACACATTGAAGTCACCAGATTCCCCGCGCTGGTCTCATACCGCCCACTGTGCCTCCATCCATCCGCTGCCCACCACACACACACACACGCCTGCCCCATCCCGGGCACCTACACTGCCCACGTGCGTGCCCCAGCACACACGCACCCCTGCATGCACGTGGCCACGGGTGCTGCAGAGGCAGCAGGTGTGCACTGACCTGCCTGGAGAGGATGAGCTTCCCCAGGGGCATGGGTGCTCCGTTCTCCGTCGCTATCCTCTTCAAGGTGGCGATGGCCTTCTCCTGGTTCCCCGACAGCACATCGTACCTCGCGCTCTCAGGCAGCCACTGGGGAGGGGGGAGCAGACAGGAGACCCAGGTGGACCCAGTCAAGGCCAAACAGAGCAGTCACTCCCCAGCCACACGCTCTCAAGTCTTGGAGGGTGGGGACTTTGCAGCCAAAGACCTGGCTTCAAATCTGCCACTGTCACTCGGTAGCTGGGCTGTGTGACCCTGTGTGCAGTCAGCTGACCTCTCTGTGCCTCCATTCCCAATCACAAAATGGGGAGCACAACAGGTCCTGCCTCTTTGGAGTTAGAGAATCCAGGCCAAGCGCTTAACACGGGGCCTGGGCTGGGTCACCGGGGTGGGGACTGGTGGTCGCAGCTGCTGCTTCTGTCATATGGTGTGTTTCAGAGTTCCAGGGGAGGGTTCCCTGAAATCCAGACCCCGTCAGAAGTCTCACCCCCATCTCTCAAGAAACGATAAGCTCATCTGTGCTCAGCATTAGCCTGCAAACTCCGTCCCAGGGGAGACCAGAAAGACCCCTGGGCTGTGGTCTGATAGGGCGTGGCTCCTGGACTCACGCAGACCTGCATGTGTAAGTCCTACGTTAAAGCCACCAGGAGGAGGACCCTGAATCCAATGATGGTGTTGGGAGGCGGCCTAGTGGGCGGACCTCAGGTGCCCAGGGGGGGCGTGTCCTTGGAAGACAGATCTCAGGAGAGGGCTGCCAAGAAAGCTTCAGATAGGCTGCTCGTTCTGCTCCTGCCTCGCCATGGGACCCTTCCTCTGGGCGGGCTCTGCCAAGTCACTGGGACCACCTGATCTGGGTCTTGTACCTCCAAAATTGTGAGCTAATGCAACCTTTTCTCTGTGTCAGGTTAGTGGTCTCTGGCACTCCACTGTGGCGAGGGAAAGCTGACTAGTGCAGGCGGAACGGAGTCCCGACCCCAAGTGACCGGATAATGACGGCTCTGTGAACACGAAGCAACAGCCGTCCATGAGACGGCACGCACAGCAGAGAGGAAGCACAATACTGGCGTCAGAAGACCTCATGGGATGAGAGAGCCGTGTTGATTTGCTGCACACCCTTTAACCACCTCTCTGGCCTCAGCTTCCTCATCAGTAAAATGGACACGTTGTAGAGATGCCCCTTTCCACACTGTAGAGTTGTCCCTGGACATGGCTACATCATGGAGTGGGGGCTACATTTCCCAGGGTCCCTTGCAGCTAGGTGAGACCATGTGACTTGCTTTCACCAATGGCATAGGAGCAGATATTCCTGGCTGAGTGTACCGTCTCCCAGCCGCTCTTCCCCAACCTTGTCTTGAAGTAGAAAACTCCAAAGCCATAGAGGATGGCAGAGCCACCTGCTGAACAGAGAACCTGGGCCCAAATCCTATCCACCAGCCAGAACACTCCTCCTCTGTCATGCTAGAGAGAAATAACTTCGTGTTGAGCAGCTGAGTTTGTGGGCATTATTTGTGACAGTGTGTCCCCCTCACTAATATGGGGGTCCATTACAGTCCTACCTCCTGTGGTTCTTTGCAAGAATAAATACAAGATCACCTTCAAAGAGCCGGGCACAGAGCCTGCCACACAGTTAAGGTGGGTAACTATTAATACCTGTTGTCGCCAGCAGGAGTCACTGTAGAACCACCCATTCGTGAGAACCTCCCCGCAGGCTCAGCTGGGGGCCCCACTGGCTGTAGTGTGTCCATGCGTGTGGTCTGCCTATGGAATGAGGACTGCGTGACAAGATCTTGCTAGAAGGAGTGATTTACACAGAGCTGAGAGGGAGAGATCGTGGGAGCTCCTGGATCCAGCTATGCCTGAAGCCAGATATCGATCCCTCTCTTTTATTCAAGTCAGCGTGAATCGGTTTTCTGTCACTCGTAATTTAATCCTGTATAGCCCCTGTAGGTGTCAACAATGGGGCCCGCGTAGCCTCTCCTCCCTAGTTCTCTCCTTAGAGGACACCCCAGAAGTGTCTGCCCAGCACCCCATCCTGGGGCTCGCCCAAGCCTCATTCCCTTGTCTCACTTCCTGATTTAAAGACATAGTCTTACAAGGTGGCTTTGGTGTCCTCCTGCGCCTCCGCCCCACCAAATCACAGTGGACAGCCGCAGACCTCTGCGAGGGTACTCACGAAGCACAGGACGGCAAAGAGCAGGAGTGGGACCGCCGAGAGGATGAGCAGCCAGCGCCAGCCCAGGCTGGGCATCACGAACACAGCCAGGATGACCTCGAACACCGTCCCGATGGCCCAGAACACCTGGCGCGGGAGAAGCAGGGTCAGCGGAGCGGGGAGCGCGACCCTCCCAGCGAGCAAGTTCAAGGTCATCGGGCACAAGGGTAGTTGATACGGTGCATGAGGCTGAGCCAGGCCTGGGGGCCCGTCCTTTCCCTGTGGTTCACATGCTGGGGCCATGGCCAGACCTCGCTGACCGTCACCCCAGGCTGCCGCCCGCACTCACATTCACATGGCACCGACTGGGGCTGGGCAGCAGGGCAGCTCTGGTTGTGGAGATGAGTAGGGCAGTGGACATGGCATTGGCACCGCATCTTCAAAGTTCATCCAGGTGCCAGAATCCCCGTCCTTTTGAAGGCTGAGTAATATTCCATTGCATGGACATAGCCGTTTCCTTATCCGGATGTCTACCGGTGGATACGGGTTGCACGCACGTCTTAGCTACCATGGATAATGCAGCCGTGAGCATGGCTTGCAACAGACCCATTGGTTTTTGTCTATTGACATCCATCGCCCTTGCTCAACAGCGCCCCCCAGTGCTCTGTATCAGAAATGCCCAACTGGGCTGAATACCTTCTCTGCCTCACCAAGTCTCTCTCCACCGTTTCCCACTTTTGTATGGAAAAGGATGTCCTCCGGGTGCGATGAGGGGCCTCAGGAGAGATGGCAGTGGGGGAGGAGGGAGAGGTTGGGGCGTTCATTCCTCCGGCTTCCTCCCTGCAGGGTGGCCGTGAGCCGGCTGCTTCAAGTGCAGGTCAAAGCCCTCATCTAGCAGCCTTCACCTAGAACTCTCTGAGCGGCTAAGAAATGCGCTCTCCTCTTGCCCCTGGAGGCCTGGGGTGAGGACACCCCCACGGGGACTTCAGCGGTCCTTGGATTAAGCCCTCCTCCAAATGATGCTACTCTGGGCGTGCTGTTTCCTGCCAGACCCCGGCTTTACAACTACTGTCCGTTCCAAAACCCGATCCGCCACCTTCCCCACTGGCTCTGGAGAATCAGGGGTGACTGTCAACACCCCTGATGACCTGGCGCACAAGGGCACTGCCCAGTCAGACTGGACACCGGCCAGACACCCCACCCCCACTCTGCCACCAATGAATGTTTAATTGCTGCACACGGGAAGCTGTCGGGCGCCCGAGGGGTGGACAGGATGTTGGGCAATGAGAGGCGGTCAGGGTGTGGGATCAGCTGCAGGTGCACTTCATTATGTAGATGACGTGGACAGTGTGGCCCTGCTGGCCACCATGCTAACTGGACTGGCGTGGTGGTTAAGTGGGGGCTGTGGGGTCAACAATCAATGTTGCCAGGGTGGCCCCAGTGACCGGGGACTCTGAGTGGCTCCACAGTCACCACTGTGGACGTCAGGGGCAGCTGCACGGAGGGCGTGGCATGGGGCCACGGTATTTGCCCTGCGATCTTTTGATCATGGTTGGAAACTGAGTCACGAGACCCCTGGTTGCAGAGGGGTTGAGGGGGCTGCAGGAGCATGAGCATTTTAGGGCTGCCTATCGGCTGTGGAAGAGACCAAGGAAGGCGATCTCACGCGGGACACGGCCAGTCTGGCTGTGACACAGCAGGTGCGAGGGTGAGGCCTGGGTGTGGGCAGGACCCTGGGCCCACCCCGGCTGCGCCATGCAGCACCAAGGCCATTTTCAGGTCAGGAAGGACGCACCACCTGCCTGCTGCCACTCTCTAAAGGCGGGATCCACTCAACGTTTTGTCAGCTGAAGAATTTATCTGTAGGGTTTTGTCAGCTGAATAATTTATCTATAGGTCGCAACAGCCAGGTCGGATCCACTGAAGTCTTTGCCTGGTGAGTCTGTTAGATTTGTCTTAATCTGAGAACCTCCTGGCAAGATCAGTAGAGACCAGGCTCCCTCCTCCTTACCTCAATCAGCAAAATACACTTCGCTCTGGCTTTGATGGGAAGGAACTCGGCATACAGCGTCACCCTGGGAAAGCAAGGACAGAAATGGGTTTAAGGTCTGGGCCGGGCAGGAAAATCGCCACCGTTTCTTGAATTTCAAGGTCAACATTCCTCCAGGCATGGCAGGTGGGCCTTTTATATCTGAATTTCGTGCGATGAGCAAAAAATATAGAGATCCCGTGGCCTTGGGAAACAGACCCTCCGGGATGGGGGCTTGGCATCAGTATTTTTAACTAAGTCCCCAAATAATTCTCAAATTTCTTAAGACCTGCCATTGAACGCTATTCACAGCCCAAGAAGTCTGGGGAAATAGGACAATGGAATTAGGAGCAACCTCTTGCTTCTGAATCTCTTTTTTAAAAAGATTTATTTTATTTGAAAGGCAGAATTGAATTGAAAGAGAGAGAACCTTCCACTTGCTGGTGCACTACCCAAAGGGATATAATGGCCTGGGCTGGGCCAGGCTGAAGCCCGGAGCCTCTTCCAGGTCTCCCATGTGGGTAGCAGGGGCCCCAGCACTTGAGCCATCCTCCACTGCCTTCCCAGGTGCATTAGCAGGGAGCTGGATTGGAAGTGGAGCAGCCGGGACTTGAATCAGAGTCCACGTGGGATGCCGGCACTGCAGGCGGCGGCTTAACCCGCTACGCCACAGCGCTGGCCCCTCCTGTGACTCTTCATTCTATAGGATGCCCCTCCCCCAGTCCATCTGACAGGTCCTCAGGACCAGACCCAGGCCCTGCGGGGACACCTCGGAGAGACGCCGGGCTCCCCAGCACATCACTTTGGGGGCACCTGAAGGCAACCAATCCCATCACTGGTGACACTAGTCCTCACCGCCGGATCACGCTGGCTCCTGATGGATGTCTCCACTGAGGGCGTTGTGGGGGACGAGTTAAAGGATCTGCCAGGGTCCTGCTCCCCACATAGAGCCTTTACCCGCCAGCGTTAGTCCTGGGCTCTTTCTGCCTAAATCAACTACTGCTGCGGCAACGATGGCATTTTAAAATTTCTGTCATTCCTTCCACGTGAATTAGTCGACTTTACACTGTAGGGAAAAGCTTTCTCTTCTCCCCTCTGTCTGGTGTGTCCGTCCCCACGTCCATCCATCTATCTCGCTATTTATTTAATTGGTATGGATTTGTGGATTCACAATTTTTATTATTTAAAACATGCTTATTGAGCTATTTTGTAAAATTTATTTTCATTTACTTGAAAGGCAGACACACACACACACACACACACACACACACATATGAGAAAGAGAGAAAGAGAGAGAGATTTTCCATCCACTGGTTCACTCCCCAAATGCCCGCAACAGCTGGGGCTGGGACCAGCTGAAGCCAGGATCCAGGAACTCCATCCTGATCTCCCGTGTGGGTGGCAGGGACCCAAGTACTTGAGCCATCACCTGCTGCGCCCCCCAAGGGGACACATTAGCAGCCAGCACTTGAACTGGCACTTCAACATGGGATGCTGGCATCACAGGCAGCCTAACCCACTGCACCTTAATGCCAGTACCTGTGCACGTTTATTTAAATGAGTGAGTTCATACTCAGACTTGCAGTTCCATCTCACAGGTCAAGTTCCTTGTCATCTTCCCAGCCTCCACGTCTATAATAATTCCCTTCTCCGATTCTCGGAGATCGGGGGTCACGATATGCTCACAAAGCCACTCAACCCGTCTACTTGTTTGCTCAGTGGAGCCCACGTCCCAGGTGACAGGCTGCCTCCACCCCGCCTGCCTGCCCTTCCTTTCACTAACTCAGGCTTTGGGGAGAGAAGGGAACCTTCAGCTTCTCCCCTGTGTGCCTTCCATTTTGCTAGGAGGAGAAAAATCTCTCCCCTGTATCTCCCTCCGAAGCCGGGCGTCTGAGTTTCAGGATGTCCTCTTGTTAACCCTGGCCTCTCTTAGAGGGTGGGGGGAGAGGCAAGGGGAGACCAATTTCCTTTAACCGCTTTGAGGCCGGCGGTGCTGGCGACCCATGTGGGCTCCCAGGATCCCTGTCCGAGTCACCGTCCACCCTGCAGCCGCTGCCTGACTCCTGCTTGTCACCTGCTCTGAAGATGGTTCTTTTTTAATCTTTCTTTCTTTCTTTCTTTCTTTCTTTCTTTCTTTCTTTCTTTCTTTATTTATTTATTTTTTGACAGGCAGAGTGGACAGTGAGAGAGAGAGACAGAGAGAAAGGTCTTCCTTTGCCGTTGGTTCACCCTCCAATGGCCGCCGCGGCCGGCGCGCTGCAACCGGCGCACTGTGCCGATCCGATGGCAGGAGCCAGGTGCTTCTCCTGGTCTCCCATGGGGTGCAGGGCCCAAGCACTTGGGCCATCCTCCACTGCCCTCCCTGGCCACAGCAGAGAGCTGGCCTGGAAGAGGGGCAACCAGGACAGAATCTGGCGCCCCGACCGGGACTAGAACCCGGTGTGCCGGTGCCGCAAGGCGGAGGATTAGCCTAATGAGCCGCGGCGCCGGCCTGAAGATGATTCTTGAGCAATAGACACTGTGGGATCAGCAGAACAATCTGTCTCGTAGATGGATTCAGTTAAAGCGTTTGTCCCTGGATATCTGCACTAAACCATATCGCCACCAGAAGCCAAAACAGCCTGTTAGTCAGCAGGAAGTGGTTCTGATACGTGCAAAGGGAATTGAAAACGTTGTTTCCAGATCGATCGCATCACATACATTTGGCCAAAGTCAAGTCCAACCACTTGTCCACGCCGCTGGTGGTCTTGCACTTTGCTTTGTGTTTGTTCCCGGGGGGCTCCAGGTTTGGGGCGTGCACACCCAGCTGTGACACAAATGGAAGCTGCAGTTGTGACGGTGCCTTGAGAAGCAGGGGGATGGGAGGAGATTGTTCTGCATAGCCCAGGACTTGGGGTGAGCGAGAGAACCAGGCAGAACCTCGCATTGCAAACTGCAGCAAAGATCTGGGCAGAACGGCTGCCGACCACGTGCACGCAACCAGAGACAGGTTGTCCAGTGGAAGAAACTGACCTGCAGGGACGAAAGTGTCCGCGGACCCCCAACCCGAGCTCCTCCCGTGGTCAGTGAGTCCCGACGTCGCCTGAACCCGCGGCCTGGCTGATCCCCCTCCCCTTTATCATTCCTGCTTCCTGTGCCTTTCACAGGCCCCTCCCACTGTGCAAGGACCCTGCCTGGGGCTCTGTTCCCTTGCACGGGGCCCAGTCCTTGCTTGACAGCTTCTCCTGCATCACCTGTTGCAAGCTGACCTCAGCAATTCCCCTGAGACCGGCGCACATGAAAAGGCCAGCAGGGAGAATCCTTGGGTAATCAGAGGGAAGGCTGCGGGAGTTCTCGTCTTCAGTGTTGTAGGAGCTTCCCCCCATCTCTCTTGTTCACTCTCTCTGTGTTCTCTCTTTCTTAATCTCTTGGTCTCTCTCTCTCTTTCCCTCCCTCCATTTCAATCCCTAGATGAGGTCATACTTAAGAATCTTGAAGGGTGAGCATTTGGGGCAGCTCATAAGGTATCTGCTTGGGGAGCCCGTGTTGTGGTGTAGCGGGTTAAGCCACCGCTTGTGACTGCTGATATCCCATCTGGGCACTGGTTCAAGTCCCGGCTGCTCCACTTCTGATCCAGCTCCCTGCTAATGGCCTGGGAAAGCAGTAAAACATGGCCCAAGTGCTTGGGCCCCTGCACCCACATGGGAGACCCGGAAGAGACTCCTGGATCCTGGCTTTGGATGGGTTCACCTCTGGCCATTGAGGCCTTTGGAGAGTGAATCAGCAGATGGAAGACCTCTCTCTCTCTTTCTGTCTCTTTCTTTCCTTCTCTCTGTAGTTGACTTTCAAATAAAATAAATACATGTTTAAACAAATAATTTTTTTTAAAGATACACACTTGGCACACCCACATCCCATGGCAGAGTGCCCGAGTTCCAGTCTTGACTCCATTTCTGATCCAGCTCCCTGCAAATGCACCTGGGAAACAGCAAATGATGGCTCAAGTCCTTGGGCCCCTGCCACCCATGTGGGAAACCCAGATGAGGCTCCTGGCTCCTGGCTTCAGCCTGGCCCCACCCTGCTGTTGAAGTTATCTGGGGAGTGAATGAGCAGATGGAAACTCTCTCTCTGTAACGCTTTCAAATAAATGAATCAATATTTTTAAAAAAGCCAGCAATCTGGCCGGCGCTGCGGCTCAATAGGCTAATCCTCCACCTAGCGGCGCTGGCACACCGGGTTCTAGTCCCGGTCGGGGCGCCGGATTCTGTCCCGGTTGCCCCTCTTCCAGGCCAGCTCTCTGCTGTGGCCCGGGAAGGCAATGGAGGATGGCCCAAGTGCTTGGGCCCTGCACCTGCATGGGAGACCAGGAGAAGCACCTGGCTCCTGCCTTCGGATCAGTGTGGTGCGCCAGCCGCAGCGCGTCGGCCATGGCGGCCATTGGAGGGTGAACCAACGGCAAAGGAAGACCTTTCTGTCTCTCTCTCTCTCACTATCCACTCTGCCTGTCCAAAAAAAAAAAAAAAAAAAAAAAAAAAAGCCAGTAATCAAATCACAAAATGTCCATCTCATTCCTATATATTTTTTGGTATTCTATATTCACTACCAAGTAGCAGAGAAAACAAATGATATTTGTCATTTGGGGGCTGGCTTACTTTACTTAGCATCATGGTTTCAGTTGCATCCATTTTGTTGCAAAAGACAGGATTTCATTCTTTTTTACAGCTCAGTAGTATTTCACAGTGTATCTATGCGACAGTTTCTTTATCCAGCCATCAGCTGATGGATATCTGGGTTGACTCAACCAAGCTTTTAATTCCCTCTTCCACTCATTTGTTGAAGCATCCCATACAACCCATCACACACATGAACCACGCTTTCCTTAAGAAGAGCTACCTTTTATTGAGGATTTGGCATGTGCCAAGCACTATTCTAGATGTTTCCATGGATCATCTCACTACATAACAGTCAAGGGGTCAGGTCATTACAGGTCCCGCTGTGTGCCTGTGTGACTTTCACCCCACTTTCCCATCTACATCTACCTGCGACAGAGAAGTTACCCAGGGATGCACAGCTTGTGAATTGTCAGCCCAGGTCTGCCTGTGTGCATGGCCCACCCATCACTTTGCTCCTTGGCGCTGTCCCCATTGTGTAAACAGCACCTCTTTGAACATCTTCGGGCTGAATCTCTGCACGGTTTCCTACGAGGGATTCCCCTAAGTAGACGGGATGCTTGGATTTGAGACTTCCAATAGAGACAACCAAGGTGGCTCCCAAGGTGGCCAATCCAACCTGCACCTCTCTGAGCAAAACCCACGAGCGACTCCCCTTCCCTGATTGTGGAGAAAGGGGACTGAGCTGGCTACGCTTGCGAGACATGGCAGTGGTGACTTCTTTGACGTGGTATTCTGCAAGGTATTTTAAAAAGTCAATCAACATGCAAATGAGAGCGCTAAATGCAAAGCCCGACTGCTAACCCTTCTGTAAGGTGCAGTGGAGCAGATCCGAAGGGTAAAGCTTAGACGTCCAGGACCTGCACACATACTGGACATACAGCCCAGAGCTTCCTCTCTTCCACCCACACCCCCAAAGCTGGAACCACCCGCAGCTTGCTTTGTAGCCTTCAAACCCCTTCTCTGTGCAAGTGCACAGATAAATTCAAGCAATAGCTTGTTTCTTTCTTGCCTTTTCCTTCCTGTCCTCCCCTTCTCCCTCCTTCATCTCCCTCCTCCCTCCCTCCCTCCCTGCCTTCTTTCTTTCTCCCAATACATGCAGCATCCTACTGGTGTTCCACCCACACAAATGAGAGAGAGAGAGAGAGAGAGAGAGAGAGAGAGAGAGAGAGAGAGAGGATCCCATCCATCAATTGATTCCCCCAGTGCTTGCACAGCCAGGCCTGTACGGGGTGGGGCCAAAGCAGGGAGCCAGGAACCCAATCCAGGTCTCCTATATGGGTGCCAGCAACCCGGTCACTCTAAGCCACCACTGCTCTGTCCCTGCAGGTGCATCTGCAGAAGGTGGAGTAGGGAACAGAGCCAGCCATCAACCCAGGCACTCAATATGGGACATCTTACCCACTGTCCTCAACTGCTAGGCTCAGTGCCCATCCCGCTGTCCCCATTGTTCCCGGGACTTTCTCTGGTCACGACAGCTTGCTTTGTGAGGTTGGTCAGAAATGGCAAAGAGTTTAAACCTCCTGGGGCCGGCAGTGCTCAGCAGGAGGCAGTGCCCTCATCCCGAGTGGGGCAGTGCGGAGCGTGTGCCGCCCGGTCTCGCCCTGGAGCCTCCGAGCCAGGATCTGCTCTCCAGGCGACAACGTGGACATCTTCCATAGTAACAGAGACAGCGAGCGCTACTGCAGTATTTTGAACAGCTTGCATGAGCTTCCTCCCTGTGGCTGGCTCACCACGTACTCCTCCACGCCCTGGTGATTAGTAATTAAGTTGTTTCCAGCTTCTTGCTTTTGCAAACGGTGCCGCGGGAAGCACCCTGGCTGCTGGGCCCCACCCTCAGCCCCACACCTTTTTTTTTTTTTTTAATAGCAGCTCACTGTGAACGTGAGCAGCTTCATCTTCAGCCAGAGGATGCCAATTATTAAAATCGCTCCGAAAATGGAAGAATGGGCAGTGACATTAGCAACGCCCAGAGGCAGCTGATCTTGGCATCCATCAATTCGTGATGCGAACGATCACCATTATAGCACGGCGGACAATTAGAGGTTTGCATTTGGATCACACGCTTGGAAAGAAATGACCCGGGGTCTCCACTTGGCATTTCCGGAGGTCCTGGGAGGAAACAGCAGCGCCGGGGCAGGTTTGCCAGCCCCTCTGAACGCCCCGAGGCAAGCTGCGAGGGGCAGCAGGGGTTCAGCTACAGCGGGAACCAACCTTTAGCCGAAGCCAGGTCAGCTCAGTTTTTCGTTTGCCACTTCCGTTAAGTGGTGACTACTGAGGCCCACAGCGCCCTCTAGTGGAAATAACAACACTCTGGCCCCAGCGCTACCAGAGGTGCTCCTCGTTTTTTGGGGGGGCTTATTTGCACCTTCCAAATTTTTTTTTTAAATGTATGATTTGTAATGATAAGAGGGAAGGCGGCATTTACTCTTTTGCGTGAATTAAGCGCGCTTCCTTCCTGATGCTCCTTCTTAGGAAGTGTGATTATCCGACATCTCTGATTAACTCTGATGAATTGTGGTTCCGGGGAGGCGGGGAGGCAGGAACGCATTCTCCACTCCCAGGATCATCCGCAAGCCCCCGCAAGCCCTGGGCCCCGCTGGGCACGCATGATTTAGCAGGGTCTTCTGACTGCACAAGGGCATTCTGAACCCGTCTGAGACAATTGTTCAACACCGTGCAGCTTTGGCATCAGCCAGCCCCGACTGGAACCCAGCTGCACCTGCTCGGGCAGGCGTGGCCCCCTGCATTGTCCCTCCCCGAGTTGTTGCTGCCTTGCGCATTCTATCAAGAGTGTGTGCCCACCGCCCTTGGACCTGGGGAGGCTCCTGGGGCTCACCTTGACCCACAGAATGTAGCAGAAATGACACGTGCCACTTCCAAGTGTGGGCCTCAGGGGGCTTTGCAGCCTCTGCTTGCTATCTGGGGCCCCTGCCCAGGTGGTCAGGTGCGGAAGCTCATGGAGCCCCCCAGGAAGCTCGCCAGCCTGCTTCACCACCTGACCGGAGACACATGAGCACACCCAGCCGAGACAGAACAAACCTCAGACAACCCGCTGCAGAATTGTGAGTTAAATAATCACTGGTTTAAGGCAAGAGCAGTGGGGTAGTTTGTTACAAGCAAAAGCTAACCCTCTACCCCTATATCCCTCTAAAAACCATCCGACCCTAGGCAGCTCAGGCAGGGGCTCTGAGCCTCAGCTTTCTCACCTGTCAAATGGGGGTAATAGGGTTGTTCAACGGAGCGACGGTGAGGACACGCAGCACCGAGCCAGCACTCGGTGAGCACTCAGCTGCATTTTTATGGTTGCTATTAATGTCGTTATTAACACCAAGAGCAAGGAAAGAAGAGAGAAAGGAAAAGCGAACAGACAGAGGAGCGAACTCCTCCTTAGTAACTAGTATATGGGGAGCTAAAATAAAAAGCTCAAAAATAAGAGAAGTGCCCGTGTCTACCGGCTTTGCTGCAAGCACAGGGTTCTATCAAGCTGTGCTTCAAATCTCTGTCCCCCAAATGGAGAGGAATCAGATTCGGCCGCGGTGTTGGGGTTTTGCAGTGAGTCTGCAGCTTGCGTTATCTGGGTGAAGCTGAACTCCCTTTCGTGGGATGACTGCTTGGGGCCCTGCCTGGGGCCCTGCTGCTCGCTGCCGATCCTTCTCATTTCTCACCTGTTGAACTCCTTATTCAGGAGAGCCCTTAAGCCTTGGACGAGAATGTAAGTTCAAAATGCATGACCCCATCAACACACCAAAGGGGGGAAGCTTATGCTCTGAAAAACAAGAACACGGTTGTGTTTGTGCTGCAGCTCCCGAGGTCTTGTCCTGGCCGGGGTGAGCACGTGTGCCCCCAGGTTTCAGGGTTTGGATTTGGTTCCCCACGGAGAGCTATTAGGAGGATGGAAACTTAATTGGCCTGCGTGTTTACAGCCGGGGCTTTGGGACGGGATGTGAGCCAGGTTACAAGACATCATCAAAGCAGAGCCCCCGGGACTGAATACAGGTGGTTGTTCCTCCCCCTGTCCCTCCTTCCCCCTCCCCCCCCCTCTCCCTCCTTCTTTTTAATAAAGGTTCATTTTACTTTAGAGAGAGAGAGAGATCTTCCACCCAGTGGCTCACTCCCCAAATGGCCACATGGCCAGGGCTGGGCCAGGCTGAAGCCAGGAGCCAGGAACGCCATTCTGGTTTCCCAAGTGTGTGCAGGGGCCCAAGCACGTGGGCTGTCCGCAGCTGCTTGCCCAGGTGCATAGCCAGGAGCTGGATGGGAAGTGGAGCAGCCAGGACCCAAACCGGTGCCCATATTATATGGGCTGCCCGCCCCACAGGTGACTTTCTAAGAAGACCACACGCAGGTGCACTCCCTGTCTTCCCCCTCCCCCCACGATTCTGGTGCCCCCGCGGGACTCTGCCCGCACAAAGGCCATCGCCAGGTCACAGGTCCCTGCCTTCTGCCACCACTGTGAGTCAGACACGTCCCTTCTTTCTGATTCACCTGCGTGTGGCACTGCAGCACTGGCAACAGGAAGTGGATGGATGCAGTTTATAAAGACTCCTGTGGTTAAGCCGTTGGAAATTACATAGCACAACCTAATTCATCCGGTTTTGTGTGGTGCTGCCATGGGGTATTCTAAACGACTGGCGACTCTTAATTACCTTTAACCACGTAAAAATGTCTTTGACAAAAATGCTTCCAAATGATGAGCCTACGAGAGCCGTTTTTATAGCCAGAGAAGAGCAGCGTGTAAGGAAGCTGTAATTATTTTATGGACACAGCCAGAGTGAAGGTGGCTGTCTTTGGGGACTGAATATTTCTTCTGTGAGCTTGCTTATTGTCTTGCTTTGCTCTGCTTGCAGACAAGGGAGCTCTCCAGGGGAGTCCTCAAGAGACGAGGTTCGGTCCAACGATGTTGAAATCTCAGCTCTGCCACTGGCTGGGTGTGTGACCTCGTACGTGTCACTTCGCTGCTTTAAAGCCTCAGCTGTAGGCTGGGCATTGTGACACACAGCGGTCACCTGCATCCCACAGCGGAGTGCCTGGGTGCATGTCTCAGCTCGGATTTTTTTTTAAATATTTATTTATGTTTATTCAAAAGGCATATTGACAGAGAGAGAGAGATAAACAGACACATCGAGTTTTTTCATCCATTGGTTCATTCCCCAAATGGCCACAACAGCCAGGCCTGGGCCAAGCTAAAGCCAGGTGCCAGGAACTCCATCCGGGTCTCCCACATGGGGTGCAGGGGCCCAAACACTTCGGCCAGCTTCCACTGCCTTCCCAGGTGCATCAGCAGGGAGCTGGATCAGAAGTGGAGCAGCCGGGACTTGAACCACTGCTCCTCCATGGGACGCCAGCTCAACCTGCTGCACCCCGATGTTGGCCCTTCAGCTCCGTTTGTGACCCAGCTTCCTGCTAACGTGCACCCTAGGGGGCAGCAGGTGATGGCTCAGTACTCAGGTCCCTGCCACCCATGATGGGGAGATCGGGAATGAGCTCCTGGCTCCCGGCTGCAGCCTGGCCCTGCCTGGGCTGTTCTGGGCAGTTGGGGAGGGAACCAGTGGATGGAGAACTCTCGATCTCACTCTGCTTTTCAAATAAATGAAGGTTAAAAAAAAAAAAAAAAAAAGGTCAAGTTGGTTGCCAATGGCCAACAATGTAATCAATCAAACTTTTGCAACAAAGCTTCCATAAGAATGAGGAAGGGCAGGTGAAGGGGAACTCCCGTGGCTGAACAGGCGGAGGTTCTGCAGCGGGCGTCGCACTGTGCCCCTTCCCCACCCCTCGCCCTGTGCGTCTCTTCCTCTGGAGCCTTTGTAACATGCTTTGTCACAAGCCCACAAACCACACAGGTGTCCCTGAGGTCTCTGAGCCTTCCTGGCAGAGTCACTGAACCCCAAAAAAAGGTGTAGAACTCTGCTGTATAGCCGGTCGGTCAGACGCATAGGGAGAGCAAGCCCGGGCGCTTGCTGGCATTTGGGGAGGGTCTGGGGGCGGTGGGGGCTGCCTAACTTCTCGGAGTCAGAATTGAACTGAAAACCGCATTGGAGGATGCCCGGCTGGTGCCTGCTGCAGGAGCCTTGTTTGCTTGGTGACCGGGCAAAACCTCCCACATACGTGTCCAAAGCGTGTTGTGAGGGTAGAGGGCGAGCCATTGAGTTAGGGATTTTTTTTTCCCTGCATCATCAGAGAGAGGCGTGAGATTTTACGTGTGGGGAGCAGGCAGGCAAACCAGGGACCTGACAGCATGAGTGTGAGGGGCACCGGCGCCCCCTGCTGGCCGGGGTCCTGTATTGTGTTCTTGGAGTGCTGTCTCCCTTCCTGTGTGGGCTCCCGTGGGAGGCTCCTGGGGTAGCTCCTCCCCTTTGCTGTCTTAGAAGGCGGAGCCTCTGCTTGGGCTCCTTTGCCTACATCTTCCCGGAGTTCCTCAAAATTTCCGGTCTGCTGCCATAGCCTTGTCTTTCTCTCTAGCACTCTTACGGAGTTATTCTGTGTCTCTGTGTTAAATGTTTATTTTTCATCCACTTAAAAGGCAGAATATGAGGAGTGAGAGTGAGATCTTCCATCTGCTGGTTCATTCCCCAAGTGGCAACAGCCAGGTCTGTGCCAGGCTAAAGCTAGGAGCTTGGAACTCCGTCCTGTTTCTCACGTGGGTGGCGGGAGCCCAGGTACCTTGGGCCGTCGCCACTACCTCCCAGGAGCTTTAGCAGGACGCTGGGTCAGAAGCAGGGCAG
This sequence comes from Oryctolagus cuniculus, assembly GCF_964237555.1. Classification (NCBI taxonomy): domain Eukaryota; kingdom Metazoa; phylum Chordata; class Mammalia; order Lagomorpha; family Leporidae; genus Oryctolagus; species Oryctolagus cuniculus. The sequence continues at coordinate 18,069,478 of NC_091452.1, forward strand.
GCGGCACTGGAACCAGCACTCCGACCCGGGACGCAGGCGTCAGGGCCCGCTGCACCACAACGGCCACCCCCTAGTCTGCTTCCTATCACTTGCCTGTTGTTTCCAGGAAGTTTGGAAGAAGGAGAGACGGACGATGATTCTCTGTGGGAAGGGTCTTGGCAAACATTTTGAATATTCGGCTCCTTCTGCTTCCTCTTCGGAGAAGCCAGGGGGCTGGGGGGAGGCTCTTGGCACTGGCGTCCACCTGAGCATCCCTAGGGAAGGACCTGAGCTGCCGCCAGTGCATCCTCCCTGCGCCGGGAAAGCACAGTGCCAGGTCAACGACCAGCTCACGCATGGGGCCATGGCTGTGCCGGCCGGGACTCCCTGAAGTGGAGCGTGTGCGTGCCGGCCAGCAGCCCTGCCGGCTCAGCCTGATCGGTGTGGATGTGCTAATGGCCGCAGCTTCAAGCTCCCGAGGCTTTGAAATGCGCTGCAGATCCAGAGGAGGCGTCCTGTCTTGCTTTGTGGAGAAGGGAGGGCGGGAAGGACCCAGGAGGAGGGAGCGCCCCTCGCCGTCCGGCCAGCGTCCACGTGGCTCGAGCCTTTGTCCGTACTCACAGCTCCTCCCCTCCGGTTCATTCTTCCCACTGTGATGGGCTGAGTCCTCCATCCATCGCGGTGACACTGAGTTCTAACCAGAGCTTCAGTGGCTCAGACAGGCACTGGGCTGGCAGTGTCACGTGGGCTAACGTTGTCTATCCTAAGGGACCCCGTGATGGGGGGAGGGATGTTCTCCCCACTCTAGAGACAAGGAGACTGAGGTGTGGAAAGGTAACTTGCCCGAGGTCACGCAGCTGTTACGCAGCGAAGCCAGGATTCTGGCTTGGGTTCTGGTTTGCGAATCCAGGGTGACGTAACCACGCGATGGCAAAGCCAGCCTTTCCCTCCCAGACGACGCGAGCGCACTCTCCCAGTCTGCCCCGACCGTGACACCTGCAGGCTCCGCAAGTCCACAGCCGGCTTGCTAAGCTTCAGAGGGCTGCACCGCCCCCGTCCCCACCCTCAGAGGCTGGTCTTGCCTCTTCCAGGGCCAGAGAGTCCATGTGTCAGCCACAGAAGCCGGTGTGGGTCCTCGGGACGGGACCACCCCCGAGGCTCCCGGAAGCACGCACGTTATTTACGTTGGGCACCTTCCGTCTTGGAAAGAGCAGTCTTATATCCTGACCGAACCGGTGCTCGGTCCAGGCGTTCGTTAGCCTTTCCTGCCCACAAAGATGCAGCCAGCACCGGCACCCAGGGGGCCTACAGAGCATTTGGCCCTGCCCCTGGCTCCGCCCCAGGATCCTGCAGGACCCTACATGGGACCAAAGGAGCAGCTGGGTAGCAAAGGTGCCCCCCAGTGGGCACACGACCTCGGAGTCCACTGGTCCTATCATGTACAGTGCTGCCCTGACGCTGCTGGCCCAGCCTTTGGAAGATGCCATGGGGGGCATCAGTGTGGAGGTGATGCCCAGTACAGAAAGGGCACACGCTGAAGACAATGACCATCGGGTGCTGCTGTGTGTCCAGTACAGGCTTGGAAACCAAGGGCTTGCAGTAGGGATGGCTTTCACTGTCCTCTTTCCCAGGGACACACTGCGGGGAGCTCATGTATGCCCCACCTCCTGCAACTTCTGGCCTTATGGGCGGAGAGACCCTGACCCCTAGAGTGGGGGGTTGGCCCTGGGCAACAAGACAAGACTCCCAGTGGGCTGTGAGCGATGGCTGCTGCCCACCAACCTGGGGCCTTTGTGGCCAGAACTGAACAGTCAAGAAAAGGAGCCAGGCTTCTGGATCAATGTCCATCACGAGGAGGAAGTGGGCTGCTGCCGTACAGTGGGCGCCCAGGCGAGACACGGCGCATCTCCTGGCACTCCCCTGCCCACTGTGGCATCAGATGGACAGGTGGGGCTGGAATCCGGCCTGCTGGTTAAGAAACCAGCTGGTTTGCCTGTGTTCCACAGTGGAGCACCCTGGCCCTGGCCAACTCTGAAGGGCCCTGCCAGCGTCTGAGCCCCCGTGGGGGGCGGGGGTGGGGAACATCCGGCCCACGGGCCGTGGAGGGCTCGGGAAACCACTGGGCAACCCCAGGCAGGCCCAGGAATTCGGCAAATCTACAGCTGACTCATCTTTAAGTGATCATTTTGTGTCGCCTGCGAATGACGTTATAAATCCCCAGATGGCCCCCAGCAGACAAAGCCTCCCAGCCCTGCCCTGCAGGACAGCGCAGCAGCCCCGACCTCGGCTTCTGCCTCGGCCAGGCCCGGTCTCCCTCCCTCCCTCCCTCCCCACCAGGTGTTGATGCCGAGAACTGTCCCAGAGTCTACTTCCCACAATGCTACTCTATGAGGACCCACGTCTGGCTGGCTCACTGCTGATTCCCAGACCCTAGCCTGTGTCTGCGCCATCGTGGTGCTCAAGAAGTGTTGGTTGAATGAATGCATAAACTAAGAGTCAAAACACCCAGGTCCGGCCGGCGCCACAGCTCACTAGGCTAATCCTCCGCCTGTGGCGCTGGTACCCCAGGTTCTAGTCCCAGTTGGGGCACTGGATTCTGTCCCAGTTGCTCCTCTTCAAGTCCAGCTCTCTGCTGTGGCCCAGGAGTGCAGTGGAGGATGGCCCAAGTGCTTGGGCCCTGCACCCACATGGGAGACCAGGAGGAAGCGCCTGGCTCCTGGCTTCGGATCGGCCCAGTGCGCTGACTGTAGCAGCCATTTGGGGAGTGAACCACTTCTCTCTCTCTCTCTTACTAACTCTGCTTGTCCAAAAAAAAAAAAAAAGAAAGAAAGAGAAAGAAAAAAAGAAAACCCAGGTCCCACAACGGAGTGCCCAGATTTGAGTCCCTGGCTCCTAGTCCAGATTCCAGCTTATGAGTACCCACCCCCCCGGGGGGGGGGCAGCAAGTGATGGCTCAAAATAGCTGGGTTCCTGCCCCCCACATGGGAGACCCAGATAGAGTTTCTGACTCCTGGCTTTGGCCATAGTCCCATCCTGGCCGCTGTAGGCACTCAGGGTGTGAATGGAGGCTTCTGTCTCTCTCTCTCCCTCTTAGAGAGACAGACTACAGGAGGTCTACCTGGCCCTCTCATACAATCTCCCTGAGTTATCTCAGTGGGCTCCTGCCTCCTACCACTGCCACATGAATACTTTCAAAGGACCACTCCTGCTCAAGAGCTCTCTGTAGCTCCCCATCACCTTCCAGGTCTTTAGCAGGCTTATGCTGGTGGACCTGTGCAACCCCAGCTTTCAATCCTCACAGATCTTACCCCTGCAAGCTGATCAGACGGGGCTTCTAGCCTTGCTCAGCCTGGGTGACAGCTTCCTCCCTTCCCATCCCGGGAAGTTCCCACACTGTTCCCCAACCCCCTTCCATGTCCACCACAATCTTTGCACCCTGAATAGCAAGGTAGGACACCACAGCAGGCAGAGCTGAGGCTCTGGGGCTCGTGGCTCAGCTCTGCCCCCTGCTGGAGGGAGGGCGTCGGCGTCAGCCTCCCTGGGCCTCCATGTCTGTGTCTGTAAGCGGGGGTTTTACTGCAGAGTTGAGCTCCTGCAGGTAGTGTGGAGGTCGCGGGGAGGCTGTTGGGAACGGTGCTGCCCAGCAGGAGGCACGAGATAGGCGGCTACTTCCAAAAGCTCATGGGAAAGGCCATCAAAGATAAGCTGACTTTGCTGCAGAAATTTTCTGGAATCCGTGCATAAGTTTCTCACGGTATGTACTTTCTTTGGACTTTTTTGAAGACCCTCATTAGATACCATTGTACTTGCTGGTGGGGTCCATCACACTTTTTCTACAGTGGGTCCCGTGGTACCCACTTGGGGTTTGCAGGCTGTATAGTGTATGCTAGACTGCTCAGTTCTGTCACTGAGCAGGAACTCAGCCGTAGCTGACATGTCACTGATGGGGATGTGCCAATAAAACTTTATTCACAGCACTGATCAGAAGGTCGGGTTTGCCCCGCCCTTCCAGAGCTGGCCGACCCCTGCCTTAGGGCCCCTGCATACCCAGGAGAAACTGGCTTCATCAACCAAGTCCAAATACTCTCAGTACCTCGAACAACAATAGCAACAACCAAGCAACACTCAGCTCACAGGTCAGGGGGCAGCCTTCGGGTTGGTTAGGAGCACACACATGCTGGGGGCGCCCTGCGCCCATGATGCTGGCATCCCACTTGGGAGTGCCTGTTTGAGTCCTGGCTGCCCTGCCTCAGACCCAGCTCCCTGCTAATGCTCCTGGGAAAGCAATAGATGAGGGCCCAAGTGCTTGGGCCCCTGCCGCTTCCATGGGAGAGCTGTTTGGAGTTTTAGGTTCCCAGCTTCAGTATGGCCCTGAGTTGGCTGTTGTGGCCATTTGGGGAGTGAATTAGCAGATGGAAGATCTCTCTGTCTCTTTCTCTCTCTGCCTTTCAAAAAAAATTTTTTTTAAGAGCATGGATGCTGTTGGCCGACAGAGCAGGGCCTAAGGGCCACTTCCACACTGATTTCACCTGCTGAGTCTCGGGTTCCTCACCTGGACCAGGGAGGCTGTGGTGACACAACAGGACCCCCTCCTGCTTGTTGCCACGTGTCAAAGTGATGCCGGCTCTCCTACTGTTGATTCCGTCACTTCTGTCACCTTCCAGCCACTGGACTGTTTTTGCTGTTGTGCCTTGGTGCACTACGGCTAACAGGGCTATCCTCTTGCTACAACACACTCCTTGATAGCAGAAGGCTGGGGTAGCCATCCTTGCGCCCCCCGGAGGCCACAGACCTCACAGTCAGCCCTCAGGGTCCCCTGTAGACACTAAAACCTGCAGATTGTCAAATCCCTCCTCTGAAATGGTGCGGTGTTTGCACACATCTCCTGTAAACTTTAAGTCATCTCCAGATGCCCTACGATACTTAGCACAACGTAGATGCTATGTGCATGGCTCTTGGTACTGTTGAGTGACTAACAACAAGGGATAAAGTCCACACGTGTTCAGTACACACAAATGCTTTTCCAAAGACTTTTGATCTGCGGTTGGTTGAATCCGTGGGGCCAGAACCCACGGATATGGAAGGGCTGCCCAGCTGGAGCTCCAGAGCTGGGTGTTTACTTACGACTGGGGGACCCCTCCGATTCCGAAGCCCACCAGTCCCCGGAGCACCAGGATCCAGCTATACACAGGGGCAAAAGCGCTGAGGATGCCGTAGTACAGGGTCCAGAGCACGCTGATCTTCAGCCCCTGTGGAGAAGCGACACACCGAGTCACAAGGGCCTCTCCGCACCTGCAGGCAGCGCGGCCTCTGCACCTGCTGCAAGCCACCAGTAGGTCAGACTAAAGCTATCCCACCTGGCCAGCAGGAGGTCGGGGTCCTGTGGCTGCTGCTGACCCCTAGCAGGTTGGCGAAGAAACTGTGGGCCACTTTGGGTGGTCCCAATGATATGCATGAGACATGACAGACTCATCCTGTGTCACTCACCATCTCAATTGTCCTGGCCAGTGATGGTGCCCCAGAAAGCTCAGTTTCTGATTGGTTGCCTGCACCTGAAGCCCTGTTCTATGAGAGCACTGGGGAGGGGGGCACAGCCAGATCTGCCAGGGTGAACCAAAGGAAGACGAACCCTGCTGGACCCGAACTTTATAAAGTCGTTCATGCAGGAAAGTTTGTCGGCAATGGCTACGCTGCCTGGGGCATGCGAGTCCCTGATGGACCGCGTCGACTTCTGTCTGCATTCACAGTCTGTCTGTAAAGAGATCTGATTTCAAAAGGTCAAATACAGGGGCAGGCGTTGTGGCACAGCAGGTTAAACTGACATTTAGGGTGCCTGCAGCCCATATCAGGGTGCCTGGGATGGAGTCCCGCCCTGCCTCCTGCCTTCCAATCCAGATTCCAGTTAATGCACCTGCAAAGGTAGCACATGATGGCCCAAGTGTTGGGGTCCTGCCACCCACACGTGGGAGACCTGCATGGAGCTCCTGGCCCCAGGCTTTGGCTTGGCCCAGCCGTGTTGGTTGTGGACGTTTGGGGCATGAACTAGCAGAAGGCAGATAGATCCCTCTCCCTCTCCCTCTCCCTCTCCCTCTCCCTCTCCCTCTCCCACTCCCTGTACCTGCCCCTCTCCCTCTCCCTCTCCCTCTCCCTCTCCCTCTCCCTCTCCCTCTCCCTCTCCCCCTCTGTCATTCTGTCTTTCAAATAAAAATTTAAAAAAAATTTAAATGAGGCAAATATAAGGAACCACACTGGTAATACTCAATTATAAACCCAGCTATAATCAGGGGTAGATGCTGACCTGGGGCAGTTTCTGACTCCTGGCTTTGGCCTGGCCCAGCCCTGGCTGTTGCAAGCCATTTCGGGGGTGAGCCAGTGGGTGGAAGAGCTCCTTCTCCATCTCTCCCTCTCTCTCTGTCACTCTGCCTTTCAAATAAATGAAATAAATTTTTATATAGCTAAGAGATTGGTATCTGCCACCCAGATACTGAATTCCCTCTTTTGGTTTAAGCTAGTTTAATAGGGATTGATTTTCTTCCAAGGAGTCTCGAATCAGACATGGGACATATTTAGCGACAGAGAAAATCAAAAGAAAGAAGAAAGAGCAAGAGGGAAGGAGCGGGGAAGACACAAGGACACGGGGCTGGACACAGAGGGCCAAGCCTCCCTCCGGGGCTGCTGGGGGAGGGACCGCCTGATGCCCTGCCAGGCAGCGCTCCCCGGCCCTGTCTGCTCACAAAAGATTCCAGCTGCCTCGGCATTTGTTCGCTGATGCTGGAGCTTTCCAGCTGCCCAGCGCACGGGCGGGCGCCGCCAGCAAGCGCCGTGCAAGAGCTGCCCGTGGGCCTGAGGCTTCTCATCAGCCCAGAGCCCTCCTGCCCAGCCTCGACACACAGTCAGTTCCTTGCTTCCTTCAGCGTGCACTCGCTAAGCATCTTTTATACACTGGGCTACAGGGAGAGGTGCAGCCAATATGCATTCATTTTTTTAAGGAAGGGAAGAGAGTTTAAGTTTTTAATTATTTTCATTTTATTTGAAAGGCAGACACACACACACACACACACACACACATCTTCCATCTTCTTGTTCATTCCCCCAAATGCCTGCAACAGCCAGGGCTGGGCCAGGCTGAAGCCGGGAGCCACAAGCTCCATCCAGGTCTCCCACGTGGGTGGGTGGCAGAGGCCTTGACCATGCCATATTCTGAGTTTTTCTTCCTTTGAGCCCCAGACAATAGCAATTACCACTTACCGAGTGCTGAGTGTGCACTGGAAGCTCCAAGCCCATGACAGACACTTTTATTGTTTTGCATACGGGGAAACTGAGGACCACAGTGGTCAAGTAGCTTGCACTGGGGTGACCTTGCTCAATAAACAATGAGCCCTAAGGGGTTCACCTTCCAGGCCACACACTCAGAGTCAACCTTCATCTCTCTCTGCAGCAGCCACAAATCCCCAGGCTGCAAATGGTCCTGCAGCTGACTCCTAGCCCCGCAATGTCACCCAGCAGGGGCCCTCACAGAAACCTCCCCGCCGGGCCAAGGCAGATCGAGGAGCTCCCACATGGCTGCCAAGGCTCGCCAGCTGCCCGGCTGGCCCAGGTTCTGGAGTTCACGAGCAACGTTATCATTTGAGCCCGAGCCGTCCTCTCTGAGGCTGGGCCAGAATCCAGGGCCGGGGAGGAGGCAGCTCTACAATCTGATGCTTTCTCTGCTCATTTCCAGCCACTCGGGCTCCACATTGGGTGTGGAATTTAGCCAGCCAGCCGGGGGAACTGGCAGGGCACCCCGTGGGCTTCTCTCCCATCCCAAGCTTCATCTCTTTGGCAAACATGAGTTCTGGGGCCTGATTCAGTTTTGTCTCCCGGCGGCCAAGGTCAGGATGAAGGATGCGAGGGCCGGAGGCAGATACACCTGTGTTTAATGCTGGCGCTGCCATCCGTGGGCACCACAAACTTGGCTCATGATAGTAACAGTAACAGAACTCTTCCTCTGTGCCGAGTTTCATGTTCAAGGCCATTTACTCCTCATTACAGCCCTATGGGAGGAGACTATTGCTATCCTTGCACAGAGGAGAAAACAGGCATGGAGAGATGGAGCAACTTGCCCAAGGCCGCGCAGCCTTGGAAGTGGAAGGGCTGGGATCTGAACGCACGCAGCCCGACCTCAGAGCCCACGCCCTTCACAATGATGCGTAGCATCTCCCTTGTCCAGGGGAGCCCCTTGGGTAAAAACCCAAGGGAGGGTGAGCTGTCCCAGATGCAGTACGAAGAGGAAGAGAGGAGGAAGAGCTAACTCTCCCCAGTGCTGCAACTCGGCAGTGTTATCTGCACAGGGACCCTGCAGCCTGGTCTCCCAACCTCAGCACCGGCCACGTCCCAGACCCGGCAACTCTCTGTGCTGAGGCCGGTCCTGTGCAGTTGGAGTGTTTAGTAGTATCCTTGGCGTATCCTTGGCCTCTACCCACTGAATGACAACCCAGACACGTCCCCAGGTATAAGCTGGTGCCTCCTCCCCCAAAGTGAGAACTACTGTTCTAGCAGGTGCCAAAGTGCAGTCACAACTCAGCAAATGTCGTTACTTGAAAACCTCTCTATGAAATCTTTTCAAATTTTTAAAAATTGCTATTTATTTGAGAGGCAGAGAGAGAGAGAGCACCTATCTGCTGGTCCATTCCCCTAGTACCTGCAATAGCTGGGGAGTGGCTGGGGGAGCAGGGGGCTGAAGCCAGGAGCCAGGAACTCAAATCAGGGCTCCCACGTGGGTGGCAAGATCAAACTAGTTGGGCCATCGCTGCTGCTTCCAAGGACAGGAAGCCAGAACCAGCAGCTGGAGGGGGAGGGACTCAAACCCAGGCCCTCTGATGCGAGATACAGGCCAAATGCCCACTCTGAGGATGTTTTACTACCAAGCTCATGGCTTCCTCCTAGAGCTCCGTCCTGGGGATGTCCTTGGAGTGGCTGTCCCTGCTGAGAACATAAATAAGGACCCTACATTAGCGACCTCTGTGGATTTTCTGGCAAACAAAGAACACTCATCAGTTAAGCCAACTGCTGGTCTTGGGAGGCCAGAGAGTGGCAGGAACAGGAGACGAAGGTCTAATTCTCCTCTGTCCTAGCTCAGCCACTCAGGAAGAATTTACCGCCTACTGTGAGCCAAGCCTGCATTCTCCAGGGCCACCTCAGTAGATGAAACAGGCACAGTCCTTTCATCAAGGACAAACATCCAATAGTCTTCCAGCATGTGCCCATGGCAGACATCACTAATCGATCACAGCACTGTGCCATTGCCCATGGCAGACATCACTAATCGATCAGAGCATTGTGCCATTGAGCCTTCCAACTCCCTCAAACCCGTGTTCCTGGCATGCTCTACTTGGAACAGGTACAGGGGGAAAAACACACTTGCGCTCTGGTTTGGGGAAGTCGGTAGGTAGCAACTACTAACGTCAGCTGTCACCTAGCCCAGCTTCCTCCGATCCTCATGAGGAAGCAGAGTACCAAGAATGGAAATTCACTTGATGTAGTGCCCCAGTGGCAGAGGGAGACTCCAGACTAAAGTGTTTGCCCCTCTTTTCCCCTGTCCTCCTCCCTGCTTTGTAAATCAGCAATCGGATAACAGCACTGGGAGTGCAGCGGACGCCCCCTTCTGGTTGCTGCCGTGTGTGTGTGTGTGTGTGTGTGTGTGTGTGTGTGTTTGCTGCAGGAACAAGCAAGCAGAACGTGTTTTTAGCTGGAGGCTGAGGAATGAGTCGTCCCTCCCCACACCCTGTCCACTCAGGAAGAAGCCACACAAAGCACCTGGAAGGATCTGTGATTATTTTTAAGCCTTGCGGTTCTTTTAAAGGTTTGAACTGGCGTAACCTCCCAAGCTCATGCAGAAGTTAAAGCCCAGCATCGGAGTTGGTGGTGTTAGGAAGGGGGAGGCATGATCAGATTATGGCATCTGGGAGGGGGGCCTGTGGGGAGACCCTTAGGTTGTTGGAGATGTGCCGTCAGAAGGTAATTCTCACAAGAGTGTTGGTCATGAAAGCCAAGTTGGGCCCTGCCTGTCTCTGCTTCCCAGCTCACCCCAGATCCTACACACACACACACACACACACACCCTCCTCCAGCCTCACCAAATGGTGGAATCAAGGCAGAAGCTCGATCTTAGACTGTGAACCTCCCAAACTGAGATGAATTGAAATATACCTCCTGCCTTCCTGCATAGCTTGTCTTAGGTAGTAGGTGACAAAAGGCAGAGTCATACAAAAGCTCTGAAGATTACATTAGGCCCAACTTGCATGAGCATAGATTTATAGCTCCTGGTTTTGGCTTGGCCTTGCCCTGGACATTGCAATTATTTGGGGATTAAACCAGCATGGACGGAAGATCCATCTACCTCTCTCTCACTCACTCACTCACTCTGCCTTTCAAATAAATTTTTAAAAATATATCTTCTCCTTTTTTAAAAAAAGAAGATCAAGTCACTTGTCCCCACCATCACACAGAGGTAGCAAAGTCAGAAGCAAGCCGAGGTCCACCTGACTCAGGGCCCCAGAGTGTAACCACTGCACCATCCTGCCTGTGGACAGTCCAGGGATGAGAACAGGGATGCAGGAGAGAGTGGGGCCCTGGATGTGCACTCTTGGAGCAGCGGCTCTGTGGGTCTCTGACTCCCAGAAGACGGGTGTTTACAGGGGGATGCTGGCCTCACAGGCCAAAACAAAGACCCCACGTGCAGGTGCGCAAACCCCACAGCAACGCAAAGGGGACAAAACCAAGGGAGCAGGCAAGGAGCACTGGAGGAGCTGATGGAGTCAGAGACTTGTGAGCTCTGTTCTTCCTTCTTGGCTTGCACATCCACTTCCTGCCGCGCCTGGGTGCCCCCAAAAGCAGATGCCAGGAGAAGGGTCCTAGCACAAAAGGTTTATTTCAGCAGTCATGCCAGCAGGGGCCTGGAGAGGGGAGGGAAGGCACACAAGGTAGGGGCCTTCACGAGCAGGTTCCCATGACGGGTGCCAGCGCTCAGTCCTGCTGGGGATGAGACATGACCCACTTCGCAAACAAGCCAGCGTCTTTTGTTATCTTCCCTTGCCTGCCCCAGCCTCATGCAAGGGAAGGGTGAGTGTCCAGAGGATGTGAGTGGGCACTAAGAGCATCATCCAGACTCTGAAATGGACACGCTTGGGGGAGCAGGTGCTCTGTATCACAATCAAGATGTTGTTTGAGACGCCTGCATCCCAGGTCAGGGTGCCCGGGCTTGAGTCCCGCCTCTGGAGTCCAGTTTCCTGCCAGTGCAAACTCTGCGAGACAGACTAAAGAGGTTGGGTTCCTACTATGCACATGAGAACTCTAGATGGAGTTCCAGGCTCTTGGCTTCCACCTGGCCCAGCTGTAGTTGTGGGCATCTGGGCAGTGAGCCAGTGGAAGGCAGATCTCTGTCTCTCTGCCCTTCAAGTCATTTAAAATAATAATAGTGAAGAGGGCATGCCTGGGTCCCACCAGCAATGTTGGCCCGCAGAGTCCACAGCAGCCTTGGAGCAGCGTCTCCTCACTGCGCCACACCGGGGCGCTCAGGACCCCTCCCAACAGCACAGTGTCTGTTACTTGTCAATATCGTCATCCGGAGAACACAGAGCTTGCGCTCAGAGGCAGTTGCCTTACCGTTTTCCTGCCGTACTGGTCTGAGATATTCCCCCAGAGCGTGGAGCTGGACATCATGCCGACAAAGACCACCTGTGGGCGCAAAGACAGTGTCTGTCAGCACAGAGCACAGCAGAGAGAGTGAATGACAAAAGAGACCCCTAGGTCACACAGCACGGAACCAAGGAGAGCCAGGCAGGGGACAAATCCTATTCTAAATGCTGCCCCGAAGGGACTTCAAAAACTCACGGAAAAATGGAATTGAAAGATACTTTTATTTTGGTGCAAAAATATTCTGAGGTGCTTGCATTGTGGCACAGCAGGTTAAGCCACTGCCTGAAATGCCAGCATCCTATACCGAGTCCCGGCTGTTCCACTGCCGATCCAGCCCTCTGCTTGTGCGCCTGGGAAAGCAGTGGAGGATGGCGCAAGTATCTGGGCCCCTGCTACCAACATGGGAGACCTGGATGGAGTTCTGAGCTCCTGGCATCTGTCTGGACCAGCTCTAGCCATTGAGGTCATTTGGGGAGTGAACCAGAGGATGGAAGATTCTCTCTCTCTCTCTCCCTCCCTCCCTCTCTCTCTCTCTTTTCTCTCTCCTCTCTCTCTCTCTCTCTCTCTGTCTATCCCTCAGTCTCTCTGCCACTCTGGTGCCAAATACATTAATTAATTCAAAAATTAATTAATTTAAACAGGTGATGGTGGGCATCAGATAACTATTTCAGTTCCATTACACATATTTTAAAAAAACATTTATTTGACAGAGAGGAAGAGTCTGAGAGGGATCTTCCATCCACTGGTTCACTCTCTAAATGGGTGAAATGGCACAGCTGGTCCAGGCTGAGCTCCACCCGGGTCTCCCGTGTGGGTGCAGGGGCCCAAGCACTCGGACCATCATCTGCTGCTTTCCCAGGAGCAGTAGCAGGGAGCTGGATGGGAAGAGAGCAGCTGGGGCTGGGACCAGGGCTCTGATAGGATCTGGTGCCAGTGCTACCAGAAGTAGCTTACGCCACTGTGCCAAAACGCCCGCCCCAGACACATTTGTTAAAGTGACGTCATTTATTTAAATTTTTAAATATTCCAATATGCTGGAAATGATCCGCAACCTACAATTTAAAAAAAATCATGTCAATTTAGGCTGCAAAGTTTTAATTCAGTTATTTTCTAGATTACCTAAAACAAGACTATTTCAAAACAACTGTCTTGGGGTGTAGTGTTTCTTTAATCATGGGACAAGTGGTATCCTTGTGTCCTGAAAGAGTTAAATCTCCCCAAACACCCATTTTCCCACAGAGAGAGATTCGGGTGTAAGAATACACTGGGTCTGTATTATAGCAATTATGGTAAACTTGTGCCACATTTCCTGCAGCAAAAATAACGCCTTCCCCTTATTCGCCTGTGTATTTGATGCGATTCAAGCGACTTCTGCAGTATTCTAACTGGTCCACAGAAAACACAACTCTAAGTGTCCCACAAGTACCAACTTCACCCTGAGAGAAGGCAGCCCAGTGCAGCGGCTGGGGCCGGCGGCTCTCACAGGTCCCGTGAGCTTATGCCAGTCAGTGTACTGCTCCCATGCCTTAGTTTCCTTATCCGCAGAAATGGGGGCAACGCCAGCAGCTCTTGCATAGCGTTGTGAGAATTAATCAGGTCATGCATGCCAAACCCTGAGACAGAGCCTGGCACACAGTAGGTGCCCAATAAGTGGTGATGGTTGTGACCCAGTGAAGGAGCAGAGACCAGGAAGCTCCACCTTGCAAGTGGCATAGACCCACGTCTACACTCTAGGATGGATCCGGGAGAATGAGTGCTGCAAACAGAAAGTGTCATTGACACAACCCTTGCCATGGGCTAGGCACCCTTCATGTTTGTTGCCTGTCAGTAGAAAAGCAGGCATTTTGCAGGTCGGGAAATAGAGCCATAAAGTGTCTCGGTCAAGGTCACACCTCTAGGAGGGGCCTAAACCCCCAAAACACAGATCTGAGTGGGGTCTTGGAAAACGTGTGTCAGGGTAAAAAGCTACGCCTGGATCGCTCAGCTCTCCACATCACGGCGAGCTTGTCATGCGGTTCCATTTTTGCATGAACTTTCGGCTGTGTCCTCGGAAGGTGTGAACCCATAGGTGCGGGGAGGTCCCACGTTCCCAGTAATTGAGCACATCAGCTGGGGACCCCTCCCCCTCCCACTCCCCTCCCCCACCCCCAGTGCCTGAGCCCGTGGCGGCGGGAGCAGAGGGGACATCCCGCAGGACACCCCAGGGGGCTAGAACTGAGCGCAAAGGAGAGAGCCGCCGGCTGCCTACCGAGGTCAGCAAGGCCACCTGCCAGCTGGGCAGGCGCCACTCACAGTGCAGCTGTGGGGCCAGGATGCTCAGGATCATCATCTCCATGGCGTCGGCCATCTGCAGAGAGGAGGGAAGCACCGTGAGGCAGGAAGCCCTGCAGGGCCCCTCGGCCACAGACTCCTTCTTGCACCTGCTGAGCGCCCCACCCCAAGTCAGAACACACCAAAAGGGGCCGTGCTGTGCTGCAGGAGGTCAGCCGTCGCCTGGGATGCCTGCATCCCGCCTGTATCCAAGTGCCTCTTCGAGTCCTGGCTCCTCTGTTTCCCATCCAGCTTCTTGCTAATGCTCCTAAGAAAGCAGCAGAGGATGGCCAAGTAATGGGGTCCCTGCCACCCACATGGGGGACCTGGATGGAGTTCCTGGCTCCTGGCCCAGCCCTGGCTGTTGTAGACTCACTTCAAATAACTAAATCTTAAAACACACACACACACAGACCCTGAAAGAAAGCTCTAGTGGTTAAAGCACTATGACACCGTGCAGAAATTGACGAGATATTTAGCATTCCTGGGGCATGGGGTGTGTCTTTCCATGTTTACAAAATATGAGCACTGTCTGAAGTGGGAAAAGATCCTATTTTTAACATTCAAGAAAAACCTTTTTGATAGAGCTAGAGAGAGAATGATCTTTTTTTTTTCTCTTGGTACAATTAAAAACTCGATTGTCTTTGGTTTCTAGGTCATCTGTTCATGTAGAATTGCCAGTGTATTCAACAGGCATGACCTGTTAATGTAGTGAAACACACTAGGAAGCCCCAGTAATTAAATATCTCGGTGCTCTTAGGGGACTAGCCAGCGTGATGAAACAGGAGTGAGAGTTCAGAGCAGACTTGTGAGGCCGTGGGAACGCTGTATGGGATCAAAGCAGCTTTTCAAATTAGCAGAAGAAATGACGCAGGGAAATTGATGACCCATACGGAAAAATGTGTAATTCAATTGCTCTCCCAGACCATTAGCGAAAATCAATTTTTATAGGACATTTGGTTTTTAAAACTTTTTTTTGTTTATTTCCTTTTATTTGAAAGGTAGAGAGAGACAGAGAGAGGGAGACAGACAGACACACTTTCACCCACTGGTTCACTCCCCAGGTGCCTGCAATAGTTGGGGCGGAGCCAGGGCAAAGCCAGGAGCCCGATACTCCATGAGGGTGTCCCATGAGCTTGTCAGGGACCCCAGTGCTTAAGCCATCTTCTGCAGCTTCCCAGGGTGTGCATTAGTGGGGAGCTGGATGGGCAGAGGAGGAAGTGGGGCAAGAAGCAGGCGCTCCAACATGGGATGCCGATGTCTTAAGTGGCAACTTAACCACAAAGCACCCACCCCTCCGTTTCACCTGGAAGAAAGGTCTGGCTGTGCCGTTTGCCACGGCCATCTAAGAGGATTTGTGAGCACCTTGGAGCAGAAGACAGGACTGGCATGCACGTGGTTTTCTGGGGGAGAAGTCCACAGCTGATACCACAAACTCCCCATAGTCTCAAAGGCTTGAGAACTGGCCAATTAGTCAGAAACTTCAGCTTCTTGAGGCCAATCGCCAGCTGCCGCCAGCTCCCCCAAGCACACACCTCAATCCCACCCCCGATCACTGCACAGGCACGTGGCTGGAGCTCAGGCAAATGATCTACGTGGAGGGACTTGTGTCTGTCCTTGTGGACCGTGGAAAGCCAGCAGAGCAGCACAGGAGCCCCGTGGAGACTGCAGTGAGGCCCCTGCCACCCTAGAAATACTCACCCACGCTAACCCAGTGAGGACAGACAGCTTCCACTGAAATTTCCCAAACCCGATGGCTTCCACCGCATCTTCCACCATGAACGTATCTGCGAGGGAGTAGGGGGAGGGGTTGAGGAATCAATGCAACTTGGCTGTTGTCCCAGCCTGGGGGTGTCTGGAGTGGTCTCCTAGCCTCTGCTGGGAATCATCACCATTTTGGAATTTCAACCATGAGCCCATGCTAATTGTAACTTTCTCCCGAAGTGTGAGATGCTGTTTACCACACTTGCTGGTTCTGGTTTCCTCCAGAAAAAAAAAAATCAGAAATAGGAACAATACTAGTGAACTCATTCAAGGTAGCACCTGCTACTTCTAGAACTTTCCCTAGAAAAATATTCCAGCAAGAGTCTACAGCAGGGAAAACTGGAATATCCTCAATGCTTATGAATGGGGGGTGGGGTGGTTAAATATTATGTAGAAATGCCTAAATATCCACATTAGGAAATGCAACCCAACTGTATAATAGAATGGGTAGATATAGAAAGACACATACAGTAATATTTCTAATTAATATTTAAAAACAAATGATGGGCAACAAAACAGTATGATTCTGTTCTTAGAAATGTATGCTGGCACTGTGGTGCAGTAGGTTAATGCTCCGCCTGTGGCGCCAGCATCCCATACGGGTACCGGTTCTAGTCCTGGCTGCTCCTCTTCCAATCCGGCTCTCTGTTATGGCCCGAGAAAGCAGTAAAAGATGGCTCAAATCCTTGGGCCCCTGCACCCGCGTGGGAGACTGGGAAGAAGCTCCTGGCTCCTGACTTCAGATCAGCACAGCTCCAGCTGTTGTGGCCATTTGAGGAGTGAACCAACGGACGGAAGACTTTTCTCTCTGTCTCTCCCTCTCACTGTCTGCAACTCTACCTCTCAAATAAATAAATAAAATATTTTTTTTAAAAAAAGAAATGTATGCATGTGTGTGTTTATGTTTCATGTGTCCATGCATAGACTTCATAATTTTTTTTATTGTTGTTTTTGGAGGGGGGAAGACTCTATCATTTTTGTTACTTCCACAATTAGGAAAAAATTGATACTTTTTGAAAGCAGAATTCCAACTGCACCCAGATGGCAAAAGCTCCACATTATATTAAGTCAAAAAGTGATGTTGTGGAATGGCATATGCAGGAAGAATCATGTCTGTGATAAAAGCAGATATATGAAGGTTCTTTAAAATGTTTATGGGACGTGGGATGAAGAGAGAAGTTCATTTTAGTGCAAAAAAGGCTGAAATCCATGCACATGGAGGGTCTTCATAAAGTTCATGAAAATGCAAAGTAGGAACAAAGTTATGCATGATGTTTTTGCACAAAAATAGACATCTTTTAATTTTCTACAAACTTTCCGAAATACTCTGTGTGTGTGTGTGTGTGTGTGTGTAGATAGATGTGTACTGTTCTGGGCAGGCAAGACTGAGTGGTCGTCTTACAAACTCTTAGCAGAGTAATCTTGGAGAACACTCATTTTCCATGACGTCAGACATTTCTGTGTCTGAACACTTTCCATGTAAAAGTGCTACTTTTGTGCAAAGATGTACCTTGTAAACTGATAAGCGTTTTTGAAAAATTATAAAAGATGAAACGTAATGTGTAGGTATGCTTCAGCATATCCTGGAACAAAACTACTGAAAACAAAACAACAACACCAGGGACATTTGCACCAGGTCTGGGTTCAAGAAAGAGTGCACCTGTGTTAGTGTCTCCATTCTGATAAACAGAGCATGGTTAGGTAAGGTCTTGACCTTTAGGGAAGACTGAGTAAAGGGGATATAGGAGCTGTTTGTGCTAGCTTTGCAATTTTCCTGTAAATCTAAAATGACTCCAGCCGGCACTGCGACTCACTAGGCTAATCCTCCGCCTGCGGCGCCAGCACCCCGGGTTCTAGTCCCAATCGGGGTGCTGGATTCTGTCCCGGTTGCTCCTCTTCCAGTCCAGCTCTCTGCTGTGGCCTGGGAAGGCAGTGGAGGATGGCCCAAGTACTTGGGTCCCTACACCTGCATGGGAGACTGGGAGGAAGCACCTGGCTCCTGGCTTCAGATCGGTGCAATGTGCTAGCCGTAGCAGCCATTAGAGGGGTGAACCAACGGAAGGAAGACCTTTGTCTCTGTCTTTCTCTCTGTCTAACTCTGCCTGTCAAAAATAAAATAAAATAAAATAACTCCAAAATGAAGTTATTTCGACAATAAAGATACTGTAGGAAGAGGTTGGGTGGCCCTTCCACGGCGGACTCTGAGGGTCTCAGCCCCTGCCAGCCTGTTTTTGGAATTTCAACCACAGGGCCCTTATGTCAATCATATAGCTTCCTCTGGAAGCATGAGCTGGTGTTTATCACACTTGCAGGTTTGGGTTTCCTCCAGCAAGAGTATCCTGTACAGGAAGCCCTGCACCACTAACCCTAAGATGCAGACAGTGAGAGGTCGTTGTGTGCCAGCCACCACACTCAGAGCTTGCTGTGTGCTATTTCCTTGCCTCCCCAACATGACCCTCAGAGTTAAGGCTTAGAATTAGCCTCACGCTGCAGAGGAGGACATGGGCTTGCCCAGGGTGACATGCTGACTGCTGTAGAGCTCAGAGTTGAGTCCAGATCAGCCTGAGAGTAGAGCCTCATTGCCCCTCATATCCCCAACCTTGCCCCTTAGATCTGCCCACCCAGCAGGTCTTGGAGCCAGGTCGGCAACCCTCTCTCATCCTGGGGCTTGGGGTCACTCAGGGATGCATGGAATGTTTCCATCCATGAGCATCAGGTGGGGAGGGGGGTCCAAGACAGGTCCCAAGCACTACCTGGGCCCCTTAGTTGACTAGCTCTGATCAGAGCAGCACAAGGTCAGGTGCAAACAGACTGCCAGGGTGTGCATCCAGCTGGCTAATTCCTGTCTGTGAAACCCTGGTTAAGACGCTTGACCTTCTGTGCTTTAGTGTCCTCTCATCTCCAAAACAGAGAAGACGGTGGTAATAGTTCCAAGCAGAACTATAGTGAGGATTAATGGGTAATGCATCTACAGGGCTTAGAATAGTGCCTTGAGCAGCAGAGTAGATCTTCAGCTAAGGTCAGCTGCCCCCACACCATTGTCACCATCACTGCTCTCATAACCAACACCTATATCACCACCATGTGGACCCTTCTCATCACCATCAGCGTCACCATTACCATCATCATCACTGTTGTCATTATCACCATCACCATCACCATCATCATCACCACCACCATCATCATCACCATCATCATCACCACTGTCATTTTCACCATGACCTTCATCATCACCATCATCATTGTCACCACCATCATCATCACCATCACCACTATCACCATCACTACCATCATCATCACACCATCATCATCACCACTGTCATTTTCACCATGACATTCATCATTACCATCATCATTATCACCAGCACCATCTTCATCTTCATCATCACCATCATCATCATCATCATCTTTGTCAGTACCATCACCATCATCATCACCATCTTTGTCAGCACTATCACCATCACCATCACCATCTTCATCACCATCACCATTATCACCATCACCATCTTTGTCATCAAATCACCATCACCATCACCTCACCATCACCATCACCATCTCTGTCGACACCATCATCACCATCACCATCACCATCTCTGTCAACACCATCATCACCATCACCATCTCTGTCAACACCATCATCACCATCACCATCTCTGTCAACACCATCATCACCATCATCATCACCATCACCATCTCTGTCAACACCATTATCACCATCACCATCACCATCTCTGTCAACACCACCATCACCTCACCATCACCACCACCATCTCTGTCAACACCATCATCACCATCACCATCTCTGTCAACACCATCATCACCATCACCATCACCATCTCTGTCAACACCACCATCACCTCACCATCACCATCACCATCTCTGTCAACACCATCATCACCATCACCATCACCATCACCATCACCATCACCATCTCTGTCAACACCATCATCAGTGTTGCTGCTGTCCTCAGCCAAGTGTGAGGCAGCGACACTGACTGGCACAATTGTGATGTAACCCGGCCTGCTGAGGCCCCCCTTTCAGTGTCATTCCTGGGCCCTTGGTGCCCTCCCAGCTGCCCTTCATAAGACCCCTTGAGCACGCCACCTGGGGTGGCAGCACTGGCCCCCCTGAGCCCCTGACCTTGGCCCAGGCTGATGCCCCAACCACGGGCCCCCTCACCGTCAGTGGGATTGGCAAACTCCTTGGGCACTGCTGCCCCATCATCCAGCTCCACGGCCTCTAGGCCCGCGCGGACCCCTTCAATCTGGACCTCATGCTCTCCGGAAGCTGCGTCGTCCTCTGACCTCGCGCTCTCGCCCGTCCGCCGGAATTTCACCACCCTGGAGGAAAGAGCAGATCCAGTCACGATGGCCAGGACCCCCCTTCAACGGCCCTGCTACACAGGGCTTGTGCCCAACACAGGTGAAAGGCCTTTTTCACGGTGTGGGAATGGAATGGGTGGGGGTTGGCATTTCTGTTGAGTGTGGGAGGAGAAGCGGATTGTGTATCAGGGCTACCATGTAAAGTTGATCAGGGTGGGCACTGTACAATTCTAGAGGGCCTCTATTCTAGAGGGCCTCTATTCACACAGTGAATAAAGATGTCTTCCTCCTAGGCGTGAATGCTATTTGGAAGCATGCTGTTTGTATTTAACAGATGTAACAATTTGATCACCGAAAAGTGACCTCAGGCCCACAAGAAGGTGCTCACCCAGCATTGTTTTGTACATTGAAAGTGGATTCCAGGGAGTGGGCATCTGGTCCAGTGGGGCAGACGCCACGGTGTTACCTGCATCCATATTGGAGTGCCTCGTTTGCTCCCAGCTCGTCTGCTTCCAGTCCAGCCTCCTGCTAACGCACATCCTGGAAGGCACTGGGGGATGGCTCAAGTGCTCGGGACCCTGCCGCCCACATGGAAACCCATATCGAGTTCTGGGATCCTGGCTATGGCCTGGCCTGCCCCTGGCTGTTGCAGGCATCTGGGGGGGTGAATTCACGGATGGAAGGTCTCTCTCTCTCTCTCTCTCTCTCTCTCTTTCTTTGCCTTACAGGCAAAATGAAGATCAATAAAATCATATAATTTTTAAAAAAGAAAGAAGTATCTACATACAAAATCAGGCTATTATTAACCACCACGTTATTCCCTGGCACCAAAGAATAACTGGTGCTGTGGCACAGAAAGGGTAAATCTGATTTGGGTAGCACAGGGAACTTTGCTTGCAAAGTTCCAGAAAAGACAGGTGAAACCACAACAATTTTGTAAATCAGGCTGATTTTGTAAATACCTAAAACTCTGCTCCACTAACTCACCTTGGCTGGAAATGCATCGCCCACAGAGGGGGCAGGGTTTGCAGGGAGGGCGGCCGGGTTTGAAGCGGTCACCACCGCCATCAGGGGGTGGAGCTGGTGCTCTGTGCACTCCATCTGCACAGCCGCTCCATGCAGTGGGGATTGTTGTCACCATTGTACAGACCAGAAAACTGAGGCCCTGGATGTCATATGACGTGCCCAAGAATCCACTGCCAAATGGAATCTCATGAAGCTTTTCCCTTAGGTTTTCTTTTAAAAATGTCAAAAGCATGGGTTTTTGATCCATTTTGATTTAAATTTATTAAAAAGATTTATTTATTTTGAAAGTCAAAGTTACAAAGATAGAGAAGATAGATAGACAGATAGATAGATAGACAGACAGATAGATAGGTAGATAGGAAGAGAGATCTTCCATTTGCTGGTTCACTCCCCACATGGCTGCAGTAGCCAGGGCTGGCCAGGCTGAAGTCAGGAGCCAGGAGCAGCTTCCAGATCTCCCATGTGGGTAGCAGGGGCCCAAGCACTTGGGCCATCGTCCAGTGCTTTTCCAAGGCCACAATTAGCAGGGGCTGGATCAGAAGTGGAGCAGCCGGGACACAAACCGGCGCCCATGAGGGATGCCATCGTTGCAGACAGTAACTTTACTCGCTACACCACAATGCCAGCCCCCGATTTAAATTGTTGATACGGTGTGAGGAAAGGGTTCAACTTTGTTCTTCTGCGTGTGGATACCTCGTGTGCCTAATGCCATTTGTGGAAAAGACGATTCTATCCTCCACTGAGAGGTTTTGGCACTCTTGTCGACAATCTTCTGATCAAATCACTTGACGTGAGGGCTTACTCATTCTTCTGGCGTCTCTGGTCTGTTGAACTGTGTGTCTCTCCTTAGTCCAGTACCGCCTTATTCTGACTGCTGTAGCTTTGTAGTATGTTTTAATATTGGAAAAAGTTAGACTTCCAATTTTGTTCTCTTTTTCAAGATTGTTGTGGCTATTGGGAGTCCCTTGAAATTCCATATGGAATTGTATATTTGTGCAAAAAGTGAGATGGGGGTTTTCTTTTTTTAACACTTAACATTTGTTTGAAAGACGAAGCTACCATGTGCTGGTTCAATCCCCAAACACCTGCAACAGCTGGCTGAAGCCAAGAGCTGGGAACTCAAACTGTGTCACCTACATGAGTGGCAGGGACCCAAGCCCTTGAGCCATCACCTGCTGCCTCCCAGGGTGCACACCAGCAGGAAGGTGGATCAGAAGTGGGGCTGGGGCTTGAATCCAGGCTCTCAGATATGGGATCTGGGTAACCCACTTAACTGTTGCACTTAAATGCAACTTATGCAAACTAATTTTAAAGCACTATGCAAATGTGAGGAATTATTCAGTAAATCCCTGCCCCTCAAACTCCTTCAGTAATGCCCTTCAATCTTACAGGTAGTTACTGAGCACTTGCATAAGCCAAGAGCTATGCTAGGTTCTCTGTATAGTTTCCTATTACCCTGAAAACCAGATGTGAAGTAAGTACTATTATTATACCCATTTTATAGATGAAGACACAGATGCCCTGGGCCACACAGCTTGAAGGAGCTGAGGCTTCAGCCTGGTTGCCTTTTCTGTCAGAGCCCCGGGTCTGAATTACAGTGCGTTTCCCAGTGGGGAGTGGACCTAAGGCCTGGGCAGAGCTGGCAGGGGTTGGGGTGGGGGGAGGCTGAGCATTGCCAGACATGGAAGACGAGGCTTTGTTCTGGAGCAGGAATCCAAAGCTCCAGCTCCAGGCTGGCCGACAGCTCTTCACACAGTCACTTTTTGCTGCATCCAGCTGGATAGAGCCTCCGAACACGCACGGAGAGGTTACCACACACTGGCTGGGCCCCGCCCCCGGGGAGGTGTGGTTCTGGGGAGGGAGAATTTGCCTGCCTGACGCACCCCGGGTGCTGCCGATGTTGCTGACCTGCGTTCATGCATCAGAGTCGGACAACGATTACACTGCTCCCCCTACCCCCCACCATGCTTCCCCAGGGGTCCCATCCCACTGAGGGGCTGGTACCCGGCCCACCCCCGCTCTCTGCCAGCTGAGCTGGGTGTCTGCAGTTCCCGCTCCTCACCGGTGAGGCTGGCTGATGCCACCACCAGGCTCGGGTCTGGAGCTGGGGTATCCATTGCATCTGGGAGGCAAAAGCTTGGAGACAAACCACCTTAGGCCGGCACACTCGGATCCTAGATGGCACCCAGGGCTCTCCAAGCAGGGCCATCAAGCAGCTCCCTCTATTCAGTGCATGTGTTTATTTTGGGGGTGCTGATGGAGGTGACAGGGTGATTTAAAGCCAGTGGCATGCTTGCAAACTGACTCTCAAATAACCCACCCCTCCAAAAAAAAAAAAAACAGTGTTGCCAGTTTGCCAGGGTTGGGGGGGGGTAAGTACTCCCTCGCTGCCCAGTGTCACGCTATCAATAGTTAAACAGCAGCTTCCACAGGCGCCTGAATATTTAACAATCTGTTCCCTAGAGCTGGTAGGAGCAGGCTCTTACACACCACGGCACGCACAAGTCCTCACCCTACCAATGCATGCTACAACACAGATGCACCTAAAAATGTCCCCCTAAGGGAAAGGGGCCAGACACAGGAGGTCCCAGCTCTGTGACTGCATCTACATGAAGCAGCTAGAACAGGAGAACGGAGGCAGCCGGGGGGCTGGGGGACCGTGAGGGAGCGGGGAGGCACTGCTGCACGAGGCCCGGCTTTCCTTCTGGGGGGTTCTGGAACTTTCTCTCTCTGCAGACCCAACCAACCACAGATGGAAAATATTTGGGAAAAAATGACGGCACCTGCCCTGGACGAGTATAGGTTTCTCTTTATTCCCAGAAGAGAAGGCCATCTGCACAGCCTTTGCCTTGGGTTGGGTATTACAAGTAACCTGGGGGTGATTTCAAGCATGTGGGAGAGGCAGGCGTCCGGGAGCAGCAGGGTAAGCTGCTGCTTAGGATGCCTGCATTCCATGTTGCAGAGCTGGTTCGAGTCCCAGCTACTCCACTTCTGATCCAGGTTTTTGCTAATGCGCCTGGGAGGCAGCAGATGGTGACCCAAGTGCTTGGGTATCTGACACCCACGTGGGACACCCAGATGGAGCTCTAGGCTCCTGGCTTAGGTCTGGCCCAGCCCCAGCTGTTGCGGCCATTTGGGGGGGTGAACCAACAGATGGAAGATTCTCCCTCTCTCTCTGTCTCTCTGTCTCTCTGTCTCTCTCCCTCCCTGTCACTCTGCCTTTCAAATAAATAAACAAGTATTTTTTTTTTAAAAGATTTGCTTAGTATGTCTTTGAAAGGAAGAGTTACAAAGAGAGAGGGAGAGAGATCAAAATCCTCCAACCACTGGTTCACTCCCTAAAAGGCTGCAAGAGCTGGCACTGTGCCATGCTGAAGCCAGAAGCTTCTTCCAGGTCTCCCACATGAGTGCAGGGGCCCAACTACTTGAGCCATCTTCCTCTGCTTTCCCAGGGGCACTAGCAGGGAGCTGGATGGGAAGTGGAACAGCTGGGACTTGAACTGGTGCCCGCATGGGATGCTGGCTTTGCAGGCGGCTGTTTCTCCCACTGTACCAGAACTCTGGCTACTAAGCAAATATTTTTAAAACATATATGTAGGTTATGCATATGATTATATGCATAGTTCCTATGCAAACCCTACAACATCGTACGTAATGGACTGGAGCATCTGTAGATTTTGGTTTCTGCAAGGAAGTCCTGGAACAAATCCTGCCCCCAATACTGAAATGCAAATGTGGATGCTAATATATTAATATTAATGTCTCTGGAGAGGTCACGCAGCGTGTGAGAAGCACTGCAAACCAACTGGGCACCCAGAAGAAAGCTCAAGGCGAGGGGGGATGTTTCCAGCCTGGAACCAACCGAGTGAGGGGTGGTGTAGGATGGGCTCCAGGGAAGGGATGAGTGGTGGGGCTCCCTGCCCCAAGAAGCAACCCCCAAATCAAAAACATGAGTAATGGCCGGTGCCATGGCGCACTAGACTAATCCTCCACCTGCGGCGCCGGCACCCCGGGTTCTAGACCCAGTTGGGGTGCCAGGTTCTAGTCCCGGTTGTTCCTCTTCCAGTCCAGCTCTCTGCTGTGGCCTGGGAGGGCAGTGGAGGATGGCCCAAGTGCTTGGGCCCTGCACCCCGTGGGAGACCAGGAGGAAGCACCTGGCTCCTGGCTTCGGATCGGCGCAGCGCTGGCCATGGCGGCCATTTGGGGGCTGAACCAACAGAAGGAAGACCTTTCTCTCTGTCTCTCTCTCTCACTGTCTAACTCTGCCTGTCAAAAAAAAAAAAGTAATGCAGGGAAGGCCAAGGAAGGGGTCAGCTTTGACTCTGAAGTGCCTGGTAGTCTTCCCTGAATGCTTTCATGGCATCCTCTCTTCCCGAGCCCTCCCTGGCTCCCTACTTCCTTCTCAGGAGAGCAGTGGCCACGGCAACCACTGGGGAAGGGCATTTGTGAAGCCTTCCAGATCGTAAATGCTTTCTACTACACCTCTCTGCCCCCAGAGGGTTCTGGAAATTCACTGCAGACGTAGACACCAGGAGGCGGTGCATTGTGACACAAAGAGCTGGTGTGGATGGCAGGCTTGCTGCGTGAGTGTTGTGCGTGCATGATCTTATCTATCCTCACTGTCATTATCCCCACTTCACGGATGAGGACACTGAGGCACAGAGGGGCTGCGAGCTTGCCTGAGGTCACACAGCAGTGGCTAAGCCAGTCTTTGGCAAAGGTATCTGACTTCATAGCTCCCCCTTCTGGCCACTGTGTTGTCTTGTCCTCTGGATGCTAGCATGCCATTTGCAGCTTTGCTTGTGATAATGGGAAACTAGTAACAGCCATCAGGATGGGAGTGATGAAATATATCTCTGCACATCCTTTGGAGAAAGTGGTTTTAAACGTCTTTAAGTATCGCCATAGCCAAAGGTGGTAACGACCCAGGTGTCCACCAGCAAGATGGCGGATAAACACAACGTGGTCCATCTGCACAGTGGAATGTCATTCAGCCTCACAGAGGAAGGGAGCTGACACCTGCTGCAGCATGGATGAATGATGGGGACGTTGTATCAAGTGATAAAAGCCGGCCACAGGAACATTGTGGGATCCAACCTGTGTGTGAGGTACCTCCAATAATCAAAGTCCTAGAGACAGGAGGCAGAATGGTGGTTATCAGGGGCTGAGGAACAAGGGAATGGGGAGTTAGTGTTGTTTAATGGGTTCTGAAAAATTCTAGAGATGGATGGTGGTGAAGGCGGCACAGCCTTGTGAGTGTACTTAATGCTTTAAGTGTGTGCTTAAAATTGTCACGATGGTAAATTTTACTTTATATGTATTTCACCACCATAATCACACACACACATGCATGCACACACACACACGTGCACCTGTAAGATATCACAGGGAAAAACTCTTCAGGCTCATTATTAAATGTGCGATCCTATGCACCCATGGCCTTGGTCCTGGCTAATCAAAGTCTCAAGTGTAGTCCTGAGCTGGCACCCTCTAGGAACTTGTTAGAAACCCAGGGTCTGGGGCCCTGATCCACATCTGCTGAATCAGCACCTTATCTGCCCCAGGCAGTTTTCATGCATGCTAAAAATCTGAGATGCGCTGCTCTGGGACGGGCGCACTTACACAGCCATAGATATTCTAGAAGGATACCTGAGGAAGTGCTGTGCTTCCAATCCTAGAGAGTCCCTCAAAGACCCATGGGTTAAGGGCATGTTTCCCGAGGTCTTCTGTTAATGGTCGATGGGGCCATGTTAATGGATAATGGGTGAATGTTAAATGTTAATGTAGGGGCCGGTGCCGTGGTGCAACAGGTTAAAGCCCCAGCATCCCAAATGGGCACTGGTTCGAGACCCGGCTGCTCCACTTCCGATCTAGCTCTCTGCTATGGCCTAGGAGGGCAGTAGAAGATGGCCCAAGTCCTTGAGCCCCTGAACCCACATGGGAGACCTGGAGGAAGCTCCTGGCTCCTGGCTTAGCCTTGGTCCAGCTCCAGCCATTGTGGCCATTTGTGGAGTGAACCAGCAGATGGAAGACTTCTCTCTCTCTCTCTCTCTCTCTATATATATATATATATATATATATATAAAACTCTGTCTTTCAAATATTTTTTTAAAAGTTAATGTTGGAAGATGAAGCCTTTGGAAAGAGATTGGGTTGGGTTAAGCCACTGGGATGGAGCCCTTGTGATATAATCATGGGGACTTGGTAAAGAGAGACAGGTGGACATGGAAGACAATCGTGTTCCAGTCTCTGCTTCCTGGCCCACCACGTGAACCTTCCTTCCCACCTGTTCTGCCACCCACCACTCTCAAAAGACACAGGACCGACAGGGGCATCCAGGCTGGGACTGTGGACCTCCAAAGCCGTGAGCTGAAACAAACCAAATTCTTGACACAAAGTCGACCGACACAGAAGCCTGAGCCTGGTTTCTTCTGGGGAAGAGGACTGGGTAGAAATGGAGTTGGTTTTTAAAAGTTAATAAATTAATTAACCAGGGAGGCAGAGGGAGAGAGTGAGCGAGCTCCCATCTGCTGGCTCACTCCCCTGATGCCTACATGGCAGGGACGAGGTTGAGTGGAAGCCAGGAGGCGGGAATGCCATCTGGGTCTCCCACGTGGTGGCAGCGGGGGCCCAGTGACTTGAGCCATCACCTGCTGCCTCCCCAGGTGTGCATTAGCAGGGAGGTGGAGTCAGGAGACAGAGCCGACTATGGAACCCAGCTACTCTGATGTGGGATGCGGGGAGCTTAATCAGCATCTTAACTGCCAGGCTAAACACCCACTAGCAATGGGGAGTTTTGAGGGAAAGGGATAGTTTTCCCTCTTCATTTTGGACCCTTCTGTCGTGTTGGACACTTTTAACCTGGGCATCCATCACCTTCGCCGGAAAGCACAGCAGTGGCCGCGTCCCGCTGCCGACCGTGAGCTCTCTGCTCAGCACGCTGCAGACTTCCGTCTGTGACATGAAGATGGCCACGGGCTTGCAGCAGCATCGTGACAGTCATCCTGATGAGCGGGAGGACTGGGGCCCGGAGTGGGTGAACATTAACTCCCCCTCGGACCAGCCGCACCCAGGTCACGGCTCTGCCTTGACCCTGGGACACACTGACCTCTGCACGATGTGACTTTGAGAAAATGACCTGGCTCCCTGCGGTTTCAAACCACGGTCCATTCACGTTTCTTCCCTTGCGGAACACCAGAGGCCGGGTTTCAACCTGTGTTTATTAGAGCTTGTTTGAAAGCAGAGATAAAGAGGGGACCCTTGGTATCAAATGATACTCAGAAAGCCAGACTGCATTTGCAATCGGTTGGGATCCTGAATGTATGTACCACCTACAGCAGCCAAGCCTTCCCAAGGGAAAACACGTAAGGTGACAGGAAGGGAAGACGGGCTGGCACTGTCACGTGGAGCGTCCCATATCAGGGCACCCATTCAAGTCCCAGCTACTCTGTTTCAGATGCAGCTCCCTGCCAATGCACCCTGGAAAGCAGCTGAAGACGGTCCAAGTCCTTGGGCGCCTGCACCCACGTGGGAGACCAGGATGGAGCTCCAGGTTCCTGCCTTCAGCCTGGCCCAGCTCTGGCCATGTGGCCATCTGGGGAGTGAACCAGTGGATGGAAGATCTGTGTGTGTGTGTGTCTGTGTGTGTCCCTCTCTGTTACTCTGCCTTTCAAATAGATATATTAAAAAGAAAATAGCAGTGGCATATGTTCAAATATATGAGGGCTTCAAAACCAGCTGGCTTGCAATTTCTTGGCATTTCTCATTGCATATTATATATAGCGTATAATTTACTAAAATAGCAGGGAACATTTATTTTACATAGTTTTGCTATTTAAGGAAGAGAAGGACTTGAGGAAATAGCTGTCAACTTCAAGATCCTGTTGGCAGCAATGTGATTTTATGAAATTTATCTCCGGACTTCCAGTGAGGGCCTGTGACTTGATGAGGGCATTTGAGAGGAGGAAGTTCTTCTCTCTCTCATCTGAGCTTCTGGAGGTTCATCCCTTGAGCTCACGAGTCTGTCCGTCAGCAAGGGAAGCTTCACCCTGGCTGTGTTACCATTTTGAATCCCACATGGACCACCGAGGTCGCTCACAGGAAAGCAGCAGACCCAACTCCAGCAAATAGATGGATTTGAGTCTGTTTATTTTGTTTTTAGAGATTTATTTATGTATTTGAAAGGCAGAGTGACAGACAGAGAGGGAGGGAGGGAGAGACAGAACTATCCCCCAAATGTTGCAACAGCCAGGGCTGGGCCAAGCAGAAGCCAGGAGCCTGGAACTCCATCCAGGTCTCCTACATGGGTGGCAGGGGCCCAAGTGCTTAGGCCATCTTCTACTGCCTTCTCAGGTGCATTAGCAGGGAGCTGGACAGGAAGCAGAGTGGCCAAGACTCAAACTGTTGCTCTGATATGGGATGCCTGTGCCTTAAGCAGTGACATAACCTATTGCATCACAACACAGGGCCCTGATTTGAGTCTGAATCCCCTGCCCATGCTATTATGCAACTGTGCGACCCTAGAGAGGTTGCTTCATCTCTCAGAGTCCGGATTTCCTCATCTATAAAATGGAGATGGTAATTCCCACCTCACAGGGTTGCCATGGAGATGAAAGGAGTCCCTTGCAGAGAGCACCTGGGCACAAGCCATTCAGTATTTTAAATAGCATCTACTGGGGGCTGGCTGTGTGCTGAGTGCCGGGGTACAAAGAGGACATGATAGACACGGTCCCTGCCCTCCGGAAGTGTATGCTCTGGTCAAGGAGATGATTGACAGACAAATCAACTAATGCAACATTATACTTAAGCAAATGATTGCATTTTTAAAATTTATTTGACAGATAAAGTTAGAGAGAGACAGAGAGAGACAGAGAGAGAGACAGAGAGAGAGAAAGGTCTTCCTTCCATTGGTTCACCCCCCAAATGGCCACTGCAGCTGGAGCTATGTTGATCCGAAGGTAGGAGCCAGGTGCTTCCTCCTGGTCTCCCAAGTGGGTGCAGGCGCCCAAGCACTTGGTCCATGCTCCACTGCCTTCCTGGGCCACAGAAGAGAGCTGGACTGGAAGAGGAGCAGCCGGGACTAGAACCCAGTGCCCATATTGGACACTGGTGCCGCAGGCGGAAGATTAGCTAAGTGAGTCACGGCGCCAGCTCCATGATTGCATCTTGAGAAGGAAGCAAGCAGGGTGCTAACATAAAGAGCATTTGGAGCAGGGAGTGGCCAGAGAAGAGCTTCCAGGGGAGGATGAGGTCAAGGGGACAAGGACAGTCACACACAGAGGGGAAGAGTAGAGAGAACGGCTGGTTTGAAGGCTGGGTGGTAGGACCAAGGAGCAGCGGCTAGAGAACCTGGACCATGCAGGGCTCCAGAGACTGGGGTGAGGGTTTCGCTGTTGTCCTGAGACCAATGGTCTGCCATTGAAGAGTTTTAAGGAAACGCGAGAGGCTGGAAGATGACCACAGTTGAGTTTTGAGTGTTGGGCAGGCTCTTTCCTTCTCAGGAGCCAGATAGAGGATGGCAAGGAGTTTGGCACAGTGGGTAAGCTGATGCTTTGGACACCCACATCTTCTGTCAGGATGCCTGGTTCGAGTCCTGGCTCCTTCACTTCCCATCCAGCTTCCTGCTAATGCATGTTCTGGAAGGCAGCAGGTGATGGCTCAAGTGGTCCCTGCCATCTGCCACCTGCCACCAGGATTCAGTTCCTGACTCCTGGCTTTAGCCTGGCCCAGCTCCAGCTGTTGCAGGCATTTGGAGAGTGAACCAGTGGATCTGAACCAGAGCTCTCTCCATCTATCTCTCAAATAAGAAGAAAATAAAGAAGTAAAAATTTGAAGAAAAAAAAAGAACTTCATTAAAGAGAGTCCAGGAAATGATAGCTATGGAAGGTCTATGCTGTGCTGTGTTTACAAACCCCCAGGTCCCAAGAAGAGGGGCACGTGGGGATCCACCAGCGTTGGTCAGGAAGCAGAGGCAGAGGGGCTGGGCAAGAGCTTTTGTTGTGGCTTCCATGGAAAGAACCAGGTGCGGAGAGTAAGCAGGTTTAGCACCGGCCAGCCTGAGTGATTGCATCAGACAGTGGGGGCAGAGGAGCTGTCCCGGCCGGCAGGTGCCTGGTTCTGGACAGAACGGATGTGGCCCAGCATCTGGGGGTCCTGCGGAAGCCTGAGAAAGGAGTTGGCTGGGGATGTGGGGCTCTGGATTGGTTGGTTTGCATCTGCAAGGCCCGCTGGCAGGACAGCTGGTTGCTATCTCTAGGAATTAGTTAATTCAGGGAATGACAGTCCATCCAGGGTCAGCGAGACCCCAAGATGTGAAAACATCAGCATACAGAAAAGCTAAGGTGTGGTGAGGATGGGGAGACAAGCAGAGGGGAAGAGGGTGGAGGCTGGTGGGCAGGGGGGAGGGGACAGTGGTTTGCCCAAAGTGGGGTGCAGAGTTGGAGCTTTTGTTAACTGTTAGTCCCCTCTCCCTCGACACCCTTCCACTTAGCAGAGGAAACCCTCACCACAGGGGGCTCATGGGCAAGGCTGACCCCTAGACAGCTGAGTTATGACAAGGTTCCTCCTTGTTTGAGGAATTCAAACAAAAGTACTGATGCCAGTGCCCTCAGTCTTGTCCCAGATGCCCTGCTTGTGTGGCACTGGGGCTTCTCTGGGGCCTGAAACCTACTGATGGAGGAGCTTAGATGCTATGCGCTTGGAGCAGCACCTGTCAAGGTCACAGGCACTGGAGGGCTTGCTTTGCCTCCTTCAAGACAAGAACTGGGGCACTCTCTGGCCTGTAGGATTTGAGTCTTCTCAGAGGCTGCTCCTCTGCTTTCCAAAGGGTTGAGGTTCTGCCACGTGAAAGAGGGTGCTTGTTCAACTTGGACTCAGAATAGAACTTGAACTTCTATGTATAAGGAAGAGGGGAACAATTTCAGCTCAATACAAGGAGGAGAAACAGGCTGCTTTAGGAGGCCCGGGAGGCACTGCAGGAGGTATGGGTATCGTGTGGCCGTTCAGGAGTAATGATATGGAATATTTGTGCATCATTTCAGCACGCCAGGCCCAAGCTGGAATGCCATAAACTACTTAGGTAATGTCCTCACACTCTAAGAAGGACGTGGTATCAACACAGCTCCAGTAAACTGAGTCTCAGAGAAGTCACGCCACTTGGTTCACATCCCCTAGACAGTATCTAGTGTACTAGGGCCCTAGCACAAGTAGCCCCCAAATTCAGGATCTTATGCGATCAGCCAATGCTTCTCTCTTTTATTTTTTGAGCCACAGAGAGAAACAGTTTCCAAATGACTACAACAGCTGGAGCCAGAGCCAGGAGCTAGGGCATGGTCTGGGTCTCTCATGCTGGCTGCAGGAACTTGGCCAAGGACTTGTCTCCTGGGGTCTGTGTTAGCAGGAAGCTGGAGTCATGAGCTGGAGCCAGGAGAGCCAGACATGCTGAGTGTAGTAACCACTAGGCTTAATAGCTATTCCCTCAGCCAAAACAACCACGAGGGGACTGATCAGAATGCTGATTTGGGCCAAACTCTAGACTGAATGCTTTTGGATCCCTGTAGAGCGGAGCCCAGGAATCTGAGTTTTAATAAGATGCTGATGGCCACAAGAGTTTGAAAGCAATCGCCGAATGCTCTCCTGCCCTGAACTGGGGAGATGGGATGAGAAAAGTGGCTGTGATGACCTGTGAGGTCCACTCCTGAGCAGCTACAAATCTGCAAAGAAGGGAAATTTGAATTTTCTATGGATTTTATTTATTTCCTTTCACTTCCATCAGCCTGAATGGCACTGAGCTTGTTCCCTGTAGAGTGGACCTGCAGAATCTACTCTGGGCAAAATGTAACGCTAATAATAAATGATAGGTAACGTCCATGAAGCCTTTGCCAGGTGCCGGTCACTCCGCTAAGTGTGTCGTGAGCATCACCTCCAGGACGCTGATGCCATAGAAAGTGGGGCCAGGGTATCCCCACTTGGCAGAGGATGAAACTGAGGCCTACAGAAAACCAGCTTGCTCAAGGTTCCCTCCCAAGCTGGCAGGAAAGTTAGGATCTGAACTAGGTCTGCTTGAGCAGAGAGCCAGCACACTTGGGCATTCTCTGATATGTGTCAGGGCACGCAGGGCAGGGGCAGAAGGTAACTCTTCAGACTGGAAGGAGACACCGCCTTGCTACACCTCTCTAACTAGTACGATTTTGCAACATATTCATTCATGTGTCAGTTCAACCACCATGCAGTGGAGACTCCTTCTGTGTCACACTGACATGGGGAACTGACAAGGGTACACTGAGGACCGTGGAGGTGTACCTGGCTGAGAGGACAGGTGCCAGGGTCCCAGGAGGACTAAAGCCGAAGAAGTGAGGTTTGAAGAGAGAGCTGAAGACGCTGTAGAAATAGTAACTGAAGGCAGGGTGCTTGGCCTGGTAGATAAGGTGCAAGGGTCTCATCCACATCAGAGTATCTGGGTTCAGTTCCTGGCTCTGGCTCCTGAGCCTGGCTTCCCACCAATGGAGACCCTGGGAGGCTCAAATGATTGGGTTTCTGCCACCCACATGGGAGGCCTGCATTATGTTTCTGGCTCCCAGCTACAGCTGTGTTCCTGCCCCTGGCTGTTGTGGGCATTAGGGAGTGAACCACTATGTGGGGGACCTCTCTCTTCCTCTCTGTCTCTAACTCTCAAACAAACAAACAAATAAATATGTTAAATGATGAGTATATGAAGCAGTGTGTCTGTTAACTGTCTTGATTGAGCCATTTCCCAACAAAAACATATTTCGACATTTGTGCGTTTTAAGTATCTACAAGACTTATTTGACAAAAAATTTAAGAATTTTCATTTCTTCACATGTAGTTGAAAAGTATAGAGACACAGATCTCTCATCACCAGTTCACTCCTAAAATGTGTGTGATGGCCAGGACTGGGCGAGACCAAAGGCAGGAGCTGTGAACTCCATCTAGGCAGAGACCCAGCTACTGAAGCCATCCCCTAGGGTGCACGTTAGCAGGAAGCTGGTGTCAGGGGTGGAACCAGGACTTGAACTCAGGCATCCTGATGTGGGGTACAGGCGTCCCAAGCAGTGTCTTAACTGCTATGCCAAAGGCCCAGTTCTAATCAGCAAGTCAAGCTGCCATTTCTCCAATCTCCCTGATTTAGTTAAAGTGGAATGAGGGAAACAGGGAAGAAGCGAAGCTATGTCTGGTCTTCCCAGGTGGACTCAGCTCTTGCACGGCTGCTACGGAATGTTGCTGGTCAGCACAAGTAGAGGGCAGAGTGGAAGAGCTGAGCTGAGCTGAGCTGGGAGTCATGGGAGAGTTTTGAGCAGGGAGGGGCCAGGTCTGAATTTAAAGAATCCCTCTGGCTGCTGTGTTGAGAAAGGGCTACAGGGAGTCAAGGGCAGGCGCAGGAAGACCATCAAGGACAGAACAGCAATCTGCCCCAGTGAGAGAGCACCAGACCCTGAGCTGGGGGTCATGGTATAGAAGGAGAGAAGGGATTAGAGTCTGGGTGCAGATTAAAGGCAAAACCAGTAGGATGGATCAAAAGTGAAATGTGAGAGGAGTGTAGGAGGAATACCAAGTTTTTGACCCAAGCGGCGTGGCTGGCACAGCCATCAGTTTTTATGGGAGAGAATAAGAGAGGAGCAGAGTGGAGCCACAATCAAGTCCAAGTCTGGACGTGTGTCATCACAGCAAGTGTTCCTCAAGGGAGACTGTGGATTGCAGGTGCTTTACCACCTGAACAAGGTGGAGACTAAGGGGAGAAACCAGAGTGGAGAAGGCAATGACTCCAGCACCATCAACTGAGCCCTTACACAGAGCCAGGCACCTCCCATCAATGATTTCCCCAGTCCTCACAAGAGCCCGACCATGCAGATCACGCCTCCAACTTTACAGATACATAGCCTGCCTTGGGGAGATGACATCACTGACCCAAGGCCACCCAGCCGGTAAGAGGCAGGACCAGAGTCTGAACGTGGCTTGCCTGACTTGGACCCCACATTTTTACTTCTGCTGCAACTGAAACTCAGGGGGAAGATTCATTCACACGCTGGACTTCAACTCTATCTTGAAAGACAGGGCAGCTGGCACCATGGCTCACTAGGCTAATCCTCCGCCTGCAGCGCCAGCACTCCGGGTTCTAGTCCCGGTTGGGGCACCGGTTCTGTTCCCGGTTACTCCTCTTCCAGTCCAGCTCTCTACTGTGGCCGGAGAAGGAAGTGGAGGATGGCCCAAGAGCTTGGGCCCTGCACCCACATGGGAGACCAGGAGGAAGTACCTGGCTCCTGGCTCCATAGCAGCCACTTGGGGGGAGGGGTGAACCAATGGAAGGAAGACCTTTCTCTCTCTCTGTTTAAAAAAAAAAAAAAGACAGGGCTTGTAATAAAGGAGACAGCGGATTGAGCAAATGCAGAATGAAGCCTCAACTCCTTGTCATGTACTTCAAGACCCTGTAAACCCTGGTCCCTGCTGTCCTCTGCAGTCTTCCCTTGAGCCACTGTTCACTAGGCTCCAGTACCCAATTCTGAGACACATCAAGCTTTTTCCCAATTTAGAGCATTTTTTTTATTTTTATTTTTTTGACAGGCAGAGTGGACAGTGAGAGAGAGAGACAGAGAGAAAGGTCTTCCCTTGCCGTTGGTTCACCCTCCAATGGCCGCCGCGGCCGGCGCACCGCGCTGATCCAATGGCAGGAGCCAGGTACCTATCCTGGTCTCCCATGGGGTGCAGGGCCCAAGCACTTGGGCCATCCTCCACTGCACTCCCTGGCCACAGCAGAGAGCTGGCCTGGAAGAGGGGCAACCGGGACAGAATCCGGCGCCCCTACCGGGACTAGAACCTGGTGTGCCGGCGCCGCAAGGCGGAGGATTAGCCTAGTGAGCCACGGCGCTGGCCAATTTAGAGCATTTTTTTAAAAAACATGAGAAAGAGAGAACACTCCCATCCATTGGTTCACTCTCCAAATGCCTGCAACACTTTTCAAATGCCTGGACCGGGGCGGAAGCCAGGAGGTGGGCACTCCATCCAGGTCTCCCACATGGATGATGGAGACCCGAACACTTGCGCCATCACTGCTGCCTCCCAGTGTGTCTGCATTCCAGGAAGCTGGAGTCAGAAGTGGAGCCAGGACTCGAGCCCAGGCACTCTGCCAAGGGGTGTGGGTGTCTCACCCAGAGGCGTATTTAACTGCTGCGCCAAATGCTTCCCCCACCCACCCCTCCAACTTAGGGCTTTTTTTTTTTTTTTTTGACAGGCAGAGTGGACAGTGAGAGAGAGAGAGAGAGACAGAGAGAAAGGTCTTCCTTTGCCGTTGGTTCACCCTCCAATGGCTGCCAGGGCCGGCGTGCTGCAGCCAGCGCACCGCACTGATCTGAAGGCAGGAGCCAGGTGCTTCTCCGGTCTCCCATGGGGTGCAGGGCCCAAGCACTTGGGCCATCCTCCACTGCACTCCCTGGCCACAGCAGAGAGCTGGCCTGGAAGAGGGGCAACCAGGACAGAATCCGGTTCCCCGACCGGGACTAGAACCCTGTGTGCCGGCGCCGCAAGGCGGAGGATTAGCCTACTGAGTCGTGGTGCTGGCCTTCAACTATGGCTTTTGCTCATAAAGTTCCCTCTGTCTGGAATGCTCCTCATCCATCTCTTTTTCCTGGATGGCTCCCACACACCTCTGGGAGCTCAGCTCAAACGTCACTTCCTCCAAGACATTTTTTTTTCCTTGTCTTCCATCCGGATCTGGCTCCTTGCACTACCTCAATCTTCTACAACACTTTAAGGAATTCTCATAATTATTCTTGCAATGATGCATTCAATGTCTGCCTCTCCCACTACACCAGTGCTAGCCGACAGAGCTTCCTGTAATTATGAAAATGCTCTTGAGGCTGGCACTGTGGTGCAGTAGGCTAAGCCTCTGTCTGTGGCACCAGCATCCCATATGGATGCCAGTTCGTGTCCCAGCTGCTCTTCTTCCAATCCAGCTCTTTGCTATGGCCCGGGAAAGCAGTGGAAGATGGTCCAAGTGATTGGGCCCCTGCACCCACATGGAAGACCCAGAAGAAGCTCCTGGTTCCTGGCTTTGGATCAGCCCAACTTTGGACATTGTGACCTTTTGGGGAGTGAACCAGTGGATGAAAGATCTCTCTCTCTCTCTCTCTCTCTCTGTTTCTCTCTCCCTCCCTCTCTCTCTGTAACTCTGCCTCTCAAATAAATAAATAAATCTTAAAATAAAATGCTCTGGACTATGATATCCAGTAGATTCACCACCAGACATAGGTTCCTACTGGGCATCTCAAATGTGGTTCATATGGTTGAGGGACTTATTTTTTTTTAAAGATTTATTTATTTATTTGAAAGAGTTACACAGAAAGAGGAGAGGCAGAGAGAGAGAGAGAGAGAGAGAGAGAGAGAGAGGTCTTCCATCCGATGGTTCACTCCCCAATTGGCTGCAACTGCCAGAACTGCACCGATCCGAAGCCAGGAGCCAGGAGATTCCTCTGGGTCTCCCATGCGGGTGCAGGAGCCCATGGACTTGGGCCATCTCCTACTGCCTTCCCAGGCCACAGCAGAGAGCTGAATTGGAAGTGGAGCAGCCGGGTCTCGAACCGGCGCCCATATGGGATGCCAGCGCTTCAGGTCAGGGCATTAACCCGCTGCACCACAGCGCTGGCCCCGGGACTTATTTTTTTTTTAATTTCACATGTTTCATATTATACATGATACTATATAAATTATTTCCTTTCTAAATTAAATTATCTTTAAATAGCCACAGGTAGCTGGTGACCGCTATACTAGACATTGCAACTTTGGACTTAGAGCTCCTTAAGGGCAAAAATCATTCTACCTCATTCAGCTGTAGAATCCTTTGTATGTAGGCAGCTCCCTCAGTAAATCACTGAAGGAATGAATGAATGTGGTCTGCAAAAGTTACTTTCAAGAAAGTGTCCTAGAAGGAAGAAAACTAGAAAAGTCTGAGTTGCACAAGACCAAATTTAAGGTAGAACTGGATGTTAAGTCTCTGCCTCCTACTCTCCTGTCCGTGGGACCATTCCTGAGTGGACAGCCAGTGAAAGACAAGGGTTACTTGTGGTCTCAAATGAGCCAACCCAGAGCAGTGCAAAGGTGCCCCCAAGTGCAAGGAAGGACTGTTTTCTTAGACGCCCTCATCCTCTTCACCCCTCCCCCAACCCTGTAAACGACTTAGTGGTTTATAATCTATTAACACTTGGCCTCCCATGGGACTGAGTCTGTTCCAAAGTCCACTCTTGCCAACCCTCTACAAAGCACTGTGAATCTTTTTTTCCAACCATATTGCTCTCAGGAAATCTGCTGCCTACAATATGTGCATAATGTGCACAGGGTGTGGTTTCAAAAGCATCTTAAGTCGTGATTTGTAACCCACTCAGATTCACATACCCATTCTTTTCACTTTACTTTTTTAATATATAAAAATTGAAGACAACACATTTCAGGGCTAATTCTGATTTCATTCAAATATAGGCTGTGGTTTGCAGATTGCAGTTTTGGGGAGTCCAGCATAGCAAAGACACCTATTTTGTTTTCATAAATTATTTTTCAGGTGTGAAATAGCAACAATAGCTGATAGGTGTTGAGTGCTTTGTGTCTTGCAAGAATTTAACATGTATTATCTCAGTTTATCATCACAATTCATTTATGAATCAAGTACTGTTTTGGTCCTCATGGTATACAGCTAGGGAAGCTAGGTCTCAGGCTGAATCACTTGTTTGAAGTCAACACGGTCAGCAACTGGCAGAGTCAAGATTTGAACCCAAGTCTGACTCAAGAGCCAATGTTCTTAACTGGCATAGAGTTTGGCCCCTCTAACAGATATTGCATATACTTGTGTCTATAAAACATCAGAAAGAATAATCAAGACACTTGACTCTGGGGACTAGGGTTGGGGCTGGCGAAGAGGATGCCTGCTTTTCATTCTTGCCCTTCTCTCTGATCTTTACTGACTATCTATATACTGTATTGGTCACTACATATTCACATCAAAACTATATAAACACCTATGTTTCAGTAAGTCAGAAAAAACACTCTCATCCTATTTTTGCTATTTTAAATTAGGGTAGGAATTACCATGATAATGTCATGTCTATTTATTAGTAGGTTAAATATATGTGAATCTTTTGCAAAGTTACATGCTCTGGCATTGTTTGAAAATGTGTCTCAGTAAAACTGCAGTTTCAATATGTATTTTTATTCTGAATATTAAATCTCATATTTTCATTTTTGAATTATTTTTTTATTTTGAATTTGGGCTTTGAACATGATATTTATTTTCAGGAAAAACTGGCATGTTTTCTTTGAGATTTACACTCACATATTTACGTTTTTATACACAACCTTTGGATATTTTAACCAGCTACCCTGTTAGCATTTGTGAAATAATGCTGCATTACATAACAAGATATGCCATTTGTGGATCAATTAATAAGAGCTGAAAACTAAAATTTTAAATTCATTAAGATTTTAAATGAAAATTAATTTTGTGCTGATTGGAAAGTAAATATTCCAATCCCTTCAGTACTCAGAGGCTCAGAGAACTGTTATCAGTCACACTAAGAGTCACTTGGGAGAATTCTTCAGTAGCTCAGACACACCATTTTTTAAGTCAAGAAAATGCACACATGCTAACAATAACACATCCTTTCCAACAAACCCAAGTGGAGTCTACTTGTATCATCCAAATGGCTAGTGATGCTAAGAATTAAAACAAAAACCCCCAGAAATGTTCTTTTTAATGCCCCCCTCATACTCTTGGAATTTGCTGAACGAATCACCATCTGCTTGTGGTAGGAAAAAAAATCTGTAAACCCCACCACAGGCCCCTGTTCACTTCCATCGCTTGGTTGTATTCCCCCCAAGATCCTCAGAGCAAATCTGATATCCTTAGAAAATCCCCTTCCTCAGAGGGAAGTGTCTCCCTGATATTTCCAAGACGAGTCTCACTCTAGCTGGCTGTTAAAAAAAAAAAACCTTTCATTCAGAAGAAAGCAAGAGGGCTCAGCGATGGGTGCACAGCCCTCTCATTCACACACTTCATAAACAACAGGACTTGCCCAAGCCTTTTCCTCTGGGAAGAAATCCCAGCCTTTGAGAAACTAGGCTGCAACATCGGTATCCTTCCTGTCCAAAAGCACTTGCAGAAAAATCAGGAATTTCACAGCACAGGAGGTCTGGAGAGGATGGATGTCATCGCATGGACTCGTCCATTCAGTTTACATTTCCAAAGGTGGCTACCGTTTCTTAAATGCACAGACCAGGACACCGTTTAAGATTGAGGGCCATTAAAATGGAAAGTGGAGCCCCGGTAAGCCTCCCCCACCCCCAACAAGATCCTGACAGCTCTGAAAAAAATTGAACTGAGTCAGAGATCCAGAGACTGGGCTGCTGGGGTAGGGAAATGGCTTTCCTCCTCCAGGCCTAATTCCTGCCTCCGAAATCGTTCCCTGTAAATCCAAGAAGCCATGCAGAGACGCCCCCCCTGCAGGCTTTCTTGTTTGCAAAGAAAGCCCGAGTGCCTCTCGCTCGCCCCCAGGATACTCACGGCAGCTGCCTGAGCTGGAATAAGTCCTCCTCCATGTCCGCGCTGCGCCACGACCAGTCCTTCTCATGGCCCTTACATGGTAGTGCTGGAGGACGAGCGCTCGGGGTTTCAGCACCGGGGTACTGGACAGCTCCCGCGCCGCGCGCCTCCCTCGGGCGGCAGCTGCTCAGGGGAGGGAGCCGCCGGGGACCAGCCCACGAGACAAAGCCGCCGCCGCTGGGAGACCGCGGAGAGAGTGGGCGGAGAGGAGGAGGGAGCGCAGAGCAGGCTGCGCGGGGGAGGGGGCGGGCAGAGCTCCCAGGGACCGACAGCCTCCGTGTGGCTGGTGGCCTTGCCGGGTGCCAGTAGGGCACACGGGCCTGGCAGTCGCTAGCGCATAGCTCTCTGGATGTTTATTTTTAGGAATTCATGAATCTTATCCGTATACTATTCTTGAAACCTAGGCTGCTATACCAAAAACAGGGTATGAATAATTTCTGAAAAACGCACTCATGATTTCAGTGACTGCACACTGAGCACCTACTGTGTGCCAGGCAGTGTCATAGGCGCTGGGCTGAGAACAGAGCGAACGGGGCATGTTGTCATCGTGGAGCCGGAATGATTGCAGTGCAATGATTCAAGGGAAGAAATGCAAGTGCACAAGGAGAAGGCCAAAGATCACTCGTTTGTGCATTCAACAAGCATTATGGAGGGATGTCTACAGTCCTGACTCTGGGGAACTGGGGATGAATAAGGCAAAGTCTTTCACCTGCAGGGCCCTTCTTAGAGAGTTCAGGGGCTCCCAGCCCACCTCCCACTAGGATTTTTGCCCATCTTTGGAACTTGAGCTCCATGAGCTGTCACCGATATGTCCCAAAAACCTAGACCCATGACTGGTACAGGGAAGATGCTCTGTGAATACTGAATAAATGAATGGCTCTGGAGTCAAGCTCCGTGTAAGAATCACCTGGTTCCCTCCCAGACCAATGGACTCCAACTTATTTTTAAAGATACCAATTTGTAGATTTATTTGTTTGTTTGAAAGGTGGGG
The DNA here is from genome assembly GCF_964237555.1 of Oryctolagus cuniculus. Taxonomy (NCBI): domain Eukaryota; kingdom Metazoa; phylum Chordata; class Mammalia; order Lagomorpha; family Leporidae; genus Oryctolagus; species Oryctolagus cuniculus. The sequence continues at coordinate 18,111,143 of NC_091452.1, forward strand.
TGACAGAGACACATAGAGCGAACAGAGAGATCTTTCATCTGCTGGTTCACTCCCTACATGGCCACAACAACTAGATCTGGAACAGGCTGAAGCCAAGAGCCAGGAAGTCCATCTGGGGTTCCCACATGGGTGGCAGGGACCCAATTATTTGAGACATCACCTGGTGCCTCCCAAGGTCTACAGTAGCAGGAAGTTGGAGTCAGGAGCCAGAGCAGGGGATTTGAACCCAGATGCCCTGATATGAGATGTGGTATCTTAACGAGTACTTTAACCACCAGGCCAAATGTCTGCTATCCGTTCCAAAGTATCTTTTCTATTTCTTCAAAACATTACCTTGCCTATAAAGGAAAGTATGGATGGTGTTTCAGAGAGAACTAAGTCCTCATCAAGCTTATGGAAGTCAACAGAAAATACTTGAAACCAAGGAAACAAAACCTAGCCATGTGCACACCTTGTTTAGAAGTACAGCAGTACCAAAAAGGGGAGTTAAAATACTGAGGGTGGGGTGGAGAGATGGGGACTGGAGACATTTTTTGAAATTGTAAATTTTGGGGGTGCTAGTTTATTTTGAAGACCATGTACAGGGCTGGTGTTGTTGTATAGCAGGTTAAGCCGCTGCCTTTGTTGCCTGCATCCTATATTTGAGTGCTGGGTTTGAATCCCGATTACTCCACTTCCAATTCAGCTCCCTGTAATGTGCAGGAAGGCAGTGGAAGGTGGACTCCTGCACCCATGTGGTGGGAGGCCGAGATGGAATTCCAGGCTCCTGGCTTTGGCCTGGCTCAGCCCTAGCCATTGCAGCCATTTGGGTAATGAGTGAACCAGTGGATGGAAGATCTCTTCCTCTCTCTCTCTATCTCTCCTTCTCTCTGTCACTCTGCCTTTCAAGTAAAAAAAAATCCTTTTTTAAAAGAAAAAAGTATATGCATATTGTTACCATGATATTTAAAAATACTTGTAGTAAAATATATGTCTAACAAGGTACCACAGTCTGCATGGCTTAAACAGCAGAAATTTAGTTCTCAGAGTTCTGCAGGCTGGAAAGTCCAAGACCAGGGTTCTGGTTCGTTTGGGTTTTGGGGAGAGCACACTGCCGGGCTTGCAGACGTCGGCTGGCTGCTGTGCCTTCACTCTGGCTGCCCTTAGTGCAGAGGGAGAGGAAGCAAGCTCTCAGACATCTCTACCTAGGAGGGCGCTGTCCTCATCGTGGGGTCCCGCCCTCATCTCCCGACATCCTCTAACCCCAGTTACTTCTCAAAGGGCCAGTCTCTGAATACCGTTGCACAGGGGCTAGGGCATCAGTTTCTGCACTGGGGTTGGGGAAGCACAAGCTTTTCCACTTTAGCCATTTCTAAGTGTCCAAGTCAGTGGTGATAAGGGCACTCACAGTGGTATGTAACTGTCACTGATATCTATTCCTGGAAGTTTCTTTTTTAAATGTTTATTTTATTCATTTGAAGTTGGAGTTAGAGAGAGATCTCTGATCCACTGGTTCCATTCACACCCATATGGGACACTGGCATCGCAGGTGGCAGCTTAACTCACTAGGCCACAGCACTGGTGCCCAGAGTTTTTCTTTTGTCATCCTAAAGAGAAGCTCTGTACTCATTCAACAATAACTCCCCATTCCTCTTCCACCCTTGTGTTTTCTTTTTTTAATTAATTAATTAGTTTTCATCTGAAAGGCAGAGTTACAGAGAGAGGGAGAGATAGAGAAATCTTCCATCTGCTCGTTCACTCCCCTGTTGGCCACAATGGCTAGAGCCAAGTTGGGTCAGGCTGAAGCAAGGAGCCAGGAGCTTCACCTGGGTTCTGGGTTTCTCACATGGGTACGGGGGCCCAAGCACTTGGACAGGACTCAAATTGGCACCATATGAGATATCTGTGCTGCAGATGGTGGTTTAACCCACTACACCACAGCAACGGCCCCCAGTAACTTCCGATCTACTTTCTGTCTATTGCCTATTCCACTCATATAGTTGTCCCTTTGTGTGCAGCTTAGTTCACTCAGCATAATGTGTTTTATTGTTTGTTTAAAAAATTTCTTTATTTTTTAAAATAAATCTTTTTTAAGAAAGATTTTTATTTGAAAGTCAGAGTTACACACAGAGAGAAAGAGAGGCAGGGAGAGAAAGAGAAGGAGAGAGAGAGGTCTTCCATCTGCTGGTTCACTCCCCAATCGGCTGTGATGGCCGGAGCTGCACCTATCTGAAGTCAGGAGCAAGGAGCTTCCTCCGGGTCTTCCACACAGGTGCAGGGGCCAAAGGACTTGGGCCATCTTCTACTGCTTTCCCAGGCCATAGCAGAGAGTTGGATCAGAAGAGGAACAGTAATGGCACCCATATGGGATGCCAACACTTCAGGCCAGGGCTTTAACCTGCTGTACCATGGCGCCGGCCTCCTTTTAATTAGTTTTTAACAGATTCAATAGAGTTCATAGATACGATTCTAAGAACATAATGATGTTCCCTCCTTCCCACCCTCCTTTCCTCTCCCTTTATTTTTTTAGTTTTTGAGATTATCTTTAGTTCTTTAAAAGGACCTTTAAAAGCCTACATTTGCTTTTATTTTTTAAGATGTGGCACTATTTGAAAAATATTTTATTTATTGGGGCTAGCATTGTGGTACAAAGAGTTAAGCTTCTGCCAGAGATGCCAGCATCCCATATTGGAGCACTGGTTGAGTCCTGGCTGCTCTACTTCCAATCCAACTCCTTGCCAATGTGCCTGGGAAAGAGCAGAAAATGGCTCAAGTGCTTGGGCCCCTGTCCCCTTGTGGGAGACCCAGATGAAGCTCCTCCTGGCTCTTTGCTTTCTCCCCACCTATCTCCAGCTGTTGCAGCCATCTGGGGAGTGAACCAGCAGATGGAAGAATTCTTTCTCTGTGTCTCTCCCTCTCTCTTTGTAACTCCACCTTTCAAATAAGTAAACAAATAAATCTTTTAAAAATATTTTACTTATTTTAATTTTTTTATTTATTTGAAGCACAGAGGAAGAGAGAGAGGAAGAGAGAGATCTTGTAACTCTTGGTTCACTCCCCAAAAGTCCTCAACAGCCAGAGTTGGCCAGGCCAAAGCCAGGGGCTGGAACTCAGTCTGGATCTCCCACGTGGGTGGCAGAGACACACGCATTTTAGCTGTCACCTGCTGCTTCCAGGCAGGAAACTGGAGTTGGAAGTAGGGCCAGGGGCAGCGCTGTGACATAGAGGGTAAAGCTGCCACCTGTGGTGCCAGCATCCCATGTGAGCGCTGGTTTGAGTCCTAGCTGCTCCACTTCCCACCCAGCTCCCTGCTAATGTGCCTGGGAAAGCACTAGAAGATGGCCCAAGTGCCTGGGCCCATGTACCCACATGGGAGACCCAGAAAAAGCTCCTGGCTCCTGGCTCCTGGCTTTGGATTGGCCCAGGCCATAATGGCCATCTGGGGAGTAAACCAACAGACGGAAAACCTCTCTTTGTCTCTCCCCTCTCTCTCTGTAACTCTTCTATTGCCTTTCGAATAAATAAATAAATAAAATCTTAAAAAAAAAAAAAAGAATGAAAGAAAAAAAGAAAGAGATCCAGGACTTGACCCAGACTCTCTGGTATTGGATGTGAATGTCCCTCGGAGTGTCTTAACCACCACATCAAACACTCACCCCTGCTCTATGTTTAAAGCTCTTTTGAAAATCCAACATTATTCACAAATAAAAAATGTATTTAAAACACACAAAAAAACCAAGCTTTTAAATCAACTTAATATGCTTTACAGAACTAGATAAAAATGTTCACTGTCTATTGAAATTTTTAATTTATTAATGTGGCTATGTATATGTAAAATGGTGTATTACCTAAAACAATAACTCATTCTCAAATGCTCCTTTTCCTCATTACATTTATGGAGCGATTTTGTTCCAACCGTACACATATATCTTTGGCGGCAGTGCCTTTGTCATGCTGGGTCGACTTTTCTATTCACTTAACTCAGTTTTTTCCAGAGCATGTAATCATCACTTCTGTCTCAGCTGTTTGAGATATACCACTTTAAAAAATTGCCACTGTCAGTTCCCATAAAACTTAAACGAAAGGGCTGGTGTTGTGGTGCAGAGGATTAATCCGCCGCTGTGACACCGGCATCCCATGTGGGAGTGCTGGTTTGAGTCCTGGTTATTCCACTTTGGATCCAGCTCCCTGCTAATATGCTTGGGAAGCAGCAGAAGATGGACCAAGTGCTTGAGCCCCTGTCAATCACATGGCCTAGCCCTGGCTGTTGCGGCCATTTGAGGAGTGAGCCAGCAGATGGAAGATTTCTCTCTTGCTCTCTCTAGCTCTCTAGCTCTCTCTCTCTCTCTCTCTCTTACCCCCTCCCTCCCCCCTCCCTTCCTTCTTATCACTATGCCTTTTGAATAAACAAATAAATCTTAAAAGAAACTTAAATGGAGAATTACAATATGCTGTGGCAATTCTACTCCTAGGTAGAAACCCCCAAAGAATTGATGATAGAAATACATAGATATTTGTACACCAGCATTGATAGCAACATGATTCACAAAAGCCAAATGGTGAAATTAACTCACGTGTCCACCCACAGATGAATGTATACAAAAAATGTTGCATATCTGTGCAACAGAATGACACTCAATCCTAGAAAAGAAACAAAATTCCAATAGAGGCTACCAGGGTGAACCTTGAAAACATCACGTTAAGTGGAATAAGCCAGATACTAAAGGTCGGCTATTGCGTGTTTCTACTCATTGGAGGTGCCAGCATATGCAACTTGATAGACAGATGTAGAACAGAGCTTTCCAGGGGCTGGAGAGTGATGATTAACAGTATACGGTTTCTGCCAGGGCTCATGGGAAAGTTACGGGGATGTAGAGTTGTGAGGGCTGCATAGCATTGTAAGTATACTTGATGCCACTTAATTGCACACTTCAACACTGGTTAAATATGGTGGACCTCTGGGCCACTGCTGGGGACATCTGCATCCCATACCAAAATGCCTGGGTTCCAGTCCTGTCTCTGCTTAGCTTCCTGCTACGTGCTCTCTCTGGAGGCAGCGGGCGATGGCTCAGGTACTTGGGTTCCTGCCATCCAGGTGGAAAGCCCAGACTGAGTTCTCTGCTCTTGGCTTTGACCTGGCCTGACCCTGCCTGTTTTGGTCATTTGGGAAGTGAACCAACGGATGGGACATTTTATCTATCTGTTTCTGTTTCTCCTCCTTTCAAACACATTTTAAAAACTTGGCTGTTGGCTAAAAGATTACAACAGTGCGTCTCCCCCAGAGACTGCACATAGAATTAACCCAGTAATGGGTTAATTTCCAAAAGAATTGAGAGCAGGATCTTGAAGAGATCTATGCACACTGGGGTCCTTTGCTGCAGTATTCACAATGGCCAAAAGGCGGGAGTCACCTAAGCATCATCAGTGAATGAGTAGGTACAGCATAGAGTACATGCTTACAAACAGATACTATTTAGCCTTTAAAAATAAGGAAATTTGGGGCCAGCACTGTGGTGTAATAGGTTAAGCCTCTGCTTGCAATGCTGGCATCCCATATAGGTGCTGGTTCAAGTCCCAGCTGCTCTACTTCTGATCCAGCTCCTTGCTAATGGCCTAGGAAAGCCGTAAAAGATGGCCCAAGTCCTTAGACCTCTGCACCTGCATGGGAGACCCTGAAGAAGCTTCTGGCTCCTGGCTTCGGATCAGCCCAGCTCCAGCCATGCGGCCATTTGGGGAGTGAACCAGCGGGTGGAAGATTCTTCATATCTATCTCTCTCTCTCTTTCTGTGTGTGTGTGTGTGTGTGTGTGTCTATAACTCTGCCTCTCAAATAAATAAATCTTTAATGAAAAAAATGAACATTGAGGGTGCTATGCTAAGTGAAATAAGCCAGGCATAAAACAGTGATTCTCCTGATGTTGCTATCAAAGGCAGTCACACGCATAGACACAGAGTGTAGAAGGGGGGGGGGGTGCTAGGGCTTGAGGGTGGGGCAGTGGGGAGCTGCTGCTTGGAGGGGATCAGGCTTAGGCTTTGTGGGATGAAAAGTTTCTGAGGGTCAGGGCTGGCATTTGGCCTTTCAGTTACGACACCCACATCCCACATCGAACGGTCTGGCTCCTGGCTGCAGTGTCCTGATAAAGCAGACCCTTGGTGGCATGGGTGATGGTCAAGTACCTGGGCTCCTGCTACTCACATAGCAGAGCTGGATTGGTTCCCCAGCTGCCCAGCCATTGTAGGCATTTGAGAATCCAGATGGAGTTCCAGGCTGCTGGCTTTGAACTGGCCCCTGCTGTTACAGTTGTTTGGGGCATGAACCAGTGGGTGGAAGATTCTCTCTCCCTAACTCTGCCTTTCAAATAAATAAATCTTATTTGAAAAAAAAAGAGCTCATTCAGCACATGACACTCAAGCTGCATGAGTCATTGCCATAAAAGCGGTGGTGGTCTTTTTTCTGCAATAATGAGGCTCCTAACTTGTGTCTTCATTGTTATTTATTCCAAGTATATTCTCATTTCCCTTGTTAATTTTTGCTTTACTTATTAATTTTTGAGGTGTGCCATTTAATCTTCCACATAGTTATGTTTTCTGTATGCTATTGATTTTTTAATATTTATTTTTATTTATTTGAAAGACAGAGTTACAGAGAGAGGCAGAGACAGAAAGAGAGGTCTTCCATCCACTGGTTCACTCCCCAGATGGCTACAAGAGCCGGAGCTGCGCCAATCTGAAGCCAGGAGCCAGGAGCTTCAGGGTCTCCCACTACTTTCCCAGGCCATAGCAGAGAGCTGGATCGGAAAAGGAGCAGCTGGGACTAGAACCAGAGCCTATATGGGATGCTGGCGCTTCAGGCCAGGGCTTTAACCCACTACGCCACAACAGCACCAACCCCTCTTGATTTCTGATTTGATTCCATTGCCATCAGAGAACACACTTGATACAATTTGAGTCCTTTTAAATTTGTTGCGACTTGTTTTATAGCCTGACATATTAACTATCTTGGAGAATGTTCCCGGTGTATTCTGCTGGGGTCGGGCAGACTGCTGTATAAACACCTATTAGAAATATTTGGTCTCAAGTGTTGCTCAAGTCCTGTATTTCCCTGCTTGTCTGCCTAGTTCCAGCCTGCTGAAGTCTCCGCCTCTACCGTCGGATTGTCTCTGTCTCCCTCCAGTTCTGCCTGTTGCCCCTCTCCATGCTCTGAAGCTCTGTTGTTAAGTGCATGCATGTTCACAACTGTTTTTTTTTTTTTTTTTTTGAGAGGCAGAGTGGACAGTGAGAGAGAGAGACAGAGAGAAAGGTCTTCCTTTTGCCCTTGGTTCACCCTCCAATGGCTGCTGCGGCCGGCGCACCACGCTAATCCGATGGCAGGAGCCAGGTACTTATCCTGGTCTCCCATGAGGTGCAGGGCCCAAGCACTTGGGCCACCCTCTACTGCACTCCCTGGCCACAGCAGAGAGCTGGCCTGGAAGAGGGGCAACCGGGACAGAATCCGGTGCCCCGACCGGGACTAGAACCCAGTGTGCCGGCGCCGCAAGGCGGAGGATTGGCCTAGTAAGCCGCGGCGCCAGCCAATGTTCACAACTGTTATATCTTCCTGTTGGATTGGCCCTTTTTCTCATCATAGAATTCCTTCTTTGTCTCTAGGAACAATTTTTGTTTTTTTTTTTTTTAAATTATTAAGTTATATGAAAGGCAGAGTTACAGAGAGACAGAGGCAGAGAGAAAGAGAGGTCTTCCATCTGCTGGTTTACTCCCCAAACAGCTGCAATGGCCAAAACTGGGCTGATCCAAAGCCAGGAGCCAGGAACTTTCTCCGGGTCTCCCAAGTGGGTGCAGGGGCCCAGGCACTTGGACCATCTTATGCTGCGTTCCCAGGCACATTAGCAGAGAAATGGATCAGAAGTGGAGCAGCTGGTACTTGAACCGGCGCTCATAGGGATGCTGGCGCTGTAGGTGGCGGCTTTACCTGCTATGCCACAGAGCCAGCCCCAGCAATCTTTGTCTGAAGTCTATTTTGTCTGACTTCAGCCTGGTCACTCCATCTCTTTTTTTGTTAGTGTTTGCATGGTACATGTTTTTCCATCTTTTTACTTTCTTTTTTAAGATTATTTATTTATTTGAAAGTCAGAGTTACACAAAGAGGCAGAGGGGGGGGGTCTTCCATCCACTGGTTGACTCCCAAACTGGCCACAATGGCTGTTGCTGCGCCGATCCGAAGCCAGGAGCCAGGAGCTTCTTCTCAGTCTCCCACGCGGGTGCAGGGGCCCAAGGACTTGGGCCATCTTCTACTTTCCTAGACCATAGCAGAGAGCTGGATCGGAAGTGGAGCAGCCAGGACTCAAACTGGTGCCCACATGGGATGCCGGCACTGCAGGCGGTGGCTTTACCTGCTATGCCCCAGTGCAGGCCCCAACCATCTTTTTACTTTCAAACTATTTATGTCTGTGACTCTACAATGAGACTCGTAGACACCACGTCTACCCCCCAATCTGTGTAGTTGGATCTTTTTAAAAATAATCCATTCTTCTAATCCCTGGATTTAAATTGGAGAGCTTAATCCATTAGATTTCCATTGCCATTTTACTATTTGTTTTCAACATGTCTTATGGCTTTTTGTTCCTAGTCTTCCATTACTATCTTCTTTTAAGTGTATATTTTGTAGTTTACCATACAATTTCCTTTGCCATTTCTTTTTTTTGTTTTTTGTTTTGTTTTGTTTTGTTTTGTTTTGTTTGTTTGTTTGTTTTTGACAGGCAGAGTGAATAGTAAGAGAGACAGAGAGAAAGGTCTTCCTTTTGCTGTTGGTTCATCCTCCAATGACTGCCACAGCTGGCGCACTGTGGCCGGCGCACCACGCTGATCTGAAGGCAGGAGCCAGGTGCTTCTCCTGGTCTCCCATGGGGTGCAGGGCCCAAGCACTTGGGCCATCCTCCACTGCCTTCCCAGGCCACAGCAGAGAGCTGGCCTGGAAGAGGGGCAACCGGGACAGAATCCGGCGCCCCGACCGGGACTAGAACCTGGTGTGCCGGCGCCGCAAGGAGGAGGATTAGCCTATTGAGCCGCGGCGCCGGCTCCCTTGCCATTTTTTTCACTAAACGTTTTTAGTTATTTTTGCCATGGTATCCTGGAGATTACCATTAACATCTTAATTTATAACAATCTACTTTGGATTAATATCAACTTAATGTCAATCATATACAAAAACTGTAGTCCTGGGGTCAGCCTGTGGCACAGTAGGTTAAGCCACCACTTTCAATGTGGGCATCCCATATTGGAGCACCGGTTCAAGTCCTGGCTCCTCCACTTTTGATCCAGCTCCCTGCTAATGCACCTGGGAGGGCCACAGAAAATTGCAGAACATTATGAGGCCCATGAGGCCCAGATGGTGTTCCAGACTCCTAGCCTGGCCCCAGCCATTGCAGCCATTTGGGGAGTGAACCAATGGATGGAAAATCTCCATCTCCCCCTTTCTCTCTCTCCCTCCTCCTCTCCCCCTATTCTGCCTTTCAAATAAAATAAATAAATCTTTTTGTATATGTTGATCTTGTACCTTGCAATCTTTTTTAAAAAAAAAGATTTATTTTATTTGAAATGCATAGTAACAGGGAGAGGGAGAAAGTGGGAAGAGAGAGAGAGAGAGAGAGAGAGAGAGAGAGATCTTAACTGGTTCACTCCCCAGTTGGTCAAAAAAGTGGGGACTCAGCCAGACTGAAGGCATGAGATGAGCCTGGAACTCTGCCCAGTCTTCCCTGTGGGTGGCAGGGGCCCAAGAACTTGGGTCACCTGCTGCTGTCATCCAGATTCATTAGCAGAGAGCTGGACTGGAAGTGGAGCAGTGGGGACTCATGGAATGCTGGCATTGCAGGTTGCAGCCACATGCCAGCCCCAATAAGTAAATCTTCACATTTAAAGATATCTAATTCTATGTCTCTTCACTCCCCTCACTTAAGCTGTTATTGTCACAAATTACATTTTTATGCATTGTGTACATATCAACATATATTTATAAATATTGCTTTATGAAATTTTCATTCAAATCATTTAGGAGACAAAAGGGCTAGCAAACAAAAATATGTCGATACTACCTTTTAAAAAGATTTTTATTTTTTTATTTACTTGAGGGGCAGAGTTACAGGCAGAGAGAGAGAGAAAGAGAGAAAGGACTTCCATCCACTGGTTCACTCCCCGAATGGCCACATCAGCTGGAGCACGGCCGATCCGAAGCCAGGAGTCAGGAGCTTCTTCCAGGTCTCCCACATGGGTGCAGGAGCCCAAGGATCTGGGCCATCTTCTACTGCTTCCCCAGGCCATAGCAGAGAGCTGGACCAGTAGAGGAGGAGCCAGGACACAAACCGGTGCCACAGGCAGGGGCTTAGCCTACTGCACCACAGTGCCGGCCCCAGTATTCCTTTTATCTTAGCTTGTGCAGCTCCTTTACTGACGCTCTTGATTTCCTTTTGGGGTTTGAGTCACCGTCAGGGGCCCTTCTCACTTTCGCCTGCAGGATTCTTAGCGGGCATATCTTCTAGAGACAAGACTCTCTGCCTTTTATTTGAAATGTCTTAATCTCTCCTTTGTTTTGAGGGATAGTGCTGCCAGATATAGAATTCTTTTTCTTTTACAACTTTGAAGGTGTCACTCCATCACCTTCTGAACATCATGGTTTCTGGTAAGAAATCAGCTGTAGGGGCCAGCACTATAGCATAGTGGGTAAAGTCGCCACCTGCAGTGCCAGCATCCCATATGGGTGCCGGTTCAAGTCCTGGCTGCTCCACTTCTGATCCAGCTCTCTGCTATGGCCTGGGAAAGCAGTAGAAGATGGCCCAAGGCCTTGGGCCCCTGCACTCTCGTGGGAGACTGAGAAGAAGCTCCTCATTCCTGGCTTCAGATTGGCCCAGCCCCGGCCATTGCAGCTTTTTAGGGAGTGAACCAGTGGATGGAAGAACGCTCTCTCTCTCTCTCTGCCTCTCCCTCTCTCTATAGTTTTGTGTTTCCAATAAATAAATGAAATCTAAAGATAATTTAAAATGAATCTTAATGAAGAATGAGATGGGAGAGGGAACAGGAGGTGGGATGGTCTGGGGGTGGGAGGGCAAGTATGGGGGGTTGAAGAACCGCTATAATCCAAAAGTTGTACTTACAAAATTTATATTTATTAAATAAAAGCTTTCTATAAAAACAAATAAATAAAATCTAAGAGAGAGCGAGCGAGAGAGCTACAGTGTTTGGTGATGTCGAAGGCATGTAGCTTCTTGACTTCCTGGAGAGCCGAAGAATAACATCTGCTTATTACAAGAGTGCTTTTGAGAAAGTTTGGTCAAAACATCAGCAGGAAGCTGCGCAGGAAACCTCTAGAGAGTCCTTCTCCTTGGAGGAGCGTTGTATCTCGCAAAATGATTTTTGTGGGAAGACAGGAGGTGGGGCTTGTGTTCCAGTACACGACCTGGATATGGATCGGTGTTCTGGGCTGTAAACAGCGCTAACAGACCTCACCCTGCCTGCTGTTTCTGAGGGTGGTGTGAGTGGAAGGAGATGCTACAAATGCCAGAACCTAGGACTGGTCCACTTCTGGGGGAAGCGTGGGCGCAGCTCCTGGTCTCAGCACTTCCAAGTGTTCTCCGTTTCTCTATTCCCAGCGCCTCACCATGGATGGAGTGTTTACCTCCGAGGATAATCAGGGTGACTTCAAGTGACGCACAGAAAAAAGATTTACTGCATTTTAATTATCAGACATGGCCACTTGCTTTCAGGTGTATGTTTCTCCTATATGTGAAAGCAACTTTTATTATGACTTTACATTATTTATTTATTCACATTTGAAAGCAGAGAGACAGAGACAGAGAGATCTCCTGTTTCCCAAATGCCTGCAACACTGCAGATTGGGCCAGGCCTAAGCCAGGAGCCTGCAACTGAATCCAGGTCTCCCATGTGGGTGGCAGGGACCCAATTGCTTGAGCCACCACCTGCTGCCTCCCAGGGAGTGCATTAGCAGTTAGCTGGAATTGGGAGTGGGGCCAGGACTTTTTTTGAATCCAGGCACTCCAGTGTGGGATGGCTGATGCAATGCCTTAATCTCTGTGCCAAGGCCCGTCCCCTGAAATGTTTGAAAAGAACTTTAAAGACAGTTGTGTGCTGGAGGTTAGTAAATAAAGTGGTGGAGGTGGAGGCTGCCATGGGAGGGGAGGGTGGTGGAGGTCGGGAAATTGTCGGAGTCCAGGGAAACTGTGCCAGGAATGTGTCAAAACCCAGATTCCTGGGCCACGTTTTGATCCACTTGCCTAGGATGGTGTCGGCAACCCACATTATTAACAAGCAACTTGAGGCCGGTGCTGCGGTTCACTAGGCTAATCCTCTGCGACACCGGCACCCCAGGTTCTAGTCCTGGTCGGGGCACCGGATTCTGTCCCGGTTGCCCCTCTTCCAAGCCAGCTCTCTGCTGTGGCCAGAGAGTGCAGTGGAGGATGGCCCAAGTGCTTGGACCCTGCACCCTCATGGGAGACCAGGAGAAGCATCTGGCTCCTGGCTTTGGATCAGCGGGGTGCGCTGGTCACAGCGCGCAGGCTGTAAGCGGCCATTGGGGGTGAACCAATGGAAAAGGAAGACCTTTCTTTCTGTCTCTCTCTCTCACTGTCCACTCTGTCCAAAAACAAAACAAAACAAGCAACTTGGGATTTTCAGGTAGACGGGGTGAGGCCTAAACCTTGAGGAACGTGGTTTCCAATGTATTGGTTATTATCACATGAGAAATTACCCCACAGTTTAGCATCACTTTTTTTAAAAAAAGATTTATTTTACTTGGAAGGCAGAGTTAGAGAGAGAAACAGAGGGAGTTGGGGAAGAGACTTTCTATCTGCTGATTCACTTCCCAAATGGCCCCAATAGCCAGGGCTGGGCCAGGAGCTTCATCCAGGTCTCCCACCATAACACTGGCCCACAACTTAGCATCTTAGAAGCTGATAGATGGGCCCATGCTGTGGCTCAGTGGGTTAAGCCACTGCTTGCAACTCTGGCATCCTGTGTAAGTAGTGGTTTCAGTCCCAGCTGTTCCGTTTCCAATCCAGCTCCCTGCTAATGTGCCTAGGAAAGCAGCAGAAGATGGCCCAAGTGCTTAGGCCCCTGACACTCACATGGGAGACCTGGATGGAGTTCCAGGCCCCTGGATTTGGCCTGGTCCAACTCCAGCTGTTGTGGCCATTTGGAGGGATCCAGTGGATGCAATCTCTCTCTCTCTCTCTCTCTCTCTCTCTCTCTCTCTCTCTCCTCCCTCCCCCCCTTCCTCGCTCTCTCTGTAACTCTGCCTTTCAAATAAAATCTTTTTAAAGAAAAGAAAGAATTTTATTATCTCACACAGTGTCTGTGGGCCAGAAGTCCAACAGAACCTAGCTGTGTGGTTCAAGCTCAGGGTCTCCCACGAGAGCATAGGCAGCTGTCAGCCAGGGCTCAGTCTCATTCTAAACACGTGTCTGGTGGGGGTGAGCATTTGGCACAGTGGTGAAGACCCTGCCTGGGGCTCGCATCCCTCCTGGGAGTGCCTGGGCTTGAGTCCCTGCCTGCTCTGACTCCGGCTTCCTGTGGATGCACATTCCGGGACGCAGCTGGCGATGGATTGAGAAGCTGGGTCCACACCACCCATTTGGGAGATCTGGACTGACCTCTGGGCTCCTGGCATGGTCTGGCCCAGCTCTAGCTGTTGCAGGTATTTAGAGAGTGAACCAGCAAAGGGAAGATCTTTGTCTGTCTGTCTCTCTTTGACCTTAAAATTCAAATTGAAGGAAAAAAAACAGCTTGCTGGGGCTGGACGACCACTTTCCAGATGGCGCACTCACACAGCTGGGTAGTTGGTCTCAGCGGTTGGCCAGAGGCCTCAGTTCCTTGCCTCATGGACCTCTCCATGGCTGCCTGAGTGCCTCCACCACACAGCAGCTGGCTTCACCCAGAGCGAGGGGTCCAAGGAAAGCAAGCAGAAGCAGCAACGTCTCTTATGGCCTGGCCTGGGAATTCATGTCACAGCCCTCCTACAAGAACCTCTGGGCTGCAAGTGTCAGCCTTGTTCAGTGTGAAATGTGGGTCCAGGGTCTGCAGGGTCCTGGGGCTACTGCACTCAGCTTCTTTTCATGCTGCTGCCACAGTCAATGCTCTCAGCAGACAGTGGGCCATGAACCCAGCGTCTCTGCAGGGAGAGGAGGGGCTTGGTGAGGAATGGTTTGCGACCCCTGATTCCTCATCTGTCAAAGGGAGCTGGCTCCTGAGAGCCCCTCCTGGTTAAGAAAAGAAGCAGCTGTGACTCACACAACTGCATACATCTGTTAGGCTGAGATTCTGACTCCTGATTACAGGATTTCTGTCTGGGTGGGGTTGGGAGGCTCTGAAGTGAGTGCCCTCTTAGTGGAGAAAAGCAGTCCACTAACTGCTGGCTTGTGCCGTTTAGCATCTTGGGGTGGGTGTTGTGGCTCAGTGGGGTCAGCGGCTCCTTGGGATGCCCACATCCACCAACAGAGTACCTAGTTCGAGTCCCAGTTCTGCTTCTGATCCAGCTTCCTGCTAATGTGCACCCCGGGAGGCAGCAGGTGATGGCTCAAGTACGTAGGTCCCTACCACCCACGTGGGAGACCTGGATGGAGTTCCTGGCTCCTGACTTCCACTGGGCATTTGGGGAGTAAACCCCCAGATGGGAGTGCTAGTGTTTCTCTCTCTCTCATTTAAAAATGAGATAAAGCATGCAGTGTGCTGGAAACACCTGTGGAGTGGTTGACCATGGATATTCTATAAATGCCAATCGCTTCCAGTGGTCTGGACTGCAGAGCCCTGAGCAGACTTGCAATGGGAGTGGAGGGCACTCACCCAGCAGGGCTGAAGTGGTGACTCTCAAAGTGTGGACTTCAGGCTCCTTGAGGGTATCCATAGTCCTTTCGGGGGTTACTGAGGTCAAGACTACGACACAGTTTGCCTTCCCTTCTCTCCTTCACTCGTGACTTACCCCAGATGTTTCCCAGGGCTTTCCAGTATCTGATTGGGTCGAGCTTCTGTCTTCTAACAGAACGTTTGCTCCTGCACTCCAGGTTTTTACATGATCGAGGGTTGGAGGTGGGTGGTGGGGTTGATTACAGAGAGACGGGGGGGGGGGGATTTGAAGGCAGAGGTGATTCTCCATTTTGATTGTGGTGTTGGTTACGTGACTGTGTTTATAGAAACTCAGAATTGTAAACTAAAAACAAGCAAACTTTGCCTTGTAAATTATACTTTTATGTAAGGGGTCAAAAACAATTTCTCAATTTCAATTAATTTTAAATGGTTAGATAGAACTCACATGAACAAGAAAACAATTTCAAGGGATCCAAAGACAAAACACTTTGAGAATCACTGAGCTAATATGTTAATTTTTTTTTACTAAAGCAGGTGCAATTACTTGGTCTGGAATTGCAAAAGTGATTACGTGGAAAGGAAAAATCTCTTTGGTGCTAATGCTCCATCAGCAGTGCTGTCCAGTGGGTAGCCAGCCACTGGCCACAGACGGAGCACGTGAAAGGTAGTGGGTGGTCCAAGTTGAGACATACCTAGCACAAAAACATATGGTAAATTATCTCATTGATATGACAGTGTTTTCTTTTTTTTAAGATTTATCTTATTTATTTGAAAGAGTTACAGAGAGAGATAGAGACAGACAGAGAGGTCTTCCATCCACTGGTTCACTACTCAGATGGCTGCAAAGGCGGAGCTGTGCCCATCCAAAGCCAGGAGCCAGGAGCTTCTTCCAGGTCTCCAACATGGGTGCAGGGGCCCAACGACTCAGACCATCTTCCACTGCCTCCCAGGGTGTCCACCAGCAGGAAGCTGAATCGGAAGCACCGAGAAGCCAGGACTGGAAGCAGACACTCAGAGTTGCAGGCGTCCCGGGTGACAATGTAACCACTGCACCGCACGCCTATTCCCGGTAAAACACGGTTAAGAGGTTCACCTCTTGCTTGAGTCTGGCTACAAGTTTAATCACCTGAGTGGGTCTCATTCTATTTGTTTTGAACATCTTTGTTCTGCAGACGCAGACTTGACGGATCTCACAGCTCCCTAGGCACTCTCGAGCTGTATCCAGAGACTTGATACTTTTCCAAATGTCCTGGGCTTCCTGGGATGTGAATGTGGGCGATGCTGTGGTCGGTGTGAACAGTCCATGTGAATAAGGGGCGTGCCATGTTAGCAGTACCCCGGCACCCAAGCCAGCAGTAAGCGTGGCGGCTACGATCGCCGCGGGTGCCCTGCTGATGCTGTCAGAGACGCGCCACCGCCATGGCAGGCCCTCCCTCTCCATCCACTTCCGCTGACCACAGGAACAACTGAACGTGCAAGACCTCACCTTTGAAAAGTGGCCTCCCTCTCCACACTGAAAATCTCAAACCATGGCCCAAGGTCCCTCTTCGGAGCGCTGTGTCTGGGCAAAATCTAAACGAGGAGGACCCGAGGGTCCCGGACCTCCCTTAGCAACCGACGCCGGCGCCCGTTGCTAAGGGGAAGGTAGAACCAGGTCGTGGTCCGTCAGCTATTGGTCTCCGGTGGTAGCTACTTCCGGTCCTCACGGGGACGGGGGGGGGGGGGCGTGCGTCCGTTGGCCTACCTTCCCCCGAGGATCTGGGACGTGGCCGTGGGTTCCGCCGCCTGGGGAGCCCTGGGAGGCTTGGAGCCCTAGGAGCCTTCGGGTCCGGCGGCAGCGGTCGCGGCGGGGGCGGCAGCGGGCCTCAGGCTCGGCCGCAATGCTCAGTTCCCGGGCTGGGGCGGCGATGACCGCAGCTGACAGGGCCATCCAGCGCTTCTTGCGGACCGGGGCCGCAGTCAGGTGAGCTTTGGGGGCGGGGCGGCCGGAGAGGCCAGGATCGGGGTGCCCAGCCGGGCCTCTGGCGGCCTTCTCACGCCCCAGTCGGGGTCCGCAGGCCCGAGGGGGTGCTCCGGAGGCGTCTGCGTCCAGCAGGGTCGGGGGCCCGGGACCGAGGCGGAAAGGACGCAGGCCTCTCGGGGCCTCCAGCAGCCCCAGTTCTGTCTGCGTTCCTCGGGAAGGAAAGTCAGCCCCCGACCCGCGCCGTGAGCCAGGGTGGGCCCCAGCACCCCCAGGGCCACGGTCCTGTCAAAGCCCGAATTCTGACAGTGCTGCCCGTGCCCCCACCCCCCACCGCCCCGAGACTGCCAGGACCCCGCAGTCCTTTGGGGGGACCCCGACCCTTCTGTCCCCCTCCCTGCCCCAGCCAGGGTCCCCCGGTCTGGCCAGGCTCTCCAAGTCGGCCTGGAGGCTCGCTATCCCGCGCGGGGCTCCTCCCCGCAAGCCCCTCCCCTGTTGTCGCTGTCAGAGCCTGCGACCCCCTCCTTCTGTTCACTGCCTCCCCCCACCCCCAGGGCTGGGCAGAGCTGAGCACCAGGCCCCCGCTGCCCACCCTGAATGGCTGAGACCTGTTGCACACGTGGATCCGCCTCCTCTGGAACTGGAGCAGGGCTAACGCACCCATTATCCCAGGGCTGGGCGCCCCCGAGGCTGTCCTGCCCAGGGCCCCCATTCTGTGCGTGGGGAATGGGCTTTGAGGCAGCCTGGCCTGAGCCCCCCTAAGCTCAGCTGGTGGCATGGCCGGGAGGAAAAGCCAGCTGACGCCTCGCCCAGCCCCCCTCCCCCCCTGTCATTTTGCTAACGACTGGAGCTTCCTGGGGTTTTGCCCGCCGGCCAGTCCTGCCTCCAGTCCCATTCCTCCACCTCCAGGACTGTAAGCACGGAGTGGCGAGCCGGACCCCGCGTGGTTTCAGGCCGTGTCCTCTGACGCGCTGTGACCGGCTTGGCCTTGGCTCTGAGTTTGAATCCGCGGGTGGTGGTGGCAGCCGCCTCGTGGGGTTGTTGTTTGCAGAAAGAGATGACGGGGTCACAGTGCCTGGCTCGGGGTGCGTGTGCGTGAACACCTGTGTTTGATGAGAGGGTTTTGAAGCAAAGTGCCCTAGCCCTGCAGGGACAGAATTCTTCAACCTTGCTGGGGACTTCTGGGAGTGTGTGTTGCGTAAAAGCACAGTGATGCAGTGAGAAACCCCACAAGTGGCTTTGATGGGTGAACCTGGAATGAGAAGCCTTCCTAATACAGCAGCTAATGTTTGCTAAGCTCTTACCCCAGCCTGTGCGTCAGGCCTGGTCCGTCCCCACAGCGTCCCTCCGATTGTGCCCATTGTAAAGATGGGGAAGCGGAGGCTTAGGGGGCGAAACAGCAAAGATTGAGCCAGATTCATGTGACTCCACTTTCTTCCTCTTCTTTTTAAAATATTTATGTATTTTATTTGGAAGGAAGAGTTAGAGAGAGAGAAGGAGAGACAGAGATCTTCCATCTGCTGGTCACTCCTCAAATGGCTGCAACAGCGGGGGCTGGGCCAGGCCAAAGCCAGGATCCTGGAGCTCCATCAGTGTCTCCCCCATGGGTCAGAGGGGCCGTCCTCTGCTGCCTTCCCAGGGGCATTAGCAGGGAGCTGGATCGGGAGTAGAGCAGCCGGGACTCGAACCAGCATCCACGTGGGATGCTGGCGTCCCAGGTAGCAGCTTAACCTGCTGTACCACAAGGGCGGCCCCTGACCCCACTTTCCTAACCAAGTTCTGTACAAAATCTATTGATTCTGTCTTAGAAGCACAAAAATGTGTTTGAAATTCAGTTACCAGCTATGACACGAAAAAATGTTGATTGGTGTAAGGGAGAGCCACTGTGATGTCCAGTGACTCTTGGCTGACCTGAGGTCAAAGCCAAGGTCACGTGATCCAGATCCTGGTATGAGGACGTGCTTTGGCTAACTTGGCGGAGGCACTTAACTTTAGAAAAACTGTGTACTGAAAGAATGACTTCAGTGTTCAAGCCTGGAATCAAGAAATCTTTAATTTTTTAAGCACTCATAAGACCCTTTATTGTATACCCTCTCCATGTTTAATATTCTAAAGGAGTTCCTTTTTTTTTTTTTTTTAAAGGTTTTTACTTGAAAGGTAGAGTTACAGAGAGAGAAGAGACAGAGAGAAAGAGAGAGATCTTCTGTCCGCTGGTTCACTCCCCAAGTGGCTACAACAGTTGGAGCTGGGTCAGGCTAAAGCTAGGAGCACAGAGCTCCATCAGGGTCTCTCACATGGTCGGCAGGGACCCAAGTCGTTGGGCCACCTTCTTTCCTCTTCCCACGCACATTAGCAGGGAGCAGGATCAGAAGTGGAGCTGAGGCTGGTGCTGCGGCTCACTAGGCTAACCCTCCGCCTGCGGCGCCGGCACCCCGGGTTCTAGTCCCGGTCGGGGCACTGGATTCTGTCCCGGTTGCTCCTCTTCCAGTCCAGCTCTCTGCTGTGGCCCAGGAAGGCAGTGGAGGATGGCCCAAGTGCTTGGGCCCTGCACCCTCATGGGAGACCAGGAGAAGCACCTGGCTCCTGGCTTCGGATTGGCGCAGCGCACCAGCCGTAGTGGCCATTTGGGGGGTGAACCAACGGAAGGAAGACCTCTCTCTCTCTCTCTCTCTCTCTCTCACTAACTCTGCCTGTGGGGCGGGGGGAAGTGGAGCTGGATCAAAAATGGACTCCAACTGGCACCCATGTGGGATGCCAGCATTACAGGCAGTGGCTTAACCTGCTGTGCCACAGTGCCAGCCCCTAGAATTCCCTTTCTACAGAGAACCCACTAATTGCCAGGCATGAGATACGTCATTGAACAAAACAGACAAGTCCGCGGCCCTCAGAGACAGTGAATCCAGTTGAGAGAGATGGACGAGAGACAGGGGAGCAGTGACCTTGTGTGAAAGGGGGTGAGTGGAACTGGGTACAGCACAGGGCTCCGGATCCCAGGAGCGGAGAAGGCAGGTGCAGGAGCGAGCCAAGCCGGGGGGAGAGTATTCCGGGCAGCCCGGGACTTGAGCGTGGCTGGCGTGGCGTCCGGCGTGCAGGGGGTGGGAGGCCGAGCAGGAGGGCGAGGCTCTGGGAAGGTCGGGCTCCCACTCACGTTTCAATCCTGAAGCCGTGGCGTCCTTCGTGCAGCCGCCCGGTCAGCGGACGTCAGCAGGAGGCCGGGTCCTTGGTGGGGGTTTTGCCGCCTGTGCCGTCCTTGCTGGCGTCCGTGCGTTGGCGTGCGGCGTTTGGGATGCGGGCAGCTGGTAAGCGCGCTTTCTTTTTCAGGTACAAGGTCATGAGGAACTGGGGCGTTCTGGGCGGCATCGCCGCGGCCCTCGCGGCGGGCATCTACGTCATCTGGGGGCCGGTGACGGAGAGAAAGAAGCGCAGGAAAGGTAGGAGCGAGCGCAGCCGGGCCCAGGCCCTGCCGTCGGCCCCTGCGAGGCGCTGCGGGGGCTCCCGGGTTTCCTCTCGCAGCTGCCACGCCCACTCAGGAGCCCACTGTGGTGGAGGGATCTCCACCTGGGGCCCCGCTGGCTGGAGGTGGCGCATGCGCCGTCGTGGCCGCCTTGCCTGCTGTCGTGGACGTGGGAATCGTGTCTTCCGTGGTGTGTCTGCCTGCTCTGACCAGCTGCTAGTCACGGGGGAGCTCCCGCGTTAGGGTCTTCATTAATAATAATTTTAAAAAACTTAAATGCTCGCTTTATAAACAGACATCTTTTTTTTTTTAAGATTTATTTATTTATTATTTGAAAGTCAGAGTTACATAGAGAGAGGAGAGGCAGAGAGAGAAGTCTTCCATCCGATGGTTCACTCCCCAGATGGCTACAAGGGCTGGAGCTGAGCCGATCCGAAGCCAGGAGCCAGGAGCTTCTTCCAGGTCTCCCACGTGGGTGCAGGGGCCCAAAGACTTGGGCCATCTTCTACTGCTTTCCAAGGCCACAGCAGAGAGCTGGATTGGAAGAGGAGCAGCCGGGACTAGAACCTGCGCCCATGTGGGATGCCGGCACCACAGGTGGAGGATTAACCTACTGCAACATGGCGCCGGCCCCTATCTATTTATTTCAAAGATTTATTTATTTATTTGAAAGGCAGAGTTACAGAGAAGCAGAGACAGAGAGAGAGAAAATCTTCCATTTGCTGGTTCACTCCCCAGATGGCTGTAATGGCCGGAGCTGAGCTGATCCAAAGCCAGGAGCCAGGAGCTTCTTCCGGATCTCTCATGTGGGTACAGGGGCCCAAGCACTTGGGCCATCTTTCACTGCCTTTCCAGGCCATAGTAGAGAGCTGGATTGGAAGTGGAGAGGCCGGGACTCAAGCCAGTGCCCAATTGGGATGCCAGCACTGCAGGTTGTGGCTTTACATGCTGTGCCACAGTGCCAGCCCCAGAACTTTTATAATAAGAGAGTTTTTTTAGAAAGATCTTCAGTAGTAGAGGGACGTGTGTCAGATCTCATTTGTCCCTGCAGAAAGTCTGATCAGAATGGGTACAATGGTGTCTCTCTCAGTGATTACTTTTTTTTAACTTATAAAATATATTTTTGACAGTTATCATTCATAAACAATCATTGACAAAGACACAAACTGGACTAAATTGTCGTCATTCTTTGTGGGATGTTTACAATACAGTTCCAATTTTTTTGAGAACAAAGAAACAGAAATACAGGAGTTCCTTTTGCAGAGCATCCTTTGAACTCCTGACCATCATTTATAGAAGAGAATTTAGGGGCTGGCACTGTGGTGTTGCGGGTAATGCTGCCACCTGCGGTGCCGGCATCCCATACGGGCACCAGTTCGAGTCCTGGCTGCTCTACTTCCGATCTAGCTCTCTGCTGTGGCCTGGGAAAGCAGTGGAAGATGGCCCAAGGGCTTGGGCCCCTGCACCCGCATGGGAAACTTGGAAGAAGCTCCTGGCTCCTGGCTTTGGATCAGTGCAGCTCTGGCCATTGCGGCCAATTGGGGAGTGAACCAGCAGATGGAAGACCTCTCTCTCTGTCTCTCTTTCTCTTCCTCTCCTTTTGTCACTGGGTAACTCTTTCAAATAAATAAATAAATCTTTAAAAAAAAAGTTTACCTCTCAAAAATCAAATGAATTTAAAAAAAAAAAAAGAATTTAGGTAGAGTTTTAAAACCTTGAAAGTTAACTCTGGCCGGCACCTCGGCTCACTAGGCTAATCCTCCGCCTATGGCGCCAGCACTTCGGGTTCTAGTCCCAGTCGGAGCGCCAGTTCTGTCCCGGTTGCCCCTCTTCCAGGCCAGCTCTCTGCTGTGGCCCGGGAGTGCAGTGGAGGATGGCCCAAGTGCTTGGGCCCTGCACCCCATGGGAGACCAGGAGGAAGCACCTGGCTCCTGGCTTCGGATCAGCGCAGCGCACCAGCCATGGCAGCCATTTGGGGGGTGAACCAACGGAAGGAAGACCTTTCTCTCTGTCTCTCTCTCACTGTCTAACTCTGCCTGTCAAAAAATAATAATAATAATACGACAGTCAACTCTAAAAGTTTCAGACCATGCTGAGGAGCCGCCCACCTTGCGGGTCGGGTGTGTTCTCTCTGTCGAACCGTGGGAGCTGTGTCCTCAGTGCAGACGCAGGGCTCCCAGTGTGGGCGCAGGTGAGGACGACGGCGCTGTCCTGGCAGACCAAGGGGATGGTGTGCTCTGCCCTGAGGAGCTCGGCTCGCTTCTGAAGGATGGGGAGGCGGCAGGTGCCAGGGAACGCGCAGGCGGCAGTGAGTGCTCGTTCACTCACTCCTGGCTGAGCTGCCGTGGAGGCCACGACGTGTGTCAGAGATCACAGCGACCTCTCCTGCTGTCCCTCCCGGTCTACCGGGGCAGCACCTGCAGACCAGGCCTGGCCCCCAGGCCCCTGTGGACGAGACCCTGCCCCTGTCCCACGTGACGTGCTCCTCCCTCCTGCCCCCTGCTCTTCTTTCAGGGCTCGTGCCGGGCCTGGTCAATCTGGGGAACACCTGCTTCATGAACTCCCTGCTGCAAGGCTTGTCCGCCTGCCCCGCCTTCATCAAGTGGCTGGAGGAGTTCACCGCCCAGTACGCCAAGGAGCAGGAGGAGCCGCCCCCACACCAGTACCTGTCCCTGACCCTGCTGCGCCTGCTGAAAGGTACCGTGCCGGGGGCTCACGGGGGTTGGGGGCGTCCAGGGTGACGGCAGGTGAGGGTGGAGTTGGGGGTGTCGGCAGATGAGGGTGAAGTTTGGGGGTGATGGCAGGTGAGGGTGGAGTTGGGGGTGATGGCAGGTGAGGGTGGAGTTGGGGGGTCCTGGGTGATGGCAGGTGAGGGGCTCGTCAGTAGCCTTTGGTAGAATAAGATCATACAGAGCGTCACAAAGAAACCCCCCAAGAGCTCAGTAGATAGCAACAGGCATTTAAAAAAAACATCAAAGAAAGATCCATTTACTTAAGAATGGTTTAATAGCAGCTGTTTAAGGAGGGGAAAGCTCGCTGCCACACAGACGCGGTGCTATAAGACGCACACAGGTTTGGACAACATTTCAGTTAGAGAGAGGGGAGCTCCGCTGAAGACGCAAGGCTGTCAGAGAGGCGTTCCCCACGGCCGCCGGGCACTCGGGCAGCCTCCGTGACCCTCACCAGA
The DNA here is from genome assembly GCF_964237555.1 of Oryctolagus cuniculus. NCBI lineage: Eukaryota > Metazoa > Chordata > Mammalia > Lagomorpha > Leporidae > Oryctolagus > Oryctolagus cuniculus. The sequence goes on from NC_091452.1 coordinate 18,134,587, forward strand.
GAAACACAGAGAACATCAGACTGCCATTTTCGGGCCCGTCAGCAAAGGTTCAGCACCAAATCCGGGCAACTCCCTGTGCTGCTGGGGGTGTCACTGAGTGCAGTCTCTCGGGGAGGCAGCCTGCTGCTCGCGACCCCACATCTGAGACCTGGCGCCTGGAGATAGTTAGAAACAGAGGCCCGCGATCTGGCGTCCCGGAAGCAGCCCCCCCGGGGACTGGCTGATACCGGCCCCGACTCGGGTGTATCTTGCCTGGGAAGGTCTGAGGGAGCCCCTCGTGGGCCTTCTTTGTTGATCACTTTTCTGACCGTGGGAGTGGCGTGTTTTCCCTGGGATCTCTGCTGCCATCCCGTGGGCATCATGCAGAACACACTACATGCATGGTGTGTGACCGCTGCTTGGGATGTTCCCCGCGCCCCACCCCGAGGGGGAGCAGCGTGCGTGGCCAGCACAGGACGGGAGGAGCCGAGGCCCGCAGCTGCTTAGAATCATTTTAGGGAAGTTGTTTTTGTTTTTGCTTTTTAATTTGGGAGGGGCGTGGGCTGCAGAGTATCAAGTTGAAAAGACGCTCACAGCCAGAGCCTGTCAAAAAAAACAAAACAAAAAAACCTGGATGTACAAAACACCCAGCTGAGTGTTGCTTCATGAAGGAATTCCGCTATGTGACCTCTGTGTGACCTTGACACAGACCTCTTCTTGAAGCAAGTGTGCCCCTCTGCAAAAGTGGTGACTTGAGGATAGTATCTTTTACTGTTAAAGAGAGAAAGAGAGAAAGAGAGAAAGAGAGAGAAAGAGAGAGAAAGAGAGAGAGAGAGAGAGAGAGAGAGAGGAAGGAAGGAAGGAAGGAAGGAAGGAAGGAAGGAAGGAAGAAACCACTCCACAGACCGTGTGCAAAGCTGTCCACGTGAAGTCCTCGTGCAAACTGAGGGTTGCTTAGCCTTGACCTCCGGGCTCACCTGTGTGAACGAGGAGTATTCCAAAAGCTCGTGGGGAATGTGGAATTAAAACGCAGGGTGGGCTGGGCGTTGTGGCGCGGGGTTGGTGAAGCCTCCACTTGGGGCACCTGCATGCTGTGTGGAGGGCCTGGCGGTGAGCGCTGCCTCTGCTTCCCATCCAGCGTCCTGCCAACGGCCCTGGGAGGCAGGGGTGGTGGCCACCCACGGGGAGACTCAATGCAGCTCCTCGCTCAGTCCAGCGCTGGCTGTTGTGGCCTTGAGGGATTGAACCAGTAGATGCAAGATTTCCCTCTCTCTCTCTCTCTGCCTTTCAAATAAATAAATAAATAAACCTTTTAAAAATTTTTTTTTTTTTTTTTTTTTGACAGGCAGAGTGGACAGTGAGAGAGAGAGACAGAGAGAGAAAGGTCTTCCTTTGCCGTTGGTTCACCCTCCAATGGCCGCCGCTGCAGCCGGCGCACCGCGCTGATCCTGGCAGGAGCCAGGAGCCAGGTGCTTTTCCTGGTCTCCCATGGGGTGCAGGGCCCAAGCACCTGGGCCATCCTCCACTGCACTCCCTGGCCATAGCAGAGAGCTGGCCTGGAAGAGGGGCAACCGGGACAGAATCCGGCGCCCCAACCGGGACTAGAACCCGGTGTGCCGGCGCCGCAAGGTGGAGGATTAGCCTATTGAGCCACGGCGCCGGCTAAAAATGTTTTAAAAGATGTTTATTCTTGTGCAACTTTTTAAAAATCCATGCAGTTTTTTCACAATACACATTTCTTACAAACCTGTTGAAGAACCTTTGCATAAATCATTTCAAAATATTTTTGTGCCAAATAAGCCCAACTTTTAAATCCATTTTTCCAGTAACTCTTTGAAGTTCTCTCATACGCTTCCTTCCCTACTTCTGCTTCTCTTTCTTTTTTAAGATTGATTTATTTGCAAGAGCAACAGAGAAACAGAAATCTTCCATCTGCTGGTCCATTCTCCAAATGTCTGCAACAGCCGAGTGTGGGCCAGGCCAAAGCCAGGAGCCATGAACTCCACACTGGTCTCCCACATGGGCAGCAGGGCTCCAAGTACTTGGACCGTCCTGCACCGTTCTCCGAGGTGCATCAGCAGGGATCTGGATCAGAAGTGGAGCAGCCGGGATTCAAACCGGGGCCCTTATGGGATGCTGGTATCCCAGGCATGCAGCTTTACCCATTATTCTGCAGCAACGGCCCACTATTTCGTCATTTTAGAAATAATTTTTAATTATACGTGTAAGACACGAATAAATCGTCTTCGTGGGAACTTGAAGCACTTGAGGGCGAGCGTGTGGTGCAGCAGCTACGTACCTGCTGTGCGTCATTCGTGTTCCTTTTTGTGAGCTCATCCGTATGCGTGTTTTCATCTGTGAATTGCTTCCTTATGTCCTTTGCCCATTTAAAAACTGTGCTCAAGTATCCATAATGTGAAAGTTGCCGTTTTAACCAGTTTTAATTTTTTTTAAAGATTTATTTACTTATTTGAAAGTCAGTTACATAGAGAGAGAGAGATTTTCCATCCACTGGTTCACTCCCCAGTTGGCCGCAACAGCCAGAGCTGCACCAATCCAAAGCCAGGAGCCAGGAGCTTCTTCCAGGTCTCCCACACGGGTGCAGGGGCCAAAGACTTGGGCCATCTTCTGCTGCCCTCCCAGGCCATAGCAGAGAGCTAGATCGGAAGTGGAGCAGCCGGGTCTCGAACCAGTGCCCGTATGGGATGCCAGTGCTTCAGGCCAGAGTGTTAACCCACTGCACCACAGCGCTGGCCCCAACCAGTTTTAAATTAATGCCACAGTGCAGGGGTATTGAGTGCAGTCACAGTGTGGTGCATCCATCAGCGCATCCCCCCTCCCCCCAAGCTGCTGTTCGTCAGCCCCTAGCGAAGCTCAGTGCCCCCGAAACACACGCTCCCGAGTGCCCGAAGCACTCTTCCACTTTTTGTCTCAGTGAGTTTGAAATTGTACAATAGCTGTCATTTTCTGAGTGGATTATGTCATGTGACATAATACCCTCCCACGTCACAGCCCCTGTGGGAGCTCTGTTCCTTTCTAAGGCAGGATACTGTTCCATCGTGTGTGGACACGGCGTTTTGTCTGTCCACTCACGGGGCAGAGGACACGTGGGTGGTATTCAGCCCGGCTGCTGTGACCCGCGCTGCTGCAGGTGTTGGTGTGCGCACATCTGTTGGAGATCCAGCTTAGTTCTTTGGGGTGCATCCCAGGAAGTGGTGTCGCTGTATCACAGATTTGTGCTGTGTGATGAGGCTGGGCACTGCGTGAGGGCTCTGGGGTCTGCACCTCCCCGATGCTTGTTCCAGGTCCTGGTGCGTGTGAAGTGATATCTCCTCGTGGTTTCCATCTGTGTGTCCCTAACAGTAAGAGGCACTGAACAGTTTTTTTCATGTGCATATCTACCATTTCTGATCTCTCTTGGCTCTCTCTCTTATTCAAGTCCCCTGCCCATTGAATTGGGTTGTTTGGGGTTTTCTGGTGTTGGGTTTTAGGAGTTCTTTGTATATTCTGGATATTAATCCCTTCTCGGATGTTCATAAGGGATTTGTAAACCTCATTGTCCTTACAGCTGCACATTGTTGTACACGCCCCCTTGGGCAGGTGAGCACCTGTTTCTGCACGGTAGATTCTGGAAAAGTCACGTGGTTGCATCATAGGCTGGGAACGTGTTAGTGGACATCGCCACAGCGCCCTGTGTGTGCTGGACAAAACTGGGTTAAAGGAGGCATCACAGTTTCCCCTGGGACAGAGAACCCCGGCAGAAGGGCTGCCTGAGGGGTGAGGGAGAAAGGCAGGCACAGCCCCTTTCCCAGTTCTGCTTCCTTTGTTCTTGGGGGGCGGAGGGCCAGTCCCAGGCTATAGTTGCACCTGTGCGGCCAGACCCAGGTCTTCCCAGCACCGCTGCCTGCATCTCTGCTTCCTCTCCGGCCACTGCCCGGGTCACTGGCCTTGCTCAGAGGTGGGGGTGGGCCAGGCGGGGACTGGCGGTGTGCAGATCCTCCGGAGCCTGCGGCCGTTAAGGGTCTTTCAGATTCTCTGCAGTCAGAGAAGGCACAACCTGGCTTGCTCTGTCTGGAGTCACTGAGCTCACTGAGCTTCGAGAGTCCCCTGAGATAGCAGGCTCCTGCTTCTGTCTGTCCCACACGCTGCCCTCTGAGAGCAGGTGGTCAAGAGCAGCAGCCGGCCCACCAGTCCACTGCCGCAGCCCACCACCTGTTTTGTACATAAAGTTTCTTTAAAAAAAAAAAAAAAGATTTGTTTATTTGAAAGGCAGAGCACAGGAGGAGACAGAGAGGGAGAGATCCGCTGGTTTACAGCCCACAACAACCAGGGCTGGGTCAGGCGGACCAAGGAGCCTGGGTCTCCTGTGTGAGTGGCAGAAACCCAGGCACTAGGGCCGTGGTTGCGGGCTTTCCAGGCGCATTGGCAAGAAGCTGGATCAGAAGCAGGGCAGCCAGGACTGGGACTGGCACTGCGATTTGGGGTGCAGGCCTTCTGCGGCCGCACCACAACACCGGCCCTGTCCGTGTGGTCTCACGGGCACTCAGCCATGCCTGTTTGTTCAGTGTTGCCTGCACGGAGAAGTTGCGGCAGACACTGGCCGCAGAGCCCCGGGTGTGGGCTGGCCAGCCTTTTGGGGAGGAGCGCCAGGCCTGCTCTCTGTGACTGTAGTGGACATGCACGAGCCCAGCAGAGTGGGCTTGGTCCTGCTCGGGGCCGAAGGGCAGCCTCTCGGCAGGCCCTCTGAGTTCCACACGCAGCTCCGTGCTTTCCTATGACCAGAAACAGAAATGTGAGCAAACGCAAACCGAGGCCGCTGGTGTGAGGCGGTGCTGGGGAGCGGAGCTCAGCTCTGCCTGTGGGGTCAGACCCGATGACAGGGCCCCTGAGGGCTGGGAGTTAAAGGCACTGCACTCGGTAAGGGCCTTGCAGCCGTAATGTACTGACGATGACAGTGGAAGATCCACTCGCGGATGGTGCTGTGGTGCAGCCGGTGATCCGCCACTGTGATGGCTGCGTCCTACATCCGAGTGCTGGCGTGAGGCCCGGCTGCTTCACTTCCGATTGCCTCTCTGCTAATGTGGCTGGGAGGCAGCAGAGGGTGGTTCAGGTACTGGGTCCCAGCCACCCATGTGGGAGACCTGGCCCGGCCCCGGCTGTGTGGGCATCTGGGGAGTGGACCGTGGATGGAAGATACCTCTCTCTCATTCTGCCTCTTAAGTCAATCAGTCTTTTTTGTTTATTTTTGAAGATTTATTTTATTTCTTTGGAAGGCAGAGAGAGAGAGAAGAGACAGGGATCATCTACTGGTTCACTTCCCAGATGGCCTCAACAGCCAGGCCTGCGGCAGGCCAAAGCCAGGAGCCAGGAGCTTCTTCTGGGTCTCCCATGTGGTTGCATGGGCCCAAACACTTAGACCATCCTTTGTTGCTTTCCCAGGTACATTAGCAGGGAGCTGGGTCAGAAGTGGAGCAGCCAGGACTTGAACTGGCTCCCATATTGGTTTGTCAGTGCTGCAGGTGGGGGCTTGAACCCACGGAGCCTCAGTGCTGGCCCCTCAATCCTTTTTAAAAAGAGAGAAATTCCACCCATTCACCAGAGGTGAAGACCCGAGGGAGGACTGAGTGTCAGACGGGACGACAGGGGCCCGGATGCAGGGGAGCTCCTCCCAAGGTGAGCTCCAGGCCCTCAGTCTTCAGCTTACTTCGGCGGGTCACACTGTGCACGCTTTCTGGTTGGTCATGGTGCTGCTGAGTTTGATAACTGTCGTACCCTCTTCTTTGCAGCTCTGTCCGGCCAGGAAGTTACTGACGATGAGGTCCTGGATGCAAGCTGCCTGCTGGATGTCCTTAGAATGTACAGGTGGCAGATCTCTTCCTTTGAAGAACAGGTGAGTCAGCAGTCGGCCGGGCATAGCCAGGAAAATCCTTTGTCCTGGCGACTGGGGGCCTGGCCTGGCTGCAGATTTCTGTGCTGTGTTGGACAACACCGAATGCTCCCAGCTCCCGGCGCCTCCTCCCAGCCACCTGGACAGGACAGTGTTCTCCAGCTCTGTGAGGGCGTCCTCTGCTGCTGCCGACCAGGCAATGACCAGGGCCGTGGCCCTCGAGCCTCCCAAACTGTGGGGCTGCAGTGGTGGTGGGGCTTCCCAGCTCCCATTCCCTTGTTCTGCCTTGCTCTGAGCCATGTCGCGTGTGGAGAGCTGTACTTTCTTAGAAGATAGCCTGGCTTGCCCAGTTGGATGCTGGGAACACACATTCTAACCCCTCCCCCTAGTGCATTCCCCATTTCTCTCCACTGAGAGCAGGGCTTTTGCCCAAGTCCCACCCTCCATCACAGACCCAGCACATAGAGCTGTTTTGGCATCTCCAGCCCCAGCAGCTGCTGAGCCATGGAGTGTGCAGTGTGCAGCACGCAGAGCGTGGCATGGCTGGCTTTGCTCTCGTCCAGCCTGGGCCTCGTCCGCAGCTCGGGCAAGTGAAGGGATTTGCCTAAAGCCACATAGCTGTTTCAGCAGCAGGGCCAGTAGTGCAGCGCATCCGCTCCAGCTCCGCCCCCTTCTGTCCCACTGCCCCTTTCCTCCAGGCCAAGTAGGTAGGTGTTGACTGATGGGATAGGCACGGGTCTGACTCCTTCCTGTCTTGGGACTTGCTCCAAAGGTGGGTCCCAGGGGGAGCTGGGTCTCTCCCGGCTCCCGGGGCGGGGCCTGTAGCACCAGTGCTGTTGGCAATAGCATGGCTGGATTGTGAGTCCCCCAAGGGCAAGAGCCTCATTTGTGTCTGAGTCTCGCTGCTCCCTTACCAGCTGTGATGAGCCCAGGAGGCAACGCCTGCTTGCTAAGTGAGGACTGGGCAGGAACAGGACCACAGGCCGATGCAGACGTGTGCAGACAGACAGCAGCAGTGGATTCAGGATGTGCGCATAGGATACCCAACAGGAGGATAGGATAGAGCCACGGGGCAGGGGAGGGGCAAGAGAGGAGGAGGATGCTGCCTCTGGTGTCCTGCAGAGGTGCATTTTCAGTTGAGCTGTGAGACCCGTGAAGACCTGGGGCAGAGTGTTCCAGAAAAAGGGGCCAGCCAGGCAGCAGCGGGGAGGGCGGTGCGGGAGCCGGTGGCGGAGGCTGGCAGGAGCTGAGCGAGCAGGGCTGGGAGGCCGGGGCAGGGACGGGCCTTTCACTCTGGTGCAGGGAGGGCAGTGGAGGGCTCTGACCAGCCGACTGATGTGAGCTGACGTGGGTTTGAAAAGGAAGGACTCTGGGGCCAGGAGTGGGAGCCGAGGGGAAAGCCGGGGGCACTGCAGCGGTCCCGGCCTGGCTGGGGCAGCCGGAGGGTGAGGTGTGTTGGGGAGATGGAGCCCGCAGGACTGCTGCTGATTGGCCAGGGTTGAGGGCCGTGGGGGCGACTTTGGACAAGGAGAAGGGGCATCCACGTGGAGACGTGGGCCTGGCCTGCACAGGAATAAGCTTCGTGTGCTGCAGGCTGGGCCAGACACAGGAGGTGAGGGAGAGGGGTCGAGGAGGAGAGCGGGACTCTTGGACAGCAGTCAGTCATGGCAGGCTTTGTAGGCCAGGAAGGCTGAAGAGAAAAGTCAGCTTTTTATAAATAAATATTTATTTATTTTCCATTTATTTGAAAGACAGAGTCAGACACAGACAGGTAGACAGATCTTCCATCTACTGTTTTTGCTCCCCAAATGCCCACAACACCTGGCACTGGGCCAGGCCACAGCCGGGGGCCGTGAACTCAGTCGGAGTCTCCCCCCTGCCCAAGTCCTTGAGCCCCTCCCCCCCCCCGCCACCTCCCAGGATGCACATCAGCAGGAAGCTGGGGTTGAAAATGAAGCTGGGACTTGAAGCCAGGCCCTCGAGGGTGGGCTGCGGGCACCCAGAGAGGCATCTTAACCGCTGCACCAAATCCCTGCCCTGTGTCTGCTCACTGCTGTGCCTGGGTGAAGTGAGTAGGAGCCCAGGGCCTGGGGAGGGCCAGCACCACCTGAGACCTTGCCCCTCCCAACACTGGCTTTTTGGAAGAACACCACTGGAGTCGATCCTCACCGTCTGGCAATTCCACTTCCGGGGACACAGCCAAAAGCATTGACAGCAGGGGCTGGAGCAGGGGTTTGCACACTCATGGACACAGCGCAGGGACTGGAACGGGGGTTTGCACACTCGTGGACACAACCGCAGGGGCTGGAACAGGGGTTTGCACACTCATGGACACAGCGCAGGGACTGGAACGGGGGTTTGCACACTCGTGGACACAACCGCAGGGGCTGGAACAGGGGTTTGCACACTCATGGACACAGCGCAGGGACTAGAACGGGGGCTTGCACACCCGTGGACACAGCCGCAGGGGCTGGAACAGGGGTTCACACACCCGTGGACACAGCTGCATCATTCGCAGTAACCGAAGAGCTGGTGCAGCCCCCGGGTCCTCAGCGTTCGTGGTGGAATGCGACGGGGCCCTAGAAAGAGGCCTGCTCCCACCTGGGTGCCGAGTGGCCTAAGCCGGTCACTGGGTGCCGAGTGGCCTAAGCTCCCACCTGGGTGCCGAGTGGCCTAAGCCGGTCACTGGGTGACACTGCCCACACGTGCTGCCTGTACTGCTCAGACTAGAAAGCAGAGGTGGCCACTGGGCTGGGGCTGGGGGAACCGAGTGAGTACGGACTTGAGTCGGGGAGTGCTGGAGAGTTCTGAAGGTGGACAGTGGTGCAGCTGACCATGTTGTGGACGTACTCAGTGCCTTGGAACTTCACACTTAGAAATAAGCAAGATGGGGGCCAGCATTGTTGCGTAGCAGGTGAAGCCTCCGCCTGCAGTGCTGGCATCCCACGTGGGCGCTGGTTCGAGTCCCGGCTGCTCCACTTCCGATCCAGCTCTGCTATGGCCTGGGAAAGCAGCAGAAGATGGCCCAAGTCCTTGGACCCCTGCACCGCCATGGGAGTCCCAGATGGAGCTCTTGGCTCCTGGCTTGGCTTGGCTTAGCCCAGCCACTGTGGCCTGGGAACCAGAGGGAAATAAAATTAAGCAAGACAGTTCACTGTGTGCTGTGCATGCTTTAGCACAGTTTAAAAACAAACAGTGCTCTGGACTTGGGTGGAGCAGAGGTCAAGGCCGCCTCCGTGAAGCAAGCCCAGCTCAGCGGCGCTGGTTCGCGTGCAGGCAGCCGCCAGCCTCCTCCTCCTCCTCTCGCCTCTTGGGCCTCTGCGTTGAGTCTTCTTAAGATGCCTAGGGTGTGTCTGTCCGTGAGCCGGGCCTTGAGAAAGCAGGAGCGAACTCTGCCCGTGTGAGGCGCCCGGCCCTCCTGGCGGCGAGCGCCGAAGGCTGCTGCTGCCCCAGCCCTTGCGTCGCCAGGCCTCTGAAGGATGCTTTGCCCCTGACAGGATGCACATGAGTTATTCCACGTCATCACGTCGTCGCTGGAAGACGAGCGGGACCGCCAGCCGCGGGTCACACACTTGTTCGACGTGCTTTCCCTGGAGGTACGCGGCAGTTCACGTCTGTGCAGTGAATGCTGTTTGCCCATAGCTAACAAGTGCCGGAGACGCAGCTGTAATCCTTGCCCAGCCTTCGAGGCGAGACCCGGTACAAATCGGTGGCGGGAGTGAGGCTGGGGCAGGTGCTGAACGTGCACTGGGCAGTGTCATTGCTGCCTGAAATGATTGGCTGCTGCCGTCGGGTTGGCTTTGAGCAGAAAGAGGGAGTTATCGTCCCTATTTAATGGGGGGGGGGGGCAGGGGCGCAAGGAATCCTCACTCCTGGGATAGTGTGGGAGTTGGTGAGAATTGCCCGGCAGCGGGGAGGCCTGCTGGAGCCCGGAGCAGGCCTCCCTTACTAAGGGGCGGAGCATGGGAGCCCGCTGGGCAGGGGCGGTCAGAATGCTGCTTTGAGAAGCTCCAGCTCTGTGTGGCTTCTGCGCCCTGTGCCCAGCCGCTCGTCTCATTCAGGGCAGGGGTGAAGGCGAGGAAGGGGGCTGCAGGAGGCTTTCAGCCTGTGTCTTTTCTCCCCCAACAGCAGCCGTCAGACGCAACGCCTAAACGAATCACCTGCCGCACGAGAGGTAGTTACCCGCGAGGCCTGGCGCGCTACATCACACCACGGTGTGCTTGTTTCAGAACTGTTGGTTTGTTTTTTTTTTTTTTTTTTTCTGGTGACCTGCAGCGCAGCTTAGCCTTGCAAAAGCACCTGGGTGTTGAAGCCAGCTGCCAGTGATTCTCGGGGTTGGCTCACCCCCCGCCCTGCCCCATGCCTTCTCCACTGACACGTTTGTGCTCGCAACGAGGGCCGTCTTTGTGGCTGGGAGGAACTTTGTCGGCCGAGTCTGTCTCGGCCTCGGCAGGTCCAGCTAGGCCCGCTTTCCCTGCGGTTCTTCACTGTCTGCACGACTCATGCAGGGGGCATAGGAAAGAGGAACAGATATTGTCTGCAGCCGTACCGTGTGCAGGCATCGCAGTGTCTCTGTTAAGCCTCAGACATCACTGTGAAGGTACTGATGCCAGCAGGGTAGGGGAACAGTGACCCCCATCAGCCCTCCCGAGGCCCACAGCGGCAGAATAGACCCCCCGGGTCACGGAGCACCCACCAAACAGAGCCAGGGCTGAGCCCAGGGCTGCCCCGCAGAGCCCTTGTCTCGGCAGTGGTTCGTCCCCCAACCCCTGTCTTAGCCAAGTGACAGGCCCGTTGGCCAGCCTCGGCTTTTCTCAGTAAGTCAGGGCTTCATCTCATCGTATGGAATATTCACTTGTGGTGTGCGTCCTGACATTTCGAACCTTTAAAGCATGTCTTTGTAAAAACATAGCAGCATAAAAAAACCAAGCAAACCTTAGCGAACACAAACCGTTTTTTAAACCCTGGCTGTACCCATTATACAGAAACCACCTGTGAAGACCTTGTAAGTTCTTCTATAAAGGAATGGTGTGTCTTTCATGGACATCAATGATGAAATCTATTTCAGTGTATTTTTTGAGAACATTTTGTCTAAAGAGAGAGTTTTATTTAAAAAAAAAAAAGATTTATCTGAAAGGCAGAGTGACAGAGAGAAGGGGAGATGGAGAGAGAGAGAGAGACAGAGAAAGAGATTTTCCATCCGCTGGGTCACTCCCAAATGCCCACAGTAGCCAGGCACATTAGCAGGGAGCTGGATCAGAAGTGGAGCAGCTGGGACTTGAACTGGTACTCACATGGGCTGCCGGCATCCTGGCTTAACCCATTGCATTACAGCACCAGTCCCTAAATGGGGGTTTTGGGGGCAGTATTGTAGCACAGCAGGGTAAGCCACTGCCTGCAATGCCGGCATCCCATGTGAGCCCTGATTCGAGCCCCAGCTGCTCCGCTTCCAATCCAGCTCCCTGCTGATGGGCCTGGGAAAGCGACAGAAGGTGGTCCAAGTACTTGGACCCCTGCCACCCTTGTGGGAGGCCCGGATGGAATTCCAGACTCCTGGCTTCAGCCTGGCCCAGCCCTGGCTGTTGTAACCATTTGGAGAATGAGCCAGTGGGTGGAAGATCTCTGTCTCCCCTCCTCTGTCACTTTGCCTTTCAAATAAATAAACCTTTTAGAAGCCTAAATTTCTGCCGCATGCAGTAAGGGGGTTGTGCCCAGGGCTGAAAGTGGCACAGCACAGGGCGTTTGCATTCCAGGGTCGCCTCACCCCTCGGCCCCGCACTGGAAGTCTCAGCACCCCTTCCACGGGCGGCTCACGAGTAACATGGTCTGCAAACACTGCGAACACCAGGTAAAGCCAGCCCCAGTGCGAGAGCGCTCCTGGCCGGGTTTTCCCTTGGGATTCGTGGAAAGACCCGGGGGTGGAGGTGGGGGGCTGGCCTCCGTGAGTGGCATTTGCGGTTGCCTGAGCCCTGCACAGCTGGTGGCCCAACTGTTCCCCTTTGGTTAGTGGTAGCCTGTCCCTTGGTTCTCCCTGGGCGTCTTCTGCACCACGAGCAGCAGCCCCAGGCCCCTGTGCAGGGGTGGGAGATCCTGCCCTAGGCTTGGGTCTATCCTCACAACAGTCAGATTCTAGGACGGCCTTTTTTTTTTTTTTTTTTTTTTTTTTTTTTTTTTTTTTTTTGCTTTTGAGGTTTTAGAGCAATTATGGAAAATGTCCAACGTAATGCAAAAATAGGGAGTTGTGCAGCTGTCACCTCAATCCACGTTAGAACATTTGAGTCACTCCACAACCCCGCAAAAGCCCCAGGCCCATTCTCTCCATCTGCCCCAGCCTGGCAGCCACTAGTCCACCTCTGTCCAAGGCTCTTCCCGTTCTGACACTTCATCCAAATGATCCAAATGGGATCGCCCTCTGTGGCCGGTGGCATCGCTCACCGTGACTTCCCCAAGGGTCTCCTGTGTGGAAGCACGGAGCAGATGCCAGCAGGTACCAAAGCCTCATATGGAGAGAGCACGTCTTGCCACATGCTCATCCGTGGATGGACACTTGGGTCTTTCCCACTTGTCTGCTATCAACGTGTGCATGCACACTTTTGCATAGAGGTGTGCGTGCTTTGGTTTCAGCTGGGTGTATATGAATCCATAGCTCCCAGGGTAACTCCCTGCTTGACCCTCGGGGAACTACCAGGTACCCGGATGGCTGCACCATTGTAGTTTCCTCCGGCAGTGGACGTGGGTCCCGGTGTCTGCCAGCCTCGCCCATGCATGTACCATCCGATGCCTCGGTTCTAGCTGGCCCAGTGAGTAGAAATGGATAGCTCATAGACAGGATGTTTTCAAGCTTGATTGAGCCACAACTGACAAATACAAATCATATACATTTACGGTGTACAAAGTGATGCTTTGTTGGACGTATGAATTGTGGAGTGAGTGCCACCGTCAAGCTCATGGAAACCGCTCACAGGGTCACCTTTTCTGTGTACGTGGTGAGGACACCCTGCTGGGCTCGGGCTGTGTCCCGACACCGGGCAGCAGAGCCCCACTCGGATTGCTTCACTTCTAGCTGCTGCTCTTCAGCAGGCCTCCAGGAGGCCTCCCCACACACGTGGGGGTCAGTGAAGGGTCCTGGGATGGGCCGAGTGTACACGTAGATTTGGGGGCTCATCCTCGCTGTGGCTCCCATCCTCCTGGGCCTTCCCCTGCCCTGTCTCCCAGCACCTCTGTCCTGCAAGGCCACTGCTTCCCACCACCCAGCACCACACAGACTGGGCGGAAAAGCTACCAACTCGCAACTCTCACCCTCAGAGTTCCTGGTTTTCCAAGGACTGACTTCTTTTGCATTTTGGCTGCTTTGATTACTGCCCAGTCATTCACGTGGCTCTGTGTGGGTTCATGTTTTATAGCTGTTAGCATCAGCAGGGTGAGTTAGCCAGGGAACTGCCATTACCACAAAGCAGGCGCCCTCACCCTGTTTTAGCCACTGTTGTACAACCAGCAGTATAACAGGAACATGGTCCCACATAAGCACGTGTCTTTCTGCTGTGTTGTTTCAAATATTCTATTTGGTGGGCATGCCAGACTCCATCTAGTCATTCCAAGGAGTCCCAGCTATTCTGAGGTTTGCTGTCGCAAATAACAGTGATGAGTGTCTCTGTACGTGGGTCCCTGGCTCTTCTCTTAGGGTAGAATCCCCACGTGGCTGCCCCGATGGTCTAGCAGTGTCGTGCCTCTTGTGTTTGTGTATAAGGTATGTTTTCACAGAATTTGCTTCTGAGTAGGAATGTTTTATTAAGTTCATGTTGGGCACCTGAATATGAAACTCTCCCAGCCGTGTATCTCCTACCTCCAGAGCCTCATGTGGGTTTTCTGCAATATTTGTTTCAGAGTCCTGTTCGATTTGACACCTTTGATAGCCTCTCACTAAGCATTCCTGCTGCTACGTGGGTATGTACCGTGCTCTGGCTATGGCGGGGTCTGTTTTGCGGCATCTCAGTTGGGGGGCCTAGAGGCACCGTGTGTTATTACCACACGTGGCTGGTGGAACGCCGCCCTGACTTTGCCATGTGGTTCCCTGGCCTGACTGGGGGGAGATGAAGGTAGGTGGCTTCCTCTCGCGGCAGCAAGGCTGTGTGTGCATGCACAGTGTGCACACGGCGCACAAGACCTTGGCTTTCTGCCATGCTGTGTCCTGCCTGCGAGTCGGCCAGTAGGGGCAGTCGGGTGCCGTGGGCTTTCAGGAGACATGGCTGTGACTGCGAAGCCTCATCCCGGCCCACAGAAGCCAAACACCGCTCTGGGCTCCCAGGTCATCGGCTGATAGTTCCGGCTCAGCCCTCTTGTAAACCACACGGATTTTCTCCTTGTCACACTATAGGGGCATCCGCTGACCCTGGACCACTGCCTTCACCACTTCATCTCGTCCGAATCCGTGCGTGATGTCGTGTGCGACAACTGTACCAGGGTGAGTGTCCGGCCTGGGGCGTCGCCCCCAGAGGCCTGTCCACCCTCGGGTGCCAGGGCTCCCCTCAGCCCACTCCCTTTCCACGTTACTGACTTGGGCCTCGTCTCTCCCCGATGAGTGTCATTTCATCCCCAGTCTTTAAAGGAAGTGTGGAAGTCGTGATCTGAGATGGGACACGCATGCCCTAAGCTGTCAGGTCCCCCACACCCCTAAGTAATTCCATTGCCAGATATACGAGGCGCTGACTTCGTGGAGCCATTGTTGAAGACAGTGAACAGAGGAAATGACGTCCCGGTGACAGGGTTCCTGTGCTGGTTCAGTCTGTCTCCACTCACTGCTGGTGCCCGACGGGGGGCGGGGAGACAGGCCCCCAGGCCCTGGGCAGCCGGGTCCTTTAGCAGGTGGCCCGCGGGTGCCGTGTGTGTGCAGGGGTAGCGCTGGGCGACCTGCAGCTCTCGGGGACGTCTTGTTCCAGTGTCGCTCCCCCTCTTCGTGGAGGAACGACACTAAACCCTGCCTAGGCTTCATATCCGAGTCACGGCACCATTATGTCGCTCCCCCTCTTCGTGGAGGAACGACACAGGACCCTGCGCTGTTCTTTCGTCTGCTCGGCCCTTCCCGGGTTTGCTGCTGGTTCTTCCCGGGTTGGCTGCCATCCCTTCCACCTCCGTGGAAGGGCAGTTCCCCCTGGCCACATTCCCCACTTCCGCAGGGGAGCGGCACACCGCCGGCCGGCTCTCTCGGGGGCTGCACAGGTGTTCCCCTTAGATGTTCCTGGTGCATGCCGTCTCTCTCCTCCTTTATAGTCCTCCTCTGCCAATCCCAACTCGGCTGCCCACACGCCGAGTACGCTGCTCTCCTCCAATCAGGAGCAAGTCCTACAGTTTATTGGTTGAACTGGAGGCAGCTGCGTAAAAGCTGTTTTCCTCTCTCCCAGCACCATATTGTGGGAGAGCAGGTGCACAGAACAAGTCTTAATTCCAGTAACTCAGTCCAGTCCGAGCTGCTCCCCACAGATCCCCCTTTCTTTTTATTTTTTGGCGTTGATACGCGCCTGTCTTCGGTGTCCCGCGGCACACACTCTGCTCTGCTTGCTAGAGTTGCCACAGGTTCTTACAAGTCCTATCAATCAGGCAAACCGAATCCGGGTCCTCTCTTCGCCATGTTGTGAGGAGGTTTTTAGGCGCTGATGCGTGCCTGTGTTCGGTGACCTGCGGCTCACACTCTGGTCGAGCCGCCTGCTGGTGCTTACCGCCTTAATCAGGCAGACCGAATCCAAGCCTCCTAATTGCTGTATTGTGGGGAGGCCTTACTGATGTTAATTCGTGCCTGTCTTCGGTGACCTGCGGCGCATAAGCTGCTAGCCGCCCGCAGGTGCTCATCGCCTCACTTAATCAGGCAGACCGAATCCAAGCTCTCACATTGCTGTGTTGTGGGGAGGCCTTTCTCTTTCTCTATTTCTCTATCTCCGGGCATTCCTATCTCTCCCATTCCACTTCTATCTTCCAGCATTCCTATTTCTCTCACTTTACTTCTAAACTTCTATTTCTCTTATCCCTGCGGCCTCCCGGCGCCCGCCCCGAGGCTGCCTCTCGGCGGCTTTCCGGCTCTGAGCCGCTTCAGCCCGCGCCTCTCTCATCTGCGCGGCTCGGCTTTGCGCGCACACTCCGCGGTCTCACACTTAGCCCAGCGTTCCCTATCTACTTGTGCCCCGCACGCTCTCTCTGCGTGCGGCAGCCTCCGCGAATCACACAGCGTCAGCTCACGTCTCCGCCACTAGTATTCAATCTAAGTTCCCCGGGCTAACCTGGCGAATTCAACCCAGCTCACGTCTCCGCCCCACGATTCGGCTTCCCATCCTTTGCTCCCCGGGCTAATCAGACGGATCCCAATCCGGCTTACGTTTCCGCTTCTGGTTTCAACTTTTCGCCCCCTATTCCCGGGCTAACTTGAGAATCCCAAAGTGGCTTTCGTGTCCGCCTCGGCCTGCCCCCCGCGGCTTCAATTTCCCTAACATTTTTCTCTACCCGGTATATTTCCCCAAGCTTTCCTCCAACAATACTCCTCCCTCATTTCTCCTGGCCTCTCCCCACAGTCCGCATCCGAGTCTGTTTGTTCTAGCTTTCACTTTCGCTTTCGACCTTAGAGATTTCTCCCAGCTTTCCCCCGTAGTCCGTATCCGAGTCTATGCCTAGGCTTTCAATAGCTTCTTCCGGCACCTTTTTCGTCCGGCTTTTCCCTAGGCTGTTTGCTAGTCTCTCTCTCCGAAATTTTCCCATTTCTTCCCGTTTCTTCCCTCCTAAGTTTCACATCCGTCCTAGGTTTCCTATCCGAGTCACGGCACCATTATGTCGCTCCCCCTCTTCGTGGAGGAACGACACTAAACCCTGCCTAGGCTTCATATCCGAGTCACGGCACCATTATGTCGCTCCCCCTCTTCATGGAGGAACGACACTAAACCCTGCCTAGGCTTCATATCCGAGTCACGGCACCATTATGTCGCTCCCCCTCTTCGTGGAGGAATGACACAGGACCCTGCGCTGTTCTTTCGTCTGCTCGGCCCTTCCCGGGTTTGCTGCTGGTTCTTCCCGGGTTGGCTGCCGTCCCTTCCACCTCCGTGGAAGGGCAGTTCCCCCTGGCCACATTCCCCACTTCCGCAGGGGAGCGGCACACCGCCGGCCGGCTCTCTCGGGGGCTGCACAGGTGTTCCCCTTAGATGTTCCCCTTAGATGTTCCTGGTGCATGCCGTCTCTCTCCTCCTTTATAGTCCTCTGCCAATCCCAACTCGGCTGCCCACACGCCGAGTACGCTGCTCTCCTCCAATCAGGAGCAAGTCCTACAGTTTATTGGTTGAACTGGAGGCAGCTGCGTAAAAGCTGTTTTCCTCTCTCCCAGCGCCATATTGTGGGAGAGCAGGTGCACAGAACAAGTCTTAATTCCAGTAACAGTCTAGTCCGGGTTGCTCCCCACATTCCAGGGCTTGCGGCCGAGCGCTGTGGTTTCTGTTTCAGCTCGAAGCCAAGGGCACGCTGGACGGCGCAGAGGTGGAGCACCAGAGGACCACGTTCGTCAAGCAGCTGAAACTCGGGAAGGTGAGCGCCCCGCGGGCCCCGGGGCCGTGGCTCTCGAGGGCTGCCCGTGCCGCCTGAGCCTGCCTGAGCCCACCGTGCTGCTCTGGTTTCTCTCCCCGCCGCAGCTGCCCCAGTGTCTCTGCATCCACCTGCAGCGGCTGAGCTGGTCCAGCCACGGCACGCCTCTGAAGCGGCACGAGCACGTGCAGTTCAACGAGTTCCTGATGATGGACATCTACAAGTACCGCCTCCTGGGCCACAAGGCCCGGCAGCACAAGCCCGAGCACAGCGAGAGCCCGGGGCCCGCGCTGGACCTGCCCGGCCCCAAAGCAGGTGCGTGCCAGGGAGCTGCAGCCGCACGCAGGACTTCTCGGAGCAGAGGGGAGGGTTTGGCTTCCCCACCTGCGGGGCCCTGAGGTCACGAGCTGCGGCATGAGGACGGATGGTGGAGTAGGAGCGATTTCTGCGGCCAGGGGAAAAGACAGAGGTGGCTGGGCCGTGAGACCATGTCACAGGCGGGAGTGCAGCCTCGCTTCCTGTCCCTCAAAGTGACGATGGCTCACATTGTACCAGGGATTGTGTCTCCCTTCTCCCCATTTCCATGGGCCGCGTGGGCAGGACTGTCCGGCTTGGCGTCTCTGGACTCCTGGCTTGGTCGATGGCTCTGTTACCACCTCCTCCGACCCATTCCGTTACTGCCCTCACACGGAGGCAGCCATTGCTGTGGGTCCCAGGGAGGCGCAGGAGTGGGGAGCAGCCTCAGTATGATGAGAAAATCGGGGGTCCATGAGGTTCAGTGATTGAGTGTAGGGCAAACAGCAAATGGCAGAACTCAGGTGTGGTTCCAGGGCAGAATTTTTTTTTTTTAAGATTTATTTATTTATTTGAGAGGCAGAGTTACAGAGAGAAGGAGAGGCAGAGAGGAGGAGACAGAGAGGTCTTCCGTCTGCTGGTTCACTCCCCAAATGGCTGCAATGGCCAGAGCTGGGCCAATCCAAAGCCAGGAGCCAGGGAGCTTCTTCTGGGTCTCCCACATGGGTGCAGGGGCCCAAGCACTTGGGTCATCCTCCACTGCTTCCCCGGGCCATTAGCAGGGAGCTGGATCAGAAGTGGACTTGAACCGGCCCCCATGTGGAATGCTGGTACTGCAGGTAGAGGCTTATCCCACTAGGCCACAGCACCGGGCCCCCAGGGCAGATTTTTCAAGGTGTCTGACGCGTCGGGTTCTTGAGAGTCACAGGTGAGGAGGACACACTGGCCTGTGTGGCTGTGGGCACGACTGCTGACCTGCGTACTGCCCCCTCCGCCTCCTGCCGAGGCAGCCTCTGGTTCTGCCCTGAGACCACAGTTACGTGGCCTGGTGAGCCGTCATCTTGGGAAGACTGCAGCTGCCCTTGGTCACCCTGTGCCGAGGTTAACTCTTGTCTACATCACAGGCCTTCCCCCAGGCTGGGGTGTGGGGTGTCTGGCGCTCAGAGCATGGTGCCTGTGGGTAAAGACCCAGGGCGCCAGAAAGGGCAAGAGCTGTCTGACCACTGAGTTATTCCATCGACGCCGAGGACTTCGTGTGGCAGTTTCAGAAGGCAGAAGTGTTTAGACACGCACTTCTCACCCAGGGACGCTGGGCGGTGTCTGGTGACATTTCTGGTTAGCACAGCTGGAGCGGGGCATGGGTGGAGTCCAGGACACCACAGAGAGTTAGCCAAGCCCTCGGTGTTGGCGGTGAGAAGCTGGGGCCCAAAGCCGGTGAGCGAGCCTCTGCCTGACGCAGAGACACACTGTCAGCAAGCAGAGGCGGCTCAGAGGTGCCCAGGGCCGGGCAGGGAAGCCACAGCCTGGAGCGGGCTGGCCTGTGTGAGGCGCAGACCGCAGGGCAGCCAGGCAGGAAGCAAAGCAGGCCTCCTACTTGCGGCAGTCTGGGAGCTAACTCTCGGGGTCCTCAGAACCAAGGCCGTGTCCCTAACCCACCCCCTCCTCTCCTGCAGTTCTCAGTCCGCCAGGGGCCCCCAAAACACAAGTGTTCCTGAACGGCGCCTGTGCCCCGGCTCTGCTGCCGCCGCTGCCTGCCCCGATGCCCTTCCCGCTCCCCGTCATTCCTGACTACAGGTGAGTCACTCCCCGAGGGCCGTGGCTTCCAGCAGTATCTGCAGTTAGCTTTGCACGGACAGAATTTTTTTTCTTTCCTTTTAAGGTGTATTTCACTGTCCTACATTCCCACTGAATTTTGTCCAAAATAGGAATCACTTTAAAAATAACAATTAAAGGGGCCTGTGTTGTGCCATAGTAGGTTAAGCTGCAGCCTGTAGCGCTGGCATCCCATATGGGCGCCGGTTCGAGTCCCGGCTGCTCCTCTTCCGATCCAGCTCTCTGCTGTGGCCTGGGAAAGCAGCAGCAGATGGCCCAAGTGCTTGAGCTCCAGGTTCCTGGCCCAGCCCTGGCTGTTGTGGTCATTTGGGGAGTAAACCAGTAGATGGAAGGTTTCTCTCTCTGTCTCCATAACTCTGCCTTTCAACTAAAACAAATCCTTTAAAAAATAAGAATTCTCAAAGTACCTAAATGTACGTATTCGTGTGTGTGCATGTACGTGTATACCCCTATGTGCACAGTACTCACACAGGCACAGACCGGCCATGGGGCCCCTCCAGCGGGCACAGATCTGTCTTCAGTGACCACTGTGTGTATCAGCCAGCACTCTTCTGTCCTCTGCCCTTTTTCTCCCGTGTGTGTAAACCGCTGGGCTTCGCTCCTCTCCCTCAGCTCCTCCACCTACCTCTTCCGGCTGATGGCAGTGGTTGTCCACCACGGGGACATGCACTCTGGACACTTCGTCACTTACCGACGGTCCCCGCCTTCGGCCAAGAACCCCCTGGCGACCAGCAGCCAGTGGCTGTGGGTGTCGGACGACACGGTGCGCAAGGCCAGCCTGCAGGAGGTGCTGTCCTGCAGCGCTTACCTGCTCTTCTACGAGCGGGTCCTCTCCAGGGTGCAGCGCCAGAGCCAGGAGTACAAGTCGGAGGAGTGACTGTCCCACCCAGAGCTGGAGCCGACAGCGCCGTCCACGTGTCCGGGAAAAAGGCAAGGTCGCCGCCCCCCCATTGCCCCTCAGGCTTCTGGCATGTTCTAAGAGCAGGTTCCACGTGGGGGAGCACGCCAGGCTCCGGAACAGCTCTGCTCATGCGCACTGGGAAGTCCCTGTGTGGGGAAAGCTTTCACTGCGGCCAGGCCGCCTTTCGTGGCCCGGCCCAGGTAATTAAAGCGAGCGGACTCCGGCAACGCCGGCAACGCGTGGTGCTCCTGGAGGGAGCCACCTTTGTCTGCCCCTGACCTGTCAACAGAGATCTTTTATGTCTAACAAGCAGGGCCCAAAGCTTGTTGACAAGAATTCATGAAATTACTAAAGGCAACAATTTCGACGACAAAGTGCCTTTCGCCTCTGATTGCTTTTGTAGCACTTCCCTTCGCAAAGGCCCCGAGCTCAGAGCCACAGAGACCCCTGCTGAAGAGCGCCCGTCCGCCCAGGTCCTGGGAGGCCGGCAGGAGCGAGCAGCAGCCTGGAGACACTTTCCCTTCCCTTTTGTACGCTGTCCTACCTGCCCGTCCTTGGTGTGCGGGAAGCCTCCCTGCCACGCGTGCCCGCCCACTGCGAGGCCCGGTCACTGCCCAGGGGTTCCCGTGCAGGGGAGGTGCCCACCTGGGGCTCTGCTCTTTTGTATCCTGGACGACGCGATGCAGCTGCAGCCTGCAGCTATCATAAAACCAGGCCCACAGCCAGAACTGGCTAGCGGCCTTGCAACGCCCACGCCCGCTCCACGCTGTAGACAATTCCCGATTGTGCCAGGATCCCCGTGCACGGGTATTTTCGTGTCTTTATCAAACACTCGGAGCTCTTCAGAGTCGCAGGGAGGCGCTCTCGGGGCTGTGGGGAAGGACAACCTACGATGGTTGCGAGCTGGATGAGGAGGGCGGGGCTGGCGGGGGCTGCAGCTTCTCTGGACCTTCGGCGAGGGGTTCGGCTCGGCGGCCACCACGATCCAGAGCTCCACACAGAGAGGAAAGCAGGTGTGATGGCGTAGAGCACTCAGCCACAGCCCATGCCTCGCCACGCCTCGCCTGCATCATTTCCTGGCCAATGCAGAAGGAGCGAAGCCCGGGGCACAGGGACCTCGGTGCACGCAGTAGCCATGTTTTACCTGGATTTTTAATTAAAAACAAAGTGGGGCAGGGACACCAGATTCCCAGGACCCTCCAGAGGGACTGGGAAGCAGAGCGGACCCACCCAGGTGACCCGTGGCAGGGCCAAGAACAGGGCCGCCTCTGCCGGGGAGAGCCGGCGCCCCCTGGCCCAGGCTGCGGCAGCAGTGCCAAGTGCAGACAGCCTGGGGGAACCCTGCCCCGCCCCCGCAGGGCCCAGCACGCAGCCTCTCACTACTGAGAGCTTCCGCTTCCCGGACACGGCGGCCGACCTTGACTGAGATGTTGGGATGGACACACCTGCTTTAGCCGAGTTGGTGGGACGGATGCCTGATCATGTGGCCTTAAACTCACCGCGAAGTTGCAGCTGCGAGAGATGGCCGCTGTGCCCTGGGACAGCCCGTGGCGGGGCCAGAGCATCCGTAGCATCTGGCTGTGGGCACGCGTGTGGTCAGCGGCCGGCCTGGGGCCCGGGTCGTAAGCCTGAGCCGCAGCTCTGTCTGACTTCATTTTGTAAATTAGTAGACGTTCCGCAGTAGCCAGATCATCTGATTTTGAGCCGTAAGTTATTTATGAAGTAAGTAGCTTCCTTCTGGAGAAAACCCTAAGTTAAGTTAAACGCGTAGTTCATGATGTGGTAATTGCTGATTTATGTATTTGCTAAAGGTACTTTTGTATCTGCTGTGTATTATAGCAATAAAGAATCATTTTGTTAGGAAAAAAACCCAGTGTGGTTCTTGCATAACTGAAACACGCTTTGTTTGATACGTCCATCCTCTTTCTGACCTGGGCTTTGATCAAAGCTCTCCCGAGTTCCCCGGTGGTGAGCAATGCTGCTCCCTCGAGAGAAGAGAAGCAGAGCGAGAAGTGACTGTTAAGACCCCTTTTATTTCTTAGCAGGCACAATTCTCCGGAACGTCAGATTGACCCGCGGAGCCAGCACCTTCTTGCGGACGGGAAGGCTATGGTACCAGTGTGTGTTGGTGGGGGGCTTCATCACCAGCAGGCTCCCGTGGGCCAGCTGCAGCCGCACCCCCGCCACGCGCCGGGCCGGGCTCCTGCCCCGGGAGTCCTTGTGGCGGAAGAGGAAGTCCCTGCAGGCCCCAAAGGAGACGGAGGCAATGGGGATGCCGGGGGCCAGTTCCCTTTCGTCGTCCCGGTGCTCCCCGATGTGGTCATGGCCGTCCTTGTACCTGTAGCCAGGAGACAGGCACGGCTCGGAGACTCGGCCCGGCCACACCTCCTTCTCCCCACGGGCGGCGGGGTCTGCCACCCTCGGCTGGGGCCCACAGCAGCTGGGCCCCACGCAGCTCCACCGTGTTCCCCTCTGTGATCTCATCTTGAAGACACAAGGAAGGAAGCCAAGCTCCTGTCCCGCATTGCTGTGTCCGTTCCCCCGTAAACCACTGTCACACGGATGCATGGGAGAAAACGCAGATCCCGAGCGCCAGGCACACCCACAGCTTCCCCCACACCCACAGGCACTGCCCTGTAGTTAGCAGCTACCCCTCCCTCCGCCTCCTCCCAGGGTTCTCAACCAGGCTGGCTCTGCACCCAGGAGACATTTCCGGTTGCTAGGATGTACTAGGGTGTGCGTGCGTGCCAGCAGCATTGGCGGGTACAGGCCAGGCCGTCTGCCCCACAGCAGGCGGGCCCCCCACACCCAAGGGTTACCCAGCCCCAAATGTCAGGCGTGGGGCCACCGGAAAAACCGTGCCCTAGACCCAAAGCCCTGGCTGGCAGCCACTCGCAGTCAGATGAGCCTGCGGTTCCCAGGACATTCGGCGCTGCCTGCAATGTTGCCTGGCAGCCCCGCGTAGCCCGGCTCTGCTGGTGCACCGCACTCCTGGGGCCCTGGAGAATCACCCACCCTATGAATGGAGGCAGCGTGCTGGGGTCCCCAAGGCTCCCCTTGGGAAGGGACAGGAAACAAGGGGCATCACCTGTTGATGAGCACGAAGTTGAAGGTGTGTCCTGTCGCTCCAGACACGCGGTCCCGGACACGCTCCAGCACGGGGATCCAGGGCCGTGGTGACAGCGTGAGGCCCGAGAACGTGTACGTCAGCCCTGCGTCACCGTAGGTCGCCTGCTTCCTGGGCACGCTGTGCCACTTCCCGAACACCTGGACCCTGGCCAGCGCACCTGTGTGGACGCAACGGAGCCCTTCTTGTCTGCCGCAAGCCCAGAAATCCAGGCAGGTGAGTGCTGCACACTTGCTCCCTGGGTGTCCAGACGAGAGGAAATACAGTGCCACTTCCCGGTGTCCTGCAGGGTAACCTGGTGCCCCGCCCACCCGGACTGGGGCAGCTAAGAGGGCGGGCCTTGGGGGAGCCCTCAGACTGGGGCCTCTGTGATTGAATTCTGGTGGCTTCCTAAGAACACGGAGGCCTTCGGACACAGACACACGCGCCCCCTGTCTCCTGCCACTCGGTGCCCCGTCCACCGGGGACTGTCAGCAAGGCGGCCATCACCGGGGGTCAGGCTGTGCCATTTCATTGCCCTCACTGTGGTGGGCTCGGCGCTGAGCCCAGGGAAGCAGACCGCTGGCTAGTCCACACCTCCGAGCCAGCTTCCTGCGGCTGCGCCCAATATGCAGCAGGTAAAGCCCACTACCTGAAGACTGACTGACTCGAAAGGCAGAGTGACAGGGAGGGAGAAACAGAGATCTTCCATCTGCTGGTTCACTCCCCAGGGGTCACAATGGCTGGAGCGGGGCTCAGCCGGAGCTAGGAGCCAGGAATTCCTGCCACCTGTGTGGGAGACCCAGACGGGGTTCCTGGCTCTTGGCTTTGGACTTCCCCAGACCTGACTGTTGTGAGCATCTGGGGAGTAAACCAGCGGATGGAAAATCCTCTCTCTCTCTCTCTCTCTCTCTCTCTCTCTGCAGGCTGCACCCCTAGCTGCTAGAGTATTTCAGAAGGTTCATGGGAAATAGCATTAGAAATTTATTTTTGTGGGGGCCGGCACCATGGTGCAGTAGGTTAATCATCTGCCTGTGGCGCCAGCATCCCATATGGGCGCTGGTTCTAGTCCCGGCTGCTCCTCTTCCAGTCCAGCTCTCTGCTGTGGCCTGGGAAAGCAGTGGAGGGGCCCCTGCACCCACATGGGAGACACAGGAGAAGCTCCTGGCTCCTGGCTTCGGATCAGCCCAGCTCCGGCCATTGCAGCCTTTGGGGAGTGAACCAATGGAAGGAAGACCTTTCTCTCTGTCTCTCTCTCTCACTCTCTGTAACTCTACCTCACAAATAAATGAAAATCTTATTAAAAAATTTATTTTTGTGCAAACCATTTCTGAAATCCATGTAGTTTTTTCATAATGCACATTTTCCAGGAACATCTTCAAGACCCTTCGTGTCCGTGAGTTTCAGTTATTTTTGCAGTTAAGCCAACGCCTAACTCCATCTCCCAGGAGCCGTCTGAAAGGGCCTAGTGTTCTGAGTCAGCTGGTCTCAGGCTTCTGTGCGCTTCCCGCCTCCAGGTGGGGCTCCCAGTGGACAGGCCTGCCTGTCCTATTCCAGGTGGCATCCCCAGCACTGTCCCCCCACCACGTGCAGGGAGCGTGTGACAACTGCAAACCCCTCCCTCCCGCAGGGCTTCCAAGTTCCAATCTGTCCACACACAGGCGTGTGCGCGCACACACACACACACACACACACACCCCTCTGCTTACCTGTAAAGTACTCCACTTCTCTCTCCAACTCCTGGAGAATCTCGTCGGCCTCGGTTTTGCCAAACAGGACGGTGTAATCGCAGTCCAGCCCCTCGGCCCGAATGTGCTGCCAGCTGGGGTCTGCCGGGTGGGCCCCGCTCCCGCCGGCCTCTCGCCGGGGCCTCTTGCTGCTGGGCTCCCCGTCCCCATCCGCCGCAGCCGGCTTGTCTCGGGTCTCCTCCTTCCCCTCCCCTGGAAGGCTGCCTGGAGACCCCTTCACCAGGAATCTGTCCATCCGAGGGACTGCTCAGGCTCTGTCCTCGATGCAAAACTGTGTTCCCAGGAGGGGTCACTCTGCCAGCCTCCCTCCTCCCGCTTCCGTGTTAGTGTATAAAAACCACGTCCTGGGAAGGAAGCAGAGCGCCTTGAAGATGGACAGCGGGGACCACCTAGTCCAGGGTCTCTCACCCTGGCTATGCTGACAGCTGGCCTGCAGCACCCCCTAGGGGTGCGCTCGCGCCCAGGCACCTGACCTGGTAACAAACTCCGCCTGGGAAGTCACATGCCATAGTCAAATTTAGAATCTCTGATCCAAACCCTTATATTACCAAAAAAAAAAAAAAAAAAAAAAAAAATCAACATTTGTGAGGGAGAGCCCCCACTCCTGCTGGTTCACTCCCCACAGGGCCGCAACAGCCAGGTCTCAGCCAGGAGCTCATCCCGGTCTCCCACGGGGGGCGGAGGCGCGGGGACCCAGGTACTGGAGCCACCGCGGCTGCCTCCCAGGGTGCACCTTAGCAGGGAGCCGGAGTCAGGAGCTGAGCTGGGGCTGGAGCCCAGGCCCCCGCAGGTCGGATGCTGCTGTCCTGGGCAGCTTCTTGGCCCCTGCCCCCCAGCCCTGCCCCAGACCCTCATTTTACAGCTGGGGAGCCTGACACCCAGAGAAGCAGGGTCTCTCTGTCCGTGTGTCCGGTCCACGCAGCGTTAAAACAGCACAGCGCAGGAGGAGACAAGAGCTAAATACACAAACCATTAAACACGGTCATGCGCACTCCGGCTTCTGAGCCCGAGAATGAGCACCGGCGCGCGTGCGTGCGTGGACCCGGCGCGGCGCCGAGCAGCCCGGCGCCCCGTAAACGCCCGAGCAGGGGCCCCGCCGGCGGGACGTAGGCTCGCCCCGGGCCGCAGCTCTGCTTCCGCGTCCAAGCGGGGCCCGCTGGGAGCGCAGAACGCGCGGCGGGCGGCCTCCTGGCGCCCCCTGGCGGCGCCCGGCGAGCAGGGCCGCGATCGGGCTCACCAAGGCTCACTCCGCTACTGCGGGCGTCCTCGCGTCCGGATGCGGGGTGGGCTCCCCCGGGCGTGCGCTGCCTCCCAGAAGACTGCACGGGAGGACTGCGGGAAGTGCTGCCGCGCTCCAAGCCTTAGGTTCTGGGGCAGGTGTGACGACTACCGCATCTCCCGGCTCAGCTTCCCGGGAACCTGCACTCAGCGGGAGGCAGACGGTGTCTGCTCCAGGACTCGGGTCCCTGCAGGGAGGCCCAGCCCCGCCACGACCCCGGTGGGAATTTGGGGAGTGAACCAGTGGGTGGGAGCTCTCTCTCACCCGCCTTTCAAATAAATCAAATAATGGGGGCTGGCATTGTGGCGAGGTCGGAACCGGAGCCCGGTTCAAATCCCAGCTACTCTGCTTCTGATCCAGCTCTCCACTAAAGCGCCTGGGACTCTTAACCCAAGTGTCTGGGCCCCCGCCATCCATGTAGGACACCGTGATGGAGCTCCAGGCCCCTGACTTGGGCCTGGCCCAGCCACGGCTGTTGCAGAAATGTGGGAGTGAACCAGTGGAAGGAAGCTTGCTCCCTCGCTCTCTGCCTTTCAAGTAAATCAAAATAAAAAGGTTAAAATACACCTCCAGGGGCCGGCGCTGTGGCGCGCTGGGTTGGGCCTCTCTGCCTGCAGCGCCAGCATCCGGTTCAAGTCCTGGCTGCTCCACTTCCGATCCAGCTCTCTGCTATGGCCTGGGAAAGCAGTAGAAGAAGGCACAAGTCCTTAGGCCCCAGCACCCATGTGGGAGACCCAGAAGAAGCTCCTGGCTCCCGGCTTCAGATCGGCGCAGCTCCAGACATTATGGCCATTTGGGGAGTGAACCAGCGGATGGAAGACCTCTCTCCCTCCCTCCCTCCCTCCTTCTCTCTCTCTCTCTCAACTCTGCTTCGCAAATAAACAAGTCCTGAATGCACCCATTTCCAGGCCCGGGTCTCAGGGGCCCGACACCCCCACCCCCACCCCGCCCAACCCCCTAGGAAACCAGCTTTTCTACAAGCTAGAGTTTTATTCTAAGCCTACCTGGAAACCGCAGGAAATGTTTAGACTCGCAATTTACATTTCCAAAGGGTCGGGATTTCCACTACAAAGAGATGGCGCCCAGACCCCGCAGGTGTGTGGGGCGGGGGAGGGTCCCGCAGGCCCGCAGGGTGGGCTCCAGGCCCTAGAAAACAGGCTGCGGACAAGGGATGACCGACAGCCCGGCCAACCGCGCCCGAGGCTCACTCAGGCCCCAAGGAGGGAGCCGCAGGAGGCAGGGGCGGGCGCCCGGACCCTACAGCCGGCGCCACTCCCACCCCTCACCCCGCACACCTGGCGCCTCGGCCCCTCCCGCACATGCGCACTGAGCCCTCCGACCACCCCGCCCCCGCCGAGCCCCCCGCTCGGAGCATGCGCGGGCCTTTGGCGCCAATTTTAGGAGGTCGCTGCAGTAGCCAGCCTAGCGGGTCCCCGGGCGGTGCGCGTTCGCTGCCTTGTCGGCTTCGGGATGATCGGCCAAAAGACCCTCTACTCCTTCTTCTCCCCGAGCCCCGCCGGCAAGCGACACACCCGCAGCCCCGAGCCGGCCGCCCCGGGGACCGGCGTGGCGGCCGCGACTGAGGAGAGCAGAGATGCGGAGGTGAGGCGCGGCGGGGGCTGGGCGCGGGGGCCGGGGAGGGGGAGGCAGCTGAGAGCCCCGTGTGGCCGAGGGGGTGCGGGAGCGCCCCGCTACGTCGGTAAACCCGGGCCCCCGGTTCAAAACACTCTCCACGTGTTCAAAACAGCCGCCTCGGTACTCCATCGGCCGCCATGCTTAGAGGCTGGCCAATGAGGACGTGTCTCTAGGCCCACTAAGCCAATGGGCGCGTCGCGGGCACGCCCTGGGCGCCCCGCTTGTCCAATCAAAAGAGGAAGGAGGCGGGACCCGGGGGCAGGGGAGATTTTTGCCGCGAAAAGGCCGCGTGGGGACGCCTATGGCGGGTCCGGCTGGGCGGGGCGCAGGGATGCAGGCCCCCGAGCCCCGCGAATCCCTCCTGGCCGCTCTCCCGGTCCGGCTTTAGCACCGAACACCCCGGTTTCGCGGGGCAGGCTCAGTCCTGGGCGCTGGTTTTGCAAGCGTGTGCGCCGCTCATGGGCATCTTGGGCCGATGGCCGCTGGGTTTGCACCGGGAGCTGCGGGCGCTCTGGAAGGGGCGGCTGCAGCCCGTGACCCGCCATCCCGGGCACCCCTTGCAGGCCAGCCCCGCCAAGAAGGCCCGGGCCGGGAAGGACGAGCCCGGCACTCCGCCCTCGTCGCCGCTCAGCCCCGAGCAGCTGGTCCGCATCCAGAGGAACAAGGCCGCGGCCTTGCTGCGGCTCGCGGCCCGCAACGTGCCCGTGGGCTTTGGGGAGAGCTGGAAGAAGCACCTCTGCGGGGAGTTCGGGAAGCCGTACTTTATCAAGGTGAGCGTGCCCGCCGCGGGGCCTTTCCCCGTCCTGATAGCCTGGCCGGCCAAGTCCACGTCTCCTAGATGATTCGCCGGCGCGGGCACTTAATTCGCTCCTTGAAGACGGGGTACAACAAGGCTAGGCTGTTTGGAATCCGCGCACTCCGGCTGGGTTCAGGGAAGACGTTTGGACGGTGTGACGTCACTTCCTGGTCAGCCACTGAGTTAGTCTGTTCGCCGGGAAAGCTTGGTGTAGTAAAAGCACCTGCTGGCCGGAACTGGCCTCTTTACAAAGGAGAGGGGAGTTGGCGGGTCAGGAAATCAAGGCCTGGGGGTAGGGGAGGGGGTAGAGGGGCCTGGGGGGAGCAGCGGCTGCTGCTGTTTATTTAAGGAGTTTGCACGTAGGTCGTGGCCAAGAGCCAGAGGAGCCTTCCCGAAGCTTGCGTTAGACGCTTTCCCTCTGACTTCTCTGGCTGCCGGTGCCGATCTGATTGTAACTCTGCTTTATCTTTACCTAAGCTCATGGGATTTGTTGCGGAAGAAAGAAAGCATCACACAGTTTATCCGCCCCCACACCAGGTCTTCACATGGACCCAGATGTGTGATATACGAGACGTGAGTACAGGCTGCTTAGCAGGGGAGGGAGTCCTGGGCTGTTTTGTCACTGGGGGCTCTGGAGTTGAGTCGGGGTCCAGAATTAAGTAGAGACACTAACGCTGTGGCTTACTCTTCTTAACCTTTGCCCTGTGGAGGAAATAGACCTGTGTCCGCGGGTTCAGTCCTGGGCCTGAGAAGTGAGCACCAACTGCCCTCCTGCCTTGTGGCCACGCCCCCCTGCTGTGTGGCCACGCCCCCTGGGTTGGGCAAGGTGGCCTTGCTCCTTGGTTCTGGGTTCTGAAAACCAACTGGCTCCACCTACTGCAGCCCCTCCTGGAAGCCTGTTGCCCAGGGCCTGGGACATTGCTTCCTGTAGCTCCTCCCACACAGGCCGCCTCCCCTCACCCTGGAGGGCTTTAGGGATTTCAGTTTTCAGTGGAGACCAAAAGCTTTGTATATAGCTCTGTAGTTCTGAGAATTTTCTTTTTTTTATTGAGTCTTGGTAATTCAGTACCAGTTTGTCCTTTATGCCACGTTGTGGCTATTAATGATCATTATACACACGGAGGCCTGTGCGTCTCGGGGTAGGCGTTCGGTGCAGCACCCCGCAGTGTGCCTGGGTTTGCGCCCTGACTCTGCTCCCATTCCTGCGCCCTGTTGATGTGCATGCTGGGAGGCAGCAGGTGATGGCTCAAGTGCTTGGGTCCCTGACACCCGTGTGGGAGACCAAGATGGAGCTCTTGGCTCCCGACTTCAGCCTGGCCCAGCCCTGTCTGTTGCAGGCATCTGGGCAGTGAACCAGTAGATAGAAAAACCTGTCTATGTCTCTCCTGCCTCTCAAATAATTTTGGGGTTGCCTGGGCCAGCCGGGCTTCATGGCAGATGAGCACAGAGAGGACCGAGGGGTTAGGTGACTCCCAAAATGCTCCCTCCCCCGTGACCGAGGCCCCCAGCCTGAGTGTCCCCGTCCAGACATGCAGGCCACAGCGGGAGCCACAGAAGCCCCCAGGTCACGGGGACATCTACAGCTGGGTTTTGAGCAGAAGTCCGCGTGGAGGCAGATCCTGGGGAAAGCAGCGGAGCGGGGAGTGAAGCCGTGGGCAGGGCAGGGCAAGACAGGCCGCCCTGAGTCCCAGCACGCACACTGGGGACCTGCGTCTGACCACCCACTCCCAGCGCCTGTGACCTCAACAGCTCTTCATCTTGTGCCGTTTGTGGGGTGGGGTATCCGGATCACTAAGACTCACCAAGGAGCCCCTGGGCGTGGCTCTGCATAGATTTAAAATGCACACATCCTTGGGCCTGCGACCCCACTAGGGATGCGCCAGTTCCACGCGAGTAAGAGCCTTGGTGGCAGGGTGTCTGTCCCAGGTGCTCAGTGCAGGAGTTTGGTGCTGGGGCCCAGTGACCGGGGACTCTGGACCAGGTGTGCGACAGGGGAAATGCCAAATGTAACTCATTGAGTAAGCCCAGTTAAATTTATCTGAAGGGCAGAGCAACAGGTCTTCTATCGATGGTTCACTCCCCAAGTAGCTGCAGTGGCCAAGCCAAAGCCGGGAGCCCAGGTGTCCATGCTGGCCCCCCACCTGGGTGGCAGGGACGCAGGTGTTGGGCTAACATCAGCTGCCTCCCGTGTGCATTAGCAGGGAGCTGGATTGGAAGCAGAGCAGCCAGGACTCCAACAGGCACCCCAGTGCCAGTCTCACGCGTGGTGGCTTGACCCTGGGTACCCCAGCTTGTTTTTATTAAACACTCGTCGGGAAGGAGGTGGGGCAGCGTGTCAGGATGGCGGAGCGAAGGACCCTTTGGTCATGGACTTAGCGGAGCATCACTCACTACCCCTTGGGGTGGGGTCCTCAGGCTCCCCTTCTCACTGGGCCCTTGCGCAGGCTATCGCAGGTCAGCCCGGTGTGGTGCGGCCTGCACAGCAGTGTCGTTGGTTCCTTGTGCTTGGTGTTCACAGGTGAAAGTTGTCATCCTGGGACAGGATCCATATCATGGACCCAGTCAAGCGCACGGGCTCTGCTTCAGCGTCCAGAGACCTGTCCCGCCTCCACCCAGGTACGCTGGCGCCAGTCCAGTCGTGGTTGCCTGTGCGCGTGTGCTCGCAAGAGCCAGGTGCGACTGTGGGAGACTGCCACTTGCCTCCGGAGCAGGATTTCTCAATCTGGGCGCTGTTGACGTGCGTGGGCGGCTGGGTCGTTCTGCGCACTGTGAGACGTCCAGTGGCGGTGGGGGGACACGGCCACCACTGGTTACGGTCCACTGCTTTGAAGGGTTTCGTGTGTGAGGCTGATTATATGTGTGCACGTGCCTGGTGTAAGGGGACCTCAACGGGGTCATGGAAAGTCGGCACGATCTTTTAATTCCATTTTCCATGAACTTTTTGAAGCTCCCTTATATTTAAAATAAAAATGAAAAGCCGTCCGCTTCCTTGAGGAGGCGGCTGATGAACTTGGTCTTCCAAAGTCTTGCTGTTCCTCAGGCACGGGCAGTGGGGGTCTGGCTGATGGAGCCAGCGGGACGCCCACAGGTGCTGATCTGGGTCACCGGGGTGGCGTGTTCCATTGTCAGTCCAGGGCTGGCTCCGGAGGCCCCGCCTCCGAGCCTTTCACCTGTCCCTTGGGAAACACTGACCGCTCAAGGCTTCTCCTGTTTTCTTCCGGCTTGCTTTCAGTTTGGAAAACATTTACAAAGAGCTGTCCACAGACATAGAAGGCTTCGTTCATCCTGGCCATGGCGATCTCTCCGGGTGGGCCAAGCAAGGTAAAGCCCCGGCCGTGGCCGTACCACGCTGCCAGCCACAGCTGTCCTGCGGGTTGGCGCGCTCGCTTGTACGTTGGCGAATTTCTCTGTCGGAAGTCGGGGCGTGGAGCTGTTTGCCGTGCAGCCAGTGAATACATGGTATTTCCTTCTGCCTTCCTGGTCATAATGACAACGTCACGCTCCAGGAGCAGAGCATGGACGCTTTAGTTCCGTTTGGCTCTCTGTAATCTCCTGGGGCCACTGCAGCTCACTTAGGGTATTTTTCAAGTTGATTCTGATGAGGATGTGACCCGTGTTTACCACAGCAGACTGGGGGATGCCAAAGGCAGGGATGAGAAGACAATGCCCTGTCGCCCCCTCGCCCTGCGGGCACCCCTGGGCTCCCTCAGCCGTGTGGAGTCCCCCCTCACTCCTGTGTGTTCGGCCCCGTTGTTGGGGGCAGCTGCTGCGGCTGAGCCCACCGCTGACCTGCGTCCCCGCTGTGTGTCCGTAGGCGTGCTGCTGCTCAACGCCGTGCTCACCGTCCGCGCCCACCAGCCCACTTCCCATAAGGACCGGGGCTGGGAGCAGTTCACCGACGCGGTCGTGTCCTGGCTGAACCACAACTCCAGTGGCCTCGTCTTCCTGCTCTGGGGCTCCTACGCTCAGAGGAAGGGCAGCGCCATCGACCGGGTATGTCTTGTCCTGTGCTAACACTTGCTACATGTCTCTGAGGCTTGCATAGTGTGGCTTCTATGGACTGTTTAAAAAATTTATTTATTTGAAAGCAGAGTTACAGGGTGATGGGGGTGGGGGAGACAGAGATCTTCCAACTGCTGGCTCACTCCCCAAATGGCTGCAATGGTCAGGACTGGGCCAGGCCAAAGCCAGGAGCTTGGCACTCCATCCAGGTCTCCCACGTGGGTACCAGGACCCACGTGCTTGGGCCGTCTTCTGCTGCTTTCCCAGGCACATTAACAGGGAGCTGGATCGGAAGTGGAGCAGTTGAGCCAGTGTCACAGCTCAGCCCGCCACACTACGACACCAGCCCCTGTTTTTAACACTTTAGAGGGTTCAGAGTCTTCCAGGAGTCCCTGCTCTGTAGCCCTGGAAAGCTCATGTTCTAGAATGAGTTCTGTTCCCTCTTAGGGCTGTCAGAACTAGAACTGGGTTTCCCATTGACAGTAGAGTTTAGACCAGTGACAGGCGGGAAGGCAGCTGGCTAGGTTGTGGCCCCTGGGGTTAGTAATCAGCCATCAGCACAGAGGGTCCCCCCGCCTGAGCTCTGACGGAAGGCCCAGCGCCACCACCCGCCCAGCCGTCCCACCGTGCCCTGCCCCCTGTCGCCTCTTCGTTCTTCCCCAGTCACTGCTGACGCACCTGTACACCTGGCTGCTGCGCCCAGACGCCCGGGACTGGCCCCGGAGGCTGTCCTTTCCCTCGTGCCCTCATCCGCCCTCAGCTCTGCCCCCCGGTGAGCAGCAGCTCTCCAGGCCCGCAGGATCGATGAGCCATGACGGGGCCCCGGGGTTCGCTCAGGCAGCAGGGAGGGACGTGGGTGAGGAGGGTTGGAGCAAAGGCTGCGGTAAGTGGCGAGGGGTCTTAGCTGAGATAAACCGGCTTCCCGCATCAGTAGGACGGCACTGGTGTGTCGGCTGTGGGCACACGGTCCCCTCCCCATATCCCACATGGCACCAAGCTGAACACTTTCCATGCTGACCCCTCCAGAGGCTCTGAGGGTAGGACCGCAGCTGTCTGGGGCACTAACCTCGCAGGAGCTGCTAGGGCCTGGTATTAAGATGGTAAGAGTGTGCACAAGGGTGATTTCTGATCTCCCTGTCTCCGGAAGGTTCCGGCCACGTAGCTCTCACAGCGTTGGTTGTCATTCGTGGTCTACGTGATTTAGCCTAAAAGCTGGGTTCTAGTCCCGTTCGGGGCGCCAGATTCTGTCCGGTTGCTCTTCTTCCAGGCCAGCTCTCTGCTATGGCCCAGGAAAGCAGTGGAGGATGGCCCAGGTGCTTGGGCCCTGCACCCACATGAGAGACCAGGAGAAGCACCTGGCTCCTGGCTTCGGATCAGCGTGGTGCACCGGCCACAGCGGCCATTGCGGGGTGAACCAATGGAAAAAGGAAGACCTTTCTCTCTGTCTCTCTTGCTGTCCACTCTGCCTGTCCAAAAAAAAAAAAAAAAAAACTGTAGACGCAGCGTGATGATGAAAGTGGGGTGCTGGGCTGGCATTGTGGTGTAGTGAGTTGAGTGCTGCCTGCAGTGCCTGCTTCCCATATGGGCAGTGGTTCAAGTCCCGGCTGCTCTACTTCCGATCCAGCTCCCTGCTAATGCACCTGGAAAGCAGTGGAGGATGGCCCAAATGCATGGGCCCCTGCACCCACATGGGAGACCCAGAAGAAGTTCCTGGCTCCTGCTTCAGTTTGACCCAGCCTCAAGTGCTGGCCGTTTGGGGCGTGAACCAGCAGTTGGAAGATCTCTCTGTCTCTCTGTAGCTTTGCCTTTCAAATAAATCTTACAAAGAAGGCAGGGTGCTGTCTCCAGCCCTGTGCCTCTTGGTCCTAAGCAGAGATCCACACCGTGCCTGTTACTGGGTCTGAAGAGCACATCCCATCCAGCAGCTTCCAAACTGAAACCCCGTCTCCTCCTCCACCCCATGAGACGCTGCTCCTCCACACTTGCAGGCCGTGCAGCTGACACCGTGCATCCGGGCGTCCTGGACACTGCTCACTCAGCCTGTGCTCCCCACCCCACACGCCATCAGTCCTTCATCCCACATTCTTTGTCCTCTCCTGTCAAGCCCACCCTTTCCTGACTATGCCTTTGCCCTGCGTTAGGCCCTCAGGTAGTCAACTGATGCCTCCCCGAGAGGCGGCAGGGTCGGCCCCAGCCTGCCCCCACCAGAACACCTCTCTGTGCGCCCCGAGTGCCAAGCTGAGCAAGCCTCTCACTTCTCCCTGGACCCGCTTCCATCTTTGCTTGCACAGCTGGGCCCTCTGCCCAGAGCAAGGAGGTCGTTAGGGCTCCCAGGAGCACTGCCTGGCTTGCGGTCAGCAGAGCTAACGCTTACAGGGACCGGGGCTGCTCACTTGGCCCTTCCGCGGGGACTTGGTAAGCTGGAGACACATTCCGTAGCTGCATACGGCAGTGTGGTGTCGCCTGCAGCCGCTTCCCCCGCCTACACAGCGGCTGGGGTGGGACTGGGACTTGAGCCCAGGCCATCCGGCTCAGGCTCTGCTGTGTCGATCAGAATACGCTGCCTCCCAGACAGAGACCTGAATGCAGGGATGTTTTGAAAGGCGATGATGAGCAGTTCCTATTGAAATACAGAAAAAGGGAAGACAAAAATGGCCACAGCCTCCATACACAGATAGCTACAAGTGACCCCAAAAATCAAGAGTACAGGGGTGCCTCAGTGAACACGTGGGAAGACAGAATTGAAAGTTTAATAAACTCTCTTAACCCCACGAACGTTTGGAAGTCCCCTTGGGTTCCGTCTTTGTGGAGAAGTAACTCCAGTACAGAGTATAGAGTCTGTCTTCCATCGCTGCTGTTCCTGAAAGGAATTCTATGAATAGTGTCTTGGAGACTTTTCCAGGAAAATAAATGCTGGTGGATTGTTATTTTACCCCCGCTTGATAAACGGGAGGCGTCCCAAATCGGTGTGTTGGTCAGGCCACGTTCTAGTGGCTTCGTGGTATTCTGCAGCTAAGAACCTGAGGACACGGGTGTGCGTGGCTCCAGACACTGGGCTTGCATGTGGCTTGGGCTGGTAGAGGCAGTGCAGGGAGCGTCCCGCGTCCCGGCGCCTGTTAGCAAGTGCAGTCTGCGGGGGAACTGCACGATGGGAAGGGCCTGGCCCTTGAGAATGGCATAGCTCACGCCAAACGGAAGGCTGACCCCGGCCTCCGTGTGCGGAGAGCTTCACAGGTAGGTGGGTGCTTTAGGTGAACAAGCAAGAGGCCTGGAGTCCAGCCAGAGTCGGGGAACTGTGCCCCTGCCTTAGGGTGCACAGCCGTCTCTGAAGGCCCCAAACCTGCCCTCTTGTCTTTTCCAGAAGCGGCACCACGTCCTGCAGACGGCCCACCCCTCCCCCTTGTCGGTGTACAGAGGCTTCTTTGGCTGCAGGCATTTTTCTAAAACCAATGAGCTGCTGCGGAAGTCTGGCAAGAAGCCCATCGACTGGACGAAGCTGTGACCGGGACTGAAGGCGTGGGCTCCGGGCAGCTGCTGCCGACAGTGCTCGCCCGCGACCACGTGGCATTGCAAAGCTCCCCATTGCTAAGTACTGTGTGCGGGGCTGCCCTCTGACCCCTGTCTCTGCACGTGACCCCTCCAGACAAGACCAGACGAGAGCCTGAACCAAGGCAGAGGTGGCCTTGGGGGAGACGTGCAGTTCCCCCAGAGGTACTTGCTTCCTCGGCTCTCTCCCCGCCCCGGGTGGGGACGGCGGGCCACGTGCGCTTTTCTGGTGGCCCGGTGCCTGCTGCTGCTGCTGTCCACCTGGCAGGTGCAGGTGCTGCATGTTTGCTTCTAAAGGCATCCTGGTCTCCGCCAGGCACACTGTCCCCGGGTCTTTGAAGGAGCCCTCGTCCTCTCCAAGTTTGAGGATGCTTTGCAGTTTCTAGAAGTCTGGCTCAGAAATGGGCTGTTTCCTGATTGCTCAGGTGGTGTCTCTTGGTTTCTCCCGTTACCTCGACTGTCTAGAAGGGGTGGTGGGAGTTGAACCGGGAGGAGGAAGTGGGGTGAGGGGTTGTGTTGGTTTTTTACCAGAAGGGGTGAGTTTTCTCCCGTTTTCCTGCCGTGGAGTTTAAGGCAGCAGTGACTGCCACGTGCTGTTTTTTTATGGACTGAAGTCACTGGGATATTTTTTCTGTAACACTGGAGTTTGTTTTTTTTGTTTGTTTGTTTGTTTTTTTAACAAATATGCTTAAGCAGAGATATTTTTCAATCCTTTTATAAAGAGATGGTCTTTACTGAGTGTGCGCCTCCATGCCTGATCTTGTTAGCGATGCTGTTTTGAGCTGGGTGAGCGAGTTAGCCTGCACAGGTTTGCTAATAAAAGGTTATTGAACTTTTTGCTCTGTGCCTAGCGTCCTTCAGTGTCCGTGGGCCACCCTTGTGCTTGGAGGGAGCACCCGTCCCCTCCCCCCACCCTGGTCCCCTTGGCAACAGCCACGCCCTTGTTAGCCTTCCATACCTGGCCTGATAGGAGAGAGGAGGCTGGAGCTGCACCCGACCCAGTGCTGTGGGCAGCCCGAGTGGGGTCAGGCTGCTGCGCCCCAAAGAGTACAGCTCCGACCGGCAAAAACACGCCTGCAGGAACTTGCTACTGACGTTCAGACCAGCAGCTACCTTGCTAACAGGTCAGGGATGTGGGGACCTCACCTTAGATTATTCTATGTTTACTTGAGAGGCAAAATGACAGGGAAAGACAGATAACTTGCATCCACTGGTTTAGTCTCCAAATACAACAGCCAGGATCCAGGAGCTCCCCCAGGCCTCCCACGTGGGTGACAAGTACTCGGCCCCTCTTCTGTTGCTTTCTCAGGTGCACTAATAAGCACCTGGGTCAGAAGCAGAGCAGACAGAATTTGAACCGGTCCCGGGATAGCTGATGTCATGGGGGCATTGCAAGCTGCAGCTCGACTTCCTGTGCCTCAAGACCAAGGCCCTGGTTAGCTTTGGACACCACAGAGCTCTGCTGAGTAGGGAGGGAACAAGAAGCCCAAGTTGCCATAGGGAATTCAGAAAACAAATGATTCTCTAAAAATAGATGTTAAACTTTTAGAAGTAGTAACAGGCATTCGTAGTCTAACTTTTTTTTAAATTTTCATTCTATTTGAAAGAAATATCTATTCACTCACTGGCTTACTACTCCCCAAGTGCCTACAGTGGCCAGGGCTGGGCCAGGCAGAAGGCATAAGCCAAGAACTCCATCTGGGTCACCCGTGTGGGTGGCAGGGACCCAAGTACTTGAGCCATTGTCTGCTGCCTCCCGGGACGTGCATTAGCAAGAGGCTGGGAGAGAACCAGGCACTCCTGATGGGGATGTGGCCGTCCCGGTCGACGTAACCGCTGGACCAAAGGGCTGCTCTGGCAGTCTCGGACTCACGGGTCGGACACGTCAGGACTGCAGGAACCACTCAACTGTTGAGAAAGCACCCAGGGCACAATGTGAATGAATGTGGGGCTGCGTTCCAATAAAACTTTATTTGAATTGCCGTGATGTTTGTGTTTTGTGAAATCTTTGGACTCTTACCTCCGAGCATTTAACAAATGTGAAAACCACTCGGAGGGGGGTGTAGCCTAGTGGTTATGTTGCCCGCATCCCACTCCACGTGCCTGGATCTAGTCCCCAGCTCCAGCTCCTGACCCTAGCTTCCTGCTGGCAAGCAGCAGTGATGGCCCAAGGACGTGGGATCCTGCCTGGTGTGGGAGGCCTGGATTGTTCCCAGCCTCAGCCCTTGTCAGCATTTAGGGAGTGAGCCCGCAGATTCAAGAAGACAGAGCAGTTCGTGTAGAGGAGCTGCCCCACCCCCGTCCTGTGCTGTGTATGAACAGTTCCACGTGGCCCAGCCTGGGAGCATATGAGACCCCAGCCAGAAATGATTACTGTTCACCCCCCAGCAAGTAAAAAAGGATCCGCTGAGGGCTCTCAGAATTGGGTAGACAAAATCAGTTATTATGCAAATGTACTGGGAACCATGAGTTGCCAAATAATTGTGTCGAAGTGTCAGTTTTGATCTGAGTCCAGTGGGGGCAAGGTTAGGGACTGTGACCTGTGTGCACGTGTGTTTAACAGACTAGCATGCGTCGACAGATCATGCATCCTCCCCTGTCGCATTCACGTTCCGCTTCAGTTTGTTTCTGGTATAAACGACTCAGCTGGACTGGGGTGGAGGAGCCACAGTAGGGCATGTGTGTGAGTGGCTTCCCGTGGACCTTGAAGGTGGGTGCAGAGGCGGCTTTGCTTAGGCAAGTAACTTTACGTAAGACTTTGTGAAGCTCAGATACCACTGAATAAATATATGCTTCTGTGAATGTTCTCATGTTTGGTGGAGAGTTTATGAATAACTTCGGTTTCAAGTCATCCGTATGAATTCTAGAAAACACCCACATCTTAAAGAGACAGTGTTAAGGGAGAACTGTGGTACTGGAGTTCTCGTCTTCGTGTGTATGTAGTGGGTGGGACCAGCACTGTGGCGCATGCAGTAGGTTAAGCCTCTGCTTGTGGCGCTGGCATCCCGTATGGGCGCCGGTTTGAGTCCTGGTGACACCATATGGCACCCCCTATTCTGCCCCACTTGCGATCCAGCTCCCTGCTAATGGTCTTTGAGTCACAGAAGACCCTCCCCAGAAACGTGGTTTGAGTGTTGCCTCCTCCCAGGGAGCCTGCGAGCCACTCCGGAAGGAAGCTGTCCATGCACAGCCCGGGAGCGGTCCTAGAGGCCGTGGTCGAGGCGATCATATGGCTCCCAGGCGGCGTTTGCAGGCCTGACGTAGGTACGAGGCAACTTCAAGAGGTTGTGGAAAAATAGAATTAAAAAATACATCGGTTTTGCTGAAAAAAAAAAAAAAAACTGAAATCTATGCATCATCTTTCTCCTAAGATATATTTTCCACGAAGCTTTTGAAGACACCCACATACATCCGATGTTTTAGTTGTATTTTTCTGAGAACTTTGAGACTGTCACTGGAGAAAAGGCCATAGAAGACGCCAGGTTCTTGTCTTCAGGCAAGAAGTAATTAAGGCCTGAGAGACAGGAGAGCGTAGTGATAAGACTTTATTGGGGAAGGGACAGAGAGTGCCCAGGCTGGGGGAGAGCGAGGTTACATGGTTGAATGGAGAGAATGCACCTGGCCAGGCCAGGTGGGCAGGGACTTCGTTTGGACTCCCCCCCCCCCCTTTTTTTTTCTTTTTTTTTTTTTTTTTTTTTTGACAGGCAGAGTGGACAGTGAGAGAGAGAGACAGAGAGAAAAGTCTTCCTTTGCCGTTGGTTCACCCTCCAATGGCCGCTGCGGCCGGCGCACCGCACTGATCCGATGGCAGGAGCGAGGTGCTTCTCTTGGTCTCCCATGTGGGTTCAGGGCCCAAGCACCTGGGCCATCCTCCACTGCACTCCCGGGCCACAGCAGAGAGCTGGCCTGGAAGAGGGGCAACCGGGACAGAATCCGGCGCCCTGACTGGGACTAGAACCCGGTGTGCTGGCGCCGCTAGGCAGAAGAGCCACGGCACCGGCCCTGGACTCCCTAGGTTTTTAAGGGAGTCTGTTTACCCACCTCTCCCTCTCCTCCAGGACAAAGGATGGGGAGTCCTGGTGGAAGGGTTTGTTGGGTGAAAATTAGCAAATTCCTGCCCAGATTTGCTGGCACCGGGCAGAGTAGAGGGGCAGCTGGGAAGGTTTTATCGCCCCAAGTTATCAGGTCAGGAACCCATTTGGTCCTGAGAGAGAATTCTGGGAGCTTCCCTTGGGGGAAGGGCTGGGACCACCTGGGAGGTTATCATGGTCTGGGCAGGACTTTGAAGTGCAAGTGCTGGGCTCCTGGGGCTTCTGCAGTAGGTGCTGGTCTTCAGGTCTAACACACACACACACAGGCTGCATTTCTGACTTCCTACCTAACATACTCTGTCCCTGACACTGTTGCCAGTTATAGCTGGTGACACCAAGGCTTCAACAGGACACACAGACAAAAGAAGTCCACTTCCTGCCTCTGAATCCGGTGGTGAAGATCCCTGGAAGTCCAGTACTCGAGGGCTTTTCTTTACTGGGAGATGCGCCCAGGGCAGTGGGAGCCACAGAGCCCCTGCTAAGAACCCTGCAGTCCCCCCTCCCTTCTGTCTGAGCACTGTGCTTCCCTGCCACCTGCTGGCCTCGCCAGTTCCGTAGGGACCAGAGACCAGGAGATGACCTTTGTCCCACATGCCTCCAGCCCTCCCCGTTAGGGAACATTCTGTAACGGCAGCGTGTGCTGAATTCGCTCCGCTCGGCCCTAGCGAGAGCCAGCCACCTCGGGATGAAAACAGGGCCTTTGGGTTCGTTTCTGTTTTCCCTCCAAGTCACAAGGAATGGGACACTTTCCATGCAGTGGCGCTTTTTCCCGGGGGGCTCTGGTGGACGGGACAGCAGGGGTGGCCTTCCCCGTTCAGGCCTTGTGGTTGCTCTTGACGCCCGGCAACCTGGGGGCAGTTCGTTTTCAGCATGGCACAGGCGGCCCAAATGGCCGTGTCCCCTGGACTTCAGAGGATGCTTTAGGTGGCTTAGCTATCAAAGAATCTGGAACCGAAGCAGGTGAGGGGGCTGAGAGATGGCAGGCCTTGGGATCGCTTCGCCTCGGCCCGGCCACTGTGCTGTCCGGGGCCTTGAAGGTTAAGCGATCCGGGGATATTTTTAAACAGCTGGGGCCGGTTAATCTGAAAGTGACATTTAAACTCACAACAGCCAGCCACAGCGGGCAGGGGTGGATTCCAGGGCTCGGCAAACACGGAACTTAGAAAATGTAACCCTGAACACACAGTGGAGAGGACATGGGGAAGGAGGACCGAGGCGCCAAGGGGTAAGTCAGCCCGCCCTCCGCGGGGTCCTTCGGGAAAGCTAGCCAGCGCGTCCCCCGGGAGCAGAAATGAGCTGCTAGCAGGAGCCGGCGCCGTGCAAGAGCCAACACTTGGGGTTTCCCGGGGAGCTGCCTTCCTGCTGGGCTTCAGGGCGCAGAGGGACGCCCCAGCACAGCGCCCGCTTTCTCCACGGCAGTTCACGTGCAGGCAGCTCTGTGGTTTTCTTGTTTTGCTCCCGTAGCTCCCGTCGTCAGAAAGTCTTGTTTCTGACAACTGTCTCTTCTCAACTGTTGCTGTGTGTTTAACAGGCAGGCTCTGAGCGAGGCGCTTGCAGCCAGTGGGTCTTTCCTGCTAGGAGACACGGTTTCCTTTCTGTCTTTAAAGACTTTTATTCTTTTTCATTGGAAATGAATTGGAAAGGCAGAGTTAAAGAGAGAGAGGTCTCCTACCCGCTGGTTCACTCCCCAAACGGCTGCAATGGCCGAGGCTGGGCAAGAGGAAGCCAGGAGCTGCATCCAGGTCTCCCACGTGGGTGCGGGGGCCCAAACACTCGGGCCGTCTTCTGCTTCCCCAGGTGCTGTAATAGCAGGGAGCTGGGTCAGAAATGGAGCAGCTGGGTCTTGAACTGGCACCCATACGGGATGCCAGTGTCACAGGCAGTGCCCAACCCACTTTGCCAAAACGCTGGCCCCCCAAATTTTTTTTTAATATTTATTTAGTTTATTTGAAAGGCAGAGTTACCGGAGGGTGGCAAGACAGAGATCCTCCATCCTCCGGTTCACCCCCCAAATGACCACAACAGCTGGGGCTGGGCCAGGCCAAAGCCAGGAGCCAGGAGCCCATATCGGATGCCTGTGTTGCTGGTGGCAGTGTTACCCACTATGCAACAGCGTTGGCACCCTTTAAATTTTTTTTAAAGATTTTATTTATTTGAGAGATAGAGTTACAGACAGTGAGAGGGAGAGACAGAAAGGTCTTCCGTCCACTGGTTCACTTCTCAAATGGCTGCAACAGCCAGAGCTGCGCCAATCCAAATCCAGGAGCCAGGAGCTTCTTCCAGGTCTCCCACATGGGTGCAGGAGCCCAAGCACTTGGTCCATCTTCCACTGCTTT
Organism: Oryctolagus cuniculus; assembly: GCF_964237555.1. Lineage (NCBI taxonomy): Eukaryota > Metazoa > Chordata > Mammalia > Lagomorpha > Leporidae > Oryctolagus > Oryctolagus cuniculus. The sequence continues at coordinate 18,177,570 of NC_091452.1, forward strand.
CCCAGGCCACAGCAGAGAGCTGAATGGGAAGAGGACAGCCGAGACTAGAGCCGGTGCCCATATGGAAAGCCGGCGCCACAGGCAGAGAATTAACCTACTGTACCACAGCGCCAGCCCCTTAATTTTTATTTATTTATTTATTTTTGACAGGCAGAGTGGACAGTGAGAGAGAGAGAGAGAAAGGTCCTCCTTCGCCGTTGGTTCACCCTCCAATGGCCGCTGTGGCCAGCTGATCCAATGGCAGGAGCCAGGTACTTATCCTGGTCTCCCACAGGGAGCAGGGCCCAAGGACTTGGGCCATCCTCCACTGCACTCCCTGGCCACAGCAGAGAGCTGGCCTGGAAGAGGGGCAACCGGGACAGACTCTGGCACCCCAACCGGGACTAGAACCTGGTGTGCCAGCGCCGCAAGGTGGAGGATTAGCCTAGTGAGCCGCGGCGCCGGCCCCCTTAAAATTTTAAGCCTTAGTAAGAGCGGAGCACCTGTTGTGTCCATCAGTTGAGTGGGCATAAACTCCAGGCCTGTGCTCACCTGGCACTCAACCCATCCCTCCTGTCAATCACCATAATTACTAACAAATGGGCTTCCTGGGACCAGTGTTGTGGCCTGCCACACTGGCACCCTTAGTCCCTGCTGCTCCACTTCCGATCCAGCTCCCTGCTGTTACGCCTGGAAAAGCAGTGCTGGATGGCCCAAGTCCTTGGGCCCCTGCACCCATGTGGGAGACCTGGAGGAAACTCCAAGCTCCTGGCTTCAGATGGGCATAGCTCTGGCCGTTGTGGCCATTCGGGGAGTGAACCAGCGGATGGAACACTTCTCTGTCTCTTCCTCTGTGTGTGTGTCTAACTCTGTCTTTCAAATAAATACATCTTAAAAAAAAAAAAAAAAAAAAAGACAAATGGGCTTCCTTGTAGGTAGGGGGAGAAACAACCATCTCTGTTGGCCCAGAGCGCAGGGGAATTCCCAGGACTTAGGACATAAAATTAAAACTGCAGGGCGATGATCGCGTTTCCTAAGTTGCATTTTTCTTCTAGCAGTGCCTTGCCTGACTTCCCCAAGTGCCCGGTGGGGGGACCCAGCCAGCCCCTAGTCCCAGGATCAGAGCTGCAGGTCGGCCTGGTTCCCGCCGTCTGCGGCTTTGGGGTGCGCTGGGAAGGCAGGCCGTGTGTGAGGACAGCTGTTGTGTGAACTTCCTCCGCCTTTGATCACCTTTGGACCTGGCTGCTCCATGGTCCTGGATAAACAAGCGTCATCTTTTGACATGGAGACTTCCCCCAAGCCTTATCTTGGGAGAAGCTTCAGGATTCCTAGTTCTGTGGGCGCCCGGCTTTAGAAGAGAGTTCATGGGACCCCGGGAGGCCCCGTGCACGCTTAGGCGCCTTTGATCTGATGGGCGCATGCGCGTTTGACATCCTGTTCAACAGGTGGCAGTGGCGGCAACAAACTTACTGCTCCAGAGGAAGGTGATTCTCCAGGAAGACAGGCCCTGAGCTGTCCATTCTAGGACCCGGGGGTTGCTTGTGCTGCAGAGTCCAGGCTGGGCAGGGTGGGGCGACTGCTGGGTGCTTGGTAGCAAGTGCTTACTGCTGGGCTCTGCCAAGGCTCTGCTCCCGTCCCAGGAGAGACGCGTTCACCCAGCCCCCGGGTCTGCAGCCCAGGGTTCAGAGAATCCCGATGGGCCCAGCCAGGCACACAGCACACAGCAAAGCCCTGACCTCCACTGCCAGGGTCAGTGGCACACCCGAGCCTCCGGTGCCGGCGCAGGTGCCTTGCTTAGCCAGGGTCGCGCACCTTTCCAATCACACGGAGCCATGAGCAGGAGTGGTGGTGAGGACACTCCTTTCCACTTAGAAGTAAACCCATGGTGGGCTCTGGGGCTAATCAATCAGAAATATGCCACTTCCCAGCGGCCTTATTTTTGAAATGGAGAGAGAGGGAGAGAGAGAGCGCGAGCGTCTTTCTGCTGGTTCACTCCCTAAGGGCCAGAGTTTGATCAATCTGAAGCCAGGAGCTTCTTCCAGGTCTCTCACATGTGTGCAGAAGCCCAACCACTGGGGCCATCCTCCACTGCCTTCCCAGGCACATTAGCAGGGAGCTGGATCGGAAGAGGAGCAGCTGGGATTTGAACGGCACTCACGGGATATCCACATCACAGGCGGCTGTTTAAGCCTCCAGGCCATGGTGCTGGTCCGACTTTCCCACTCTGCAGCCCTCTCCCACGGAATCGTGGCAATAGCATTGTGGGGCCGATGCATTTGGCAAAAGCTGGCAGCCCCTGGGGGATCCAGGCTTTTACAGCAGGACTTCCCAGAGCCTTCCCTGTGCAAACGCTGGGCTTTGGCCGCAGAAGCTTCTTTCTCAGCAAGTGGAGACCTTCTCTGGACGGAGAGCCCACAGCTGCCTCCTGGGGGCATCAGTATCTTTTTGGGTCTTCCTCATTTTCTTGCATCATTGTGGGATGGATAAGAGACAGGCTGGAGCTCTCGTACAGGGCTCCAGGTGTGTGTGTGAGTGCACACACGTGTGTGAAGCCAGGTGTGTGTGCACACGCATGTGAGGCCAGGTATGTGTGCACACGTGTGCATGTGTGCACACATGTGTGTGAAGGGATTTTGACAGCAGGAGCCCAGGCAGCCACCACATCAGTCCTCCCACTGCCATCGCATTGTGCCTGTCCTCTCGCGTGTCCGCCTTTCTGTCTGAATTTTGCATGTGCTGCATGTATTGCAGGCGTCTGTGTCTTTACCGTGAGTACATCAGCATACGTGTCAGGAATTCGGTCTGTTCCCTGGGGGCATTTTCGAGCAAATCACAGGGCAAATATTGTACCATTTCACCCAATAATACACATCCATAAGAGAGATGGGAAATTTTTTAAAAATTTTATAATTATATAAAGCACACACAATTAATAATGATTCCTTTTTTTTTATTTGACAGAGTTAGACAGTGAGAGAGAGAGAGAAACAGAGAGAAAGGTCTTCCTTCTGTTGGTTCACCCCCCTAAATGGCCGCTACAGCCGGAGCTACGCGGATCCGAAGCCAGGAGCCAAGAGCTTCATCCAGGTCTCCCATGTGGGTGCAGGGCCCCAAACACTTGGGCCAATTTCTGCTGCTTTCCCAGGCCATTAGCAGGAAGCTGGATCAGAAGTGGAACAGCTGGGACTTGAACCAGCACCCACAGGGGATGCTGGTGTTGCAGGTGGCGGCTTACTGCTACATCATAAAGCCAGCGGCAGTGGTAATTCCTTAATACAGGACTGTCGCCCCCCCAGAATTCATGAAGGGTGGGCTCCAGGAAGCCCCAGAGGCACACACATTCCCAGATGCTCACACCCCATGTGTGAATGGTGTGGTATTTGCATAATGCCTACCTATACCGTACATCCTCGCTATGGGACGCGGGGGTCCCGAGCAGTGTCTTCATTGCTTTGCCAAATGCCTGCCCCAGTATGCAGTTTATCTATCTATCTATCTATCTATCTATCTATCTATATCGATTGATCGATCGATCAATCGACGGAGGAACAGCTCCTATCAGCTGCTCGGTCCCCAAGTCCCACAACCTGGAACTCAATCCAGGTCTCCCACGTGGGCGGCAGAGACCCGACTTGGGTGCAGGGGCCCAAGCCATCACCTGCCTCAGCGGGGACTAGAGTCAGGAGCCAGAGCTGGGAATTGAATCCAGAAACTACGGTACGGGATGTGGGTGTCCTAACCAGGAGTCCAAATGCCTGCCTCCTGTACCATTGTTTTTTTGAATATTCTCTACCCACACCAGGTCCGGCCAGTGGCTGCCAGAAGCCATGGACACGGAAGACGAACGGTGGCTGTTCACACTCAGGGTCCCCCCGCTGTCTCTATCAGCTCAGAGCAGCACCCACGAAAGCTCTCTGAGGTCTCTTAGTCCACAGCGAACACTGCCCCTTCTGCAGTGCCAGCTCCCTAGGGAGGGACCCGGGCCGTGCGTCCTGCGGAACTTTCCACCTTTGGGATGTTTGCGTCCTCCGGCACCTTCTAGCGTGTCCCTCCGTGCTATAAATAAGTGCTCAAGTCTGCAGGCTTGAGTCAGCGTGGGCAGAAACGCCTGCCGGCCACAGCTCTGCACCGTGCGTTGCCAAGAATGTGGGGCTGGGTGACCCCGCTCTTAGGAGTGTTGGCTCCTCGGTGAGCCCGGGCAGTTCCCCTCTCCACTGTCCCCAGCTGCCTGTACAAGGCACCAATGAGCAAAGTGTAGAGCCTCGTTAACTTGCGCTACCGGTTGTGGACAGTGACTCTGTCCTACCGATGCTTCTGTGTTTATCAGTGACGGTTCCGTACACACGTGACCTGAAGCCACCCTTTGGTTGTCCCCGACCATGGTGCCCGCAGCCGAGGCGGCACGCAGGCCTGACCGCCTCCTTTTGTAAAAAGAAAAGTCTGTTTTCAGAGTCTCCAGCTGGCTGTCAGCGAGGCTTGTTTCTGTTGTGAGTGACGATGTGACTTGTGCTCTTTGAACAGATATGTGATATTGATGCCAGTCTGTCCCTTCTCTGGCAGGACAGCCCCCTCCCCCTCCATGCCCCCAGAGGCTCCCTGCTTTTGGGCAGAAGGAGATGTCTCAGGCCGGGCCCCAGCCTTAGGCTCTGCCATTTCTCCAAGGAGCCCTGGTTTCTTTCAGTGGGAGAGGCACTCAGACATCACAATCCGGCTGGGGGGGGGGGGGGGGCGGGTTGTGAGGGCGGGGCAAGATCCCTTTGGTTCCCCTGTGCATAAGGGATGGGAGGGACCAGCCTGGGGGCAGCGAGTCAAGCAGGCAGCTTGAGCAATGATCCCAGGGGAGAGAACAGTGGCTTGAACTTGAACTTAGTAAAGGCGCTTAGGACAATCCCGGGATGTCGTGAAGAGCACAGCACATGTTAGCACGCTCTTTTATCATCATTGCTTCACGTCCCCCTCAGCGGAGGCCCCGAGGAGGTCAGCGGTATCGTCTTCCTTGCAGCCGCCTTGCAGAAAACCAAGGCTCAGTGAGGCAACGAGATTTGCTCAAGATCACACAGGAGAACAAAGCAGGTGTAGAAATAGAACTTGAGGGGGCCCCAGTGCTGTGGTACAATGGGTTAAAGCCCTGGCCTGAAGCACCAGCATCCCATATGGGTGCCGGTTCTAGTCCTGGCTGCTCCTCTTCCCATCCAGCTCTCTGCTGTGGCCTGGGAAAGCAGTAGAAGATGGCCCAAGTCCTTGGACCCCTGCACCCGTGTGGGAGACCTGGAGGAGACTCCTGGCTCCTGGCTTCAGATTGGTACAGCTCCAGCCATTGTGGCCATCTGGGGAGTAAACCAATGGATAGAAGACCTCTCTCTCTCTCTCTCTCTTTCTCTCTCTCTCTCTGCCTCTCCTCTCTCTGTGTAACTCTGACTTTCAAATAAATAAAATAAATCTTTTTTTAAAAAAAGAAAGAAATAGAACTTGAGTCCATTCAGAACTTGGGCCACTCCAGAACCGGATGCTGAGTGATACTCTGTGTTGCCTGTAGCACTCTTTTTTTTTTTTTTATGAGTTATTTACTTATTTGAAAGGCAGTTATATATGGAGAGAAATCTTCCATCTGCTTATTCACTCCCCAAATGGCTGCAACAGCCAGGATTGGGTCAGGCTGAAGCCAGGGTCTCCCACGTGGGTTCAGGGGCCCAAGCACTTGGGCCATCTTCCGCTGCTTCCCCAGGTAAATCAGCAGGGATGTGCCTGGATCGGAAGTGGAGCAGCCGGGACTTGAACTGGCACCCATATGGGAGGCAGTGGCTTAACTCCCTCTGCCTATAAGGTTTTTAGCTTCAAACTCTGGACTTGGATTAGGTTTTGGCACAAAAAAATCTGCTCCTTTGGGAGGCAGATTCACACTGGGACTCCAGTGGGATCCCGAGGGCGCCCCAGCCTTCGGTCCATCTCCCTGCTGCTAAAGGCCTTGCCGCTGCTGTGCTGTGTGTAGCCGCGATGCGAGTCTGCCTTCCGTCCTGGCTGCCTGCACAGCCCCCAGCTCCTCCCATTGCCTGTTCACATTGTGTCCTTCCAGGGGCATTTATTTTATTTTATTTTATTTTATTTTATTTTATTTTATTTTATTTTATTTTATTTTTTGACAGGCAGAGTGGACAGTGAGAGAGAGAGACAGAGAGAAAGGTCTTCCTTTTGCCATTGGTTCACCCTCCAACGGCCACCGCGGCTGGCGCGCTGCGGCCAGCGCACTGCACTGATCCGAAGCCAAGAGCCAGGTGCTTCTCCTGGTCTCCCATGGGGTGCAGGGCCCAAGCACTTGGGCATCCTCCACTGCACTCCCGGGCCACAGCAGAGAGCTGGCCTGGAAGAGGGGCAACCGGGACAGAATCCGGCACCCCGACCGGGACTAGAACCCGGTGTGCCGGCGCCGCAAGGCGGAGGATTAGCCTAGTGAGCCACGGCGCCGGCCCCAGGGGCATTTTTCAAAACCAGGCAGTCGCAGCTCAAAGATTCCCATGCTGGCCGGAGACAGCGCCAAGACCTGGACCCCCCAGATCTGCGGATTCTGGGTCTGGTGCTGCCATTGCTTTTGTGTCTGGAAGGGCGGGGGCAGGACCAAGGAGCAGCGGCCCCTTTCTCAGAAGGCCGAACCCACAGCGTTTGCATCTGAGTTTCCAAAACTGGCGAGAAGCCCTGCAGCAGCCTAAAGCAGGGGAAGGTGTGGCTCAGCGGGGAGCAGGTGGCGCGGCCTCTGCTGGGGACAGCTGGGGGCCGGGCGGACTCGCCCATCCGTGGGAGCCCCGGGTCCTCTCAGTCTGCCTCCTGCACAGTTCCCCCACTGCTTTTCCGGTGCTGCACTGGCCCTGCTCCACAACCCACAGAGGCCCTCAGCCAGCAGGCCTTGGCCAGTGGGCGGAAGAGGAGGTACTACCAGTCACACGGCAGCTGGGGGGCAGGGCCGGCCGTCGGGCAGCAGCACTGGTGTTCCGAGGGCAGGCCGGCGCTCCCCTGCAGGACTGCTCCTGGCTGCAGGCTCCGTGTGTGCCAGGCCAGGCGGTTCACATTGTGGGGACTTACTGATCTCCCCAGCAGGCTGGTGCGCCTGGTGCTCTCCTCCCTATCTTACAGGCGAGCAAATGAAGGCTCTTTTTAAAAGATTTATTTGTCATTTGAAAGGCAGAGAGGGGCCGGCGCCGTGGCTCACTAGGCTAATCCTCCGCCTTGCAGCGCCGGCACACCGGGTTCTAGTCCCGGTCGGGGCGCCGGATTCCGTCCCAGTTGCCCCTCTTCCAGGCCAGCTCTCTGCTGTGGCTCGGGAGTGCAGTGGAGGATGGCCCAAGTGCTTGGGCCCTGCACCCCATGGGAGACCAGGATAAGTACCTGGCTCCTGCCATCGGATCAGCACAGTACGCCGGCCGCAGTGCGCTGGCCACGGTGACCATTGGAGGGTGAACCAACGGCAAAAGGAAGACCTTTCTGTCTGTCTGTCTGTCTCTCTCTCACTGTTCACTCTGCCTGTCAAAAAAAAAAAAAAGGCAGAGAGAGAGAGGCAGGCAGAGGTCTTCCATCCGCGGTTCACTCTCCCGATGGCCATGATAGCCAGAACTGGGCCAGGTAGAAGCCAGGAGCCAGGACCTCCGTCTGGGTCTTCCACACAGATGGCAAGGACGCAGTACTTGGAGCCATCATCCGCTCTGTCTCTCCTAGGCCCATTAGCAGGAAGCTGGGTTGGAGGCAGAGTACCCAGATGTGGGTGGGTGTCGCAAGCAGTGGCTCAACCCACTGCACCACAAGGCCCGCCCCACGCTAACTCCTCTTCCTGCAGTGGCACCACTTGTCTAGACAGCTGGAGTGTCGCATCTGGGCTCCCAGGAAGGAGGCCTGAGTCCCTCCACGCAACCCGCGATCCTGCGCAGCCCAGGCGGCTGCCCCATCCCCGCTCCAGCCTTGGCCCTGCGCCAGGCCCACTGGCCTTGCGTGCTTCCCGCAGAACGCCAGGCTCCTGCCCGCTTCTGGGCTTTTGTGCTTCCAGCACCAGATGCCCCAAACCCATTTGTTTCCTGCACCTGCTGGCCCCGGCCCCCTCACCTGGCTCATCCCGTTCCCTCCCCATCTCAAGCCCGGGACAGCCTTGTCTCGCCTGCCCCGCCCCGCAGGGCAGTGTCCCCTGGGCCCTGTCTTTCCCGCGGCACACCCCAAGCCTCTCCGCTCTGTGAGTCTCCAGGTCGGGTCCCTGCATTTGTCTGTGATTTCATTCTCTCCCCTGTGGGATCGCCGGCCCATGAGGGCAAGGCCGGGCTCGTCCTATCTGGTTGGCCCTGCGCCTCCAGCAGCCAGCGCCACAGTCGGCAGGCACTCGGGGAGTGGCCCCTGATGACTGTAGGAGTGGGCGAAGAAGGCAGAGCCGGAGGAGCAGGAGAGGGGGAGGAGGAGAGGAGTCCACCTGAGAGGGTGCAAGGGCTGGGACGAGAGGGTCAGATGGTGGCTTCTGCGGGACCGGTGTAGTGCATGGGGCCCCACAGGTCAGCCTGATGGGCCCTTGAGACCGTGGAGCGCAGGTGTCCGTGGGAGGTGGGAAAGTGGCTGCTTCTTCCTGTGGGCCAGTTTTGCCTGCACCAGCAGAGAAGCTACATCAAAAGTTTGCTTTGGGGGCAGGTGTTTGGCTTAGCGGTTAAGCTAGTGCCTGGGACACCTGCATCCTTATTGGCGCCCCTGGTTTGAGCCCCAGCTCTGCATCCGATCCGGCTTCCTGCTAATGTGCACCCTGAGAAAGCAGCAGGGGGTGGATGGCTCAAGTACTTGGGTCCCCGCCTCCTGCATGGGAGGCCCGGATGGAGTTCTAGGCTCCTGGCTGCCCTGGCCATTGTGAGCATTTGGGGAGTGAACGAGCTGATGGAAGATCTCTCTGTGTCTGTCTCTCTGCCACTGTGCCTTTCAAATAAAATGAAAATCGATAATACGAACACTTTGATTCCTCTCTGCATTAAGTGAGCACCTGTAGCTGGGCCAGGCACTTTTCTGGCCCCATTTGATCTTCTGAGCCTTTTCCTGATTGGGGGGTGGGGGCTGAAATTCACAAATTTTCTCAGAGGTCTGAGAGCACTTCAGAAAGTCTGTGGGGAAATAGGATTAAAAGATAAGTTTATTTTGGTGCAAAAAATTGTTAAATCCATGCTTATGAGGGATTGAAAAATTCATGCACTTCAAAAGGTATTTTTTTATATACTTACTTGTTTAGTTGAAAGGCAGAGTTACAGAGAGAGAGAGAGAGACAGAGACAGAGACAGAGAGAGGTCTTCTATCCACTGATTCACTCCCCAAATGCCCTCAAGGCCTGGGCTGGGCCAGGCTGAAGCCAGGAGCTTCTTTCAGGTCTCCTACGCAGGTGCAGGGGCCCAGGGACTTGGGCCATCTTCCACTGCCTTCCCAGGCCATAGCAGAGAGCTGGATTGGAAGAGGAGCAGCTGGGACTAGAATCGGCGCCCATATGGGATGCCAGCACTGCAGGTGGGGGCTTTACCCGCTACATCACAGCGCCAACCCCTCCTCAAAAGTTTTTATGCCAAAGTAGACTTTTCTTCTCACCCCACTTTTCCATGAACATTTTGAACTTTGTTGTGTTTTACCCACTGAGGTTGTTACAGAATCCGAGGCCTCCAAGGCTGTGCTCATGCCTTTGGCTCTAGAGTCGACTGTTTTGTGGTCCAGCACAAAACCAGAGATGTGTTTGGGGCTGGGGGTGGGGGGAGTGGGCATCATGGCACAGCCTGTGACAGACACCAGCATCCCATCTGAGTGCCGGTTCAAGTCCCAGCTGCTCCACTTCCCATCCAGCTCCTGGCTAATGCCCCGGGATGGTCCAAGTGCTTGGGCCCTGCACCCCAGTGGGCAATCCGGATAGAGTTCCAGGCTCTTGACTTCAGTCTGCCCCAGCCCTGGACTCTGTGGTCATTTGGGGAGTGAACCAATGGATGGAAGATCTCTCTCTTTCTCTGTCTCTCCCTCTCTCTCTCTCTCTCAATCTGCCTTCCAAATAAATAAAATCAATCTTAATTAAAAAAAAAAAAAAGAGGATTGGCTGGGCTTCCTCTAACCTGAGTTTGAGAACTGCTGGCCCCCAGCTCTGCTTCTGAATCCCCCAGGCCAGAAGGCAACCTATCATTAAACAGTTGCGCCAACAGCCTGCTCACCTCCCTCCTGCCACAGATCCGGCTTTGGGATCAGGCGGAGGGAGGGGGGAGACGAGGTCACGTACTGTGTGACTCTGGACAAGTCGCTGCACCTCTCTGGTCGTTGGATTCTCATCTGGGATAAGAAAAAGGCTTCCCTCGCAGGAAGCTCCTGTCGGCGGTGCTGTTGATCGGCCGGTGCCCCTCCCCTCGGTGCTGGACCTGGGGGCCCGCAGGCAGCAGGATCTGCTGAGAGGCAGCAGCTGCAGTTCTGCTGTGGCCCCCTGTGCTCCCTGGGTCAGGGCGTGGCGTGTCAGCAGCGCTCTTGGTCACAGTCACAGGGGAACGTGTTTCTCCAGTCTCAGGGTTTGTAGGGAAGGAGCATCTCCCTCCACTGTCACCTAAGTGTCACATCTTTTCCGAAAGTCTTTTTTTTTTTTTTTTTTTTTTGGACAGGTAGAGTTATAGACAGTGAGAGAGAGAGAGAGACAGAGAGAAAGGTCTTCCTTCTGTTGGTTCACCCCCCAAATGGCCGCCACGGCCGGTGCTGCGCCGATCTGAAGCCAGGAGCCAGGTGCTTCCTCCTGGTCTCCCATGTGGGTGCAGGGCCCAAGCACTTGGGCCATCCTCCACTGCCCTCCCGGGCCACAGCAGAGAGCTGGCCTGGAAGAGGAGCAACCGGGACTAGAACCCAGTGCCCATGTGGGATATGCCGGCGCCACAGGCTCTGGAAGTCTTAAATGAAACAAATGATCACCCTTCACAATATACCTGCTTTGTTCACCACAGACTCTCAGCCTCGGCCAGTAGAATTATAAATGCACTGTGCCCACCGGGTCACCTCGTAAGTCCTATTCAGCCTGCGAAGTCCCAGAGCAAATGCCCCCTTCTGTTTGCTCTCTCGCCTGTCCATCTCCACTCCTAGCCCAAGCAGGTGAGCCCCCTTCTGCTGCCTTCCCAAGTGCATCAGCAGGGAGCCGGATTGGAAGCGGAGCGGCCGGGACTCAAACTGGCACTGCTATATGGGATGCTGGCGTCGTAACGATGGCTTAGCCTCTGTACTGCAACACGGACCCCCCTAGATAGCTTCCAGGGGAGCAAACCAGGTGTCCGATGGCAGTCAATTTCAGTGGCCAGTGACGCTTCCATGCAGAAGGAGGGCCGGCCGGCCGCTGGGATCCTGGTCCCGAGGCTGGCTGTGTCTCCCACTGCAAGTGAGACCTCTGGACCTCTGTTTGCTCGTCCGTCAAACTAGAACCCTGGACGTGACCATCCCCGTGGGGAGGCTGCAGGCTGGGGCGTGGGAGAAACACTGTGACCTCTGACACCCCTGCCCTGGGGCTGGAGTGCAGGTTAAGGTGTCCACCAGGCTGTACTTGGCTTGCTCTTATCGCCTTAATTATCTGTGCATTTGCCAAAGGGCATTGCGCCACCTGCCTGCCAGCTGGAGGGGCCTCGGCCACCTCCTCTCTGTCTCGCTGCTGTCGCTTCTCTCTCTGTGGTTCCCCCACATGGCCAAACCCAAGTTCCACAGAGCGACAGGAGGCTGCCCTGCTCCTGTTTCCCTGTCTGCCCCTGGGGGGACGGCTGTGTGCTCCTGGAAGCCTTTCAAACCTGCTCCAGAGGCGCAGAGTTGGGCAAGTGGTGATTGCGCGAGCAGCGAGGTAGGCTCGAGTCCAGGAATGGGGCAAGCTCCACAGAGCCGCAACAGCCTCTTGAGGACCCGAACTTGGGGTCAAGCGAAGCCCGAGATTGGACCTTGGTGAGCGGGCTCAGTTTGCAGGTGGCAGACAAGGGCGTGCTGTGGAGACCTAGTGGCGGGGCACTGGCCGCTCCAAGTCCCTCCCCCGTGGTCTGATGCAGCACGCCACCTGCCTGCTGCTGAAAGGTGACACTGGGAGGGCCGGGCTCCCTCAGTCATGCTGTGGGCGCCGCCGGGCAGACTCACAGGAGAATGGAGGGCGCAGCCTTGTCCCCTGAGACGGTAAGCGACAGCAGGCGCCCGGAGTTCATCCTGGTGGGCGGAAAAACTCCCAAGGGCAGGAGGATCGCTGGACAAACTGTCCCCTGAAGGCTTCGCCTGGTGCGTGTGCGCGCGCGCGCGCGCGTGTGTGTGTGTGTGTGTGTGTTGTGGTGGGGTGCAAAAAACAAAAGCCTGGCCCCCAGTCCCCGCCACTGCCCCCATTGGCCCCTGGCCAGCACTTGTTGGAACCAAGTGATTTCCTGCCTCACTGGGCCGAGGACCACGGGAGCTTCTGGCACCGAGCAGCTGCCGCTTGGGTTCCAGATGCGATGGCCGCCGTCGGTTTGGGGGCCGGCTGGGTTTTTTCTGTGGTGGCAGCAGCGTGGTGGGAGACGGTGTGCGGGAACTCGTGAGTAGGCTTCCTGCGATCCTGGCCGCTCAGGGGCCCCAGCACGTGAGCAGCGTGCCCCACCGGCCACCTGCCATGCCGGCCTCGTCCCTTTACCCATCCAGCTGCCGACTCCATGTCCAGGGCACGCAGCCAGGTGTCTGGGGGGTTTTCTCACGTGCGTATCTCTTTGCTTATCTTAACACCTGCTACAGGCTGGGATGTGTTCCTGCGTGTTTGCCAGGGCAGGGCAGGGGGAGAGGGACGGTTGTCATGCCTGGCTTTGAGCCAGTTTGCCGAACTATAAGACGGAAGTAAAACAAGGAGAGTGATGAGGACGGGGTCTGTGCAGTGGCTCTGAGGGTTGGAGGAGGGGCAGAAGGAAGGAAAACCTGAAGGTGCCAGCGACCCCGATGGCTTCTGTCTATGTCCAGGCTTTGGAAGAGCAGCTCTGAGCCAGGTCGCCGGGGCAACAATGAGGCTCCTATCTGACAGATGAGGAAGCTGAGGCTGAGTTCCTCCACCTTGTCTTCCCAGACAGCGTCCCCACGGGTCTCCCGGCACTCTCGTGGGACAAGTTCCTGTATGGTGGCCTGGGGGCCCCACGTGGTGACCCTGTAAAGAAAGTTAGAGGGCCATGGGGGTGTTCATGCAGATGACTCCAGGAAAGGTGGGTTTGTGGCGTAATATCCCAGTGGTCTCCTGGGGCCGGCGCTGTGGCATGGCAGGTAAAACCGCCATCTGCTGTGCCAGCTTCCCAGGGGATGCCGGTTCAAGTCCCGGCTGCTCCACTTCTGATCTAGCTCCCTGCTAATGGCCTAGGAAAGCGGTGGGAGATGAATCTAAATATTTTGGCCCTCATACCCACGTGGGAGATCCAGATGAAGCTCTGGGCTCCTGGCTTCGGGCTGGCACGGCCGTGGTCATTTGTGGAGTGAACCAGTGGATGAAAGATCTCTGTCTCTCCCTCTTGCTCTCTCTAACTCTGCCTTTCAAAATAAATAAGAATAAATCTTAAAAAAAAAATGGCCCCCATCGGAGTCACAGCAGATCTCAGAGGGTTTGCAGAGGGGCAGAGGAAGCCAAACTGGGAGAATAGCTGCTCCCTCCGTTCATGACAGCGCCCCGCATCTCTGTGCACCGTCCTCCGGTCACCTGCCGTGCGTGTGTCTGTCCTGCCCATGCCTGCAACCCCGCTCCCGGGCGGCCCCTACCCATCCCGTGCTAGTGCTAGTCCACTAGCTTAGCTAGCTCTTGGTTCTGGAGATTCCAGGGCGTAGGGGCCTCAGGCTGCAGCACAGCATGGCATGATGGGAGCGCATACGAGAGGGGCAGACCTGACCCTGGAAAGGCCTTCCTTTGCCGTTGGTTCACCCTCCAATGGCCGCCGCGGCTGGCACACCATGCTGATCCGATGGCAGGAGCCAGGTGCTTATCCTGGTCTCCCATACGGGTGCAGGGCCCAAGCACTGGGGCCATCCTCCACTGCCTTCCTGGGCCACAGCAGAGAGCTGGCCTGGAAGAGGGGCAACTGGGACAGAATCCGGTGCCCCGACCGGGACTAGAACCCGGTGTGCCGGCGCCGCAAGGCGGAGGATTAGCCTAGTGAGCCGCGGCGCCGGCCAATTAACTAAAATTTTAAAAAGGAAGAGAATTAATACACTAAAATCAAAATTCCATCAGTTGGTGCTCAATGAGTGTGCATGGATGCAGTCATTCAGTTTGTGAGCACCTACTGTATGCTGAACACCACGCAGGGCCTGAGGACCCAGGAGTGAGTGACCCTCGGTCCACGTCCCCAGGGGCCGCCTCGCTGTTCGGAGGAGACAGCTAAGTGAACAGCGCACACCATGGTGTGTGTGTGACCGCAATGGACAGCTGCTCCCTGGCTGGCACAGCAGGTGGAGCCGAGAGGGAGCCCGGAGCCCACCAGGGTGGCAAATGGCCTTGGGCAGAGGGTGCTGGGGTAGAGAGTGGCTGCCCCCGGGTTTCTGGCTTTTCAGTCCCTCTCTGGGGTGGGGGTGGGGGCTTGAGCCTGCTGGACCTCTGGGGAAGCCAAGAACACTTTCCCAGTGCTGGCCCAGGGCTTTTCCGCATTTTTCCTGAGGGCATGGGTGAGTCGGCTGCTCTGCCTGTGACCTCTGACCTTTCTTGGTGGCACTCCGGTCCTTCCTTGAGGGTTTAACTGTGCACCATGGGGATAGCAGTAACCAAAAAGAGACAGTGCCCCTGCAGCTCCCTGTCCGTCTTGCTGGCTAGTAACATCCTTTGCCCGTTTACAAGCTGGATTGTTTGTCTTTTGGTTTTTGAGTTGCAAGACTTCTTTGTGTATTTTGGACACTAGACCTTTTGCTGACAATGAGGTTTAGTTTGCGGCTTGCAAACGTTTCTTCTTCTGTTCTGTAGGTAGTGTTTTTACTTCCTTGGCGATGTCTGGTGGTTCATAGATTAGATTTTTTTTTTAATTTTATTATTATTTTTTTTTAGATTTACTTATTTGAAAGGCAGAGTTTCAGAGAGGCAGAAAGAGAGAGAAAGGGCCGGCGCCGTGGCTCACTAGGCTAATCCTCCGCCTTGCGGCGCCAGCACACCGGGTTCTGGTCCCGGTCGGGGCACCGGATTCTGTCCCGGTTGCCCCTCTTCCAGGCCAGCTCTCTGCTGTGGCCAGGGAGTGCAGTGGAGGATGGCCCAAGTGCTTGGGCCCTGCACCCGTATGGGAGACCAGGAGAAGCACCTGGCACCTGCCATCGGATCAGCGCGGTGCACCAGCCGCAGCACGCTGGCCGCGGCGGCCATTAGAGGGTGAACCAACGGCAAAGGAAGACCTTTCTCTCTGTCTCTCTCTCTCACTGTCCACTCTGCCTGTCAAAAAAATAAAAAATAAATAAAAAAATAAAAAAAAAAGAAAGAGAGAGGGAGAGAGAAGGGTTTAGAGAGAGGTCTTCCATCCGCTGGTTCACTCCCTGGATGGCGGCAATGGCAAGAGCTGCGCTGACCCAAAGCCAGGAGCCAGGAGCTTGTTCTGGGTCTCCCATGTGGGTGCAGGGGCCCAAGGACTTGGGCCATCTTCCACTGCTTTCCCAGGCCATAGTAGAGAGCTGGATTGGAAGTAGAGCAGCTGAGACTTGGACCAGTGCCCATAGGGGATGCCAGCACTGCAGGTGAGGGCTTTACCCGATGTGCCACAGCACTGGCCCAGTTCACAGATCTTAACTTTGATGAAACCCAACCTATTTTTTCTGATGTTGCTTATGCTTGCTACAGGCTACAAAGAACCTGTTGCCAAGTCCAAGGTTACGAAGATTTGTCACTGTGTTTCCTTCTGAGAGTTTTGTGGTTTTAGCTTCTGTATTTTAGAGTCTCTGATTTATTTTAAGTTAGTTGTTGTATCAAGTATAAAACAGGGGCCCAACTTTTTTCTTTTCACGTGGAAATCTGGTTGTCCCAGCACTGCATGTTGAAGACAGTATTCTTTTCCCGTTGAATGCTTTTGATATCATTATCAAAAATAACTTGGCCAACAGTGTCATGGCACAGCAGGTTAAACTGTCGTCTGTGATGCTGGCATCCCATAGGAGCACTGGTTCAAGTCCCGGCTGCTCCACTTCAGATCCCACTCTCTGCTAATGCACCTGGAAAACAGCTGAGGATGGCCCAAGAGGTTGGACCCCTGCTACTCATGTGGAAGACCCCAATGGAGGTCCAGGCTCTTGGCTTAGGCCCAGTCCCTGCCATTGCAGCCATATGGGGAATGAACCAGGGAATAGAAGACCTCTCTCTCTCTCGCTCTCTTCCTCTAAGTAATTCTGCCTTTCAAATAAATAAAATAAATCTTTAAAAATAATAAATTGGCCAAGATGTGTGAGTTGATTTTTGGATTCTTAATTCAGTTGCATTGGTCCATCTGGCTTTCTTTATGTCAGAACCATACTCTTTTGTTTACTGAAGCTTTGTAGGAAGATTTGAAAATGGGGAGTTAGCCGGCGCCGCGGCTCACTAGGCTAATCCTCTGCCTTGTGGCGCCGGCACACCAGGTTCTAGTCCCGGGGTCGGGGCGCCAGATTCTGTCCCGGTTGCCCCTCTTCCAGGCCAGCTCTCTGCTGTGGCCAGGGAGTGCAGTGGAGGATGGCCCAGGTGCTTGGGCCCTGCACCCCATGGGAGACCAGGATAAGTACCTGGCTCCTGCCATCGGATCAGCGCGGTGCGCCGGTTGCAGTAGCCATTGGAGGGTGAATCAACGGCAAGGGAAGACCTTTCTCTCTGTCTCTCTCTCTCTCTCACTGTCCACTCTGCCTGTCAGAAAAAAAAAAAAAAAAAAAAAAAAAAGAAAAAGAAAAAGAAAATGGGGAGTCAGAGTCCTCCAATTTTGCTCTTATTATTAAAGATTGTTTGGCTTTTTGGAGTCTCTTGCAATTTTGTATGAATCTGGTATATTGCTTTGAGCAGTAGGGCCGTGTTAATAATAGCACGTCTTCCCATCCATGAACGTAGTATGTCTTTCTGTTTATTTAAGTATTCTTTCATCTTGTTAAGCATTGCTTTGTAGTTCTCAGCACACAAGTCTTTCACCTCCTTGGTTAAATGTACTCCTACATATTTTTTACTTGTATCTTTGGGTTGCTGTTGTAAATGGACTTGTTTTCTTAATTTTATTTTTACACTGTTTATTGCCTAGGTACAGAAAGATAACTGCTTGCATGTTGTTCTTGTGTCTGAAGACTTCACTTAATTAATTTATTAATTTTTTATAAGGTTATCTACTATTCCATTTCCATGGACATCTTGAAGTGCCTTAGTATTGGCACTTTTTAAAAAATATTTATTTATTTATTTGAAAGGCAGAGCTATAGAGAGGCAGAGGCAGAGAGAGAGAGAGGTCTTCCATCTGCTGGTTCACTCCCCAGTTGGCCACAACGGCTGGAGTTGTGCTGATTCGAAGCCAGGAGCTTCTTCCTGGCCTCCCACATGGATGCAGGGGCCCAAGCACTTGGGCCATCTTCTACTGCTTTCCCAGGCCACAGCAGAGAGCTGGATCAGAAGTAGAGCAGCTTGTACTCCAACCGGCGCCCATATGGGATGCAGGCACTGCAGGTGGTAGCTTTACCCACTACGCCACAGCGCTGGCCCCACTTAATTTATTTTTCACCTGTAGTCATTTTGTGTGCATGTGTGTGTTCTTTGGGATTTTCTGTACAGATAGGATCATATCATCTGCAAGTAAAGATGGCTTTGCTTCTTCCTTTCCAATTTGGATGCCGTTTAATCCTTTGTTGTCTATCACTCTGGCTGGAACTTGCAGTACAACACTGAAGGCGAGCATTCCCATCTTGTTCCTGGTCTCAGGAGGAAGGCTATCAGGCTCTCATCAGTGAGCAGGGTCGCTGTAGGTTTTTCATAAATGCACCTTATTATGCGGCCGTTCCCTTCGGTTCCTGGTTTTCCGAATGTTTCTGTCTCGAGGGTTGTTGGGTGCTGCCAAATACTTTCTTTGTGTTTGTAGAGATGATCATGCGAGCTTGATGACTAAACAAAAGCACGTTCTGACCCCGTGTCATTACCGAGAAAATGCCCTTGCCAGCATTTCAGCAAAATCTGCTGCCCAGAGCGTGGGTCACGCGATTCCGGGAAATCCTGCAGAACACTGTGTTGAAACTCAGGGAAGGGGCCAGCGCTGTGGCACAGCAGGCAACACTGCGGGCTGTGACGCTGCTCTCCCGTGTGGGCGCCGACTTGATTCCCGGCTGCTCCACTTCTGATCCAGCTCCCTGCTAACGCACCTGGGAAAGCAGAAGAAGATGGCCCAAGTGCTCGGGTCCCTCTGCCCATGTGCGAGTGTGGCAGACTTGAGAGAAAGAAGCTCCTGGCTTCAGCCTGGCCATGGTGGCCATTTGGGGAGTGAACCAGTGGATGCAAGATAGATCTCTCTCTAACTCTGCCTTTAAAATATACAAAATAAAACTTTATTAAAAAAACATGAAGGGTTGGTGCTGTGGTGCAGTGGATTAAAGGCCTGGCCTGCAGTGCCGGCATCCCATATGGGCGCTGATTTATGTCCTGGCTGCTCCTCTTCTGATCTAACTCTCTGCTATGGCCTGGGAAAGCAGTGGAAGAAGGCCCGAGTCCTTTGGTCCCCGCACATGTGTGGGAGACCCAGAGGAAGCTCCTGGCTCCTGGCTTTGGATCAGCTCAGCTCTGGCCATTATAGTCATTTGGGGAGTGAACCAGCAGATGGAAGACCTCTCTCTCTCTCTCTCTCTCTGGTTCTATCTCTCTCTCTAACTCTGTATTTCAAATAAATAATATAATTTAAAAAATACATTAAATAAGATAAGGCCAGTTAGATTCCTGGCTAATCTGCTTGAACTTTGTGGTTCTGCTTTTTAAAGTTTCTGGCAAAATTGGTTCAGAAATTTCAACAAAAATTTGGGTCTCTCTCTCTCTCTTAAGATTTATTTATTTAGGCCAGCGCCGCGGCTCACTAGGCTAATCCTCCGCCTTGCGGCGCCGGCACACCGGGTTCTAGTCCCGGTCGGGGCGCCGGATTCTGTCCCGGTTTCACCTATTCCAGGCCAGCTCTCTGCTGTGGCCAGGGAGTACAGTGGAGGATGGCCCAAGTGCTTGGGCCCTGCACCCATGGGAGACCAGGATAAGCACCAGGATAAGCTGATCCTGGCTTCGGATCAGCGCAGCGCGGCAGCCATTGGAGGGTGAACCAACGGCAAAGGAAGACCTTTCTCTCTGTCTCTCTCTCTCACTGTCCACTCTGCCTGTCAAAAAAAAAAAAAAAAAGATTTATTTATTTGAAAGACAAAGTGTCAGAGAGAGGTAGATTCAGAGAGGGAAAGAGAGAGATCTTGCATCCACTGTTTCACTCCCCAAATGGCTGCAATGCTGGAGCAGGGCTAATCTGAAGCCAGGAGCCAGGAGCTTCTTCCAGGTACCCCACGTGGGTGCAGGGGCCCAAGCACTTGGGCCATCTTCTACTGCTTTCCCAGGCCATAGCAGAGAGCTGGATTGGAAGAGGAGCTGCCGGAACTCAAACCAGTGCCCCATGTGGGATGCCAGCAGAGGCTTAGCCTACTATGCCACAGCGCTGGTCCCCTCATTTTCTTTAATGTTTATTTTCCATTGACACACAAATATGGCTTCTGCTGGGGTGAGCATTGGGTCCAGCAGTGGAGATGTGGTTGGGATACTGGTTTCCCTTATCAGGATAGCTGGGTTCAGTACCCGGCTCCAGCTACTGATTCCAGCCTCTTGCTAGTGCAGATACTTGGAAGCAGTGATGATGGCTCGGATCACTCACTCCTGCCACCTGTGTGGGCCACCTGGGTTGAGTTTCCAGCTCTTGGCCTTGGCCCAGCCTGGCTCTGGCTGTTGTGAGCATTTGGATAGTGAACCAGGGGATGGGCGTGCTCTCTCTCTCTTTAATAAATAAAAATTTAAAATCTTGTTTATATGTATGGGGTACCAGTAATGTTTCTGTATGTGTATATTCTGTGTAATGTCCAACCAGGTGAACATATCTAACGCCTCACACATTTAACATGTTTTTATGGTGAGAACATTCAAAACTTTTTCTTCTAGGTTTTTGTTTGTTTGTTTGTTTACACATAAATATATAGTACATTAACATTAGCTATGGTTGCTCTCTAGTGTGCAATAGGACCCCACGATTTCTTACTTATATGTAACTATAACTTAGGTTTCTTTCCTTTTTTTTTTTTTTTTTTAAAGCAGAGAGAATCTTCCCATTCTCCTGATCACTCTCCAAATGCCCATATCCAGGGCTGGGCCAGACTGAAGCCAGGAGCCCAGAACTCCATCCCCGTCTCCTACGTGGCTGGCAGGGGCCCAGTTATTTGAGCTGTCACCTGCTGCCTCCCAGACTGTGCACTGGCAGGCAGCTGGACCTGAGGCAGAGGAGCTGGGGCTGGAACCAGGCACTCCAGTGTGGGATGCAGGTGTCCCAGTGGTCACTTTAACCACCATCCCTAACTTAGTTTCTGTAAACCTATTTGCATGGAGTGACCGTTTAGCCTAGCAGTTAAATGCGTGCCTGGTCCCAGCTCCAGCCGCCCACTCCAGCTCCCCGCCAATGTAGACCCTGGCAGGAAACAGTGATGGCTCAAGTAACGGGCTTCTGCCACCCACATGGGGGACCTGGGTTGAGTTCCTGGCTCTCCACTTTGGCCCTGGCCAGGTTCTGGCTGTTCGAGGCATTTTGGGGAGTAAACCAGCAGGTAGGGGCTCTCTGTCATCTCCCTGTCTCTCTTAGTCTATCTCTGTGCCTTGCAAATTAAAAAACTTAAAAAACAGTACATCCTTCAAAGAGCATGCTCCTCACTCACAGAGTCAGTGGGACAGAGGCGTGCACTGGAGATCAGAGGATCTGAATTCACTGTGCGAGCCTGGAGGAGAGCAGCCCCGCCCTGGCCTCGCCGAGCTCCTGCATGGCTTGCCTTGGGGTGAGCTCTGGGACAGGTGCACACGGAGCAGTAATGCGGGGCTCCCGCCCTCTTGCCGCACTAACGCCATGATCCTGATGCTGCAGTAAGGATGGTGATGGTGACAAAGACGGTGACTGATGCGCCTGTTTCTTTTCTTTTCTTTTCTTTTCTTTTCTTTTCTTTTCTTTTCTTTTCTTGACAGGCAGAGTGGACAGTGAGAGAGAGAGACAGAGAGAAAGGTCTTCCTTTGCCGTTGGTCCACTCTCCAATGGCCGCCGTGGCCGGCGCACTGCGGCCGGCACACCGCGCTGATCCGATGGCAGGAGCCAGGTACTTATCCTGGTCTTCCATGGGGTGCAGGGCCCAAGCACTTGGGCCATCCTCCACTGCACTCCCGGGCCACAGCAGAGAGCTGGCCTGGAAGAGGGGCAACTGGGACAGAATCCGGCGCCCCGACCGGGACTAGAACCCGGTGTGCCGGCGCCGCAAGGCGGAGGATTAGCCTAGTGAGCCGCAGCGCCGGCCTGATGCGCCTGTTTCTAAGGTGGAACCCAGGCCTCCCCAGAATCCTCCGGGGCGCTGGTGCCAAGGCCCCCTTGCCGGCACCAGCATTACAGATGCTCAGGCTGCCGTGTTTGCCTGGAACCTGCACGGTCGTCCTGGTGACTTCAAGTCCCCGCCAGGTGAAGTGGTGAGACAATGCCACCTCCACAGGGGCTACATGGCATACTTCAAGGAATGATGGCAAGGAAAAAAAAGTCGGTATATGTTCCATACAGATACAGCTATTTTTCTTTTTCCGAATTTTTCCAGCCGCAGGGGGCCAGCTGGATGGTTAAGTCTTGAAACCATCCCAGTTTATTGAGCTGGAATTTACGTAGCATACCTGTGGGGAGCAATCCGGACTAGACTGAGTTACTGGAATTAAGACTTATTCTATGCATCTGCTCTCCCACAATATGGCGCTGGGAGAGAAGTAAACAGCTTCTGCACAGCTGCCTCCAGTTCAACCAATAAACTGTAGGACTTGCTCCTGATTGGAGGAGAGCAGCGTACTCGGCGTGTGGGCAGCCGAGTTGGGATTGGCAGAGGAGGACTATAAAGGAGGAGAGAGACGGCATGCACCAGGAACATCTAAGGGGAACATCTAAGAGGAACACCTGTGCAGCCCCCGAGAGAGCCGGCCGGCGGTGTGCCGCTCCCCCGCGGAAGTGGGGAATGTGGCAGGGGGAACCGCCCTTCCACGAGGTGGAAGGGATAGTAGCCAACCCGGGAAGAACCAGCAGCAAACCCGGGGAGGGCCGAGCAGACGAAAGAACAGCGCAGGGTCCTGTGTCGTTCCTCCACGAAGAGGGGGAGCGACATAATGGTGCCGTGACTCGGATATGAAGCCTAGGCAGGGTTTTGTGTTGCTCCTCCACGAAGATGGGGAGCGACATAATGGTGCCGTGACTCGGATATGAAGCCTAGGCAGGGTTTAGTGTCGTTCCTCCACGAAGAGGGGGAGCGACATAATGGTGCCGTGACTCGGATAGGAAACCTGACTCGGATAGGAAACCTAGCTCGGATAGGAAACCCAGGATAGATAGGAAACTTAGGAGGGAAGAAACGGGAAGAAGTGGGAAAATACTGGAGAGAGAGACTAGCAAACAGCCTAGGGAAAAGCCAGACGAAAAAGGTGCCGGAAGAAGCTGTTGAAAGCCTAGGCATAGACTCAGATACGGACTACGGGGGGAAGCTGGGAGAAATCTCTAAGGTCGAAAGCGAAAGTGAAAGCTAGAACAAACAGACTCGGATGCGGACTGTGGGGAGAGGCCAGGAGAAATGAGGGAGGAGTATTGTTGGAGGAAAGCTTGGGGAAACATACCGGGTAGAGAAAAATGGTAGGGAAATTGAAGCCGCGGGGGGCAGGCCGAGGCGGAAACGAAAGCCACTTTGGGATTCTCAAGTTAGCCCGGGAATAGGGGGCGAAAAGTTAAAACCAGAAGCGGAAACGTAAGCCTGGTTGGGATCCATCTGATTAGCCAGGGGAGCAAAGGACGGGAAGCCAAACCGTGGGGCAGAGACGTATGCTGGGTTGAATTCGCCAGGCTAGCCCGGGGAACTTAGATTGAATGCTAGTGGCGGACACGTAAGCTACGCTGTGTGACTCGCGGAGGCTGCCGCGCGCAGACAGAGCGTGCGGGGCTCAAGTACATAGGGAACGCGGGGCTAGCGCGGAGACCGCGGAGTGTGCGCGCAAAGCCGAGCCGTGCAGAGCCGCGAAGCCGCGCAGATGAGAGAGGCGCGGGCTGAAGCGGCTCAGAGCCGGAAAGCTGCCAAGAAGCAGCCTCGGGGCGGGCGCAGCCGGGAAGCCGCGGGGATAAGAATGAGAGCGGGAAGCTGCGGGGATAAGAGAAACAGAAGTTTAGAAGTAAAATGAGAGAAATAGGAATGCTGGAAGATAGAAGTAAAATGGGAGAAATAGGAATGCCCGGAGATAGAGAAATAGAGAAATAGAAAGGCCTCCCCTCAACATGGCAATGAGAAAGCTTGGATTCGGTCTGCCCGATTAGTGAGGCGATGAGCACCTGCGGCGGCTAGCAGCTTATGCGCCGCAGGTCACCGAAGACAGGCACAAATTAACATCAGAAAGGCCTCCCCACAATACAGCAATTAGAAGGCTTGGATTCGGTCTGCCTGATTAGGGAGGCGATGAGCACCTGCGGCGGCTAGCAGCTTGTGCGCCGCAGGTCACCGAAGATAGGCACGAACCAACACTAATAAGTCTCCCCCACAATACGGCAATGAGAAAGCTTGGATTCGGTCTGCCTGATTAAGGCGGTAAGCGCCAGGAGGCGGCTCGACCAAAGTATGAGCCGCAGGTCACCGAACACAGGCACGCATCAGCGCCTAAAAACCTCCTCACAACATGGCGAAGAGAGGACCCGGATTCGGTTTGCCTGATTGATAGGACTTGTAAGAACCTGTGGCAACTCTAGCAAGCAGAGCAGAGTGTGTGCCGTGGGACACCGAAGACAGGCGCGTATCAACGCCAAAAAATAAAAAGAAAGGGGGATCTGTGGGGAGCAATCCGGACTAGACTGAGTTACTGGAATTAAGACTTATTCTATGCATCTGCTCTCCCACAATATGGCGCTGGGAGAGAAGTAAACAGCTTCTGCACAGCTGCCTCCAGTTCAACCAATAAACTGTAGGACTTGCTCCTGATTGGAGGAGAGCAGCGTACTCGGCGTGTGGGCAGCCGAGTTGGGATTGGCAGAGGAGGACTATAAAGGAGGAGAGAGACGGCATGCACCAGGAACATCTAAGGGGAACATCTAAGGGAACACCTGTGCAGCCCCCAGAGAGCCGGCCGGCGGTGTGCCGCTCCCCTGCGGAAGTGGGGAATGCGGCCAGGGGGAACCGCCCTTCCACGGAGGTGGAGGGGATAGTAGCCAACCCGGGAAGAACCAGCAGCAAACCCGGGGAGGGCCGAGCAGACGAAAGAACAGCGCAGGGTCCTGTGTTGCTCCTCCACGAAGAGGGGGAGCGACACATACCATCCACTCACTTCAAGTAGAATATTCACATACTTGTGTAACTATCCCCACAGTCGCTTCTGGAACATTCTCTTCCCCCAGACAAACCCTGTAAATTTTTTTTTAAAGATTTTATTTATTTATTTGAGATGCAGAGTTACAGAGAGAGGGAGCGGGAGAAGGAGAGAGAGAGAGAAAGGTCTTCCATCTGCTGGTTCACTCCCAAATGGCTGCAGTGGCTGGAGCTGGGCCAGGCCGAAGCCAGGAGCCAGGAGCTTCTCCCAGGTCTCCCATGCAGGTGCAGGGGCCCAAGGACTTGGGCCATCTTCTGCTGCTTTCCCAGGCCACAGCAGAGAGCTGGATCAGAAGAGGAGCAGCCGGGACTAGAACCGGTGCCCATATGGGGTGCTGGCAGAAGAGTAACCTACTGCACCACAGCTCCGGTCCCCTAGAAACCCTGCACTCTTAGCCAGCATTCCCATCGCACTGAGGCTCACACCACAGATCTTCCTGTCTCTCTGAGTTTGCTTATTCTGGATGTTTCATATATGGGGGAATCATATGATCCTCTCTCACCTAACATGTGGGTTTTTTGTTTTTTTTTCTTTTGTTTTTAGTTAATTTATTTGAAAGGCAGAATTACAGCGAGAGAGGCAGAGACAGAGAGAGGAGAGAGAGATCTTTCATTTGCTGGTTCACACCCCAGATGGCTGCAATGGCCAGGGCTGGGCCAAGCTGAAGCCAGGGGCTTCATATGGGTCTCCCACGTGGGTGCAGGGGCCCAAGCACTTGGGCCATTTTCTGCTGCTTTCCCAGGCCATCAGCAGGGAGCTGGATCAGAAGTGGAGCAGCTGGGACTTGAACCAATGACCACATGGGATACTGGTGTTGTAAGCAGTGGCTTTACCCGCTACACCACAGTGCTGGCCTCAGCATGTTTTCTTTTTAAAGATTTGTTTGCTTATGGCCAGTGCTGTGGCTCAGTAAGCTAATCCTCCGCCTGCAGCGCCGGCACACCGGGTTCTAGTCCCGGTTGGGGCGCCGGATTCTGTCCCAATTACTCCTCTTCCAGTCCAGCTCTCTGAGGTGGCCCTCCCGGGCAGTGGAGGATGGCCCAAGTGCTTGGGCCCTGCACCTGCATGGGAGACCAGGAGGAAGCACCTGGCTCCTGGCTTCGGATCGGCCCGGCGCACCAGCCGTGGCGGACATTCCGGGGGTGAACCAACGGCAAAGGAAGACCTTTCTCTCTGTCTCTCTCTCACTGTCTAACTCTGCCTGTCAAAAAAAAAAAAAAAAAAAAAAAAAAAAGATTTGTTTGTTTATTTATTGGAGCTGCAGAAAGAAAGATAGCTACAGTCTGTGTGTGTGTGTGTGTGTGTGTGTTGTGTGTTCACTCCCAAATGCTGGGTCTGGGCTTGGGTTGAAGCTGGGAGCCAGGAGCTCAACCCGGGGCCCCAGCGTGGGTGGCTGGAACCCAATGACTTGAGCCTTGACTGCTGCCTCCCGGGTCCAGGACATCAGAAAGCAGGAGTCGGGAGCCAGGCAGAGCTGGGCATGGGACCCAGGCAGAGCTGGGCATGGGACCCAGGCACGCGGATGGGGGGCCCGGGTGTCCTCCCCTGTAGGCTAAGTGCCCGATCCCTAGCATGATTTTTTTTTGGATGTTTTCTTTTTCTTTTTTTTTTTTTATAGAAAGCTTGTATTTAATAAATATAAATTTCATAAGTACAACTTTTGGATTGTAGCAGTTCTTCCCCCATACCCACCCTCCCACCCCCACTCCCCCCCACCTCCTACTCCTTCTCCCATCCCATTCTTCATTAAGATTCATTTTTAATTATCTTTATATACAGAAGATCAGCTTGGTATATACTAAGTAAAGATTTCAGCAATTTGCACCCACACAGAAACACAAAGTTTAAAGTACTGTTTGAAGACTCGTTTTACCATTGATTTTCATAGGACTGTTACCGGAGAAATTGCAGGGTTCTTGTCTTCGCGCAAGAAAGAATTCAGGCGTGAGACAGAGAGTAGTGGGGGGTAAAATAGCAAGGTTTATTAGGGAAGGGACATCCAATAAGGACGGATGGGCACCTCTCCAGACAGAGCCTGAGACTGAGAGGGTACCCAGTCGCTCAGACTGGGGCGGGGGGGGGGGGAGAGGGGGGGAGGAGCGAGGTTACATTGTTGAGTGGAGAGAGTACACCTGACCACCAGGCCAGGTGGGCGGCTCAGCAGAGAGGCAGAGGGCTGAGTGGGCAGTCCGCAGTCCGGTTGAGGCTGGGGGTTTTTAAGGAGATGGGTCTTGCTTCCCCACTTCTGCTCCTCTTGGAACAAAGAGCTTTTTGGATGTAAATAGAAAAACGTCTATCTGAGTTTTCTCTTGAAGGTCTGAAACAAAGGACTTTATGGATGCAAATGTTATCAGACAGGAGGAAGGGTGGGCAGGACCCCCTAGAAAATGGGGATCCCGGGCAGGGTATTTGAAGTGCAGATACTGGGCTGCACCTGAGAGACTGTGGAAGATTTGTCAGGCAGAAGGGGTGGGGACCCCCACCTGTCAGGTTATCAGGTGGAAGGGGGCAGGGCAGGGCAGGATGTGAATACCGGGCTGCCCCTGATACACCATCGGGATAACCTTGAGATGCGGCATATGCTGGACATAGATGTCTTCTCTTTAGGCCTTTATGTTACACACACATAAGCTCATAACTGACTTCCTACCTAACAGTACAGCACATTAAGGACAGAGGTCCAACATGGGGAGCAAGTGCACGGTGACTCCCGTTGTTGATTTAACAATTGACACTCTTATTTATCATGTCAGTGATCACCCAAGGCTCTTGGCATGAGCTACCAAGGCTATGGAAGCCTCTTGAGTCTACAAACTCCTACATTATTTAGATAAGGCCATAATCAAAGTGGAAGTTCTCTCCTCCCTTCAGAGAAAGGTACCTCCTTCTTTGATGGCCCGTTCTTTCCACTGGGGTCTCACTCCCAGAGATCTTTCATGTAGGTCATTTTTGCCACAGTGTCTTGCCTTTCCATGCCTGAAATGCTCTCCTGGGCTTTTTAGCCAGATCTGAATAGCATGAGGTTCTCAAAGCTCATCCACGGTGCAGCACGGCTGCATGCCTCCGATCTTTTCCTGGTGGAATAGCAATCCCTTTGGAGGAAGTACAGCTCTCGTTTTACTGGCTCATTCATTCATTTGCTAACGGGGCTTTGGGCTGCTTCCACCTTTCGGCATCCTGCTGATCAGCTGTGTGCTCACTTCATCTCAGCGAGTTTGCACTCGAGTGCGCACACGTGCACATGCCTGGCGTTGAGCGTGTGCACACTGACCCCCTGCTGGGTTCCATGCTGCTATCGAGGGATGCCTGAGAGATTGGTTTCTGTATTTATGGAGGCTGGGCAGTCCCAGCCTCAGGGCTCTGTATCTGGCGGGTGCCTTCTTGCTGCGTCAGCCTGCGATGCACGGAGGGAGGCCCAGAGAACACTTGCTAGGAGGTGAGAGGGGACTGAACTGGCTTTTATAGGAAACCCGGTCCTGCAACAGCAAACCCGCTCCCAGGAGAATCCCTCTGCCCTCTACCCTCTGCAAGTCCTGACCTCTGCAAAATCCTGCCCTGGGAACCCTGTTTCTGATATGGTGTGAACAGGATTTGCCTCTCCAAACACGTGGACATGTTCATACCCCAGTGTCTTCTGTGTCTTAGGTTAACGGTTGTTGGCTTAGGAGGGAGGCTTGATCCAAATGTGGCGTCTGGGAGTGGGGGCCTTTGGGAAGGGCTGGGATTGGATCCCATTGCTGGGATGGAGCTCGTGATCCAGTCACGAGGGTGGATGCGCCCCCTGGGTTCTGCTCCTGGGTCACCTTGTGGGCCCCCTGCCCGTAGCGCCCTTGTGGGCTGCTAGACCGATAGGGCTGCCCCATCATGTACTGTGCACGAACAAATCTTCCTTCCTAGGAAACCCCTCTTGGGCATTCTGGTGTCAGTAACAAGTGACCAACACAGTTCCCGAGACGTGAATTTGGGGGGCACAGTCACACCATAGCAGAGACCTAAAGGAGAGGCAGGAAACTGGGGTGCAGAGGGGCCCAGGCCACGCCCAGGGCAGCGGAGCACGGTGTGGGCAGAGCCGGGAGGAGCGCCCCTCCCCTCTCCAGCCCCTGTCCAGGGCTCAGATACACGGGACCCCAGTGCCCCTCGCCCCCAGCCTCAGGCGCCCCCTCACCCACCCGTCTCTTTCTCTTTACAGATCTGAATGGTCTTGCTGGTTCTTCTGTCTTGTCTGATTTTCTCCTGCCTGACCGCTTCCTGGTTAAAAATCTGGAGGAAAATGACGGACTCCAAGCCAGTTGCCAGCGGCCACTCGGACGTGACCTTCATCCTGAACCAGGAGCCCCTTCCAGCCGCAGACAGTTCAGGGGAGCCCCCGAAGGCAAATGGCAACCACAGCGGTGTGCCCGAGGCCCCCAGCCAGGCCAAGCCGGCCTCCCACCGCCGGCAGAGAAACTCCCTCCCAGCCTCGCGGCACAAGTCCCCCAAGACCCCTCCTTCTCCCAACAACTCATCACCCTCCCCAGAACTGCAGGAAGACAAGATGGGGACCCAAGATGCTGGGGCCCCTGATGCCAATGGCCTGCCCGGCCCAGCCCGGCTCCAGGGCCCGCCGGCCAGCACCCCCTCCCGGGAGGAGGAGAAGCAGGAACACATCAGGAGGCAGCTGATGACCAACTTCATCCTGGGCTCCTTTGATGACAATTCCTCCGACGAGGACCCGGGCACTGCTGCGTTCCGGGAGTCCTCGCGGAAGGGCAGCAGGGCCAGCCTGGGCACCCTGGCCCTGGAGGCTGAGACCCACGTCCCCACCATGAGGTAAGGCACCCTCCTCCTTGTTCCTGGGGCAGGGTGTGCACCCTCCCGCTCCCACCGCCCCCCACCCCCATCAGTCAAGCCACCTGCAGACCCAGAACCCTTCCATCTCGGCATCATTTATTGAGCACCTACTGTGTACAGGACCACCTGCCGGGAAGCTGGCTTTCTGGAAAAACCTCAGTCTCATGGGGGAAGACGGCCTGGTGTGTAACTTGTTATAACTGCGGCCAGATGAGCTAAGGAGGCCAGAGCTGGGAGGGGGGAGGGGCAGTTCTTCCTGCCTCCTGAAGAGACACTCACTCATTCATTCATTCATTCATTCATTCAGGACGTAACAAGGGAGCAGCACCCCTCCCCCTGGCAGTGCCTAAAAAGCAGAAGCCCCAATACTATAGCATCTCCCTTAATTTGGTTTGGGGAACTGAACACCTGTGGGCTCATCACAGTTGGGGCGAGCCAAGGTGCAGCCAATGGCTTTGTCTTTTTTTATTTTTATTTTCTGTTATCCACCTTCCCCTCCGTTCTCCACAAGTGAAGTGTGGGATACTGCAGTTCTGGGGAGAAAACGAGGGACGTTCAAGAGAGAGGAAGTGAGCCTGCCGGACAACTCCACGCTCCTTCCCCCACCCCTTCCTTCCCGTCTGGCCTCTGCCCTGGGCCGGGCTCCTGTTAAACGACCCCATGCCCCCACCCTCAAACATGAGAAAGAGCCGGGTGAACTCTTCTACCTGCGCCCACGTTAACCCGGGAGCTTGATTTTAACCCGAGTGGCTGGCAGTGGAACCTGAGAAGAGGAAAAAGCAAGCGTTCCCAGGACTGACCCCCTGCAGACTGTGCAGTTTCTAGAAAGGTGAAGGGGCCAGCGTGGTGGCACAGTGGGCTACACTGCTGCTTGCAGGGCCTGCTTCCTAGGTGATCACTTGTTCGAGTCCCAGCTTCTCTGCTTCTGATCCGGCTCCCTGCTAATGCGCCTGGGAAGGCAGCGGAGGATGGCCCAGGTACTTAGATCCTTGCAACCCATGTAGGAGACTCAGGTGGAGTTCTGGGCTCCTGAATTCAGCCTGGCCCAGCCCTGGCTGTTGCAGCTGTGTGGGGAGTAAAACAGCAGATGGAAGATCTCTCTCTCTCTCTCTTTTTCTCTTTCTGTTGCTCTTTCTTTCTTTCTTCCTTTCTTCCTTTCTTTCTTTCTTTTTTAAGATTTATTTTATTTATTGGAAAGAGTTACAGAGAGAGGTAGAGAGAGAGGTCTTCCACCTGCTAGTTCATTCCCCAGATGGTCTCAATGGCCGGAGCTGCGCTGATCAGAAGCCAGGAGCCAGGAGCTACGTCCGGGTCTCCCACGCAGGTGCAGGGGCCCAAGGACTTGGGCCATCTTCTACTGCTTTCCCAGGCCATAGCAGAGAGCTGGATCAGAAGTGGAGCAGCTGGGACTCAAACCGGCGCCCATATGGGATGCTGGTGCTTCAGGCCAGGGCTTTAACCCGCTGCACCACAGTGCTGGCCTCTGCTCTTTCTAATATATATTTAAAAACAATAGAAAGATGAAAAGGAAGACAGGATTTCGGAGTTTGGTACAAAGAGCATAACCTTTGGCATTGGGCAGAAGTGGGTTCAGTCCTTGGGTTCAGCCTCCTACAATGTGACCTGGGCACGACGCTTCCCTTCTCCCAGCCTCAGTCCCTCTCCTGAAAAATATGGAAGGGGTTAAGTGTGATCAATGTTTGTAAAGGCTACAGAGTGTGGTACACAGTAGGTAAATATGTAAAGATGCAGAGTGTGGTACACAGTAGGCGCCTATGTAAAGGATGCAGAGTGTGGTACACAGTAGGAGCCTATGTTTGTAAAGATGCAGAGTGTGGTACACAGTAGGTGCAAATGTGTGTAAAGATACAGAGTGTGGTACACAGTAGGAGCCTATGTTTGTAAAGGATGCAGAGTGTGGTACACAGCAGGTGCATAGAAAGCAGTAGCGGCCGGCGCCGCGGCTCAACAGGCTAATCCTCTGCCTTGCGGCACTGGCACACCGGGTTCTAGTCCCGGTCAGGGCACCGGATTCTGTCCCGGTTGCCCCTCTTCCAGGCCAGCTCTCTGCTATAGCCCGGGAGTGCAGTGGAGGATGGCCCAAGTGCTTGGACCCTGCACCCCATGGGAGACCAGGAGAAGCACCTGGCTCCTGGCTCCTGCCATCGGATCAGCGCGGCGCCTGGCTGCAGCACGCCGGTCGCGGCGGCCATTGGAGGGTGAACCAACAGCAAAGGAAGACCTTTCTCTCTGTCTCTCTCTCTCACTGTCCACTCTGCCTGTCAAAAAAAAAAAAAAAAAAAGAAAGCAGTAGCCTCTCCCCAGTTCCTTGCAGCCTCCCCATCCAGCAACTGCATGGCTCCCCCACCCTCCTCCCTGCAGTTTATAAAAAGTATCCATTTACGCAGGATCACAAGGGCCCTGCCGGCAGAGGATCCCCCGTGTTATGGATGAGCAAAGCGGAGCCTCAGGGGGGTGAAGTTTCTTTCCCAGCTGATGGAGCTGGGCGTGGCAGAGCTGAGGCCTGAGGCCGGGGCTGTCGGGCTGCGTAGCCCACGTTCTTGCCGCGTGCCAGTGTGCTCTCCTGGTGGTCTCCAACATTCTCTCCCCTCCAAGCGCCCTTCTTCCCCGCAGTGTGGCAGGGTCAGCGGGGACCAGGGGAAAGAGCTGAGCATCCGTGGTTGCATGAGGAGTAGATTTCCAAGGGCTGCCGGGCAGATCCGAGGAAGCCGGAGGACTGGGGTCAGGCGCTGGTCATGAGGGCCCTGATGGGAAACAAGACAGTGGTGGCTGCTGCTGCCAGGGGAGCCTGCGTCGCAGCCAGGACATGGGACCTGCACAAAGAGGCAGGTGCGCGGGTTTGATCTTCTCCAAATGTGTCCAGTGCCGGGTGCGAGGAACAGCCCAGGGGCTCTAGTTCAGAACCAGATGGTTGGGTCAGGGAGGGGCTCTCAGACCAGGCAACTTTCAAGCTAGACCAGAGTGGTTCAACAGAGCTTTCTGCCATGATGGAATGTTCTAGAACTGCGCTGTCTAGTCTGGTGGCCACTAGTCTCATGTGAGCAGGGCGGAGGAGGTTGGTGTTCCAGGAAGAAAAGGGGTTACTTTCCTGAAAGGGTCAAGACAGTAGGGGACTTCAACCCCTTCGGCTTGGTTGCCGCCAGTCTGTTTTTTTTTTTTTTGAAAGCTGGTTTCAAAGTTCAGTTTCATTACGTGGCTCTTAGCATGAGTGTTGCCATCTTGATTTTATGGATCTTAGTATGAGTGGCGCTATCTTGATTTTGCGGATCTTAGCATGAGTGGCGCCATCTTGATTTCGTGGATCTTAGCATGAGTGGCGGGTCTGCTGAGGCCTAGAACAGGAGAAGCTCAGTCTAAAACAATGGCCTCCCCCAGATTTAACAGCAGGGTGGGCACAATGGCCAGCCGGTGGCCTGAAACAGCTGGAGGGTTGAGGAAGGAAAGCCTGACCCACGGAGGCAAAACCAGGGGCTGGTGTTGTGGCACAGGAGCTTAAGCCACCGCCTGCAATGTTGGAGTCCTGGCTGCTCCACTTCTGATCTAGCGTCCTGTTAACGTGCGTGGGAAGGTAGCAGAAGATGACTCAAGTACTTGGGTCCCTGTCACCCTGTGGGAGACCCAGATGGAGCCATTTGGGGAGTGAAGCAATGGAAGGAAGATCAATCTTCCTCTCTCTCTCTCTCTCTCTCTGTCGAAGGAAGGAAGAAAGGGAGGGAAGGAGGAAAGTAGTCAAACATATTGATCAGGAGTCACTGTCAGTGGAAACCAGGAAGCTCCTGTTTTGGGGAATGTTATATTTTTCCTGAGAAGCTGCTAAGTAGGCTGTACCCTCGGACAGACCTCCTAACCTTCCGAGGCCCCATTGCTGCAAGGTTTAAGGTCTGGACCAAGTCCTTCCAGGCCTGGTCTCACCCTTACCCTGTTAGGAAGACAGGAAGCCAAGGCCTGGGAGAAGCCTGGATGTTGATTGCAGGGCTTTGTGCGCACAGCGGACAAGTGGCCGTGCCAGCAACTCTGCCGCCAGCAGTTCCTCTGCAGATCCCCAGGGAGCCCCTTGACCTCTGTGCTGTCCTGGAAGGCCACCTCCCACGTCGGCCTCTTCCTGCCGGCCACTAGCTGGGAGCCCGGCCAGGCCTGCGTGGAGTGCGCATGTGTGTGTGTGTGGCTTAGGGGGGAGGGAGCTCTGTGGGACGCAGACCTGAGAGAGGACTTCTTCCTGCGGGCGTCGAAGGACGCCCCCGGCTCCTCCCCGTCCTGTCCCCAGCCTTTGCTCTGTTGCTGGGCCCTGAGAACCAACCGCTCTTTCTCTCACTCGCCCCCTAGGCCTGCCTACACAGACGTGCCTTGGGCTCAGAGGGAGCCCAGGCTTGGTTGGATGCTCTGTGGTCACTGTCTTGAGATTCCTAATGATTTTTGAACAAGGGGCTTCACATTTTTACTTTGTACTGGACCCTGACAACATTGCATTGAATGCTGTCACCTCCTCCCAGGCCCCTGCCTGCCCCCAGTGTCAGTCCCTCTGATTTGTTGTCTTTGTGGTACTTTGATTTCTTCCTTCGCTTCCTTGGGAGGAGCTTGGCTCCCTGAGCTGGACTTTATTTTATTTATTTGAAAGGTAGAGACAGAGACAGAGAGAGACAGGTCTTCCATCTGCTGGTTCACTCCCCAGATGACTGCAACAGTCGGAGCTGGGCTGATCTAAAACTAGGAGCCAGGAGCTTCTTCCAGGTCTCCCACATGCGTTTAGGGGTCTAAAGACTTGGGCCATCTTCTACTGCTTCCCCAGGCCACAAGCAGGGAGCCAGATGGGAAGCAGAGCAGCTGGGACTTGAACCGGTGCACGTATGGGTTGCTGGCGCTGCAGGCCAGGGCTTTAACCCAGTGCACCACAGCATCAGCTCCTGCCCTGGACTTTAAGCTCCATGAAGGCACGGCCATCCTGATGGTGGCCTGTTTCCCCTTGCTGCCTTGCCTAGGGCTGGTTCATGGCAGGCTTTGAAGGGCTATTGGCCAGATGCATGGATGAAGTGAGCCACACAAGTCTGCCAAAGACAGGATTCTGCATTGCAAGAGCGTGCAAAGCCCTGGATGGGTGAGGGCGGGAATGGGTGGGTGCATGGATGGATGGGTGCACGGACAGATGGAGATAGGGCAGGTGTCTTGTTGTTGCTCTGTAGCACACTTCTTGTTTCTACAAAATTCTTGTTGCGAGTATCTTGTAGCTTTGTAGACTAGGTCTGGAGTCTGGTTTTGAATTCTCCTTCTGTCTTTAAAATGGTTCTGCTCGCTCACCCTTCCTCTCCTTTCCCCACCCGCCAAGGGCTGGTAAGCAATTCTATCCAACGACCTGGTGCTGTGTGTTCAGGCTTCTTCTCTGGTCTCCTGCCCCTGGGATTTATCTCAGGGCGGGGGCTGGGACTCG
This sequence comes from Oryctolagus cuniculus, assembly GCF_964237555.1. Taxonomy (NCBI): domain Eukaryota; kingdom Metazoa; phylum Chordata; class Mammalia; order Lagomorpha; family Leporidae; genus Oryctolagus; species Oryctolagus cuniculus. The sequence continues at coordinate 18,212,384 of NC_091452.1, forward strand.
GCCTTTCCTTAGAGTTGGAAACAGCTCCTGAGGGTTGGCAGTCCTGTGCAGCTCTTGGAAATGGAGCAGAGGAGGGGACGAAATACCAGCTCCCACCCTCAGAAACCACAGCGCTTTCAAAAGCCCGCTGCTGGGCGGGTGTCCGTTTTGCTGAGCACGTGGCTGGGAGGCTGGTGCCTGGTGGTGGAGGGAACACTGCCAGGCTCAGAGTCACCTCTGACCGGCTTGCTCCCCTCCTGGGGCTGCCCCGGGGGCTGCCCCGCATGCATTGGATGGATAGGACAGGGGCAGGCTCATTCAGCAGCGGTCTGGGGGTTTAAAGTTATGAAACTAAAGTTCACGAACTGGCAGTGAACTCGCTAAGCAGCAAGACAGACCAGCAATCGATACATAGTTACAGATAGTCTTTAGCCCATTTTGCGAGACTATTCATGACTTCCGTGGCTAAAATGTGACGTGATCATGTAGCACGTAAAGTTTAACCTGCCTAAAACTAAGTAAATAAATAAAATTCCAAATTCCAAACCCAATCAGGCCCTGGGAGTTTCAGAGAAGGGACTGTGGACCGTATGTGATGTGTTTGGGACAGCAAACCCCCAAAGTGCTTGTGCTTTCTAACTGTTCAATGCATGGGTGTGTGTCTCCATGTGTAACTAAACACATTAAAAAAAAGTGTCTCCAAATCACGAATGATCGTTTTCTTCTGTGATAGGATTGTGACTGAAATTCTCTTCTGCATTTTCTATTCATTTTTATAATCTGTTCTAACAGTGCCTAATAAGTATAAAAGCGACTGGAGGAAACACCGAACTCATTGTCTCCTTTCCCAGATAAGAAACTGAAACCTAGAGAGCTTTGAGGTCTCCCAGCAAAGGAATCACAGTGGCCCAGAGCACCATTCGAACCCAGACCCTCAGCAGGTGCAGGTCAGACGTGGGACTGCAGGCTGCCAGTACTGGCCATGCGGCCTGGGCTCCAGGAAGGGCACCCACACACACACTTGTTCTGTGCAGGACTGGGAGGGGCAAGGAGACAGGGAAAATTTACCAGGCCACCTTCAGGCTCAGTGACCTCCGGTCTCGGGAGCAGGGTCCTTTGTGCCTCTACCAATGTATGTGTGCATGGAAGGCTGTACAGCGGGGGGCAGGCGGGGAGTTAAGGGAAGAGAGCAGTGGGAATTGAGGGGCACGGTTGTTAATTTAGAGTGGATCACCACAGCTGGTCTGAGTTCTAGCCAGAGCGAGGACATACTCAGGGTTGAAATAGAGAGATCCCTATAGCGAGAAGCTACGGTTGACCTCACCCATCCACTGGCCTTGGGAGTGTCACAGCAGTGCTCCCGGGTGCGAGGCACTGTGGCTGGCACTGGGGATACAGAGATGGGGAGACCCAGGTCCTGTGCTCAGGGCGGCCGGGGCCGAGGGGCCTGGGAGCACAACAGCCCCGCCCCCCCTCCACCAGAGGTACAGTCAGGGAGCAGCTAAGATCACTCAGGCCAGAGACTGGCTGCTACACGTGGCCACAGTCTTAGCAAGCTTTTCATTAGCACGATGAAATCCTGGAGGGCACTCACTTTATAAAGAGGAAAGGTTGCTCACCTAGCTGGCACTTGTAGAGGTTCAAGTCCAAGATTAGGGGACCCCGTTAGTTTGGCCCCTGGTAGGGACAGTGGGGAGCAATGGTGCAGAACAAGGGTCCCCCCGGAGAGCCAGGCAGCGGAGAGCACACCTGGGCAGAGCTCAGCCTTTTGTAACAACCATGCCACAGGTGCACCCTCCGTGGGCGAAGGACTTAGCTCTGGGCCCCTGAGGGTTCCACCTCCTCCCATCCTGGAGCCTCTAGGGGACATTCAACATGCAAACCCTAACAGCCATTGTGTGACTTGCAGCCGAGCTGTGTGAGTTTGGTGTACCTCCAGAGCTAGGTCTCCGTGCAGCAGGGTCAGGCTTCGTGGAGGTGCTGTGGGCAGGGCGTTGCGAGCCCTGGCCATGGCGCACAGCATCACGGGAAGGGCCTGGGACCCACCGTCAGCTCAGCTCCCCGGAAGCAGGATGATCCCGGCACAGACTGTTGAGATCGAGTGAGAAGTGGCTCAGTGGCCGCCAGATGAGTGGGCTTGTCCCCAAGTCCTTGGCCACGGCCACAGCTCATCCTGAACTCCGGCTGGGCACGCACTGGAAGCTGTAGCAACCTGTGTCCAGGGAGGAGGAGGAGGAGGAGGAGTGCCGAGGCAGGTGAAATATCTCTGAGGAAAGGATAAAGTCCAAAGCCGCACACGAGGCCCGGGTCCTTCTCCCCGGCACCGCTCACTTCCGCGTTGGGATCGCAGAGCTGGCAGCAGGTTGGTGGTGCACACCTCGGAGCCAGGAAGGCCAGGGAGGTGCCGAGGAATCTGGACACGAAGGAGATGGAGAAGCACCAGGACAGTGGACCGACACCGGGCGCCTGGGGTGTCCCCCCTCTCCCGAGTGACACCCTGGGGGGCCTGCAAGGGGAGCTGCCCGGCTGCTTCCGGTTCCTCCTCCCCGATGCACCTCTCTTGTCATCAGCTCCGAGCAGGTCATGGAATCTTCAGTCGTCTGTAAATATTCTCGCGTGTTCCTGAATGGAACGCCAAGGCTCTTTCTGCGACGTTCTAATTTATTTCCTAATTTATTGACTTCAGCAAGGACAGGCTGGCACGAACCCATTGTTCAAATTTCTGTAGAGCCTAAAGATGGTTTTCTGGGAGGCTGGGGGAAAGCGCAGCTTGGTCTCTGAGCTGTTCTCCAGGCGGAGAGGCCCCGAGGTGCGGGAGAACGCAGGGCTCGGACAGCCAGCATTTCCACCTGTTCTCCCGAAGCAGCAGCACCCTGTGTCAGCAGCGTTGTTTACTGCTCTATCTGAGGGGACATCAGAAAGCTTGCAGAAAATGGAATGAGAAGTTCATTTTGGTATAAAAAAATGTTTAAAAATCTCTTCCCTCTTTTGTTTGCCCTATAGGTATTTGTGGATATATTTATCTCTCTCTCAGTGGAGAGGAAAGGAACTAGGCTTTTTATTGTTTCATTTTATTTGAAAGAGAGAGTAACCTTCCATGTATTGGTTGGCTCCTCAAATGCCTGCACCAGCCACAGCTGGGCCAGGCTGAAGCCAGGAGCCCAGAGCTCCATCTGAGCCTCCCTTGTGCGACACAAGTGCTTGACCGTCCCCGGTTGGCTGCCTCCCAGGGTGCACATCAGCAGGAGGCCGGGTTGCAAGCAGAGGAGGCGGGACCTGCACCAGGCACTCTGGCGTGGGATGCAGGCTTCCCGTGCGGGGCCCTGACTGCCATGCCCAATGCCGGCTCTGGCGTAAGCATCATATACAGAAAGGGTCATATGAAAAAAAAAAAAAAACTATGCAGGGATTTAAAAAAATTCTTTTAAAGATTTATGTATTTGAAAGGCAGAGTGACAGAGAGTGACAGAGAGAAAGATCTGTAAACACTGGCTTGCTCCCCGGATGACTGTAACAGCTAGGTCTGGACCAGGACAAAGCCAGGAGCCCGGAACTCCAGCTGGGTCTCCCATGGGTGGCAGTGCTTCGGCCATCATCTGTTGCTCTCCCAGGTGCATTAATAGGAAGCTGGAGTGGAAGTGGAGCAGCTGGGACTCCAAAGGGTGTTCCAGTACCGGACGCCAGCATTGCAGGCAGTGGCTTCACTCGGCCCCGGGATCTCAAAAAATTTTTGCACCCAAATAAACTTATCTTTTATTATTTTTAAAAGATTTATTTATTTTAAAGGCAGAGTGACAGAGAGAGGGGGGAGACAGAAAGATTTTCCCATCCACTGGGTCACTCTCGGAATGGTCATGATGACTGGATTTGGGTCAGGTTGAAGCCAGGAGCCCAGAGCTCCGTCTGGGGCTCCCCCATGGGCGGCAGGGGCCCACTGCCTGCCTGGGCACATGAGCAGGGAGCTGGGTTGGAAGTGGAGCTGCTGGGACTCAGACCAGCGCTCCAATGTGGGGTGCTGGCATTGCAAGTGGCAGCTTAGCATCTTATTTCCCTTGTGATGAAGACAGTTTATACATGGGTGATTGAAGAGAAGAGGAAGTGGGGGGAAGGGGTTTGCCCACAGTCACGCGTCGGAGCAGGGACAAGCCCCCGGCCGCTGGCTGCCCAGGCCTTGTCCCGCGCTCCTCACCTGTGAGTGCGTTTCCTTGTCCAGTTTCTGTGTGCATTGTCAGTGACCTGGGTCTCCCTCTGCAATGCCAGCGAGTTAAGCTCAGCCTCTGCTAATCCGGGAGGAGGGGCGGAAATCAGGAAATCAGGAGCCGCTGGCCCCGGCTCCGCACGCGCTGTTTCACGGAGTGGCCCCGTGACCCGCTGTGCTGGGCGCAGGGTGCACACAGCCCGTTCCCAAACCTACGGGGGGGTGGGGGGGGCTCAACTTGTGTGGACACAATATGCGTTTAGTGTAAGAAGCCACAGTTTGAATTTTGATCTGTTCCTGGGGGTTCAGTCCCATCTTGTGGTGCTGGGTGGCGGCTGCAGCTGCAGCGCTCCGGCCACGAAGCGTTCACGGGCACGCCCTGTGGTCAGCTGTGCAGCTCAGCTGTGGCGGGCAGGGGGCGGCATCCTCCACCTGGGATTCAGTCAGCCCAGCGCGGGCTCACGGGGACGCCCTCCGTGGTGGGCTTGTCTTCTACCTCCTAATGAAGCAGGCAGAGGAACATCCAAGTGAACGCTCTGGTGAGAGGGCAGGGCCCTCGCGGGTCCGTCAGGAGGAGGCAGAGAGGTTAAAGCAGCCGCCCCGTGTTCCAGGAACGGTGGGCTTCACAGCTGGTCAGAATCTAGGCAGCCCGAGGGCAGGCTGGGGCACGGGTGCCTTGATTTCTCCATTTCCTGATTTCCGTCACTTTCCAGATTGGTCATGGTTACTTCAATCGGGCTCATTCTGAGGATCAGGTCTTTCTGCTTTTGGTTTGAAACTTAAAAAAAAAAAAAAAAGAAAAGAAAAGAAAAAGAAAAAGAGAAGTCAGTCGAATGTGGTTTTTTCCTTTCTAGAGCAGTGCATGAAGGCTATATAGAATCTTCTAGAAACTCTGAAGAACGAGGAGTTTGGTTTACCTGTTTCCTCCTTTTTTTCTTAAGCCTGTTGTTGAAATAGTATCTACTATATGGCTGGAACAACAGGGAACCGCTGTCCTCAGGCAGGGCTCCCTGTGCTCTGGGGTGGTCACTGTCCACGTGGTGGCCCTGTGGCTGGCACCCTTGTGAGGTGTCACTCTGCCTGTGCCTTTTTCTTTTTAAGGACTTATTTATTTATTTGAAAGAGCTATAGAGAGGCAGAGGCAGAGAGAGAGAGAGAGGTCGTCCATCCCCTGGTTCACTCCCCAAATTGCTTTTGCAGCCAGAGCTGGGCTGATCCGAAGCCAGGAACCAGGAGCTTTTTCTGGGTCTCCCATGCGGGTGCAGGGGCCCAAGCACTTGGGCCATCTTCTACTGCTTTCTCAGGCCATAGCAGAGAGCTGGATCAGAAGTGGAGCCGTTGGAACTTGAACCCGTATGGGATGCCAGCACTCTGATGCTTTGTCAGAGTGCAGGGCCCCTGCCTTTTTTTTTTTTTTTTTTTTGAGCGGTAGAGAGAGAGACAGACAGTTTGCGTCCACTGGTTTACTCTCCAGATGCCTGCAATGGCCAGGGCTGGGCCAGGCTGAAGCTGGGAACCAGGAACACAATCCAGGCTCCAATGTGGGTGGTGGGGACCCAGGCTCTAAGCCATCAGCACTGCCTCCCAGGGTCTGCATTAGCCGGAAGTGGGAGTCAGGAGCCTGAGCTTGGATCAAACCAGAGTCTTCTGATATCGGGCTCCAGCATTTTACCTGCGAAGCCAAACGCCCCACCCCTGCGCCTTCTGAAAGGAGTTGTTTTGGCCAACATTGGCATTATTTTTTGCGAACGCAGATTTCACTTATTATCACTGCAGTGTTTTCTGGGCGGGGTTTTGCATCCTCCGGGTGTGTGATGATGCTACTTGAAGCTGCCTGCAGTGAGTGTGTTTGGGTTCAGGCCACGGGTTCCTTGTCAGCAGGAGGGGGAACACCAGGACTGCTGTGAGAATGACAGGAGACAGGCCCAGGGCAGCTCACCGCGGTGAGAGTCTCACAGGCCTTGTTTAGTGGCTGGGGGCAGCTGGGTGGTCCCTTAGCTGGTGACGCAGGTGGCTCACAGCTCCTGCCAGCGGCTCCCGGGGTGCAGAGCAGACCCGTGCCTGCTGCAGGTGGAAGGCCCAGTAAAAGCAGGAACCTGCACACAGAGGGTTAAGTTGACGACAGGGTGTCCAGAGCCATGGTGACCTCTAACATTTCAGATTTCCCCTGCGTCCCGCCCCTCCCCCTGTCGTGCGTGTGTCCTAGCCGATCGGTGGCTGCCAGCACCGGGGGGGGGGGGGGGGGGGGGGGGGGCGGAGCACAGCAGCCCAGAGGCGTCTCCCGGCGCCAAGGTCAGCGCGGGTCGCCGAAGGGCCGGCCTGGTGGGGGGCGGGGCCCGAGGCGGAGGCGGGGCCATCCCCGGGAGGCGGAGTTCGCCTGGGGGCGGGGCCTGGGCGGGGCCTGGGCGGGGCCGGCCGGGCGCGTCCTCCCCGGGCCTTCGCGCGAAGGGCGCGTTTTGGGATGGAGCAGTCTAGGCTCGGGGCTGGGCGCCGGCCGCCGGCCGCCTCTGCAGCCCTCCTGAGGCTCTGTAGGAGCGCGCCTCTGCCCCGCGCTCAGGGCCCCGGCACCGAGGTCTGCCTCCAGGAGTTAGGGGGAGCGTGCCCTCCGGCCCTCGCTGCGGGAGCCCCGTGGGGCTGGCCGGCGGGGCGGTCAGCATGAGTCCTGCCAAGTGCAGGATCTGTTTCCCTGATGGCCGAGTGAAGTAAGTAAGCCCGCAGTTTTCGTGATCTTGCGGTTTGACAAACCCGTGCAGCCCCCACCCCGCCCCTAGGAGCTCCGGCTGCACCGGGGCGGGCGCTGGGCCTGGAGGCCGGGGGCGGTGTCCCGCAGCCCGGGCGGACCGCGCCGAGAGCGCAGGGGCGGAGGCGCGTCTCTGCGCCTTGCGGCTGCTTGGCCCCGCCTGCTCGATTTTGTTTTTCTTTTGTCTGCGTTTTATGACACTTGGGAAGAATTTCCAAAGCCACGTTCTGGGTGTTGCTGAACGTTCAATGACAGATAAGCGTGGGGGTGGGGGTGCTCCCCGAGCGCCGCCTGGGATCTTGTTACCAGCTGCTGTGTGGCTTGCAGCCTTTCTGTGGTTGATGATGGTGAATGTAGAAACTTCAGCCCTACAGGACGCATTGTATTTTTCATGCAACGCTATGGTCTGTGCACAAGACCGGTCTTTTTTCCTCCCCCCCCCCCCCCGCATTTCTTTTATTTATTTATTTGAAAGGCAGTTACAGAGAGGCAGAGGCAGAAAGAGAGAGGTCTTCCATCCGCTGGTTCACTCCCCAAGTGGCTGCAATGGCCAGAGCCGCGCCGATCCGATCCGAACCGAAGCCAGGAGCCAGGAGCTTCTTCCTGGTCTCCCACGAGGATGCAGGGGCCCAAGGACTTGGGCCATCTTCCACTGCTTTCCCAGGCCATAGCAGAGAGCTGGATCAGAAGAGGAGCAGCTGGGACTTGAACCGGCGCCCATATGAGATGCCAGCGCTGCAGGCGGTGGCTTTCCATGCTACACCACAGCGCCGGCCCCAATATTTATTTATTTTTCAAGATTGTATTAGTTTATTTGAAAGTCAGGGCTGGGCCAGGCGGAAGCCAGGAGCCAGGAGCTTCATCTGGGTTTCCCAAACACTTGGTTATCTTCCTCTGCTTTTCCCAGGCCATTAACATGGAGCTGTATTGGAAGCAGAGCAGCTGGGACATGAACTAACAGCAGTGTGGGATGCCGATGTTGGCAGATGGCGGCTTTCCCTGCTGTATCACAATGGCCGCTTTTCATGTTTACTTTTTTCTTTAAAGAAAGATTTGTGTGTTTATTTGAAAAGCAGAGGTGCGTTTATCAGGCCCATAACTTTTGTTTGCACACCTCACCTCCTGTACCGAAGTTCTGCCGTATCTAGGGGCAGGAAGGGCCACAAAAGTGCTTGGGAAACATGACCTCTGCCGTCCAGGAGGCCACGAGCTGGTAGTGGGGGCAGACCCCTTCCCAGAACAGAAGCCCCTCCACCCCCACCCCCTCCCCCTCCACCTGCCCACGGTTTCAGTTACCTGCAGTGAAGTGCAGTCCCTCGGCAGCTTCCAGAAATAAACAGTCCATCAGCTTTCGACAGCGTGGGGTTCTGAGTCTCATGATGAGCTCTCGGCCAGCCTGTGCTGTCCCACCTCCATCACGAGCTGTGTGTGGCATTGTCCACACCGCGCACGCCACCTAGCCATCAGGCACTCAGCAGCCGTCTCGGTTCTCAGCTCGTCGGTCGTAGCAGCTGGGGGCTTGGGTTTAGGTCATTCTTGTTTGCCTTAACAAAGGCCCCAAGCCTGAGAGTAATAAACCTGGCAACTTTGTTGTAGTATCTTGCCACCGTTGTGTCTTATTATGAGTTACGGTTGTTAAGCTTCTACTGTGCCTGATTGATAAATCAAACCTTGTCATAGGTGTATATGTATAGGGAAAAACGTAGTATGCTCGTATATATGGCTGGTGCCATCCTCGGGCATCTACTGGCGAATCTGAAATTATCCCTGAGGATGGGGGTGCTACTGTAAACCTCTCTGTAGTCCTTACCTTGGCTGCACATCAGAACTTCTTGGGGTCCAGTGCCTGGACCTCACTCCCCTGCTCTGGAGGTGCCGATTAATTAGTCCACTGTGGGGCTGGGCGTAAGATTTTATTATTTATTTGAAAGACAGAATTACAGAGAGACAGAGGGAGAGATCTTCTTTCCACTGGTTCACTCCCCAAAGGGCTGCAATGGCTGGGGCTAGGCCAGGCCAAAGGCAGAAGCCAGGAGCTTCTTCCCGATGGGTGCAGGGGCCCAAAGACTTGGGCCATCTTCTACAAAGCAGTAGGCCTTAGCAGAGAGCTGGATTGGAAGTGGAGCAGCCGGGACTCAAACCAGTGTCCATACGGGACCCCGGCACTACAGGCAGCAGCTTTACCGGCTATGCCACAGCGCTGGCTCCACCTTCAGGATCTTTTAAGCCCCCAGTGTCGGGGTTGAAAACCATTGCCTGTCTCTGGGCTGGCAAACCGTTCTTGTAAAGGAAGAGATAGTAAATATTTTCAGTTTCCTTGCCATGTGGTCCCGGTTGCAGCTGCTCCCGGTGCTATTTCCTGTACTGGCAGCCCTGGTTGTGTTGCTAACTGAGCCTGGCTGTGTTCCAATCAAATTTCATGTAACTTTCATGTATCCCAAAATAGAATTCTGTCGCTTTGTTGTTGGACCATTTCAAAATGTTAAGAAATCCTTCTTAGCTGTGGGAGGTGCAAGAACAAGGGGCAGACGGGGCCTTCATTGGTCACCTCTGGTCTTAGGGTGGCCGTCCCAGGAGGCGGGGGCCTGAGAAATTCCCATGGGCCCATTTATCTGGGAGTCTAGTTTTGTGTTGTTTTGATGATAACTTTTTTTTTTGAAAGATTTTGTTTATTTATTTGAGAGGTAGAGTTACAGAGAGAGAGAGAGAGAGAGAGAGAGAGAGAGAGGGAGGTCTTCCAACTGCTGGGTCACTCCCTAAATGACTGCAACAGCTGGAGCTAAGCCAATCTGAAGCCAGGAGCCAGGAGCCTTCTCTGGTCTCTTACATGGGTGCAGGGGCCCAAGGACTTGGGCCATCTCCTACTGCTTTCCTAGGCCACAGCAGAGAGCTGGATTGGAAGAGGAGCAGCTGGGACTAGAACCAGTGCCCATGTGGGATGCTGGTGCCGTAGATGGAGGCTCAGCCCACTATGCCACAGCGCCCTCGCAAGATAAGTTCTGTCTTAGCATTTATCGAGTGCCATAATGCCCTTCCTGGCTTCATTGCCTTTTTTTTTTTTTTTCGGATTTATTCATTTGTTTATCTGAGAGTGACCAAGAGAGGGAGAGAGACAGAACTCTTCCATTTGCTGATTCACTCCCCAAATAGCCACAGTAGCTAGGGCTGAGTCAGGCTGAAGCCAGGAGCCCAGAACTCCATCCAAGTCTCCCCCTTGGGGGGCAGGGGCCCAAACACTTGGCTGTCTTCTGCTGCCTTCCCAAGTGCATTAGCAGGGAACAGCTGGGACTTGGATGCTGGTGCTGTAATTGGCTGCTTAACCCGCTGTACCACAGTGCCCGCCCCTTGTAAGAATAGAAACCGTCAGCCCTTCGTGGCTCTCACAGTCAGGGCAGCTGTTTGCCCTCCTTGTTCTACAGGGGAAAAGAGAGGGCAAGGGCATTAGGGCTGGTTAGTGCCAGGGTAGCTCCCCTGCAGGGAGCTCCAGGCTTGACGGCTGCAGGCTGTTTCCCATCGCATGCACAGGGCACGGAAGTAACCTCCCCGTAAGCGCACAGGTCGTAAATGGCAGGTTCCAGGTTCCAGGTTCCAGGTTCCAGGCCTGGGGCGCTGGCTCCATCGGTGAGGGCTTCTCAGCCGTGGTGGTGCTGTTGACCCTTGGGGCCAGAGCATTTCTTGTGTTGGGGGCTGTCCTGTGAGTTGTAGGATTTTTTAAAAAAATATTTATTTATTTATTTGAAAGGCAGAGTTACAGACAGAGAGAGGGAGAGACAGAGAGAGAGAGAGAGAGAGAGAGAGAGGGAGGTTTTCCATCGCTGGTTCACTCCCTAAATGGATGTAATGGCTGGAGCTGGGCTGATCCAAAGCCAGGAGCCTGGAGCCTCCTCTGGGTTTCCTATGTGGTCCCGGGTTCGTGTGCAGAGTTCGTCCACTGGCCTTTGAGCCGCTGCCTGCCCGGAGCCTCCTGTCGGTATCTGGAGCGTCCCTGCTGGTGCTGCTGTAGGTGTGACCTCCGAGTCCCCCCCCCCCCCCAGTCTCCATCCAGCTCCCGGCCTCACACAGGTCTCTGTCTCTCTGCTCTGCAGACCCAGCATGTCGGGGCTCCACCTGGTGAAGAGGGGCCGGGAACACAAGAAGCTGGACCTGCACAGGGACTTCACCGTGGCTTCCCCCGCCGAGTTTGTCACACGCTTTGGGGGCGATCGGGTCATCGAGAAGGTACTGATGAGTCATGCGCTCTGGGTGGAGGTGGGAGAACTGGCGTCAGGCCAGCGAGGGGTCCAGTGCCCAGGCGACAGGTGCATGACACCCATTCGCAGGCAGGGCGTGGTCAGGAGGCTCCTGGGAAGGCCGCTGGGTGCTGCCCCAGAGGGGCTACTCTCTAGGTATTGGGCGGGAGGCGGAGGACCCAGCCCCGCCCTCCAGGGGTTTACAGCTTCTCAGAGGAGAGCAGACCCCTGACTTAAAATGGAGCGAACTGGCAGCAGCTCCGACTTGACTTGTGTTGTCTCCTCTTCCTTCTGATGCAGGCCCTGGGCCCCTGCTGTGTGACAGTTCCCCTTGTATTCTTGCAGCACCTCGGGTGCATCGGTTTGGCATTGGCTGTCTAGGGGCGTGTAGCTGGTCGGTGGTGGAGGCCGGGTCTGAACCCTGCAGTGTGGCTGTGAGGCCCTGTTCTCTCCCGTTTCGTCCGAGTGTGGTGGGAATAACAGCAGGAGCAGGAGCAGTGGCAGAGGCAGCGACAGCTGCCCTGTTGGGGGGCAGGCATCCTCTTGGCCCTGCCTGTGTCCTCAGGCCACCCCCACGGTGGGCGTGGTGTTGCAGACAAGGAAACTGAGGTCAGAGCGGGGAGGGTGCTGGGACCTGAACACTGAGTGCTGGGAGCCCAGCCCCCAGCCCCCCACACCCTCAACCCAGTGGGCCTGAGTGCAGTCCCGAGTGGTCTTCAGTGTCGCCCAGGTCCCATCCTGAAGCTGGGCTTCTGGCACCCTGGCCAGGGCCTTGCTTGCAGCTGGCCCGCAGCACCCTCCTCCCCAGGGGCTCCCCGACACGTGCTGTGCCAGAACCAACGGGGCTGGGGGAAGCCAGGCCGTCTGAGTCCTCCCTGCTGACCAAGTCCTGGTTTGGTAATGACACTGAGAAAGGGGCAGCCTATCTTTGTCCTCCTCCCCCACAACTTTTTTTGTTGTTGTTGTTAAGATTTATTTACTTATTTGGAAAGCAGAGACAGAGAGAGAGAGAGAGAGATTTTCCCATCTGCTGGTTCTCTCCGCAAATGGCTGCAATGGCCGGGGCTGAGCCATGCTGAAGCCAGGAACCAGAAGCTGCTTCTGAGTCTCCCACGTGGGTGGCAGAGGCCCAAACACTTGGGTCATCTTCTGCTGCTTTCCCAGGCCACTGGAAGTGGAGCAGCCAGAACTCAAACTGGCGCCCGTATGGGAAGCCGGCGTCACAGGCGGCGGCTTCACCCGCTACGCCACAGCGCCGGCCCCCATCTTCCGTTCTTGAGAGGCGTTTCTGACAGGGTAGAAAGGACGTTGAACCAGAGCCAGGAACCCTGGGGTCACATCCCAGCGTGTGGCCACTCAAGAGGTGTGAGCTCTGGGTTCAGTTTTGCCATCTGTAAAGTGGACGTGATCACAGCCCGGTTGCTAATGAGACTTGCCCTTCTGGGCTCCACGAAGGTTAAACAGCAGTGGAGGAGGCCTGAAAGTGAAGGACTTGCTGTGTAAGTGGGAGCTTAGAGGCCAGATGCCTTTTTTTCTCCACCCCTCCCTCCCCACCCAGTTAAGTTGGTTTTATTCCCTAGAGACCAGGCTAGGCGTGCGGCCAGTCTGACCTCTGTGTGGACATGAAACTCAGACAGGGCGGGGTCTGCCTGAGGCCACAGCGGGGGTGCCACACAGCTAGGAATTGAAGCAGGGCCGTTTCTGTCGCCCTCTGCAGCTGGGGACGGCTGGGGACAGCTAGGGCCAGCTGGAGTTACTGCTGCCTCTCCTGCCTGGGTCGGGGGTCTTTAATCCCCAGGAGGCAGAGGCAGCCGGGGTGGGGGGTGGTCAGGCGCAGGTCCAGTCCCCATGCTGCCACCCACTACCTGTAGGAGCTTGGGCAGAGCCCTGATTGGAGTTTTAATGTTGTTAATATCCGAGTGCAGGGGATTACAAAGCCTCCGTGGATGGTCATGGTGGGGATGAGATAAAATAACGCAGGCAGGATACACTGGGCCCTCGCTGGGGACACACTGAGCACTCAGGAAATGTTAAGGCTGATCATGATGGTGCCAACAAAGGAGTGAAAAATCCTCCCCCTGTCCATCCATCCATCCATCCATCCATCCTTCTGTCCATCCACCATCTGTCCATCTGTCCATCCACTCACCTGTCTATCCATCCGTCTGTCCACCACCTGTCCATCATCTGTCCATCTGTCCATTCACTCACCTGTCCACCCACTTCCTTCCCTCTTCCTTTGTTCCTTTCTCTCTCCTTCCCTCCCCCATCCGTCTGTCTGTCCATCACTTCCTTCCTTCCTCTGTCCCCCATCCACCTATCTGCCCATCCATCCATCTGTCCACCACCTGTCCATCATCTGCCCATCTGTCCATTCACTCACCCGTCCACCCACTTCCTTCCTTCTTCCTTTGTCCCTGTCTCTCTCCTTCCCTCCCCCCATCCACCCGTCTGTTCATCCATGTGTCCCTCTGTCCGTCCACTCACCCTGTCTCCCCCCCTCCCTCCCTCCGTGCCTGTGGCTGGTGGCTCCCTCCCCTGATGCGTGTTCTGCGCTGGCTGGGTGCCGCAGGAACATGGAGCAGTGCAGTGTTCCAGCTGCTGTGGGAAGCTCTCTGCTCTGAGACTGCCCCGCTGCGGGTGGATGTGCAGCCGCGACTCCGTCCCTGTGCCCCCCGCAGGTGCTCATCGCCAACAACGGCATCGCCGCCGTGAAGTGCATGCGCTCCATCCGCAGGTGGGCCTACGAAATGTTCCGCAACGAGAGGGCCATCCGGTTTGTAGTCATGGTGACCCCGGAGGACCTCAAGGCCAACGCAGGTACCTGGGCCTTGGCCCCTCACCCCGGCTGCACCCTACTCTTGCCTGCCCTCCCTCTGCACCCACTGGGCGAGCCCATGCAGAGTCCCAGGGCGCATCTTGTGTTCTTTCAGGCTGGTTTTATTTGCCCTTCTTCCGGAACTCAAGTGTCTTCTGATGACAAGAAGGAGCACATGGTTAACAGGCAGAGTAGAAATCTGGTATTCTGGGGCTGGTGCTGTAGCGTAGTGGGTTAAGCACCTGCCTGTGGCACCGGCATCCCATATGGATACCAGTTTGAGTCTCGGCTGCTCCACTTCCAATCCATCTCTCTTCTATGGCCTGGGAAAGCAGTGGAAGATGGCCCACATTCTTGGGCCCCTGCACCCACGTGGGAGACCTGGAAGAGGCTCCTGGCTTCAGATCAGCACAGCCATTCTGAGGAATGAACCAGCAGATGGAACCCCCCCCCCCCGCCTCTCTAACTTTGCCTTCAAATGAATAAATAAATAAATAAATCTTAAAAAAAAAAAAAGAAGCTCCTGGTTGCTGGCTTTGGATCAGCTCAGCTCTGGCCATTGCGGCCATTTAGGAAGTGAACAAGCAGATGAGAGATCTCTCTCTCTCTCCCTCTCCCTCTCCCTCACTCTCTCTTTTTCCCTCTCTCTATAACTATGAATCGCAAGTAAATAAATAAATTCTAAAAAAAATTTTAAAAAGAGAAATTCAGTATTCTTTATTAAAGACTTACTTATTTGAAAGGCAGAGTTAGAGGGAGAAACAGAGAGAGAGAGAGAGAAACAGATCTTCCATTTGCTGGTTCGTTCCACAAATGGCCACTATGGGAGCCTGGAACTCCACTGGGTCTCCCATGTGAGTGCAGGGTCCCAAGCACTTGGGCCATCCTCTGCTGCTCTCCCAGGCACATTAGCAGGGAGCTGGATCAGAAGTGGAACAGCTGGGCCTCAAACTGGCACTAGGTGGGGTGGCTGGTGCTGTGGCCTGTCAGGTTAAGCCTGCAATACCAGTATCCCGTGTGGGTGCTGGTTTGAGACCTGGCTACTTGAGGACACTTCCAATCCAGCACCATGCTAATGGCCTCGGAAAGCAGCGGAGGATGGCCCAAGTACTTGGGCCCCTGCACCCATGTGGGAGACCTGGTTGGAGCTCCTGGCTTCAGCCTGGCCCAGCCCTGGCTCTTGCGGCCATTTGAGAAGTGAACCAGCAGATGGAAGACCTCAGGGGATTCTGAGTGCAGAAGTACCAAGCTTTGATTTTGGATTGAGTCTGACTTCACAGTCCAGAATTGCTCGGCAGTGGTCTTTTTATGCCATTCTTTGGCCACATTGATGAGTGTTATTTTTTTCCCCTCAGATTTATTTGTTTTGAAAGGCCGAGTTTAAGAGAGAGAGAGAGAGAGAGAATCTCTTCCATCCATTGTTTCACTCCCCAGATGGCCACAACAGCCTGGGCTGGGCCAAGCCAGGAGCTTCATTCAAATCTCCCATGTGTGTGGCAGGGACCCAAGGACTTGGGCCATCTTCTGCTGCTTTCCCAGGCTCGTTAGCAGGAAACTGGGTCAGAAGTGGAGCAGCCAGAACTCGAACGATCACTCATATGGGATGCCGGTGCTTAACCCACTGGGCCACAACTCCAGCCCTGTTGAGTGGGTTTTAAGGACATTTTCCTGGAAATAGAATTTCTGGCTTAAATAACATGAGTGTTTTATTTTATTTATCTATTTTTATAAAATTTTTTTTTTTGCTAGGCAGAGTTAGACAGTGAGAGAGAAAGACAGAAAGGTCTTCCTTCTGTTGGTTCATTCCCAAATGGCCGCTATGGCTGGCATGCTGCACCGATCTGAAGCCAGGAGCCAGGTGCTTCCTCCTGGTCTTCCATGCAGGTGCAGGGCCCAAGCACTTGGACCGTTCTCCACTGCACTCCCGGGCCACAGCAGAGAGCTGGCCTGGAAGAGGGGCAACCAGGACAGAACTGGCGCCCCAACCAGGACTAGAACCCGGAGTACCGGTGCCGCAGGCAGAGGATTAGGCTAGTGAGCCGCGGCGTCAGCCTATAATTTTTATTGATTTGAAAGGCAGAGAGATGGAGGGAGAGAGAGAAAGACAGAGATTGTTTTTCCACTGATTCACTCCCCAGATGTGCACAGCAGTAAAGGCTGGGCTGGGCTGAAGCCAGGAGCCCAGAATTTAACCAAGGTCTGTCTCTACCAGTCCTTGAGCCATCACCTGCTGCATCAGCAGGAAGCTAGAACTGGAAGTGGAGCCAGGACTTGCGCCTACTCACACTCGTTCCAGGCGGCAACGTAACCCCTGCAGCAAACACCCATCTCCCAGGAGTATTTTTAAGTCCAAACATTGTGTTGTATTCGGCGTGAAAAACAAAGGAAATGCTGTCATAAGCTACAGCGTGGATGAACTTGGAGGACGCTGTGCTGAGTGAAATATCCAGTCACAGAAGGGCACATCCTGTGTGACTGCACTGGCGTGGCTTGAGCTGTGAGATTCCGAGACAGGAAGTGGAATGGTGGTTGCCGAGGCCTTCAGAGAGGCGAACAGGGGAGTTAATGAAAATGGAATTTCAAGTTCCCGGCGCCTGTTCCACCAGGAAGTCAACATACTTAACACCACTGAACCGCATACTCAAAAATGGTTAAGATGTTGCACGTAACCACTGTTAAAGAAAACACGTTGCATTGTTTAATGATAAGCAGTATTAAGATAAATTTTAGGGACCTGCGTGTGGCACAGTGGGTTGAGCCGCCACCTGCAATGCTGGCATCCCAAGTGGGCGCCGATTTGAGCCCTGGCTGCTCCACTTCTGATCCAGCTCTCTGCTAATGCGCCTGGGAAAGCAGCAGAAGATGGCCCAAGTGCTTGGGACCCTGCCACCCATGGGGGAGACCTGGGTGAAGCTCCTGGCTTTGGCCTGGCCCGATCTGGACAGCTACAGCCATCTGGGGGAGTGAACCAGTGTTTTGAAGATCTCTCCCTCTCTCTCCCTGTCACTCACCTTTCAAATAAATAAAATGAATCTTTAAAAAAAAAGAAGATAGATTTTAAGTAAAACTTTAAAAATGGTTTACTTATTTGTGAAAGGCAGAGTAATATAGAGAGGAGAGAGAGAGGGAGAGGGATCTTCTGTGTGCTGATTCACTCTCCAAATGGCTGCAACAGCTGAGACTGGACCAGATGGAAGCCAGGAGCCAGAGGGTCCATCTGGGGCTCCCATGGGAGTGGCAGGGGCCCAGGTACTTGAGACATCGTCTTCCCAGGTGCATTAGCAGGAAGCTGGATGGTAAGCAGAGCAACCGGGGCTTGAACCAGGGCTCCAACCTGGCATGCGGGTTTGCCCAGGGGTGGCTCAACCCACTGAGCCACAGTGCTGGTCCCCAAGGGATTTTCAAAACTGCACATCTGATCCCGGCGTCCTGGCCGCCGGCTTGCTTCCTTTGTTCCCTCGGGCCCACCTGTTCTCACGTGGTCAAGCTCACATTCAGTGGTCCTCGGGTGATCGATCACACGCGGTCTTGCTTTGCTGCTGTGGCATCCTCTGGGTGCTGGGGCTGCACGCGGGCTGCCTCCCGTGCCCTTGAGCTGGTGTCCGGCCCTCAGTGGTTCTCTCCCCTTCCCTCCCGTCGAATCCCAGAGTACATCAAGATGGCGGATCAGTACGTGCCCGTCCCTGGGGGGCCCAATAACAACAACTACGCCAACGTGGAGCTCATCGTGGACATTGCCAAGAGGATACCTGTGCAGGTGAGACGGCTGGGGCACCTGGGGTACCCACGGTGATGCCCCAGCGTGGAACCACTCCAGGGGGGCGGAGGGACCGGGACTCGCGAGGCTCCAAATCCCAGGCTGATATAAGGGGGCCAAGAGCTGCTGGCTTGATGGGAGGAGAATTCTTTTTTAGAAAAATTTATCGTTTGTCTTGTTCATTTGGACAAGACAGACAGAGATCTCCCATTTGCTGGTTCACTCCCCAAATGCCGGCAGCAGCCAGGGCTGGGCCAGGCTGAAGCCAGGAGCCTGGAACTCCATCTGGGTCTCCCACGTGGGTGGCAGTGCCCCACGTGTTGAGCCACCACCTGCTGCCTCCCAGGGTGTGCTTTAGCAGGGGGCTGGCTTTGGGAGCAGAGCTGAGACTTGAACTCAGGCACTTGGGATGCTAGCTTGCTAGGGGGCAGGAGAACCACCATGCCAGACGCCCGCCCTGGGAGGCGGACCCTTGAGACGCGACGTTGGTTTGCCCTTCTCTGTGTTTGCAGGCCGTGTGGGCTGGCTGGGGCCACGCTTCCGAAAACCCGAAGCTGCCGGAGCTGCTGTGCAAGCACGGGATTGCTTTCCTAGGTAGCGTGTGCACCAGAGCCGCGGGAATTGGGGCGCCGCCGGACACTCAGCTGGGTCCCCTTCTCCTTTTAGTCCTGCCCGGCGGAGTGGGCTCAGTTGCATTCCCTACCTCTGCCTTTCGTTGTGAGGAGCAGGCGTGTCCAGGGCTGTTGCCATGGTTACCGCAGCAGCTGGACGCTGAGCGTCGGCTGGTGTTTCTGGGGCTACCAAGGTGTTGGTCATGTTGGGACCTCAGGGGTCGCGGGTGGCTGCACCTTTCTTGGGCTGTCCTCAGGTCTTTAGAATGTCCCCAGCTCCCCGGGGACCAGAGCCCCTTGTCTCCACCACTCATGTGGCACAGGCTGATTGTCTGAAGGCGCCTGTTGGTTCCAGCATTTGCATTTGTGTCTGGCAGCTTTGTTCTGGGCGCTGGCTCTAGAGCCGTCCTGGGGCCCAGCAGCCTCACGTGCTCAGGGCCCTTCTGTGAGGGGACGTGGAGTTTGCGTGTCACCTAAACACGTCCTCCTGGGGGAGCTGGATCTTCTCTAGATGGCTCACACCCCCTCACGCGGCATCAGTGCTGTGTGCATACTTGTCACGTTGTATTGTTGAGGGCATTGGGACAGGAAAAGAAATCTGAGCACGTAACTTTTTAGATTTATTTACTTACTTGAAACAGTGACAGAGAGAGAGAGGAAGAGAGAGACACTGCAGGCGCTGGTTCACTCCCCAGCTGTCTGCAATGGCTGGGGCTTCGTTTCCCATGTGGGTACAGGGGCCCAACAGCTTGGGCCATCTTCCATTGCTTTCCCAGGCGCATCAGCAAGGGGCTGGATCAGAAGTGGAGCAGCCGAGACTTGAACCAGTGTTCGTATGGGATGCCAGTGTGTCACAGGCCCTGACCTGTGGGCTAGGGTTTTGCTTCCCTTCCAAAGTGAACTTTTTGCATTTGCCTCAGTAGTTCAGGTTGTGACTTGGACCACATGTGCTGGAGGTGGACGGGTGCAATAGCAGGCGTGAGCTCGGTTCCTTGGGTGCTGGGCTGTGAGTGCTGTTCTGTCTTGTGCCCTCCCCGGCACACGGGAGTGGCCCCCCGCGTTGTGGGGCTGACTTGATTTATCTGCTCTCCTTCTTGTCCTGGATCCCTCAGGTCCTCCCAGTGAGGCCATGTGGGCCTTGGGAGACAAAATCGCCTCCACCATTGTGGCCCAGACACTGCAGATTCCAACCCTGCCCTGGAGTGGAAGCGGTAAGGGGCCCAGAGCTTCACCCTGGGGGAGCTCCTTGGCCCAGCCTTGCTCGCACGGGAGCAGCTGGGGTGGTGGGAGACTGTGCTTTTCAAAACTGCGCAATATGACAATGCTAAATCTCCAAGTGAGTGGTATGGTTTCATCATGGGCAACTTAGAAATATGAGTAGTGTGAGGAGGAAATAGGAGTCATCCATAGTCCTATGAGCAGGGTAAACCATGCATTGCATTCCAAGTGTCTGCTCAGCCTGTTTTCCTAGGCGTATCCTTTAAAAGAACCAGCTCTTACATTTCCTAGTTTGTGACCTTTATTTTAATTAGTAAATATCTTTATTGATATCAATAAATACACTTTTTTTTTAAAGATTTATGTAGTTATTTGAAAGTCAGAGTTATACAGAGAGAGGAGAGGCAGAGAGAGAGAGAGAGGTCTTCCATCCAAGGACTTGGGCCATCTTCCACTGCTTTCCCAGGCCATAGCAGAGAGCTGGATCAGAAGAGAAGCAGCTGGGACTTGAACTGGCACCCATATGGGATGCCGGCGCTTCAGGCCAGGGCGTTAACCCGCTGTGCCACAGCGCTGGCCCCTCAATATATATACTTTATACATTTATAATGCATAGGACTATGTCATGGGGACTGAATGTAATTTACTTAATAATCCCCTTAAGTTATATAGGTTGTTTCTTAACTTGTTTTCTAGTGTTAAAATTATTCAAAGGAATACAGGTTTGATAATTTTTCTTGTTTTAAAGATTCATTTGTTTATGTGAATGACAGAGTGATAGAGAGAGGGAGAGAAAGAAAGGTTCCACCCACTGGTTCCACTCCTCAAATGTTTGTAACCTCCCAGGCTGGGCCATGCTGAAGCCAGGAACCCGA
The DNA here is from genome assembly GCF_964237555.1 of Oryctolagus cuniculus. Classification (NCBI taxonomy): domain Eukaryota; kingdom Metazoa; phylum Chordata; class Mammalia; order Lagomorpha; family Leporidae; genus Oryctolagus; species Oryctolagus cuniculus. The sequence goes on from NC_091452.1 coordinate 18,232,809, forward strand.
AACTCCATCCAGGTCTCCCATGTGGGTGCAGGGGGCCAAGCACTTGGGCCATCTCCCACTGCTTTCCCAGGAGCATTAGCAGGGAGCTGGGTTGGAAGTGGAGCAGCTGGGACTTGAGCCAGCGCCCATATGGGATACGGGCGCCGCAGGTGGCAGCTTTACCCGCTGTGCGCCACAGTGCCGGCCCCTCAGTTTGAGTTTCCTAAGCGTGGTTTCCCGTTCAAGGTCAGGGCCAGTCCTTAAGGCCACTGGGAGCTGGCTGTGGGAGGCGTCACGTCCCTCTGTGCCTCTGCAGGTCTGACCGTGGCGTGGGCGCAGGACGATCTGCAGCAGGGGAAGATCATCCATGTCCCCGAGGACATCTACAACCAGGGCTGCGTGAGAGACGTGGATGAGGGCCTGGAGGTGAGCGCGGGGCCCAGCGCCTTCTGCCCCCGGGGGTGGCGGTGGCCCTGCCCTCCCTGACCTCTGAAGAGCTCTGTCTGTGCGGCAGGCGGCAGAGAAGATCGGTTTCCCGTTGATGATCAAAGCTTCCGAGGGCGGCGGCGGGAAGGGCATCCGGCGGGCCGAGAGCGCGGAGGACTTCCCCATCCTCTTCAGACAGGTGGGCCATGGCTCCGCGTGTCCTTGGGAAGGGCTTCATCCCGTTGTCAGCCTCCTGGTCGCGCCTGTCGGTGCTGTCCTGTCACAGTCCACGGGAGCTAAGGCTGTTGCTGTGTTGAACAAGGGCACTTCCAAAAGTCTGTCGAGAGGCCGGCGCTGTGGCCTAGTGGGCTAAGCCTCCACCTGCATTGTCAGCATCCCATATGGGCACTGGTTCGAGTCCCAGCTGCTCCTCTTCTGATACAGCTCTCTGATGTGGCCTGGGAAAGCAGTGGAAGATGGCCCAAGTCCTTGGGCCCTTGCACCCATGTGGGAGACCCGGAAGAAGCTCCTGGCTTCAGCCTGGCCCAGCCTTGGCTGTTGTGGCCATTTTGGGGGGTGAACCAGCGGATGGAAGATCTCTGTCTCTGTCTCTTGTCGCTCCCCCTCTTCATGGAGGAACGACACTAAGCCCTGCCTAGGCTTCATATCCGAGTCACGGCACCATTATGTCGCTCCCCGTCTTCGTGGAGGAACGACACAGGACCCTGCGCTGTTCTTTTGTCTGCTCGGCCCTCCCCGGGTTTGCTGCTGGTTCTTCCCGGGTTGGCTACCGTCCCTTCCACCTCCATGGAAGGGCGGTTCCCCCTGCCACATTCCCCACTTCCGCGGGGGAGCAGCACACCGCCGGCCGGCTCTCTCGGGGGCTGCACAGGTGTTCCTTCAGATAGATGTTCCCCTTAGATGTTCCTGGTGCATGCTGTCTCTCTCCTCCCTTATAGTCCTCTTCCGCCAATCCCAACTCTGCTACCCACACGCTGAGTACACTGCTCTCCTCCAATCAGGAGCAAGTCCTACAGTTTATTGGTTGAACTGGAGGCAGCTGTGTAGAAGCTGTTTTCTCCTCTCCCAGCGCCATATTGTGGGAGAGCAGATGCATAGAATAAGTCTTAATTCCAGTAACTTAGTCTAGTCCGAGTTGCTCCCAGTTGCTCCCCACAGTCTCTCCCTCTCTTTATCTCTGTAACTCTGCCTTTCAACTAAATCTTACAAAAAACGTTTGTTGAAAATGGGATTAAAAAATGAGTTTATTTTGGTGCCTTCCAATTTTTCAATCTGTGCATATGAAGGAGCCCTCAAAAGAGTTGATGGAAATTGTTTGTTATGAAAAAAACATGCATGGATTTCAATTTTTTTTTTTGCTTGAAAACAAACTCACCTTTCATGTGCATTTTTTCCCCCATGGACGTCTTGAAGGACTCTCATATTCTGAAGCAAATGGGAGCAGTTTTACTCACGGAGTTCTGTGGTTGTGTTGCTTTTATACCAATTCCTTAGACGGTTTTATTCCATGAATCATGACATCTTTAAGTGATTTCTGAGATACGGTGTCCAAATACCTGTGTGTGACGATATTTGCCTATCAAAAGATTTTATTATTAATAATAATCTATTATTAGTTTTTTAAAAAAGATTTTATTATTTATTTATTTATTTGAGAGGTAGAGTTACAGACAGTGAAAGGGAGAGACAGAGAGAAAGGTCTTCCGTCCATTGGTTCACCCCCCAAATGGCTGCTACGGCTGGAGTTGTTGATTCGAAGCCAGGAGCCAGGTGCTTCTCCTGGTCTCCCATGCGGGTGTAGGGCCCAAGCACTTGGGCCATCCTCCACTGCACTCCCAGGCCATAGCAGAGAGCTGGACTGGAAGAGGAGCAGCCCGGACTAGAACCGGTGCCCATATGGGATGCCGGCGCTGAAGGCGGAGGATTAACCCACAGTGCTGGCCCCTATTATTAGATTTAGTTGTTTGAGATGCAGAGATGGACAGACAGACCGAGCTTCCTTCTGCTGGCTCTGTCCCCAAAGCCTGTGACAGTCAGGCCTGGGCCAGCTCCGAGGCAGGAGTTGGGAGCTCCATCCAGGTCTCCCACGTGGGTGGCAGGGGTCCAACTACTCAAACCCTTGCTGCTGCCTCCCAGGGTGTGCGTTAGCCAGAAGCTGGAGTCAGGAGCCAGAGCTGGGACTTGAACCCAGGCACTCAGATGTGGGCTACACCGGAGCCTTAACTGCTGGGCTGAATGCCGCCCTTAAACTCACGTTTTAACTCCAATGCCCCCAAGCTTTTTGAAGTCACTTCATATATGTATCTCTCACGTGTGGAAGTCATGATAGCCTGATGCATGTGTGTGCGCACTTCATATATGTATCTCTCACACGTAGACGTCATGATAGCCTGATGCATGTGTGTGCGGTGGCATTGTCACCTCAGTTCGGTTCCCAGATCCCTGCCTCACGTCGCTGTGGTTTTTTCTGTGTGTGCCGTGTATGGTCCACGACTGCTGAGTGTCGGTCGTGTCATCCCCGCGCTGGCGCTACGTCCCCGGAAACCTAACCCTTAGTGCATCGTCTCCAGGTGATGGGACTGTGGGGAGATTTTGTAATTTTCACAGTGTTTGACTTGATACCACGAGAATGTCTCGTCTTTGCGAGAAGTCAGAAGAGTATAAAATCGGAGACAGACATTGTGGTGTGTGGCTTAAACTGCCATCTGGGAGCGCCACATCCTGTATCGGAGCCCTGGTTCCAGTTCTGGCTCCTCCACTTTCAATCCAGCTCCCTGCCGATGTGCCTGGGAGGCAGCAGGTGACGGCTCCAGTGTTTGGGCCCCTGCCACCCACATGGGAAACCCAGTTGGAGTTTCTGGCTCTTGGCTTTGGCCTGGCCTGGCTCTGGCCGTTTTGGGCAGTGTCTGGTAGATGAAGGATCTTTGTCTCTCCTTCTCTCTCTGCACTCTGCCTTTCAAATCAAATCAATCCTTTTTTTTTTTTTTTTTGACAGGCAGAGTGGACAATGAGAGAGAGAGACAGAGAGAAAGGTCTTCCTTTTGCCGTTGGTTCACCCTCCAATGGCCGCCGTGGCCGGCGCACCGCGCTGATCCGATGGCAGGAGCCAGGAGCCAGGTGCTTCTCCTGGTCTCCCATGGGGTGCAGGGCCCAAGCACCTGGGCCATCCTCCACTGCACTCCCTGGCCACAGCAGAGAGCTGGCCTGGAAGAGGGGCAACCGGGACAGAATCCGGTGCCCCAACCGGGACTAGAACCTGGTGTGCCGGCGCCGCTAGGCGGAATATTAGCCTAGTGAGCCGCGGCGCCGGACCCCTTTTTTTTTTTTTAATACAAAATCTACATAATCAACCATCATGGGGAGTCCCCTGATGACGTCACTGCTGTTGCTTCATGCCCTTTTCCAAAAACTTCCAGAAGCTTCTCCATGAAGAGTGAGCAGTGCTGCTTCCCCCACAGGTGCAGAGCGAGATCCCGGGCTCACCCGTGTTCCTCATGAAGCTGGCCCAGCACGCCCGGCACCTGGAGGTGCAGATCCTCGCCGACCAGTACGGGAACGCCGTGTCCCTGTTCGGGCGCGACTGCTCCATCCAGCGGCGGCACCAGAAGATCATCGAGGAGGCTCCGGCCACCATCGCCACGCCGGCCGTGTTCGAGTTCATGGAGCAGGTGCGCCTTGCAGAGGTCATGAGGCTGGTGGTGGCGGGGAGGAGAAATGGTCTGTGCTCCGGGTCTGTGCTCCGGGTTGGCGTGGCCCCAGGGTGAGGAGGGGACCCCGCGGTAGAGGAGCACCCACCCTAGCGATGACGTCAGTGTCGCACAGGTGTGTGGGAACACCTGATCTGCCTATTTGCGAGTACCCGGACCTCTGTGTGTGTCCGGCAAGGGAACCGGTGAAGTGGGCACTTTCTACCCTGAAAACCCTGGGGAAAGCTCTCGGCCTCTGCCTCTGTCTCCCCACAGTGTGCCGTCCGCCTGGCCAAGACCGTGGGCTACGTGAGCGCTGGCACGGTCGAGTACCTGTACAGCCAGGACGGCAGCTTCCACTTCCTGGAGCTGAATCCTCGCTTGCAAGTGGAGCATCCCTGCACGGAAATGATCGCCGACGTCAACCTGCCGGCCGCCCAGCTGCAGGTGAGCCCGGGGGCCCCGAGCCCAGGTGGGGCTGGGGTGTGAGTCCTCGCCTGGTTGGACCCTTGCCGCCCATCCCGTGGCTGGATGTCCTGCGGCAGGTGCGGGTTTGATGTGTGGGTAGCGTTGGGAGACACAGTGAGGGGAAGGTTTGCTTTCTGTGCTGGGCCACAGGACATTTGAGAGACCGGCGAATGCCAGCCCTTCTTCCCGGGGGTGTTTGTGGACCCCCCCACCCCCTCCAGTGCCAGAGATGGCTCCCCCAGCAAGTGGTTGAGTTCTTTCTTTGCCCAGTCTCTCCCCCACGAGGTTTTAGCATCTCGCGTCTCCTGTCTGGGTTCTGCAGATACCTCGGCTCTGTGTACATAAAGGACTGAGGCTGTTTGCCTCTGTGAACAGATATTCTTCCCCCAGAGGCGGCATTGTCCCTGTGAGAACACGTGACCCCGAGTGCGAACCCCTGCATGAACGGGCATCTTACATTTCTTCACTCGGGGCTCCTTCCCGCCTTCCGCTCTCTTTCCACCTTTCACCAGGACTTTTATTGTCTTTACTTTTAAATATTTATTTGAAAGGCAGAGAGGGCGGGACACGGGCACACGTGGTCACACACACACACACACACACACACAGATATCCATCCACTGGTTCACTCCCCAGATGCCCACAAGGGGCCAAAGCCAGGACCCAGGCACTCCATCTGGGTCTCCCACCTGGGTGCAGGGGCCCAAGCACTTGGGCTGTCTTCAGCTGCGTTCCTAGGTGCTGGATTGGAAGCAGAGTGGCCAGGCCGTGAGCCTGTGCTCCCATGTGGGTTGCGGGTGTCGCAAGCGGCAGTTTAACCTGTTGCCCTGCAGCGCCAGCCCTCCTGGGTGCCTGCTTGTTCCACATTCTTCCTGTTCAGCCTTCCTGGCATCCCCCACAAAGCCTCCCTTAACTCCCTCCTCCCGTGGCCCCCAGAAGCCTGTGCGGCCCTCCCGACGCCCACGTTTGCTCCCCTGAGCCTTCCTCCCTTTCCCCGGGGCCCCTGTCTGCTCCCCAGGGCGTCTTCTTTGCACCTGGCATCCACAGTTGGCGCTCAGCCTCTCTGAAGGCGTGTCCTGCACCCCTTCCTCCCCAGCGTCTGCCGCTGGGCTCGGCGCCCCGGGACGGGGCTCTGGTGGGACTGACAGCCTGCGGGGTGGCTTTCTTGCCTGCAGATTGCCATGGGTGTGCCGCTGCACCGGCTCAAAGACATCCGACTCCTGTACGGAGAGTCGCCATGGGGGGTGACGCCCATTTCTTTCGACACCCCTGCCAACCCTCCACTCGCCCGGGGCCACGTCATCGCAGCCAGGATCACCAGCGAGAACCCAGACGAGGCAAGTGTGGGGCCTCTGTGTCTCCTTCACCTCCAGCCTCCTGGTGTGGGCAGAGCCCGAGCCTCAGCCTGGAGGGAGACCCCAGGGTCCAGGCTTCCTAGCCCACGGATGAAGGAACTGAGGCACAGGGATTTGGGGGGTGGGGCATGTGGTGGTGATGGGGTTATTGGATGTGTACGCCCTTCTCGTGTCTGCTCACTCCCCTGTGCACTGTGACCCGGGTTACGGCCCAGGAGGCTGAGGCCCCTTGACCTGCTGGAGCTGGGCTGGTTCTGTAGTCTGTGTCCTTCTTTGGGACAACGGCCAACGGACAAAACGCCAGCCATTGGACTCCTGGCTCCCTGTGCTTTTTTGCTGCAGTAGAAATAGAGTGTGGCCCATTATAGCGAGCTCCTCTGACAGCTCTTACTCGGGTCTTGAAAAACGTCCCAGCTGGCACTGCCCACAGGCACCGTGCTGAATTGTGGCCTCCAGCAAACTTGGAGTCAGAGAGACTTTTATCTGATGTGAGCTGTGTTCCTTTGAGTTTTTCTGCTGCAGGCGAACCACTGACGCTGGTGGAGACGGGGCTCTGGGGGGACGGCTCCTGGACCTCTCCATCGCTCACCTCCAGGCACCTCTGCCGGCACGGTGTGCTCCATGACTTAATCCAGGAGCCCTGATCCCAGCCAGTTGGGTTCACACCTATGCACCCTTACCGTGATTGTGCACAAGGGGAGAGGACCAGCCCTGCAAAGGGAACCCCGCGTGCGTGGGCAGCAGTGGGGGCCAGGGAGTTTTCATCCTCGGGATGAAACGGCAAATGTAACCTCTCTTCACTTTGTAAAACACCACAATTTATACTGTTTTTATTTGAAAGGCAGAGAGACAGAGAGAGAGAGCTCTTCTATTTGTTCACTCCCCAGATGCCTGCCACGGCTAGGGCTATGCTGGGCCAAAGCCAGGAGCCCAGAACTTAAGCTGGGTCTCCCACAGAGGTAGTAGGGGCCCAGGGACATGGGCCATCCTCCCATGCCTTCCTAGATGCATTTCCAGGGAGCTGGGTAGGAAGTGGAGCAGCTGGGACTCGAACCAGCACCTCCTTCTCCACATTTCACAGTTTTTTTTTTTAAAGATCACGAACGTTGATGCGCTCCCGTGGTTCCCCCGTGACTCGCCACGCCCACACCCGTGCCCGGAGAGCCCCGTGCTCCGTCAGTCCCTCTGGGCTCTGGCTCTTGGAGTGGTTCCTGGGTTTCCCTAGGACTGGGTTCTGCTGATGAGTGGCGTGGGGTTGTGACTTCTTCCTGTCTGACTTCCAGGGGTTTAAGCCGAGCTCCGGGACGGTACAGGAGCTCAACTTCCGCAGCAACAAGAACGTGTGGGGCTACTTCAGCGTGGCGGCCACCGGAGGCCTGCACGAGTTCGCCGACTCCCAGTTTGGCCACTGCTTCTCCTGGGGAGAGAACCGGGAGGAGGCCATCTCGTCAGTATCTCCCGCCCCGCCTCCCTCCTGCCTCCCTCCCTGCCTCCCTCCTGCCTCCCTCCCTGCCTCCTGCCCACCCTCTCGCCTCCCCTTTCCCCTTCCTAGAGCTGCCCCGTGTTCTGGCTGCAGGGCTGTGGCGCAAGGCAGCCCCTCTTGCAAATACCCTGGGCTCGCAGTCCAAGAACAAAGCCTGCTCTTTTTCCTTCACGGAGACCTGTGTGGTCCCACAAGCCCATCAAGACCACTTGCTTTTGAGCTGATGAGAGTTCTTTATTGTTTTTAAGATTGATTTTTATTTATTTGAAAGTTAAAATTAGAAAGAAAAGGAAAAAGAGACAGAGACAGACAGAGAGATCTTCCATTCGCTGGTTCACTCTCCAAATGACTGCAACAACCAGGGCAGGGCCAGGCAGAAGCCAGGAGCCAGGAGCTTCTTCCAGGGCTCCCACACAGGTGCAGAGGCCCACGCACTGGGGCCATCTTCTGCTGCTTTCCCAGGCGTGTTAGCAGGGAGATTTTGGGGAAGTGGAGCAGCCGGGGCTTGAACCGGTGCCCATATGGGGTGGGAGCGCCTCAGATGGCGGCTTAGCCCACTGCGCCATAGCGCTGGGACTGGGAGCCTCCAACTCAAAGGAGACCTCAAGAGGGTTCCAGGTGTCACCAGAGCTTAAGAGGTGCTGGGTCCTGAATCTGGAAGACAAATGAGGCGGAGACCCCTAGAAATGTCAGCCTTGTAGCCGTTCCCTCGTTAGCGGTGTTTTACACCGAACCTGTGTGTCTTGGGGTGCGTCTCGCTGCAGCGTGACAGCAGCCCCCAGCCCCCGGCTCAGCCAAGCACCTGCAGACCTGAGAAACCCATATTAACAAAGGGTCTTTCCCGTTCTCCTTTTTTTTTTTTTTTTTTTTTTGACAGGCAGAGTGGACAGTGAGAGAGAGAGACAGAGGGAAAGGTCTTCCTTTTGCCGTTGGTTCACCCTCCAATGGCCGCCGCGGCCAGCGCGCTGCGGCCGGCGCACCGCGCTGATCCGATGGCAGGAGCCAGGAGCCAGGTGCTTTTCCTGGTCTCCCATGGGGTGCAGGGCCCAAGCACCTGGGCCATCCTCCACTGCACTCCCTGGCCACAGCAGAGAGCTGGCCTGGAAGAGGGGCAACTGGGACAGAATCCGGCGCCCCAACCGGGACTAGAACCCGGTGTGCCGGCGCCGCTAGGCGGAGGATTAGCCTAGTGAGCCGCGGCGCCGGCCCCCGTTCTCCTTTTTAAAATGTTTATTTTTCAATTTGTGTTCATGTATTTGAAAGACAGGGAGAGCGAGTGAGAGAGGTCGTCCATCTGCTGGTTCACTCCCCAGATGCCTAAAATGACGGGGGCTGGGCCAGGCTGAAGCCAGGACCTTGGAACTCAGTTGGGGTCTCCCATGTGGGTGACAGGAGCCCAACGACTTGAGCCCCCACCTGCCGCCTCCCAGGGTGTGCATTAGCAGGAAGCTGGAGGCAGGAGCGGAGCTGGGACTCGAACCCAGGCCTCAGATAGGCCATCTTAACCCCTGCACCAACTGCCCGCCCTGGACTGTCTCGTGTTCATTGTCACTGGCGTGACCTTGGGGTTGTGCTCCCATTTTCCAGATGAGGGAGCCGAGGCCCAGAGCAGCTAGCGAGGCCGCTTTTCCAGGAGTGCTCAGGGAGAGGGACACCAGGCCGCCCAGCTCTCCCCTCCCACCTGTGCCGTTCCCTCTGATGCCTGTGCTCTGAGCGCCCCGTCCTGAGAATGCCCCCTGAACCCCGTGTGCATGAGACTTTGGCCCACGGCCCGCGTGCCTCTCCCCCGTAGGAACATGGTGGTGGCTCTGAAGGAGCTGTCCATCCGCGGCGACTTCAGGACCACGGTGGAGTATCTCATCAACCTCCTGGAGACCGAGAGCTTCCAGAGCAACGACATTGACACCGGCTGGCTGGACTACCTCATCGCCGAGAAAGTGCAGGTCCGGGGCGGCCTACGGCTTCCCCCCTCTCCCCCGGGCTGGGGGCGGGGCCGCGGCCCGGGGTGCTGAAGCTGGGTTTCCCCAGGCCGAGAAGCCGGACATCATGCTCGGGGTGGTGTGCGGGGCCTTGAACGTGGCGGATGCCCTGTTCAGAACCTGCATGACGGACTTCTTGCACTCCCTGGAGAGGTAGGGCGTCGGTCACCCAGGGGGCGGGACGATTTAGGTGGGTGGCCAATCAGTCACCAGGCAGGCAGTCCTGGGCTGCCACTGACCTGGGCTGTCTCTTGAAGGTGCTGAGAATGGGAGAAGTGGGAGTCGGGGAGGGAGGGGTGTCAAGGCCACGGCCACAGTCACCAGGGCTGGCAGCTCTGCCTGCAGATTCCTGCTGACTTGTGCAACACGCCCGGTAATACCCAGGAGTTCAGAGTCCAAGGAGATGGATTTGAGAAGCAAGGCAGGTTAAAGGTCACCTCTAGGCTGGTTGCTCTCCCAGGGCCTGATGGAGTGGACTGGGATGGGATGGAGAGTGGCCAGGGCACCTCTGCCTCGGCTCCATTGATGTTCAAGGGCTGGGTGGTCTCTGCAGGTGGCACAGTCTGTGTGCTGTGGGATGTTGGTGGCATCCATGGCCCTCGGGTACAAAGCCAGCATTGCCAGTGGTCCAGGGGCAGGGGCCAGGTCACCACTGGCTGAGGACCTCTGTGAGAGCTGGTGAAATGACCAGAGAGAGAAAATAAAGAGCAAAATGTTTCGTGCTTGGAGCAGAGGCCCTGTGCTGGTTTCTTTTGTAAGAAGTGGTGGTGAGGTTGCCAGATACAGAATTTTCCCAAGAGGAAGCCATTGTGGATCTTGCTCCTGCAAAATCTTTGTAAAAATTTCCTTTCCTTGATGCTACCATTGTGGCATGGCAGGTAAAGCTACCACCTGTGATGCCGGCATCCCATATGGGTGCTGGTTCGAGTCCCAGGTGCTCCAGTTTTGATCCAGCTCCCTGCTGATGTGCCTGGGAAAGCAGTGGAGGATGGCCCAAGTGCCTGGGCCCCTGCACCCACGTGGGAGACCTGGATGCAGGTCCTGGCTCCTGGCTTTGGCCTGGCCCAGCCCCAGCTCCTGCTGTTGTGGCCATCTGAGGAGTGAACCAACTAATGGAGGCGATCTCTCTCTCTGTCTCTCTCTGTCTCTCTCTCTTTCTCTCTCTCTGTAACTGGCTTTCAAATAAACAAATCTTCAAATACAAATGTCCCATCCTTCAGCAATGCCAGTTCCCGAAGTCCCATGGAATATTGGGTTTCTGGGGATAATTTCCTGCTTTTTAATCAGATGGAGCTTTTGTGATGCAGTCAGGTTGCTGGATGAGTTTAAATTTGTTTATATTATTTATTTTTTAAATTACTTAATTGAAGGGCAAGGACATACACACACACACACACACGGGGCTGGGGGGCGGGGGAGGAGGACGGAGAGGGAGAGAGAATCCTGCATCTGCTGGTTCACTCCCCAAATGCCTGCAATAGCTAGAGCTAGGCTAGGCCAAAGCAGGAGCCAGGAGCTCCACCCAGGTCTCCCCCATGGGTGGCAGCTACCAAGTACTCAGGCCATCACCTGCTGTCTCCCAGGTGTGCGCTAGCAGGAAGCTGGAATTGGAAGTGGAGCTGGGACTGCAACCCAGGCCCTGTGACGTGGGATGCGAGTGTCCCACGTGGCAGTGTAACCGTTGCACTCAGCGTGCACCCCCTGGGTGGGTTTTTAAGCCCAGCAGGTGGCTGCGGAGCCCCAGCCCCTCTGCAGGCTGCCCCAGGCCTCTCTTCCCTTCCAGGGGCCAGGTCCTCCCAGCCGCTTCTCTGTTGAACATCGTGGATGTGGAGTTAATCTACGGAGGCACCAAGTACATCCTCAAGGTAAAGCCCTGTGCTTCCCGGGGGTCTCCAGAGCTCTGGGGGCTCTAGGGGCCCCTTCTTCCCTGGACCACTGGCCTGCAGCCGATTTCTTCCTGCTGGGACCTGAGCACGTGTGTCTTCAGGAATCCCCACCCACGAAGTCCATGACCTTGAGACCTAAAAACACGGCAGGTGTCAGAGGGCGTGGGGTGCAGCCCACGTTGGGTTCCTGGGGCTGCGGCCACGGGGCATGAGCCGTCGGTGGCTTCAGGTATAGACAATTGTTCTCTCACAGCTGTGGCATTCACACGTCCTGCGTGAAGGCCACAGCAGGGGCAGGACCCGGGCCAGACCTCTGGCTCCTGCCTCTTGCTGGCCTGCCTTGGCTGTTCCAACCCCTGCTTCCACCTCCGCTGTGAGCATGGTGGAAGCTCCCACCCAGCAGGGGGTAGGCAGGACCTTCGCTGGCTCACCGGAGGGGTCTGGGTGTGTTTCCAGGGGCTGCGAGGCTGGGTTTGCTCTGTGTCTCTGCACCGAGAACTCACACTCAGACTTCCGGTCTCTTTCCTGGAGCTGACTCTGGTTACTGCCGGAAGTTTCTGGTACCCCGCCTGGGCCACGGGAGCTCAGTGCACCCCTGAGGATATCAGGTGTGGGGTGATGTCCGGAGTCCGCGCGAGCTGGTGGAGCCAGGCCTTGGTGTGCCGGGCTCCGGAGCAGCTGTAGGAGCCGAGGACTGCGTAAGCCAGGGCCAGCCTGTGGCTTCTCAGCCTGGCGTCCTGGGGGTGCGGGGTAAAGCCGAGGATAGGGTTCACTTCAGCCCGTGAGACCACTGCTCTTATCCTCTTTTACTGCTTTTTTTTTTTTTAATATTTATTTTATTTATTTGAAAGACAGGATTACAGAAAGAGGTAGAGGGAGCCAGTGTCGTGGCTTACTTGGTTAGTCCTCCACCTGTGGTGCCGGTTCTAGTCCCGGCTGCTCCTCTTCCAGGCCAGCTCTCTGCTGTGGCCCGGGAAGGCAGTGGAGGATGGCCCAAGTGCTTGGGCCCTGCACCCACATGGGAGACCAGGAAGAAGCACCTGGATCCTGGCTTCAGATCGGCACAGCTCCAGCTGTAGCGGCCATTTGGGGGGTGAACCAACAGAAGGAAGACCTTTCTTTCTGTCTCTCTCTCTCTCACTGTCTAACTCTGTCAAATAAATTAAAAAATAAATAAATAAAAGAAAAAGAGGTAGAGCCACAGAGAGAGAGAGAGGTTTTCCATCTGCTGGTCCACTCCCCAAATGGCTGCAATGGCTGGAGCTGGACTGATGTGAAGCCAGGAGCCAGGAGCTTCTTCTGGGTCTCCCATGTGGGTGCAGGGGCCCAAGGACTTGGGCCATCTTCCACTGCTTTCCCAGGCCATAGCAGAGAGCTGGAGTGGAAGTGGAGCAGCTGGGACTAGAACTAGATCCTGGCGCTGCAGGCCAGGGCTTTAACCCGCTACGCCACAGCGCCAGCTCCTTTACTGGGTTTTTAATGTCGCTCAGCATACATTGACTTCCCCTTGTGTTCGAAAGGCAAAGTGACAGAGAGAGGGAGAACAGAGAGAGAGAGAGAGAGACAGAGACAGAGACAGAGAGATCTTCTATCTGCTTGTACATTCCTCAGATGACTGCAATGGCCGGGGCTGGGCCAGGCTGAAGCCAGGAGCCAGGAACTTCACCCAGGTCTCCCACATGGGTTCAGGGGCCCCACCACTCAGACCGTCTGCTGCTGCTTTCACGGGCCATAGCAGGGAGCCAGATAGGAAGTGGAGCAGCCAGGACTAGAATTGGTGCCCATATGGGATGCTGGTGCCCACGTGGGAGACCTGAGTGGAGTTCTAGGCTCCTGGCCATTTGGGGCGTGTACCAGTGGATGGAAGATCTCTGTCGCTCTGTCTCTTCCTGTAACTCTGCCTTTCAAATAAATAAATAAATCTTAAAGAAGAATCACAAGACCGAATCCATCCCGGTGACACTGGAAGTCTGTCTCTGTTACTAGTGCTATAGATTTCTCATCAGTGATCATTTTTTTCCCACATGCACTGATTTTACGAAGTCAAGCTTAGGGGGCAGACATGACTTTCCCGCTGTGACGTCACGGCCTGGACTTCCCCCGTGTCGTGAGGACGCTTCCTTTCTCATACCTTTGCCGTCTGCAGCCCTGCGTAGCGGGAGAGATGGGACACGTCTCTCTGTGCTCTCCAGCGTGGGGCCCCGTGTGACTGGGGAACTGGATTTTGCGTTTTCCTTTTATTTTTACCAAATTTGATTAGCAGTGGCCACGTGTGGGCCAGGCAGGTGGGGAGCGTTCCACTTGATGGCTGTCAGATGTCAGTTTTTATTGTTAGCACAAATAATGTTGCACTAAATATTCCCGTGCTGTCTTTGTTACTCCTTGTAGGGGTCTTCCAGAGGTTTGTGGGAAATGTATTTTCTGAAGGAGCTAGGCATGGATTTGGACGTGTTTTGCACCATCATAAACTTTCCTCTTAGTGACAATGTGTGTGCGTTTGTGGTTCTCGCCCATGCGGCTTGTTCTCGGAGGGAGCACACACACAGCTAGCAGGGCCTTGTGGGGCTGGCATCTCAGCAGGGGGCCAGAGCAGCTCAGTGGGCCTCTCCCATCTGGACACGAAGCTCCACCCTCATGACCTCAAAGGCCCCGCCTCCTGACCCTATCACATCAGCGGTCAGGGGTTTAGCATACACATCTCAGTGGGGACACTAGGCCCACGGCGCCCACGGGCGGGGCTTCCAGGGTTCCCTCCACTGGAGCAGGGGCCCCAGGGTGGCCCTGCCTGAGGCTGAAGCTTGGGGGTGGAACGAGAAGGCAGCCCCCAACTCCAGAGGGTGTGGAGTCGACGGGAGGTGGCTGAGCAGGGCCTTCATCTGCAGCCACTGGCCATCAGCTGGCCCGCTGGGGAGGAGTGAGGGGCTGGAGAGATGGGGTGTGCACGCTGACTCCCACGGGGCTGGAGGCATGGGGGTGTGTGCACCGACTCCTGCAGGGGGCGCTCTGACGTGGGCCTGTCCCCGCAGGACTGGAGGGATGGCAGTGTGCACACCGTCTCCCACAGGGCTGGGGAGATGGGGTGTGCATGCTGACTGGATGGGGTGTACACACTGACTCCCACGGGGCTGGAGGCATGGGGGTGTGTGCACCGACTCCTGCAGGGGGCGCTCTGACGCGGGCCTGTCCCTGCAGGTGGCCCGGCAGTCCCTGACCATGTTCGTGCTCATCATGAACGGCTGCTACGTGGAGATCGACGCCCACCGGCTCAATGACGGGGGGCTGCTGCTCTCCTACAATGGCAGCAGCTACACCACCTACATGAAGGAAGAAGTGGACAGGTGTGTGGGGCGGGGGCCTGCCGCTGGCAGGAAGTCTGAAACGCCAGGCGGGCTGAGTGGGTGGAGGAGGCGTGGGCTGGCCACGAGAAGGTGCGGGGTCCCGTGGTCTGTGGACAGGTCAGTGGAACGCGAGATTCTGGTGCTTGGTGAAATCAGCCAGATGCAGACTGATCCGTGATGCATGTGGGAGCTTGCAGAGTCGGTGTGGACTTGGACAGTGATCGTGGGTGGCAGGGACATCATCTGCTGCCTTGGCCCACGGAGTGGCAGGAAACTGAGTCCCAAGTGCAGAGTAGCTGGGACTTGGAGCAGGCACTTGGATGGGGTGTGGGCGTTCCAGGCAGGGGCTTGATCCACTCAACCACAATGTCCACTTCTCATTTTTTAATTTATTTTTTGTTTATTTGAAAGGCAGAGTTACAGAGAGAAGGGGGAGAGAGAGAGAGAGACAGACAGACAGACATCTTCCATCCAGTGCTTAACTCCCCAGATGGCCTTAGTGTCTGGGGCTGGACCAGGCTGAAGCCAGGAACCCAGAGCCAGGAGCTTTTTCCAGGTCTCCCAAATGCATGCAGGGGCCCAGGGACTTGGGCCATCCTCTGCTGCTTTCCCAGGCCTTAGCAGAGAGCTGGATCGGAAGTGGAGCAGCTGGGACTAGAACCAGTGCCCATATGGGAGGGATGCCGGCACTGCAGGCAGTAGCTTTACCTGCTATGCCACAGCGTTGGCCCCACACCTCATTGTTAATTCAAAACAACTTTAAACCTTTTAATTGGCACATAGCAACTGAGCATATTGACGGGGAACGTTGTGAGCTTGCAGCGCGTGTTCAGTGTGTAGCCCCCAGGGCGGGTCACCGGTGTGACTGTCCCCTTGGAGGTGCACCACTTCTTAGGGTTGGGAACGTCCAGAACCCACTCTACTAGTGGTTTGGAGATACACACTTGCCTGATATCCTCCATTAGGATAGTACTGTGCCACAGAGCCTTCCCTCCGACAGCACCCCGACCTCCCCGCCCTCCCCGCCTCATCCCTTCCCCGCCTCGCCCCGGCCCCAGTAGCCACTCCTCTCCCCTGCGAGGCCAGCTATTTTAGCTTCCTCAGGTGAGTGAGATCGTGTAGGACTTCTCTTTCTGTGCCTGGCTTGTTGTACTTCACACAAGGTCATCTGGCTTCATCCGTGTTGTCACAAGGGACAGATGTCAGCCTCTTCATGGCTGAATAATATCTCACTGCCTGATCACGTTTGCTTTATCCATTCCCAGGTCAGTGGGTACCCAGGTGGATTCCGTATGCTGACAGTTGTGTATAGTGAAGGGTGAGATATTTTTTAAAATATTTATTTATTTATTTCAAAGGCAGAGGCAAAGGCAGAGAGAGAGAGAGAGAGAGAGCGAGAGAGAGGTCTTTCATCCACTGGTTCACTCCCCAAATGGCCACAACGACCGGAGCTGGGCTGATCCGAAGCCAGGAGCCAGGAGCCAGGAGCTTCTTCCAGGTCTCCCATGTAGGGGCAAGGGGCCAACGGCTTGGGCCATCTTCCACTGCTTTCCCAGGCCATAGCAGAGAGCTGGATCTGAAGTAGAGCAGCCAGGACTCGAGCCAGCACCCATATGGGATGCTGACGCTTCAGGCTTGGGCTTTAACCTGCTGTACCACAGCACCGGCCCCAAAGGGTGATATATATGTATATATATTTTTTTTTAATCTCTTTTGTAACTCATGTTGTCTTCACCAAGAATATTCAAGACTTTGTGTTTTTTTTTTTAAAAAAAAAAAAGATTTATTTATTGAAAAGGCAGGGTTGGGGCCAGCGCTGTGGCATAGTGGGTAAAGCCACTGCCTGTAGTGCTGGCATCCCATATGGATGCTGGTTCGAGTCCCGGCTGCTCCACTTCCGATCCAGCTCTCTGCTATGGCCTGGGAAAGCAGTGGAGGATGGCCCAAGTGCCTGGGCCCCTGCACCTGCGTGGGAGACCCGGAAGAAGCTCCTGGCTTCTGATTGTCCCAGCCCTGGCTGATGTGGCAATTTGGGGAGTGAACCCTCAGATGTAAATTGATCTCTCTCTCTGTCTCTCTCTCTACCTTTGCCTTTCAAATAAATAAAATACATCTTTAAAATAAATCTTTAAAACTAGGGGCTCCACCCCGGGCATGCTGCCCCCAGTTTCGTTAGAAGATGCAGGCTTGGTGTCCCTAAATATTGACTGGATTAAATGTATCGATTACCTTCTCTGGTGAGGGCTGTGGGCGTGAGGTCTGTCAAAGGAGCTGAGTTTCAGCCAGCAGAGGGCCCCCTGCTTTGCTCATCCAACCTGGTCCTGGCGCCTCTGTGACCCCGCGTGGGAACGGAGCGTCCCTGCGGCCGCACGGGGCAGGTGCGCGTGGCTGCCTTTGGGGAAGGGGGAGACACTGCTGAGCACCCGCCTCCGCCTCCTCTCCCCCAGTTACCGGATCACCATCGGCAACAAGACGTGCGTCTTCGAGAAGGAGAACGACCCCACGGTGCTGAGGTCACCCTCGGCGGGGAAGCTCATGCAGTACACGGTGGAGGACGGCGGCCACGTGGAGGCCGGGAGCAGCTACGCCGAGATGGAGGTGACCGCCGAGCCCTCCCCCACCCGGGGGTGTCCACCAGCAGCTCCTATCTTGGCCTCTGTCCCCGCAGAGCCAGGCTGTGGAGTGCAGCCTACATTCCCTGCAGTCTTCCAGGGAAAACCCTCAGATGCCGCCCACCTGCCTCGGAAGGAGCAAGGGCTGATGGGATGGCGCTGAGCCAGCCCTTGTCGTCCCAAGCGGCCGCCCACCTGCCTCGGAAGGAGCAAGGGCTGATGGGATGGCGCTGAGCCAGCCCTTGTCGTCCCAAGCGTTGCCCAGAGCGTTACTTCCTAACCCTGCCCAGCACCTGGGTGAGGTGGGCACAGACGTGACTCCTGACTCACATGGGAAGCAACCAGGCCAGGCAGGCTAAGGCGCTCGCCTGAAGCCACACAAAGCCTCGGCTCCATGCTGCCCAGGACGGGAATGACCATGACGGCTATGAAAGTACCACAGTCATAATGACGCATGCGCACTGGCCTCCCGCTAGCTTCTTTTTTTTTTTTTTTTAACTGCATTTTAAAAGAAGATTTATTTACTTGGAAGTTAGAGTTACACACACACACACATACACAGAGAGAGAGAGAGAGAGAGAGAGAGAGGTCTTCCATCCACTGGTTCACACCTGAAGTGGTCGCAAAGGTCGGGGCTGAGCCAGGCTGAAGCCAGGAGCCAGGAGCTCCATCCAGGTCTCCTGTGTGGGTGCAGGGGTCCAAGCACTTGGGCATCTTCTGCTGCTTTCCCAGGTGCATTAGCAGGGAGCTGGATCACAAGTGGAGCAGCCGGGACTCAAACCGGCGACCCTACGGGATGCTTTACCCGCTACACCACAGCGCCATTCCCTCCCAATACTTACTTCGTCTCAGTCATCCTCAGAGTCCATTTCCCATTTTACAGGTGGGGATGGTGAGGCTCAGAGAGAGGAAAGTGCATTCTGGAGTGGGTTCTAGGCCAGGCCTGGCTGACACGACACCGGGGCCCGGCTGTGAGCGGCCAGGCGGAGGCAGCGTGGTCCTGACTGCCTGTAGCCAGTGCCACAGTGACCAGACTCCCATCTCTCACACAGCTGGGCACACCGTGAGGCCGGCTGAAGGGGCTGGCGCTTTAATGTATTTTAAACATTTATTTATTTATGTAAAAGGCAGACTTACAGAGAGAAGGAGGGACACACAGAGAGAGGTCTTCCATCACTGGTTCACTCCCCAAAATGGCTGCAACGATTGGATCTGGGCCAATCCAAAGCCAGGAGCCAGGAGCTTCTTCTGAGTCTCCCATGCGGGTTCAGGGGCCCAAGCATTCGGCCCATCCTCTGCTGCTTTCCCGGACACATTAGCAGGGAGCTGGATGGGAAGTGGAGCAGCCAGGACTCTAACCGGCGCCCCTACGGGATGATGGCGCCCCAGTGTTGGCCCTAGCAAAGTCTTGAGTTGGTACTCACATGGGGTGCTGGTGTTGCAGGCAGTGGCTTAACCCACTGTGCCACAATACTGTCCCCAATTTAACATGTTCTCTATTGAGAGAGAAATGTATTTGAAGATAAATATAGCCAGTACTTCATATCTTCACATCCAACTTACTGTGCATTGAAAGTAATGGGAAAAAATTGCATTAGCACTGAACACATACGGATTTTGTTCTTGTCACCATTCCCTAAAGCACAGAGTGCGATAACTATTTAATTAGCATTTCCATTGTCCTGGGCACTGGAGCTGGCCGGTATTAGGAGCAGGTGCACGGGCTCTGTGCAAATCCTTGAGCACCCATGGATTTTGGGGGAAAGGGGCCTTACACCAATTTCCTGCAGACACTGAGGCGTGCTCCTGGGTTCCCTGTCTGTAAAATGAGCACCGTATGCACCTGCCTCCCTGGCTGGCTCTGTGGGCGGATAGAATTTGCAAACAGCCTCATGCATGGCACACATCAGGTACACAGTACCTGCCCCACCCAACGAGTCACCGTATTTAAATGACATGGTGCCTGTTCCATCGTCGCCAGATCTGGGTGACGCTGGCTGCCACACGTGCAGCCAGGCCCGGGGGAGCTGTGTCTTATTCTTTCTGTCTGCTCTGCAGGTGATGAAGATGATCATGACCCTGAGCGTGCAGGAGAGCGGCCGGGTGAGATACATCAAGAGGCCCGGCGCTGTGCTGGAGGCCGGCTGTGTGGTAGCCCGGCTGGAGCTGGACGACCCTTCGAAAGTGCGCCCGGTAGGTGGCGCTGCTGCCGCATGCCCTGGCTGGTGCAGGTGCGCCCCGGGAGACCAGACCTGAGACTCCTGCTTGTCCTGCAGCCCTGGTTCGCCCCAACAGCAGGTTTGGTGGGGCAGAAGCATGAGGTGGCCATGCCCTTCTTGCTTGAACTCCTCTCTGGCATCCTCCTCCCGCTTAGAGTAAAACCCACATTCTCCCCCTGGCTTACAAGGCCCCAGACAGGCTACCCCCAGCCCTCTCCTCCACCCTCCCACCTGGGGCTCTGTACCTGGCAGGACCCGCCCCCCCAAGGTGTTCCCAGGGCTCCCCCTCTCACCTCCTGTACAGTGTTAGATTTACAGAAAAATGAGAGTGCAAAGAGTTTGCAAACATCTTGCACCCAACTTCCCTGTGATTATTATTATATTTGTCATCATTAAGGATTATTTTATTGTTATTGATTTAATTATTATTGTAATAGTATGGTCCAGTTCTCATAACTAATGAACCACTACTGATGTGCTATTATTAATTTTTAAAGCTTATTTGTTTGAGAAGTAGAGAGAGAGAAGGCAGAGTGCCCATCCACTGGGTCACTCCCCAGATGCCCACAGTGGCTGGGTCTGGGCCAAATGGTAGCTGGGGGGTGGGAGTGCAATCTGGGTCTCCCAAATGGGTGACAGCGCCCCACTTCCTTGAGCCCTCCCCGCTGCTTCCTGGGACCAACAGCAGGAAGCCAGAGTCAGGAGCCAGAGCTGGGTGCTGCAGTCTGAAACACTGGCATCTCAAACTTGCTGGGGCTGGTGCTGTGGTGTAGCAGATGAAGCCAATGCCTGTAACACCACCATACCCAAAGGGGTGCCGGTTCGAGTCCTGGCTGCTCCACTTCCCATCCAGCTCCCTGCTAATGCATCTGGCAAAGCAGCAGAGGATGGCCCAAGTGCTTGGGCCCCTGCACTCATGTGGGAGACCCGGAGGAAGCTCCTGGCTCCTGACTTCGGATCAGCCCAGCTCCAACCATTGTAGCTATTTGGGGAGTGAACCAGAAGATGGAAGATCTCTCTCTCTCTCTCTCTCTCTCTCTCTCTCTATATATATATATATATATATCTTTCCTTCCCTCTCTCTGTAACTCTGCTTTTCAAGTACATAAAATAAGCCTTTAAAAAAACAAACTGCTAAGCCAAACACCTGCCCTTAATACTGTATTATTCATTTTAAAAAATCATTCATTTTGATTATTTTATTTGAAAGACAGAGATCATCCATCCACTGGTTCACTCCCCAGATGCCCACAGTGAATGCAGCGGAAGCCGGGAGCCTGGGACTCATCCAGGCGTCCCGTGTGGGTGGCAGGGATCCAAGTGCCCGAGCCAGGAGATGTATTAGCAAGGACTGCATTGGAAGCAGAGCAGCTGGGACTCGAATCCAGGACTCCAGTAGGGCATGCAGGTGTCTGAAGCAGCAGGTTAGCCATTGCGGCAGACACCTGCTCCCTGACACATTGTTATTAACTCAAACCCATCCTCTACTCAGATTTACTTAGGTTTTTTTTTTTTTTTTTTTTTTTTTTGACAGGCAGAGTGGACAGTGAGAGAGAGAGAGACAGAGAGAAAGGTCTTCCTTTGCCGTTGGTTCACCCTCCAATGGCCGCCGTGGCCGGCGCGCTGCGGCCGGCGCACCGCGCTGATCCGATGGCAGGAGCCAGGAGCCAGGTGCTTTTCCTGGTCTCCCATGGGGTGCAGGGCCCAAGCACCTGGGCCATCCTCCACTGCACTCCCTGGCCACAGCAGAGAGCTGGTCTGGAAGAGGGGCAACTGGGACAGAATCCGGCTTCCCAACCGGGACTAGAACCCAGTGTGCCGGCGCCGCTAGGCGGAGGATTAGCCTAGTGAGCCGGGGCGCCGGCCTTTTTTTTTTTTTTTTTTTTTTTTTTTTTTTTATGTGCTTAAGTTTACAAGGATGCTTCAAAAAGTTTATGGAAGATGGAGTTAATTTTTGTTGCCAAAATATTTGACATCCTGCAAAGATTTTTCATAATACACATTTCTATGAACTTAAAAAAAAAGACTTATTTCATTTATTTGAAAGGCAGAGGAACAGAGAGAGAGGGAGAGAGAGAGAGAGCAAGTGAGCGAGCGCTTCCATCCACTGGTTTACTTCCTGAATGGCTGAACTGGCTAGGGCTGGGCCAGGCCAAAGCCAGGAGCCTGGAACTCCACCCGGATCTCCCAAGCACTGGGGCTGTCTCCCCCTGCTTTCTCAGGTACATTCGCAGGGAGCTGGATGGGAAATGGAGCAGCAGGACTCCAGCCAGTGCTCACGTGGCTGTGGCTCAACCCACTGCACCACAAAGCCGGCCCCTCTGCTGCCTTCTCCCTCCCCAGGCTTCATCCTGACTTGATTGTGCAAGCCTGCAGCTGCACCCCACCCCTCCCTGGTCCCCAGGTCTCCTGCAGGATGCTGCAGTGACCTTGACATTCTGTTCCTCCTGTGTGTCCTCAGGCTGAGCCCTTCACGGGCGAGCTGCCCGCCCAGCAAACCCTGCCTATCCTTGGGGAGAAGCTGCACCAGGTTTTCCACAACGTCCTAGAAAACCTGACTAACGTCATGAGTGGCTACTGTCTGCCGGAGCCTATTTTTAGCAAAAAGGTAAGTGAGCCGGGGAGAGAGGCCCCGGGGAGCTGCAGGTGTGTGGGAGAAAGCCGAAGTATGCAGCCTGTGCCAGGGTCCTGCAGCCGGCCCTCTGTGGTCTCCTTAGGCCGGGAGGAACAAGATCTCACAATAGCCAGGATGCTCAAGTTAGCAGGAATGGTGACGTCACTGCAGGTGCATCACTGTTCACATAGGAACAGCAGATCTTGGTGGTGGTGGTGGTGGTGATGGCGAGGTCGCTGGCAATGATAGTGGCAGCCAAGTCAAGTCTCGGATGCCACGACTCTTAGCAGTTACAACCAGTTTAATCCTCCCAGTCAGCATTTCCAAGTGAGGTAGCTGGGGGCACAGAGGGACTCGGACGCCTGCCCCGACTCACACAGGAATCGGCAGATGTGGGATTTGAACCCTGGTCTTCAAACTCTGAGTCTTAACCCCTGTGCTGTGCTGCCTGGTGGTAAGGGCCACACTTGCAGCACTTGTGTAGTCTTAGCTCTTGCCACCATGGGTGTCGGTTCATGGCCAAGGTTCACAGCCACCCTCCAGGGATGCCAGTATTACTGTCCCCACCCAGAGACCCTCCCCATCGGCTACCGGGGCACTCTGGGAGTCTCACGGGCTCAGCAGCTGCCTTTGCCTCTTGGTTTCTTATGGGGAGGATAACTCAGTGGAGGTGGGACGTCAGCTCATGGGGTGGCTGCCGGTGCAGTGGTTAAGCTGCCGCTCGGGACATCTGCATGTTGTACTGGGGAGCCTAGGTTTGAATCCTGACTCCACGCTCAAGCAACAGAGGTTAGCGTATCCCAGGGCAATGGCTTTCTGGATGCCTGGGGAAGGCTCCAGGTCGCCGGCCGCTCTGGTGCACGGGGCCTGGATGCGTGGAGCTGTCTGTCTTGGGTGCTGCAGGGTGGGTGGTGGCGCCCACGCCCGTGCGGGGCCCCGGCGCCGACGCTGTGGTCCCGCCACAGCTGAAGGAGTGGGTGCAGAAGCTCATGATGACCCTCCGGCACCCGTCGCTGCCACTGCTCGAGCTCCAGGAGATCATGACGAGCGTGGCGGGCCGCATCCCGGCCCCCGTGGAGAAGGCGGTCCGCAGGGTGATGGCCCAGTACGCCAGCAACATCACCTCGGTGCTGTGCCAGTTCCCCAGCCAGCAGGTGCGTGCCCTAGCCCAGCCCAGCCCAGCCCAACCCAACCCCAGGACACTCACCTTCAACACCTGGCCACTAGGGGGTGTCCTGAGACCCACTTACAACCCAGGACGTTGGGGCCTCAAGGTTTTCTCCGGAGGCAGGGCTGTTGGGATGCCCATCAACAGTCTCGAGGCGTCACCTGTGTCCAGCAGGGCAGCGAGCACTTGGTGCAGAGAGTGAGCATTTTTCACAAATAATGAACTGGCTGAAGTCTCCAGGGAAATCCCAGTTTTTTTTTTTTTTCCTGGTTTGTAGCATTTTTCCCCCCTCTGGATTCCATAAGCCATGCTCTTGGGCCCGCGTATATATAATATTTTTTAAGACTGGAAACCAAGGGCAGGCATTTGGCAGAGCCAGTAAGAGCCCACTTGGGACAGCTGCATCCCATGTCCCAGGGCTTGGGTTTCACCCCTGGAGGCAGCAGGGGGTGGCTCGGATGGTTGGACCCTGCCAGCCACGTGGGAGACCCGGATGGAGTTCCTGGCTCTCAGCTTTGGCCTGGCTCAGCCCTAGCTGTTGTAGGAATTTGGAGAGTGAACCAGCGGCTAGGAAATCCCTCTGTCTCTCTCTCTCTGTCAAATAAAGGGAAAATAAAAAGAGTGGAGACCATTGAGGGTAGTGTAGACTCTCTGGTGGTTGTACCTCGGCCTCACATTGTTCATTTTCTTGTTGCTTTCGTGGAGTATTTTAAAGATAATCTGCTTTGGGGAGAGCCCTTCTGCCCGTCTGCCTGCCTTCCTCCCCTCCCTGCCATCATCATCCTCCCACTCACACATGAGCCATCCGGGGAGCGAGAGGTCAGCATAGGCCAGTCACTCGGCAGCTCTAGGAGCTGGAATAGTACGCTGTCAGGAAAAGGCGTCACTTCTGTTCCACATTGCCACAGGGGTGAGCCTGTTAAGCCAAGGGAACAAAGCCAACCCCGGAAGACCATGTCACGTGGGATTCCTCTTCTAGGAACTGTCCCGGATCGGCCAGTGTGTGGGTGACCAAGGTAGCAGAGGGGCTGCTGGGGCCTGGGCAGGGAGAGAGAGACGAGGAGGGGCCGCTCGCGGGGATGAGACTCCCCTAGAGGTGAGAGAAAAGGCTCTGAAATCAGACAGCACTGCCACGGGCACAGCTCCCAGAAAGTCCGAGAAGCCGCGGGGCACACACTGTGAAGGGGCGTGGCTGCTGCGAAGGGGCGTGGCTCGTGAGTCCCAGCTCAGCTGATAAGGGTGCAGGGGAGGCTCAGGGGGCCCCGCTGGGAGGAGTCCAGGTACAATGCTCAGGAAGCCGTCACCCGGGCAGTTGTTTTGTCTTCCCAGTAGATTTTTTTTTTTAAAGATTTAAAAATTTTATTTGAGAGGCAGAGTTACAGAGAGGTCTTCCATCCACTGGTTCACTCCTCAAATGGCCACAAGGGCTAGAGCTGGGCTGATCCGAAGCCAGGAGCCAGGAGCTTCTTCCGGGTCTCCCATGCAGGTGCAGGGGCCCAAGGACTTGGGCCATCTTCTACCGCTTTCCCAGGCCATAGCAGAGAGCTGGATGGGAAGAGGAGCAGCCGGGACTGGCACCGGTGCCCGTATGGGATGCCGGCACTGCAGGCAGAGGCTTAGCTCACTACACCACAGCACCAGCCCCTCTTCCCAGTATGTTTGCTGCCCAAAGCCATGTCCCTACAGCAGCAGGGAACCTAGTGTTAGAGACAGGAGCCCCCGCCCCGGCCCAGGCCCCGCGCGCTGGCTGGCCCTGCCCATACTCCCCAGGAGCGTGGGGACCGCGAGTAGGAATGTGGACCCCTCTTTTCGCCATCGTCATTCTGAACTCCTGGGTTCCTCAGGCTGCACGTTGAGGGATGCACGGGGCTGTTTGGGGGAGGGGGGCTGGGATTTCTTTGGTCTGCCACAGGGGCCTTCCTGGGAGCAGTTGTGGGTCCCTCCGCTGGCTTCCGTGTTGTCCGACCCGTGCTGCTTCATCTGCCCGACCAGATAGCCACCATCCTGGACTGCCACGCGGCCACGCTGCAGCGCAAGGCCGACCGCGAGGTCTTCTTCATGAACACACAGAGCATCGTGCAGCTGGTACAGCGGTGAGTCCTGGGCCCGGGGCGCCGGCCTCGCCCTGCAGGCCTCGCACCCGTGAGACAGAGATCTCCCCGCTGCTGGCTCGCCCCCAGATGCCTGCTGTGGCTGAGCCAGGCTGAGGCCAGGAATCCAGAATTCAATCCGGGGCTCCCAGTGGGTGGCAGGGACCCAGACACTTGAGCCATTACCTGCCGCCTCCTAGCGTGCTCGTCTGCAGGAAGCCGGAAGCAGGAGCAGAGCTGGGACTTGAACCCAGGGACTCTGATTAGGGCTGTGGGAGTCCCGAACTGTGTCTTAACCGCTGGGTGAAACTCCTGTGCCTGAGGCTGCCCCAAGGGCAAGGCACGCTGAGAGGAAGTGCAGCCCAGCCCTGGGCCACTATTGCTCCAGCAGACCCTGTGCTTGGCTTACTGCTGTGCCCTCAGTTTGCCAGTTGGTAAAATGGGAATGAAAGCATTTCTCATGATAATTATTTTGGAATAATTAATGGATCTGTTTTTTAAAAAAAAAGATTTTTTACTTATTTGTTTGAAAGGCAGTTAGAGGAAAGCAGAGGCAGAGAGAGTTTTCCATCCACTGGTTCACTCCCCAGATGGCCACAATGGCTGGAGCTGGGCCAATCCAAAGCCAGGAGCCAGGAGCTTCTTCCAAGTCTCCCATGTGGGTGCAGGGGCCCAAGCACTTGAGCCATCCTCCACTGCTTTCCCAGGCCATAACAGAGAGCTGGATGGGAAATGGAGCAGCCGGGACTCAAACCAGCTTCCATATGGGATGCCAGCATTGCAGGCAGCAACTTTACCCACCGCGCCACAGCTTCGGCCCCTAGAGAGCTAATCTGACGATAAAATGTTTAGGCCACTTGTGAAAAATCCACTTAGTGGGGCCATTAAGCTTAACCCATTCAACGTCACGGCTTAGTAGGTTAAGCCTCAGGCTTGGGTTGCACCCCGCCTTGTCCCTGGTTTGGTGTGGGACCTCGGGCCAGGCACTGCAGAGCAGGTGCCAGAGAACTGACTCTGTGTCCCTCGCAAGCCCGAGAGTCCCCGGGCCCGGCCCGCAGCACTTCTCAGAATCCCGGCCGCCCTGGCTGCAGATGGTCCGGTTCACGGGGCGCTGGAGGTGTCCCTGTCCGTGTCATGTTGCCAGAACAGGGGCTTGGGATCGGGTGACTTCTAGAGACAGGACACTTATTTGGGGCCCCTGGGTGTGCCAAGTATGGTGGATGGAATCTCACGGTGGGAGTGTGTGTGTGTGTGTGTGTGTGTGTGTGTGTGTCAGGGCGGGGGGGGGAGGGAGATGAAGAGGGTGAGAGCTGTCGTGTTGACAGGAAGCAAGCGCCTGGGACTCGCTAGTCATTCATTCATTTTCTCATTCATGTATTTGTTTATGAGTAAGGGAGAGAGAAAGACTCCCAGCCCATGCACCCTGTGTCCCCACAGCAGCCAGGCCTGGCTGGGTCAAAGCAGGAAGCCGGGGACTCAGCCCAGGTCTCCCACGTGATGGCAGGGGCTCGTCACTGCTGCCCGCCGGTGTCTGAGTGAGCAGGGACCCGGGCTGATGTTGTGGGGCGCAGTGAGCTAAGCCGCTGCCTGCAGTGCCAGCATCCACATTGGAGCGCCTATTGGAGTCCTGGTTGCCCTGCATCCCCGCCATGTGCAGAGTAAACCAGAGGATGGAAGATTCTCTCTCTTTCTCTCTCTCTCTCTTGCTCATTCTCATTCTCCCCTTCACATGAATAAATTAAAAAGGAAAAAAAATAGCTGGGGTCAGGGGTCAGAGCCAGCCGGCCAGGAAGTGAGCACTCTGATATGGGACTCAGGTATCCCGACCTCCAGGCCCACCGCACCTGTCCCCTATAACAACCCCCTTCTGTAGGACTGCCATCAGCCCCTTCACTGGGGGGGCTGTCGTGAGCTGGTCACCGCCCCTCCCCGTCCCCACCTCTCAGCGGTTAGTGCCGTGACACTGGGGACCCAGCTTCCAGCACTCAGACCTTTGGGGCCAAAACCACCTGGAAACCGTAGCAGGAAGTGAGTGCTCACGGCCGCCGCCCTTCCCCTCCCAGGTACCGCAGCGGCACCCGCGGCTACATGAAGACGGTGGTGTTGGATCTCCTGCGGCGGTACCTGCAGGTGGAGCACCATTTCCAACAAGGCAAGAGACGCGGCGGCAGCGGCCAGCGGCAAGCCCCCGGGGCTGTCGGGGCGGGCGGGGAGCCGGCTGGGCCTTACCCGGTGTGCCCCCTTGTCTGCCACCGCAGCCCACTATGATAAGTGCGTGATCAACCTCAGGGAGCAGTTCAAGCCGGACATGTCCCAGGTGCTGGACTGCATCTTCTCCCACGCGCACGTGGCCCAGAAGAACCAGCTGGTGACCATGCTGATTGTAAGCCGGACACAGGGCCCTTGGTGGGGCAGGGGCAGGGGCAGGGGCAGGAGGTAGGGCCCCGGCTTTTTCCTACAATGGGCCCGGAAGTGAGTAGTTCAGACTTGGTGGGCTGTGGGATCTCTGTCCTGACCGCGAAGAGAGTGGGCGTGGCCACACGCCTATAACATGTTATTGACAGAAGCAGGCGGTAGGTGGGATTTGTGGGCCCCTGGGAGGATCATGCCTAACACAAAGCACCTACTATGTGCCAGGCGCTCCTGGAGTGCTTTACAGATGCATAGTGACTCACTGAATTCTTGCAGCCACCCTAGGAGTGGGTGCTGTACCCAGTCCCTTCGGCAGAGCACAGCGAGGTAAAGCCACCTGCCTAAGGGACACACAGCCTGTAAGCATAGAGCCAGGACTGGAACCCACAGCCATGAGCTATTAGAGGATGTTGGATTATGAGTCTTGTAGTAGGTCTTTCATTTTGGCTTCTTGGAGAAGTGTGGCGTTCCTCCCTCACCTCCCTCCTTCCCTTCTCCCTCCTCTTCCCTCCCCTCCCCTTCCTCCCTCTCCTCCCTCCTTCCCTTCTCCCTCCCCCGCCCTCCCTTCTCCCTCCCCTCCCCTCCCCTCCCCTTCCTTCCTCTCCTCTCCCCTTTCCTCTCCTCCCCTCCCCTTTCCTCTCCTCCCCTCCCTTTCATAAACTTTTTTTTTTTTTTGAAAGGCACAGTGACACACATACACCCACACACAGATTCCATCCGTTGATTGACTTCCCAAATGCCTGTAACAGCTGGGGCTGGGTCAGGCTGATGCTGGGAGCCAGGAACTCTGTCTGGGTCTCCCATGTGGGTGGTGGGGACCAGAGTTCTTGAGCCACTCACCACCTGCTGCCTCCCAGGATGCAGTCAGCGGGAGCCTAGGCTGGGACCAGGCACTCCGATATGGGATGCAGGCGTCCCGAGTGGGGGCTGAGTCCGCTGTGCCATGATGCCAGCCCCTCATTCTTCCTTTTCCTGCTAGATAGCAAGCATCAGGCTTGGTGTAACTGAAGGTTTTCTTCCTTGGTAGTGGACCTTGACAAGTGACTTGGAAAATGTTGGACCAGCAGACTTGGCTGATGGGAGGAGGGAGTCAGCGGAGAATTTTTTCTATAAAGGGCCCCAGATAGTGTATATTTTAGGCTTGTGACCAAACAGCCCTTAGTACAGCTTCTCAGCTCTGCCACCTCTGCCCCCGGAGCCAGACGCAGCTGCGGACAATATGGAGATGAGCGAGCGTGGCTGCGTTTCTGTAAAACTTTATTGGCTGGATTTGGGCCATGGGCCTACAGGACAGTTCACGCGGAACGAGAGGTGCTTGTCAGAGTTGGCGTTTCTGTAAAGAACCAGTTGAAAGTCTCCTCGTGCAGCCGCTTTCGATCCTGGTGGCAAATGCGGCTCACTGGGGCGGGGGGCCATGAGGCTTCCGTACATGCAGCTGCCCAGGATCCACCCGTGTCAGCTCAGTCCGAGTTTCCCGGGCGGCCTCAGGCGCTTGTGCTCCCGAACACCTGCCCGATGGGGAACCTAAGCAGGGGGCTGCGTATGAGATAACACTGATGATGGAATGTTCACTTTCTATGGCATTTTCACGGTTTTATAGATAGGTGGGGGATAGTTTTCTGTCTTCTTTGAAACATTTATTTTAACTTTATTTGAAAGAGAGAGAGAGAGAGGCATAGCTTCCATTTGTTGGCTGATTCCCCAGATTGCCACAAGAGCTAGGCTTGAGCCAGTCTGAAGCCATAAAGCCTGAAACTCAGAGTCTCCCACGTGGGTGGCAAGAACCCAAGTGCTTGGGCCGTCACCACCTGCAGCCTCCCAGAGTGCACGTTAGCAGGAAGCTGGATCGGAAGCGGAGGAGCCTCAACTGGACCCAGGCATTCAGACGGGGATGAGGGCGTCCCAAGCATTTGGCCGTGGCAAGGGGCCCATGGAGGATGGTGGGGCAGGTGGGGCAGAAGGATCGCCTGGCGAGCTGGGAAGCAGAGAACAGGAGTGGCTGGGCCCAGGCTCAGGCTTCATAGCAGCCCTCCCCTGGAGCTCCCTTTCGAGACACGGCCCCTGCCTCGTAAGGCAGGCAGCAGCGGCTAGGGGACGGGTCAGAGTCCCCAGGACAGAACAGACCCGTGTTCAGATCTGACCCTCCTTGCAGGTGCCTGTGGTCTTGGGGCAGGAAGCAGTGCTTCTCTGAGCCTCAGTTTCCTTGTCTATACAATGGGCTCATGCCAGCAACTCTTCAGGGGGTGCCAGACTTTGGGGAACTGGACGTAAAGGGCCTGCTTGCCTGGTGCGTGGTCAGCACCTGACGGTTGCTGGCTGGTAGTGGTGCGGGGTTGAGGGACCCACCCTGAAAGACAGAATGCTCTGAATTCTGAACATTTTGAGCACCAGTGGGGTGCCCCCTCCAGTGGAAATTTCCACACGTGACCTCACGTGAAGGGTCACAGGTAAAATGCAGGTGCACTAAAAATACGTCAGATGACCTCTGTGGGGCGGGCGTCGGGCTCAGCAGCCGAGAGGCCACTCGGGACCCCCATGTCGCACATCGAGGTCCAGTCCCGGCTCCTCTCCCAGCTGCAGCTTCCGCTGCTGCAGACGCTGGGGCGCGTGGGAGACCTGGGCGGAGAAGTCCAGGCTCCTGGCTTCAGCCAGGCCCAGCCCTGGGGGTTGCAGGCCTTTGGGGAGTGAACCAGTGACTGGAGCTCCTTCTCGCCGTCTGTATGTAACTCTCTCCCTGTCTCGCCGCCTTTCAGATGGATAAAAGTAAGATAAAGTAAAATTCTAAATTACCTTCGGGCCGCATCGTGTGAGGCCTACCTGAAATGTGAATGAACTTGGTGTTTAGACGCGGGTCCTGTCCCCAGGATCCCCGAGATGTCTCATTATGCATCTGCAAATATTCCAGAACGTGGAAAACTCCAAGCGCTTCTGGCCCAAGCGTTTTGGATAAGGGGCACGCAGCCTCTAAGAAGCCTCCACTTGGGGCCAGCGCCGCGGCTCACTAGGCTAATCCTCCGCCTAGCGGCGCCAGCACACCAGGTTCTAGTCCCGGTCGGGGCGCCGGATTCTGTCCCGGTTGCCCCTCTTCCTGTCCAGCTCTCTGCTGTGGCCAGGGAGTGCAGTGGAGGATGGCCCAGGTGCTTGGGCCCTGCACCCCATGGGAGACCAGGAGAAGCACCTGGCTCCTGGCTCCTGCCATCGGAGCAGCGCGGTGCGCCGGCCGCGGCGGCCATTGGAGGGTGAACCAACGGCAAAGGAAGACCTTTCTCTCTGTCTCTCTCTCTCTCTCACTGTCCACTCTGCCTGTCAAAAAAAAAAAAAAAAAAAAAAAAAAAAGAAGCCTCCACTTGGTTGCCATTTGCCTTCTTCCTGGCTGTTGAGGGGGTGTTTTGGGGGTAGATGAGTGGGCAGGTCCAGGGCAGACAGGGCTGCCCAGAGAGCTGGGTCTGGTTTGCCTGGGGCAGCCGCGCCCCCTGGCCGGGCCGGGTGCTGGGGTTTCCCTCCACAGAGGAGAGCCACTTGGGTCCTGTCTTCGTCCCCAAAGGACGAGCTGTGTGGCCCAGACCCCTCCCTGTCGGACGAGCTGACCTCCATCCTCAACGAGCTCACGCAGCTGAGCAAGAGTGAACACTGCAAAGTGGCTCTCCGAGCCAGGCAGGTGGGGCCCGAGACGCCGCCCCGCCCCGTGCACGGCCCTCCCTCCCCACCCTCACGCGGGGCTCCCGCTGTGCTACCGTCTTGTGTCCCGGTCTCCCCCCAGCCTGCTGCCCTGTGTGCTTGCCCCCCTCAGCCACCCCCACTCTCAGTCCCCTGCCTTCTCCCCCTAAACCTTCCCCCCACATCCCCTGCCTCCCTTTGTGTGGCCAGCCCACCCCAGCCCTCTGTCCCCTCATCCCTCTTCTCCCCCCCAAGCCCTGCCTTCCCCCTGCATGGCCAGCCCACCCCAGCCCTGTGTCCCTCCCCCCCATCCCCTGCCTCTCCCCTGCCTGGCCAGCCCACCAAGCCCTCTGTCCCCTCCCTCCAAACCTCCCCTGCCCATATCCCCTGCCTTCCCCCTTGTGTGGTCAGCCCACCCCAGCCCTGTGTCCCTCCCCGCCATCCCCTGCCTCCCCCTGTGAGGCCAGCCCACCCCAGCCTTCCATCCCCTCCCTCCAAACCTCCCCCGCCCACATCCCCTGCCTTCCCCCTGTGTGGGCAGCCCACCCCAGCCCTCTGTCCCCTGCCTCCCCCTGTGAGGCCAGCCCACCCCAGCCCTCCATCCCCTCCCCCCTCCCCCCATCCCCTGCCTCACCGCTGCGTGGCCACCCACCCCAGCCCTCCGTCCCCTCTGCAGGTCCTGATTGCCTCTCACCTCCCCTCCTATGAGCTGAGACACAACCAGGTGGAGTCCATTTTCCTGTCCGCTATCGACATGTACGGCCACCAGTTCTGCCCAGAAAACCTCAAGGTGAGGCACTTCTTCCCGCTCACCTTCCCCGGGGGAGGGTCTCGGGGGCACATGCTGCCCTGGCCCTGAGGTGCTTGCAATGCAGTGCCGGCACAGCCCCAGAGGCAGCCATTTCAGCCAGCATGGCCCCCGCATCGGGCGGGGTCTGGGAGCACAGCCCTGTAGGACAGACAGGATGTCGGGCACGAGGGCGTCCTGGTGCAGGTGTGCCGATGCCCACGAGGGGTCTCCTAAAGGTTCACGGAAATGTGGATTATGGAAAACACTCTGCATGATTTGGAAAATGTTTTGCACTGAAACGGACATCCGTTCATTGCATTTCTCCATGCGTTCTCTCAAGTATGCTTGTAGTTGAAGGCACTGAGCCCGCCATGGCTGGGTGTCAGCTTTGTCTCCCCAAGGCCCCAACCCAGGCTCTTCCCCAGCCCCGCTCTGGCTCATGTGAGCTCCCAGCTTCCCCCCTCAGTGTCTGAAGCCGTGCGCCCGGCCCTGGGTGCCGCCAGATCTCCTGGGACAGACCGTGGCCACGCTCTGCCCCGGCAGCCTGGCCGAGCCCTCCTCCCCGGCTGGAGGTTCAGCTGTTCACGTTTCCTCCCCTCCCCCCATCTCTGCAGAAGTTGATCCTTTCGGAGACTACAATCTTTGATGTGCTACCTACGTTCTTCTACCACGCCAACAAGGTCGTGTGCATGGCCTCCCTGGAGGTAAGCGGCCCGCCTGCCCTGGGTCTGCTCCCTGTCGCTCCCTGTCACTGTCACAAAGCACCCGAGCTGGACACAGCTCTGGAGGGGCAGGGTCAAGGTGGTGCATCTGGTGATGGCCTCGTGCTGGCAGGGTGCCGAGGCGGCCGGCGCGGGGCATCCTACAGCGAGACATAGGGAGTGCGTGTGCGTGTGCGTGTGCATGTGTGTGTACATGTGTGTGCATGTGCATGAGTGTGTGTGCATGTGTCTCTTTGGGTCTCTCTTTTCTTACAAAGTCATCAGGATCCAGTCGTGGGGTCTCCACTCTGATAGCCTCCTCGGACCTCTCGAAGACCCCATTGCAAACATCACAGTGCGATTCTGCCCTCTGGGGATTCAGCTTCCAACACAGTAGGCCTTGGGGGACGCGCAGGCTCTGTGCAAACCCTAGCACCTGTGCGCCAGTGGTGCCGAGTGTGCCGGGTCTAGTGTTGGCTGCCCGAGCCTGGGTCCGACGCCTTGCGGTCTCATTCTCTGGGCGTGGTGGCCACTGCGTCTGTCTCTGTTGGACACAGGGAGGGACCAAGGCCCAGAGAGCTGAAGTGACTTGTGCAAGACCCCACGCCGGCAAGGGCGGGTCTGGGGTTCCCGTGGGTCTGTCCTGCTGCAGAGTCCCTGCTGTCTCGTGCCATGGCAGCCTGCCGCACAGGGCCCAGCTGGGTACCAGTCCCCACCCCACCCCAGAGCCGGGCCTGAGGCCCCTTGGCCAGACTTCCCACCCGCCATGGGGCACTAAATCCCTCTGAGAGCTTTCTCCACGGGGAATGACGAGGAGGGGCCCAGAGGACAGCTGTAGGCCACACACACACACACACACACACACACACGTGCGCGCACACACACCCCCGTGAGTCAGGAATTCGCAAAGCCTGGCCAGCGCCACCTTACTCCTGCTGTCTTTCTGAATTCGGGGCCTGGGATGTGTGCTTGGCTAGTCTCAGGAAATCTGGGTTTTGGTGGATTTTTTTTTAAAGATTTATTTATTTGAAAGGCAGATTGATAGGGAGACACACACACACACACACACACAGGAGAGGGAGGGGGAGGGGGAGGGGGAGGGAGAGGGAACTGCTTCTTCATTCCCCAGATGCCTGCAGTAGCTGGGGCTGGGTCAGGCTGAAGCCAGGAGCCCAGAACTCTATCCTGGTCTCCTACGCGGGTGGCAGGGGCCCCAGCACTTCGGCCATTATGCGTTGCCTTCCCAGGAAGCTGGACCGGAAGTGTATTAGCTGGAACTCAAACCAGGCACTCTGATGAGGGGTGCAGGTATCCCTAGCTGTGGCTTCACCTGCTGTGCCACGACATCCGACTCTGGAAATCCAAGTTTTTAATATCTGTGTATAGAATTCAGTTTTTTAAAAAGATTTATTTATTTATTTGAAAGGCAGAGTTATAGAGAGGGGGAGGCAAAGAGAGAGAGAGACAGAGAGAGAG
Source organism: Oryctolagus cuniculus (assembly GCF_964237555.1). NCBI lineage: Eukaryota > Metazoa > Chordata > Mammalia > Lagomorpha > Leporidae > Oryctolagus > Oryctolagus cuniculus. The sequence continues at coordinate 18,267,169 of NC_091452.1, forward strand.
ATCTTCCATCTGCTGGTTCACTCCCCAAATGGCTGCAACAGCCAGGACTGGGCCAGGCTGAAGCCAGGATCCAGGAACTTCTTCCAGGTCTCCCACGTGGGTTTAGGGGCCCAGGGGCTTGGGCTATCCTCTGCTGCTTTCCCAGGCCCATCAGCAGGGAGCTGGATTTGAAGTGGAGCAGCTGGGACTCGAACCAGTGCCCACATGGGATGCTGGCGTCACAGGGGGCGACTTAACCTGCCATGCCACAGCGCCAGAGCCAAAGTGGGTGTCTTAACCCTGAGGCCAAACGCCAGCCACACAGGCATGGCTCTGCTGGCGGTACCGTGCTCTGCCGTCCTGGGGCCTCCGGGCAGCCTCTTCATGGAGACCTGCTGGGGCTTGGCAGCCTGTGACAGCTGCGGGGTCTCGTGGGGCTGTAGTGTTTCCTCCCTCTGTGGGTTCCAGTTCTGGAAGAATCTTCCAACGGCTGCGGTCTCAGTTTCTGACAGTGAGAACCAATATACGTCTCCTCTGCTTGCTTTTTGAAGTCGGATGCTGTTTATGTCTGCTGGAGGTTTTTCTAGGATGCCTCAAACCTTCGTTGCCTGGGCTGGCACGTTGCCTGGGCACGATTCAACCATTTGCTTCTGACCCAAGATGAGTGTGGTGAACGAGATTTTTTTTTTTTTTAAAGATTTATTTATTTACTTGAGAGGCAGAGTTAAGGACAGAGAGAGGGAAAGACAGAGAGAGAGAGAGAGTGGTCTTCCATCCGCTGGTTCACTCCTCAAATGGCCACAACAGCTGGAGCTGGGCCGATCTGAAGCCAGGAGCCAGGAGCTTCCTCTGGGTCTCCTATGTGAGTGCAAGGGCCCAAGGACTTGGGCCATCTTCCTCTGCTTTCCCAAGCCATCAGCAGGGAGCTGGATTAGAAGTGGAGCAGCCAGGACTCGAACTGGTGCCCATATGGGATGCCGACACTGCTGGTGGATGCTTAACCTACTATGCCACAGCGCCAGCCCCAGCAATCGGGAGTTTGACTCAGTCTCTTTTGTTGACAGGGCTCTAAGTGGGTCAGCAGTTCCAAGTGTGATGATTCGCTAGGACTTGGCATATACCGTTGTAGTCACAGCTGTGGTTTATTGCAGCAAAGAGATACAAAGCCATGAGCCAGGTGGAAAAGGCACAGGAGGTGACATCCCCCAGAGGTCAGGGCCAGGCCTCCAGGGTCCCTGCCCTGCCCCATGGGGTCCCTACAAGATGCACTGAATCCCCCTAGCGGCGAGTTGTGAGAACACAGCTGAGGTGTCTGCCAGGGCAGCGTTTGAGCCTCAGGGCCCCGGAGGTTCCGGTGGAGGCCGTTCACGTGGACAGCTCTGCCTAGCCTGCACGAACTCCAGGCAAGACGGCAGAAGTTCTGTGTGAACCACGCTGTGGGCACAGGTGCATCAGGCACCAAGAGCCACTCCCAGCAGCGAGTGGCGGGGACCCTCCCCGGATCCAGGGTCCCCAAGGCTGGCCAAGGCCAGCACCAGGGCTGCCATGCTGACTCCCGCCGTCCAGGCCCTGCATTCCCTACTCAAATGGAAAACTACCAGCATTTAAATGCCCTAAGTATGTGGTCTCCTGTGGCTGCCCTGGCCACATGTGGTTCATGCAACTGGTCTGGGCGGAGCTATGCTCAGAGTGTAGATTCCACGCTCAAGGGCTGGTGTGGTGGTGCAGTGGGCTGAGTCACAGCTTGTGATGCCAGAAGCCCATACCGGAGCATTGGTTTGAGCCCTGGCTGCTCTGCTTCTGATCCAGCTCTCTGCTAATGCTCCTGGGGAAGCAGTGGATGATGGCCCAAGTCCTTGGGTTCCTGTCACCCATGTGGGAGACCAGGATGGAGTTCCTGGCTACTGGCTTTGGCCTGTCTGTTCCAGTTCCAGCTGTTACAGACATTTGGGAAGTGAACCAGCAGATGGAAGATCTGTCCCACTCTCTCCGACTCTTCCTTTTTCTCTGTCACTCTGCCTTCCAAATAAATTTTATAAAGTATACACTCAGGGCTGGCACTGTGGTATAACCGGTTAAGCTGCTGCCTGTGATGTGGATATCCCATGTGGGCACTGGTTCGAGACCCAGCAGCTCCACTTCTGATCCAGCTCCCTGTTAATATGCTTGGAAAGCAGCGGAAGATGGGGGTCCAAGTCCTTGGGCCCTTGTATCCATGTGGGAGACCCAGAAGAAGCTCCTGGCTCCTGGCTTCAGCCTGGCCCAGCCCCGGCCATCGCGGCCATTTAGGGAGTGAAAAATCTCTCTCTCTCTCTCTCTCTCTCTGTAATTCTGCCTTTTAAATAAATAAAATAAATATTTTTTAAAAAATACTCAATTCCCAACACTTACTATCAAGAAAAGAATGACAAGAACTTGTTGTATTGATTGTATGTTAAAATGAAAATATTTTGGGTGTTTGGTTGTAATAAAATACATTCTGAAGAGTCTATTTACCTGTTACTTTATTTCCTGAGTGGCTTCTTGAAGATTTCAGATGACACACACGGCTTAGCTTACATTTCTGTTGGACAGAGCTGCTCCGGGTGTAGCCTCTGGGCCACATGTGGCCCGCTTTGCCTGTTTTTGTCGATAAAGTTTTATTGGCACATAACCATGCCCATTCATTTGCATATTGCCTCCATGCTGTAACAGCAGAGTTGCTTGGTTGCCACTGAGTTTTGTCCCATGAAGCCTAAAACCTTTACTCTTCGGTCCTTTATAGCAAACGCTTATGCGTTCCTGCTCCAGGTGTTAGGAGCGTATTAGGCGGAGCTGGCCACGCTCTGAAATGGAGCGCATGGCTCTCAGCTGCCACTTAGGGGGCGCTCCTGGCATGGTCCTGCCTGCGCCCGCGCTCTGAGGAAGGTCCCCTGTGCTTCTCCGTCAGGTGTACGTGCGGAGGGCCTACATCGCCTACGAGCTGAACAGCCTGCAGCACCGGCAGCTCCCGGATGGCACCTGCGTGGTGGAATTCCAGTTCATGCTGCCCTCTTCCCACCCTAACCGGTACGGGCCGGGCTTCCCCGGGGGGGATGGCCCGTGGCTCTCCTCCCCCTGACCCCCTGGAGTCCCGCGTCTGTGTGTCTGGGGATGCTGCTGGGGAGGTGTCAGGGACACGGGGCTCCCCGACTGTAGCATCTCTGCCCCCCCCCCCCCCGCCCTGCTGTAAAGTGGAGGTAAGCTGATGCTGCTGCCTGTGCCTGCCGTGTCCGGGATGGCGCCCAGGACCCACGCCGGCTTCTACCGGTGAATGGGAGTGAAGTGCAGCTCCTCTCTCACGCCAGCTGCGTCGGTTACTTTGTAAAAACTTTCCATTTTTTTTAAAGACTTATTTATTTATTTGAAAGGCAGAGTTACAGATGGAGAGAGAGAGAGGTCTTCCATTCGATGGTTCACTCCCCAAATGGCTGCAATGGCCAGAGCTGAGCTGATCCGAAGCCAGGAGCCAGGAGCTTCTTCCGGTCTCCCATGTGCAGGGACCCAAGGACTTGAGTCATCACCTGCTGCCTCCCTAGGTGCGCGTTAGCAGAAAGCTGACTGAGGAGTAGTGCTGGCACTCGAAGCCAGGCTCATTGCTATGGGATGTGGGCATCGCAGCTGGCATCTGAACTGCTGGGGCAAATGCCCACCCCAATCCCAGCTGTGTTTAAAGTCCTCAGCAGCTGCCTGTGGCTCACGGCCACCCTGTTGAACAGTGTAGTTCTAGAACATTCCATGGGCACAGAAAGTTCTAGATGACAGTGTTGTTTGTCCTAGACCACTGTGAAGAGTAAATGGGATAGGCCAGTGCCGCGGCTCACTAAGCTAATCCTCCGCCTGCGGCGCCGGCACACCGGGTTCTAGTCCTGGTCGGGGCGCCGGATTCTGTCCCGGTTGCCCCTCTTCCAGGCCAGCTCTCTGCTGTGGCCCGGGAGGGCAGTGGAGGATGGCCCAGGTGCTTGGGCCCTGCACCCTCATGGGAGACCAGAAGGAAGCACCTGGCTCCTGGCTTCGGATCAGCGCAGCGCCAACTATAGCGGCCATTTGGGGAGTGAACCAACGGAAGGAAGACCTTTCTCTCTGTAACTCTCTCTCACTAACTCTGCCTGTCTTGGCCGAAACCGTGTTCTCTTCCGCCTTGTGCAGATGAAGCCCAGGGCCCGCCTTTGTTGGAGGCTGAGCCAGTCATTTACAAGGGGCAGGAATCTGAGCCTGAGTCAGGTGCTCACCTCAGCGGTCTTGCCACACCACCTGCCGGCCTGGGGGCAGGTGCAGTGGCCTGTCCGTGTCCACGTGTGCTGTCCAGGAGCTGGTGCCCTCGGTGTCCCCACTGGAGGACACGTGGGTCTGAGGGGGGCTGCCCATGCTGTCTTTTCCAATCCGCCTGATTTCAGGACACGAAGGCGGAGTGTGGCGCCCTGCGGAGGGCCGTTGGGTCTCCCTCGCTCTTCCTTGTCCTCTGTCGCTGGTTCTCTCAGCGGGGAGGCCCAGAGGCCCCGCTTGCGGGGGGCCATGGTCTCGTTGTGATTTGGGGTTCAGCGATCGCACCTTGTCTCTCTCCCAGCAGCAGGGCTCGTGCGTTCTTGAAGCTGGGATGTGTCTTGGTTTAGGGAACAGGTGTCTCTTCCTGTTGGTTTTGAGAAAGGAGGTGCTGCACCATTCTGGACAGAGACAGCGGGGCCTCCTCCAGCAGCACCTGCAATCTGTTGTTGTTGTTGAATTGGTTTTTATTGTATTGCCTTATTTCCTTAAAACAGATGGTGACACTTCACCCCATGGAGGGAAGAGGGGAGGACGCTGAGGGCGGTGGGAGGTGGGTGGTGGGCGGTGGGCCGTATTTGGACCATACCTACCCCGCAGGGAGCAAGTCTTTCCTCTCTCGGTTTCCAGCTCAGCTCCCCCAAGGGCTGCAGATCTTAGGGAAGCACCGCGTGTGTGCCAGGCTGTTGGTTGTGACTCCCGGTGTGGACACAGGCTCCTTGCTGTATGGAGCCAGAGAGGGACCATGGGGACCCTGCAGGGAGTTCCTGGCCATCTCAGGTCCTCGCTGTTGCTATACTGGGGGTGCTGGGGTTTCCTTTCCCTGGGTGGCCCCTGAGCAAGGCCCCTGAGAAGCCAGGTCTCCCCGACCCCTACCTAGGAGGGCTAGCTTGGCCCTTGGAACACCTGTGTCTGTGGAGCCAGGTGCATGGTGGTGCATTGAGTCCCTGAGACCCAAGGGGCGCTCAGAGCTGGGAGGAGCTTTGCGTGGGCTGTAGCTTGGGACTCAGCAGGGTCGCTCACCCAGTGGTCAAGGGGTCTTGAGCCCTGCTGCTGCCCGGGGAGGGGCTGCTGTTCTAGCCCTGCCCATGGTTACCCTGGAGGAGAGAGGCCGGCAAGGCAGGGCCGGGCCTTTCCGTGTCTTCCCCAAGAGAAGGAGGCAATGCGGATTCTGTTTCTCCAACGTGGCAGGTGACCCGTGTCCGGGTGCCTGGGCCAGAGGCAGGCGGCGGGCTGACTCAGCCACGCCACGACCAGTGTGTGACCTCTGGCATCGGCTGTCCTGGAGCAGGCTTTCTGGGAAATCCTGGAACACAACCTGAGGAGCCCCCAGCTGGTTCGGTGGTTTGCCAGGGGGACTCCCGGGACTCAGTACACAGTCATCCCGTGGCTAGGACTCGGTGCAGCACAAAATTACAAAGCAGGACATTGCAAAGGTAGATAGTGTGCGGGTGGAGCCAGAGGGAACCAGGAGCAAGCGTCTGGGGGCCTCCCTGTGGTCGCAACACAGGGGCATCATCTGCCGACTTTCTGGAGACTCCGTGCCCAGGCTGCTCACGTAGGCACCCTCTGCAGAGCACCAGACCCAGGCTCCCGGGAGAAGCAGATCTTGGCACCGAGAGCCACCCTGATCGCTTAGGGAGTCACGGGAATCCTCCCCAAGTCCAGGTTCCCAGATGCCAGCTGAGGGCTGACCCCAGACGCAGCCTCGGGCCTGCACACCGTCTGCTCACTGTCCTGTGCTGATTCCATTCCAGGGCCCGACCTGTCTCAGGCAGTGCCCATTGGATTTGCTGCCAGAGAGAGGCCAGTCCTGGGCGCAGCAGGCATCCCAGCGCTCACTGGCTGCTGACTTTGTCCCCAGAGCAGATGTGACGGAGGAATGAGGGGCCGTCGAGACCCGGGGTGCTTCTCAGGACCGAGCCTTCCCCCTTCACCAGCAGCCTGGGGCTGGGCTCCCCTGGGGAGGTTCATCCTCTGCGTGGCCAAGGTCATGCTTGGATGGACCTTGGGGCCGTGCCGGGATTGGACTTGCTTTCATGCCTACATCACTCACTCACTCATTCATTCATTCATCCATTGAGCTCCTACTCTACTCCAGGACCCCTCAGCCCCCGACCCCTGCCTCAGTCCCACAGCCCCCAGTTTGAAGCCCGCTTTGGGGGGGCCTCCTAAGCTGTGTCGCCGCCTTGCAGGATGGCCGTGCCCATCAGCGTCACCAACCCCGACCTGCTCAGGCACAGCACGGAGCTCTTCATGGACAGCGGCTTCTCCCCACTGTGCCAGCGGATGGGGGCCATGGTCGCCTTCAGGAGATTCGAGGATTTCACCAGGTAGCCGGCGCCCTGGGCAGGGAGGGGGCTGTGTGTGCTTCTCCTGCCCGCCAGTCACTCGCTGGGCACCTTGTTGGGGGGGCAGGCACAGGGCACAGCAGATTAATGATGCCAGGATCATAGTAGCGTGTCTGCTTGCGTGTGTCTGCACCCTGGCTCTGCAGCCCCTAACTGTGGGACCAAGGACCTGACCTAACCTTAGCTTTCTCATCTGTACAATGGGAGTCACAGAAAACCTACTTCCTAGGGGTGCCATGAAAGTGATGTGAGATGCTGTATGTGGAACAATATTGATTTCATTTCTTTGAAAGGTAGAGAGACAGTGTGGTAGGGAGAAATGGCAGGGGTGGGGGGTAAGGAGAGTGCTGGTTGGCTCTCCAAATTCCTGCAAGAACCAGAACCAGACCAGGCTGAAGCTGGGAGCCAGGAACCCCATCCGGATCTCCCATGCGGAGGGCAGGGCCCCAAGTACTTGAACCATCACCGCGACTTCTTCGGGATCAGCATTAGCAGGAAGCCAGAAACAGGAGCAGAGCTGGGACTTCAGCCCACACACTCCAGTATGCGGCATGGGCGTCCCAGACTCTGTCTTAACCGCCCAACACTGCCCCCAAATGGCATATTTAAATTGTACCAAATATGCAAATGACGGATGGTTGCTGGCGGCACCGTTACCCCGGCTGCCTGTCTCCGTGCTCGTGCTGCACTGTGCTTGTCACCTTGCTGGATTCTCCCAACAGCCCCGAGAGCTGTAGTGATTCTTAGCTGCGTCTGACTCCGCGGTGAGGTGGGGTCTCAGCCGGTAAAAGAGGGAGCCCAGAGTGGACCCCAGGCCCAGGCAGTGCCCCAGGTGCTGGAATCCTTTCCCTGCTCGTAGATGGATCATGTAGGCTGAATGTTCCCTGGAGAAAGCCCCCATCGGGGGTGCTGTCGCCCCAGCCCAGGGACCCCCACACGCTCGGATGAGATCAGAGTGTGGCTGGCAGAGGAGGGCCTGGGATCCTGTCGGCCTGGGATCCTGTCGGCCTGGCCCGAGAGCTTGATCCACAGCCTCTCTCCCCGCCCCGCTCCCCCAGGAACTTTGATGACGTCATCTCCTGCTTTGCCAACGTGCCCAAGGACACGCCTCTCTTCAGCAAGGCCGGCAACTCCCTGTACCCTGAGGACGACTCCAAGGTGAGGGTCGCTGCCCGGGCAGCACCTGGGGAAGGGGCAGGCCGCGCACCCCCCCCCCCCCACGTGCCCCCACCCCAGCCTGCGTTCCTGTCTCCCAGAGCCTCCGGGAAGAGCCCATCCACATCCTGAACGTGGCCATCCAGTGCGCGGACCACCTGGGCGACGAGGCGCTGGTGCCAACTTTCCGGACGTTCGTGCAGTCCAAGGTCCTCTGACCGGGGCGTGCCTGCGGGGTCAGGGCTGGGGGAGGGGCAGGTTGTCTGCTGCTGTAGCAAGGTGCCCAAGGTTGGGCGCCTTATAAAGGGAAGAGGCTCGGGACTGGGTCTCTCCTGTGCAGAGGGCGGCACGTGGTGGGAGAGCGAGCAGGCAGGGGCTGGGCTCGCTTTTCCCTAACAACTAATGTCTTCCAAAGGAGGTACTCTGTGACTTTTTAAAAAAGATTTATTTATTTATTTGAGAAGCAGAGTTGCAGAGAGGGAGGGAGGGAGAGAGAGCAAGAGAAAGAGGTCTTCCTTCCGCTGGTTATCTGAAGCCAGGATCTGGAGCTTCCTCCTGGTTTCCCACGTGGGTGCAGGGGCCCAAGCACTTGGGTCATCCTCCACTGCCTTCTCAGGCCATCAGCAGGGACCTGGATTGGAGGTAGAGCAGCCAGGACTCAAACCAGTGCCCATATGGGATGCTGGCACTGCAGGTGGTGGTTTTACCCACTATGCCACAGCGCTGGCCTGCTCTGTGACTTCTTATCTCCCTTAAAGGCCCCATCACTTCAGTACAAGGACGTGGAAGAACGGAGCTGCACTGTGAACAGACCACATTCTAACCACAGCACAGGCGGAGGGGACCTGGAGACGGAGTGGGGGGCTTGGCCTTGGCAAGGTGTCCCAGGTGCCAGAGCGTGTGGAGCAGCCAGTCCTGCCGAGTGCCCGCCGCCCACAGCCCTGGCAGGCATCCCATTCCATCCTGACCCTGCTCCTCACAGCCAGGGATTTTGGGCAGGGATGGCTGAGCTTGGCAGGACCTGGGTTTCCTCGCTGGTACCGCAGGGGCAGCATCTGTGTCTCTCGGGGTGTTGCAGTGACCCAGTGACAAAATACACACACCACTCCGCCTGGCTTGGGCACAAAGGATTCACTCGGTGCACAGTTTGGGTTTTTTGTTGGAGTAACCTTGAACCTAGAATCTTCAATTTTATTGTATTTTTCAAAAATCGTATTTATGTAAGAGGGGAAGAGAGGGAGAGAGAGGAAGAGAGGGAGAGAGAGAGGGACAGAAAAGGAGAGAGAGGGAGAGAGAGAGACCCATTGGCTAAGTCACTCCCAAGTGACCACAATGGCCAGGGATGGGCCAGGGCTAAATCCAGGAGCTGAGAACCCAGTCCAGTTCTTCTGCTTGGGTGGCTGGAACCAAACTACTTAAGCCATCCCCTGCTGCCTTCTAGGATCAGCATAATAGGAAGCCGGAACCAGGGATGGAGCCGGGACTCAAACCCAGGCACCCCGATATGGGATGTGGACCTCTGTGACCACTAGGCTAAAATGCCTACTCCCTTGCAATTGAAAAACAGCTACTTGGATTGCCGACCAAGTACGGGAATCGCCGCAGGTTGCCCTTGTGGGCAGGTGCTGGCCTTGGCCGGCGTGTGTTTTCACCTCGCAGTAGGGGGCGCTGTTGCACAGGTCCAAACATCTCAGCTGCAGCCAGAGGGGGAGCAGAAGCAGCCTATGGGAGCTGGCCAGGCAGGGGGCGTTTATCCCTGTGTGACCTGGAGCAGATAGCTTGACCTCTCTGATCCCGTGTCCCCACATGTGACGTGGGCTGCTGACTTGTTCAGCTCATAACAGCACCACGTCTGCCAGGCTGCTGCTTCTTCACTCGCCTGGCGTGATCTTGGGATCCTTTGGGATCCGCCCGCTGCTGCATTCTTTGTCGGCCTGTGTGTCTGTTTCATTTCCCGTGTCATCCTGGCGGGAGGGACGTTCTTGGCTCCTTTCTGACCTGGTGGTCCCTAGAGGACCTGCCCTGGCACTCTGTGGACCCGAGACGCTGGCCAGGTGGTGTGGGATCATGGATGATGCTACGCAGACCCTGGGCACGGCTCTTGCAGCTTGGGTTTCATGAGCCTTCCCCCCATTAACCAGCTACATCATGTTGCTCATCATAGATGGTGTTCAAGGTGTAGGCAAATCTGAACAGTGGGTTTTTAACAAAACTCGTAGTCCACCGCCCGCGGCAGCCATGATGAAAATACTGGCATCCTTCCATCCTGCCTCTTTCTTCTTTTTTTCATTTTATTCGAAAGGTAGAGAGACAGAGACAGATGATACAAAGATCTTCTGTCCCCTGGTTCCCTCCCACAGACGCTCACACCAGCCACGGCTGGGCAAGGCCAAGTCCGGGAGCCTGGAACCCACCTGCCTGAGCTGTCACTGTTGCCTTCCATGGTGCACGTTAGCAGGAAGCTGGTACCAGGAGCAGAGGAGCTGGGACTTGAAACAGGCTCTCTCTCTCTCTCTCTCTCTCTCTCTCTCTCTCTTTTTAAAGATTTATTTTGTTTGAAAGTCAGAGTTACAGAGAGGCAGAGAGAAAGAGGTCTTCCATCCTCTGGTTCACTCCCCAAATGGCCACCACAGCCAAAGCTGAGCCAATCCAAAGCCAGGAGCCAGGAGCTTCTTCTGGGTCTCCCACGTGGGTGCAGGGACCCAAGGACTTGGGCCATCTTCTACTGCTTTCCCAGGTCATAGCAGAGAGCTGGATGGGAAGTGGATCAGCCGGGACTCGAACCGGTGCCCATGTGGGATGCCGGCACTGCAGACAGAGGCTTTACCTGCTGCGCCACAGTGCCGGCCCACAGGCACTCTCATGTGGGATACAAGTGTCCCAAGCAGCCACTGAACCCTGCACCACATGCCCAACCCAGTGCCTCCTTCCTCTCCACGTAGCTGACATCGCCACGGGATTTTCCACTTGGCGTCTCACGGCAGAGATACGGGGACGCCTGAACTGGGGGGGAGTGTGTGAGCCTCCCTGACCAAGTCCAGCAAAGCTCAAGATTGTTGGTGCCTTTGTCCAGAGAGGGCGGTGGGGAGGGGGTCAGGACCACCTCCAGGATGTGTGGGCAGCAGGGAATGTGGCAGCGTGAGTTAGTTACCGTGTCGTGGGGTGCCACGTGGCTGGCGGAAGGGGCCGAGCAGCTCCCCAAACCCTGACCTGGGAGAGCGTCCGTGAGATCTAATAATAGATGCGTGCATCTGTGAGATCTGTGTATCAGCATGTATTATGCACCACTGTATGTCATGTGTGTAATCCACGATATTCTAAGTGTGTATGAGCGACTTCAAAGAGGATATGGGAAAATGGAATTAGAAGATAAATTTATTTTGGTGCCCAAATTTTTTGAAATCTTTGCATCATTTTTTCTTCACACATTTTCCATGAGGTTTTTGAAGACTGCTCATGCATGGGCTTTAAATTTTTTTCACCGAAATAAACTCATCTTTTAATTTCATTTTCCACAAACTTTAAAAAAACCCACTTTATTTATTTATTTATTTATTTATTTTTGACAGGCAGAGTGGACAGTGAGAGAGAGAGAGACAGAGAGAAAGGTCTTCATCCCCCAATGGCCGCTGTGGCAGCCTGATCCGAAGGCAGGAGCCAGGTGCTTCTCCTGGTCTCCCATGGGGTGCAGGGCCCAAGCACTTGGGCCATCCTCCACTGCACTCCCTGGCCACAGCAGAGAGCTGGCCTGGAAGAAGGGCAACCGGGACAGAATCCAGCGTCCCGACCGGGACTAGAACCCGGGGTGCTGGCGCCCAGGCAGAGGATTAGCCTAGTGAGCCGCAGCGCCGGCCCCCCACTTTATTTATTTGAGATATAGAGACCGACAGAGATAGGCAGACAGAGACAAAGAGAGTGCCCATCTGCTAGTCCACTGTCCAAGTGCCCACAGTGGCCGGGGGTCGGCTGTTGCTGGAGCTGGGAGCTGTGGATTCAATCCAGTCTCCCATGAAGGTGGCAGAAACCCAAGTACTTGAGCCATTCCCTACTGCCCCCAGGGTCTGTATTGGCAGGAAGCTGGGATCCGGAGTGGATACAGGTACCCCAGGGTGGGATGCACTGCCCCCAGGGTCTGCACTGGCAGGAATCGGGTCTGGAGTGGATACAGGCACCCCAGGGTGGGATGCACTGCCCCCAGGGTCTGCACTGGCAGGAATCTGGGGTCCAGAGTGGGTACAAGCACCCCATGGTGGGATGCAAGTGTCTTAACCACCAGGCCCACCACTGCCTCCTCACCCAGCTCTGAGCTGCCAGGATATATAAATATTGGGGAAAGGGCAAAATACATATGTGTATGATTTATGTCTTGCTATATTTAAATGTTTTTGTTAACTACAAGCATGCACACTCACACGCACCTCACACACAAGTCACACACATGTTCCCAGCACACGTGTGCCCCACCCTTAGTTGGGAACCCATCCTTGGGCTACTTTCCCTACACTGGAATCTCCCTTGTCTTGCTGTTCATCTGTTCTCTTTCCAGCCTGCATCCCGCTAAACTGTCACCTTAAGGGTGTGTGTCTACCTCTTTCTTATTTTTTATGAAGATGCATTTATTTATTTGAAAGGCAGAGTTACAGATAGAGGGGGAGAGAACGAGGGAGATGGGAAGACAGAGAGAGCGAAAGAGAGAGGTCTTCCATCCGCTGGTTCACTCCCCAGTTGGCCCCAACGGCTGGGCCAGGCTGAAGCCAGGAGCCAGGGATCCTCCCCGTGTTGGGTGACTGGCTGCCTCCACTGGGCATGGTGCTGGCGAGGTCCCCCGTGCACTAGCAGCAGCAACACGCCAGTCCTTTACATTGGCAAATAATATCCCATCGTGTCTGGTTTGCAATGCAGAAAAATATCCTTGTGGATTACGGGCTGCGAAGAATCACATTCCTGATTGCCCAGCAGGTCAGTCGGGTGCCCGGGTCGCCTGTGGGAGTCTGTTCGCTTCCCCTGGGCTCAGTGCCGTTTGTTTGATGTTTGGTCTGTAGATCGGGGTGGGGTCAGTTATTAGAAAAGAGAAGGCTTTCCACGTGGAAGTGACCTTGGGTTACCGGGAGCAGCCACCAAGTAGTTCTGCAGGTATTCCCGTGAGTCTGGCTGGACTTACCTGTCGTTTGTATGGATCTTTTTCTGCAGAAAGAATTCCCCAAGTTCTTCACTTTCAGAGCAAGAGATGAGGTAAGCCCGAAAGCCGGGATCCCGGACTCTCTCCCAAGGCGTCTTTGATCTGCATGAAAAATGCGCTCCCCACGTAGGGTCTCCCGTCTTACAGAAGGTGGTGACGTCTGTGTAGACCGAGCTCCTGCTGGGAGGGTGGTTCTAGCGAGAGCCTTGTGTTTCCCACGTGGAGCACAGACCTTGTGAAATCCTGCCCTTTCTCTGAGTGTCTGGCTCACCTGGACAGTTTTGTACGTGGTGGCTCGCTGGGAAGACGGCCCTAAACCAGCCTCTTTTTCGCGTGGTCATCTTGCCCAGGACTTAGCAGACTATAACTGTTAGTCTGGCCCCCTGGTTTTTGTAAATAAAGTTTTATTGGGACTCAGCCACATGCATTGGATTCCGAATTGTACAATGTGGCTCTCTCTGTGCAGTGGAGAATGAGTAGTTGAGGTGGAAACCATTTGGCCCATCAGCCTGAAACATTTACTCTCTGGCCCTTTAAGAAAGAGTTCATGGTTCATTGACCCTGATCTGGGACAGGTAGGCTCAGATGCAAGATCCCACTGGATTCCCACAGCCGGAGAGGCTGCAGCCACGAGCCACGAGCTCAGCTAGGACCAGGAGGCAACAGTGCCCCGGCACATGGTCTCCCAGTTCTCAGCGGCTCTCAGCAAAACTGCAGGTCCCTTGCACCTGCGGGTTGCTCACCAGTTAGCTGATACAGTGAATGCCACGTTCCTGGGTACGGGGGTCTGCAGGAGAGGGCACCTGTGTCACACTGCGTGCCTGTGTCTGTCTGTCCGTCTGCTCCATCCGGCTGGCCGGCCTGCAGTTCGCGGAGGACCGCATTTACCGCCACCTGGAGCCGGCCCTGGCCTTCCAGCTGGAACTCAGCCGCATGCGCAACTTCGACCTGACCGCCGTGCCCTGCGCCAACCACAAGATGCACCTGTACCTGGGCGCCGCCAAGGTCAAGGAAGGGGCGGAGGTGACAGACCACAGGTTCTTCATCCGCGCCATCATCAGGCACTCGGACCTGATCACCAAGGTGAGCCGGCCCCAGCCGGCCCCAGCCGGCCCTCTCCCGGCTCGGCCCTCGGGCCGCAGCCCAGATGCCTGCTCAGAGCAGTGCCTGGGGCACCCACTTCCCACACTTGTGGCCCCCGGCCTGGAGGGGGCGGGGGCTGTGACGTGGCCTGTTGTCACGTCCCAGCTGGCCGTGCTGGGATCTGTTTCTTGTCCCCCTGAGGGTCTCTGTCCGAGAAGACAGGAAACTGCTGGTTTGTCGCGGAAATTCTTACATTTGCCAATGAGTAATCGTTGTTCATGGTTTCTTATGTTTAGCAAAATCTATGGTGTGGAAATTTCAAACTGCTGCAAACCTTTGTAATGCTTTAAAAAAATTATTTTATTTATTGGAGAGACAGAGAGAGCTCCCCTATCTGTAGGCTTACTCCCCAAATGCTGGTGGGTTGAAGCCAGGAGCCAGGAACTGCCTCTGAGTTGCCCACATGGGTGGCAGGAACCCAAGGACTGCAGCCATCACCTGCTGCTTCTGGGGATGCACGGGGGCAGGAAGCTGGAATCAGGAGCCCGAGCCAGGACTTGAACCCCGGCGCTCTGATAACGAAAGGCGAGCATCCCACCAGGCCCCCTGCCCACCCCCAATCGTGCTAAACCGGATCAGGTGGAAGGACCCCGAATGCTGCCATAGAAGGGCCAGCCCTGGTGGGGACCCTCTGTGGGCCTGATTCTGGGCTGGCACCCTCGAGTGCCAGGTGCTATGCCACATGCCAGGGCTCAGGCCAGAGAGCTCCTTCGCCAGGTATCACTGGCCTTCATTGGCCAGTTACTTCTGGGCCTGGTTTTCACTGGCCAGTTACTTGGGGACCTTTCTCCATGTTAATGAAAAATTGTCCATGATGCTTTTTTTTTCCCCTAAACTCAATCCCATTTGATGGACATTAAGCTAATCTCCGGTTTTGCCATTGCAGTCAGCTAGATTAGATGTTTTAATAGATTTTTTAAAAGATTTATTTATTTATCTGAAAGGCAGAGTTACAGGGAGGCAGAGGCAGAGAGAGAGAGAGAGAGAGAGGTCCTCCATCTGTTGGTTCACTCCCCAGATGGCCGCAATGGCCAGAGCTGGGCCGATTTAAAGCCAGGAGCCAGGAACTTCTTCTGGGTCTCCCATGTGGGTGCAGGGGCCCAAGGACTTGGGCCATCTTCTACTGCTTTCCCAGGCCATGGCAGAGAGCTGGATCGGAAGTGGAACAGCCAGGTTTTGAGTCGGCGCCCATATGGGATGCCGGAGTTTCAGCCCAAGGCATTAACCCACTGCACCACAGCGCTGACCCCAATATAGATCTTGTGTGTAGGCTTGGTTAAGCCGACAGACGGAGGTGGGTTGTACGTGGCGGGGAGAGGATGGGGGACACACATGATGGTTGCTGAAATTGCATAGTTTCTCATATACGGTTTCCAAGGACGGGGCTCGCCATGCCTAAACGGGGCAAGGGGGCGCCAGGGGGAAGTCCCAGGGAGGTCAGGTGACAGGGGAGAATGTGGCTAGGAATATTTACCATGGTCTCCGAAGGCAGCCATGGACAAGTCCCAGGCAAGCAGGTTTACGGTTAGGGGAGGCTGTGAGTCATTTCGGCAGGTCCCTGGGGTGCGGGGCTGGAGGCTGAGAGCCAGCTATGGAGGTGGCTGGCGGTGACCCGGGGTTGGTTGCTTTGCACTGAAGACCACAGTCCGAAGGCACGGTGTTGGCTGTCCCTAGGACCTGGCCAGCTTTGGGTAGGGGTGGGGCAGCCCCTCCAGGGTCAGCTGCGACCACAAGAGGCTACCAGACCTGGGGCTGTTGGGCGCCTGGGCTAGGCCTTCCTGCCTGGCACGTGGGAGGAGGGCAATGTTTGCGACTCCCTCTGTGCGCCCCTACCAGGCTGTGTTTCTGCGCCCCTCCCAGGCTGTGTTTCCGCGCTCCTCACCTTAGCCCCACCCCTGCCCCGCCCCCCGCAGGAGGCGTCCTTCGAGTACCTGCAAAACGAGGGCGAACGGCTGCTGCTGGAGGCCATGGACGAGCTGGAGGTGGCCTTCAACAACACCAGCGTGCGCACCGACTGCAACCACATCTTTCTCAACTTCGTGCCCACCGTCATCATGGACCCCCTCAAGGTCTCGCCTGCGGGGCAGGGGGTGGCTCTCCCGGGGAGGCAGGGCGTCTCACCCGGCTCTTCGTGCTACGCTGCTTTGGGGTCTCCCCTCCCGGCCCATGAGAGCGGAGCTGCGGGCGAACACCAGCACCTTGCAGCCTCGTTGGCAGCCGGAGACGCCTGCCTCCATTAGACCCCGGAACCTTCTGAGACTCGTTGTTGTTAATTTCAGCTGTGTCGTGAGACGGGCACCGCGCCTGGCCAGTGTCTAACCACTCGGCTAGGGGCCTCGGGTCGTTCCAGGCTGATAGCTCGTGCGGGGTATGCGGGCGGCGCCAACGCTGCGCCTTCAGTCCGCGTCGCCGCCCCACCGTCTTGGGAGTGTGCGGGGAGAGGGCTCTGACACGGGCCCTGGTGTGTCTTGGGGCAGATCGAGGAGTCGGTGCGCTCCATGGTGATGCGCTACGGCAGCCGCCTGTGGAAGCTGCGCGTGCTCCAAGCCGAGGTCAAGATCAACATCCGGCAGAGCACCAGCGGCAGCGCCCTGCCGGTCCGCCTCTTCATCACCAACGAGTCCGGCTACTACCTGGACATCAGCCTCTACAAGGAAGTGACCGAGCCCAGATCTGGCAACGTGAGGCCGGGCGGGGGCGCGGGGGGCTGCCGCGGTGGGGTGTGTGTGTGTGTGTGTGTGTGCGCGCGCGCGTGCACGTGCACGTGCATGCTCATTGCATCCTTATTGTGCCGCATCCGCACTTCCGACCTAAGCAGCAGCCCCACCCCCCACCCCGGGGGCGGGCACCTTTTCTCGCAGTGACGTCCAGTCCCAGGCCCGCGTACCCGGGTTCATCGTGGTGCCGCCTCCAAATTGGTTTGTGTAGGGAAGTACTGTCCCCGGCTGTTTCACTTCTGTGAAGTGGGTCAGGGGGCCTTTTGCCGGCCATTTGTGTGTATATGAGAGTACTCATGGTAGATGGAGTAAAAGTTAGGGAAGTGTTGTTGGGGCAAAAAACTTTTGAAATCCATGCAGAGTTTTTTTTTTTAAGATTTATTTATTTATTTGAAAGACAGTTAAAGAGAGGCAGAGGCAGAGAGAGAGAGAGACAGACAGGTCTTCCATCTGCTGGTTCACTTCCTAAATGACCACAATGGCTGTAGCTGAGCTGATCCGATCCGAAGCCAGGAGCCAGGAGCCAGGAGCCAGGAGCCAGGAGCTTCCTCCAGGTCTCCCACGTGGGTGCAGGGGCCCAAGCACTTGGGCCATCTTCCACTGCTTTCCCAGGCCATGGCAGAGAGCTGGATCGGAAGCAGAGCAGCCAGGTCTTGAACAGGCACCTGTATGGGATGCCGGCACTGCAGGCAGCGGCTTCACCAGCCATGCCACCGCGCTGGCCCCAGAGTTTTTTCATAATAGGTGTTTGTCTACAACTTTTTAAAGACCCTCTCTTACACTAAAATCAGCTTTAAAAAATTGTTTGTTCAGAGAGACACAGACAGAGCTCCCATCTGCTGGTTCACATCCCAAATGCGTGCAGTGGCCAGGGCTGGGGCAGAGCCGGGGAATTCAACCCAAGTCGCCCCTGTGGTGGCGGCGACCCAGCTGCTGGAGCCATCACTGCTGCCTCGTGGGGTCTGCACTGGGGCAAGCTGGAGGCAGGAGCCACAGCCAGGTTCTCTGATCTGGGGTGCGGGCATCTGTACTGCTGAGGCGGACGCACGCCTCACACTTTTCATTCCATTTTCCATGAACATTTAGAAGTCTCTCTCCTCTCTCTCTCTCACACACTCACACACACACACACACACACACACGTGATTTTAGTAATTTTGAAATACACTGTATTTATTTGGAAGTGAAGATGACACCCAGGAAGTTGCGGAATCAGGAGAGCGAGTTCTGTGTCCCCTCTCCCAGCTTCCCCTGAGACAGTAGCTCACGCAGCCCCAGCAGCGTGTTCCCAACAGGGGATTGGCACGGTGCAGTTCTGTTCCCTCGAATACAGGCCGTCCTCGGATTTCACCGGCTTTTGTGTGCACTTGTGTGTGTGCGTGTGTGTACGTGTGCCTGTGCACATGTTTGTATGTGTGTGTGTGCAGATGGTAAGATGATCACGATCATTTCTGCAGCTCTGCCTCCATGTCTCCCCCTGTGCCGTCCTGTTTGTGTGTGCATATGTGTGTGCACATGTGTGGATGTGTGTGCATATGTGTGTGTGCACATGTGTGCGTGTGTGTATGTGTGTACATGCGTGTCTGTGAATGGTATGATGACTATAGTCATTTCTGCAGCTCTGCCTCCGCATCTCCTCTGTGCCGTCCCGTTCTCTGTGTGTGTGTGCACTGTGTGTGCACGCATGTGAGTGGTGCGAGGGTCATGGTCGTTTCTGCAGCTTGGCCTCCGCGTCTCCCTCAGAGCCGTCCTGTTCTGTGTGTGCATGTGCGCACATGTGTGTGCACGTGTGTGCGTGAGTGAGTGGTACGAGGGTCGTGGTCATTTCCAGCTCAGCCTCCGCGTCTCCCTCAGAGCCGTCCTGTTCTGTGTGTGCATGTGTGCACATGCGTGTGCACTGTGCACATGTGTGTGCACATGTGTGTGCGTGTGTGAGTGGTACGAGGGTCATGGTCATTTCCAGCTCAGCCTCCGCGTCTCCCTCAGAGCCGTCTGTCCTGGTTGTCAGCAGAGACACAGCAGGGCCGTACACCAGCCCGGACCCTCCCTTGAGAGGCTGCAGGGCTTGGCTTTGCCTTTGCGAGTCCGCCGAGGGCTGGGTGGAGACAGGGGAGGGGCGGCCAGGTGGTCCGCGGGCTCCCTCACCGTCCGCCTTCTTGCCTCCCGGAACAGATCATGTTCCACTCCTTCGGCCACAAGCAGGGGCCTCAGCACGGGATGCTGATCAACACGCCCTACGTCACCAAAGACCTGCTGCAAGCCAAGCGGTTCCAGGCCCAGTCGCTGGGCACCACCTACGTGTACGACTTCCCGGAAATGTTCAGGCAGGCAAGTCCCGCTGCTCCACCCCCGTCCCCCGGGTCCTCGGCTGCTCCCTGGGACTCAGGCTAACGAACACGGAGAAGCAAACCCTGGGAATGAGTTAGGCACCCATTTTCCCAAAGCAAACCCACTTCCATCCCAGAGATAAGGTAGTCCCAGGGAGACATTTCAGAAAATAAAGGAGACCGAAAGAAAGATAAAAAGTGAGTCCTCCATCCGTGTTCTGTGACCAATCAATTAGCGTTCTGTTGCCTTTGCTTCCCGCCTCTTAAATGTCCCCTTTATTAAGTCTCTGCCCCTCGCCAGGCTCCATTCTAAGGCTGGGTGGACCAGGGTGAAGAGCAGGGGGTTACTGCCTTGACTTATTTACTTGTTTGTTTGTTTATATTTGAAAGGTAGAGTGGCAGTGAGAGAGAGAGAGAGAGAGAGCGCGCACGCGTCCATCTGCTGGTTCACTCTCCAGATGGCCACAACAGCCAGGGCTGGGTCACACTGAATCCAGGAACCAGGAGCTCCATCGTGGTCCCCGATGTGGAGGCAGGGGCCCAAGTACTGGAGCTGTCACCTGCGGCCCCCCAGGGTGTGCGTTAGCAGGAAGCTGCATGGGAAGCGGAGGTGGGATTCGATCCCAGGTACCCTGTAGGGGACGCGGGTGTCCCAAGAGGTGGCGCCGTGCACTGGGCCACAACACCTGCCCCAAGCCTCCTTCCAGAAAGGAATCTTTCCTTACGTGGTTCTGATTGAAGGCAGTGGGAAATGCAGAGGGGGATGGGAAGAAGGAAACAAAGTCACGGCCAATGTGTGCACCCACTATTGATGCTTTTCAGTTGTAGCAACATTTGAATGTGTTCAGTGGTTGCTTTCTGCCCCTTTTTAAACAATGGAGCCGGGCCTGTAGAAGAGATAAGCCAGCTGACCTAGTGCTGGGCTGTCTCTCCACTCCCCCTCCAGTGCTCGGTGACTGATAATTGTGAACCCGAGGTCCAGGGCCTCCCACTGGGCGGGAAGTGTCCGTTCTTACCTGTGCCCCAGCTGGGGGAGATGCAGCACAGTTGGAAAAGCTACTCACCGGAGTCACTGCAGCCTGGCCTTGAACTTTTGCTTCCTGCTGCCCCTGGGCAAGTTCTGTACCTTTCTGGGCTTCATTTTCCTGCTCTCGAAAAGAACAGTGGTGGTACCTGACTACAGGGCTGTTGGAGAAATATATATGAAGTGTTCAGTAGGTGCCTAATATATATATATATATTCAGTAGGTGCCTAATAAGCAAATAAGTAAATATATGTAAAGAACTCAGTAGGTGCCTGATGAATATGTGTGAAATATTCAGGAAGTGCCCAATAAATACATATATGTGGGGTATTCCATAGGCACCTAATGAATCTGCCATTATGAATATCATTGTCTGTGTCTTTTGCCTCTGCCCTCGTAGGTCGTAGCAGAAGAAGTAAAACTGAATCAGAAGCAAATCCATTCTTTCTCTTTTTGATAAAGAAGCAGGGTACCGGTTGAGTAGCCTTTATCTGAAATGCTTGGGAGCATAGATTTTACCATTTTGCATCCCTGATTCAAAAATCTGAAATCTGAAGTGTTCCAGCAAAGTCTGATTCTTTTTTATTTATTTATTTATTTTTTTGACAGGCAGAGTGGACAGTGAGAGAGAGAGACAGAGAGAAAGGTCTTCCTTTGCTGTTGGTTCACCCTCCAATGGCTGCGCTGTGGCCGGCGCACCACGCTGATCCGATGGCAGGAGCCAGGTGCTTCTCCTGGTCTCCCATGAGAGTGCAGGGCCCAAGTACTTGGGCCATCCTCCACTGCACTCCCTGGCCACAGCAGAGAGCTGGCCTGGAAGAGGGGCAACCGGGACAGAATCCGGTGCCCCAACCGGGACTAGAACCCGGTGTGCTGGCGCTGCAAGACTGAGGATTAGCCTAGTGAGCCGCGGCGCCGGCCAAGTCTGATTCTTAGGGTCATGTTGGTGCTCAGAAAGTGTCAGGCTTCAGAGTGTTTTGGATTTCGGATTCCAAATCAGCGGCGCCCCAGCTGTACTGTAGACAGCCCCCACCTTTGCAAACAGCTGAAGTGGAAAATTTCCAAGGGAAATGGGTCTTATCAAAACAGATTCAGAGGGGCTGCACTGTAGCGCGGTGAATTAAGCTGCCACCTGCGGTGTCGGCATCCCAGATGGGCGCCTGTTTGTGTCCTGGATGCTCCACTTTGTGGAGATACATAAACCGTAAATAAATGAAGAGACGGCACACACTTATGCATGATGGAAAGATTCTATATTGTGAAGTTAGTTCACACAATTAGTACATTCAGGCTCACTCCAGAGTATTCTTTGGTAGAATTTGGAAAGCTGATCCTAGGGGCGTGCATGTGGCACAGCGGTTCAGTCCTCACAGGACCCCTGCATCCCATCTGAGAGGGCCTGGGTTCAAGTCCCACCTCCACTTCCATCCGGCTTCTGCCTAGGTGCTCCCTGGAGGCAGCAGGTGCACTGCCGTCCCTGGGCCCCCGCTGCCCACTGGGAGACCCAGACTGAGTTGTACCAAGGACATCACGTGTTTCCTCTCTCCTCCTGTGTCCCCAGGCCCTCTTTAAGCTGTGGGGCTCCCCGGACAAGTACCCCAAGGACATCCTGACCTACACGGAGTTAGTGCTGGACCCGCAGGGCCAGCTGGTGGAGATGAACCGGCTTCCCGGCGGCAACGAGGTAGGCGCTCGGCAGAGCCCAGCCCCCCGGAGGCCGGCTCAGTCTTCCTCCAAGGCCCCCCT
This sequence comes from Oryctolagus cuniculus, assembly GCF_964237555.1. Lineage (NCBI taxonomy): Eukaryota > Metazoa > Chordata > Mammalia > Lagomorpha > Leporidae > Oryctolagus > Oryctolagus cuniculus. Next base: position 18,289,072 of record NC_091452.1, read on the forward strand.
GCAGACACAAGCCCGCTGCCCTGAGACACCCGCCTCTCCCTGCAGGTGGGCATGGTGGCTTTCAAGATGCGGTTCAAGACGCGGGAGTACCCGGAAGGGCGGGACGTGATCGTCATCGGCAACGACATCACCTTCCGCATCGGCTCCTTCGGCCAGGGGGAGGACCTGCTGTACATGCGGGCGTCCGAGCTGGCCCGGGCCGAGGGCATCCCCAAAGTCTACCTGGCGGCCAACAGCGGGGCCCGCATCGGCCTGGCCGAGGAGATCAAACACATGTTCCAGGTGGCCTGGGTGGACCCCGAGGACCCCCACAAGGTACGCACGCCCTGGGGCTGGGGTGGCCGCATGACGCTCAGCTGCTACAGGTGGGCAGAGCGCTGCAGGATCAGGATGGTTGTGAGTCCCGGTGACGCCACCCATGGAGAGGGCCACGCCTGAGCCCGTGCCACGGGGTCACGGCGAAAGGCTGGCGCGTGAAGCTTACTTTGTAAAATTCCCTTCAGGCTGTGTGCATAAGGTGTGCGTGAAACACTAGTGAATGTTTTCCCTTTTTTTGTAAAGATTTATTCATTATTTATTTGAAAGGCAGAATTCCAGAGAGGCAGAGAGAGAGAGAGAGAGAGAGAGATTGATTGATCAATGTTCCATGTGCTGGCTTACTTCCCAGATGGCTGCAATGGCCAGGGCTGGGCCAGGCAGAAGCCCGGAGCTCCCTCCAGGTCTCCACGTGGGTGGCAGGGGCTCAAGCACTTGGGCCATCCTCTGCTGCTTTCCCAGGTGCATGAGCAGGGAGCTGGATTGGAAGTGGAGCGGCCAGGACTTGAACCAGCGCCCATATGGGATGCTGGTGCTGGAGACGGTGGCTTAACCTGCTACGCCACAGCATTGGCCCCACAGAAGTGAAATTTGTGTTTAGACTTGGTCCCATCCCCAAGAACTCGTTATTTGCAGAAACTGGAGAATTTGAGAAAATTCCACATCTGAAACACTTGTGTCCCTAAGCATTTCTGCTAAGGAACAGTAAGTACATGAGTGTGCGCGCACACACACACATGCACACACACACACACACCCCGTGCGCAGAGAGCACAACCAGTCTGACTTTAACATCAAGGTTGGGGGGGGGGTGGCTGGCCTGAAGGGAGCGAGTACCTGAGCAGGTTCTTCAGGGTAGTGGTAATGAAAAGATGGAGGAAGGCTGAGTGGCAGCGGCGGTGGGAGAGGGCCAGGTGGGCAAAGCGGAGCTCAAAATGCCCGTGAGTGTCCAGCTGTTATTAGCCTGGGTTACTTACGCAGTGCTGACATTAAAAACTTTTTAAAACTTTGAGGGGCAGGTGCTGTGCCTAGTAGGTTAAGACTCTGCTGGCATCCCATATAAGCACTGGTTCGAGTCCCAGCTGCTCCTCTTCCGATCCAGCTCTCCACTGTGGCCTGAGAAAGCAGTAGAAGATGGCCCAAGTCCTTGGGCCCCTGCACCTGCATGGGAGACCCAGAAGAAGCTCCTGATTCCTGGCTTCAGATTGGCCCAGCTCCAGCCATTGAGGCCATTTGGAGAGTGAACCAGCAGATGAGAGACCTCTCTGTCTCTTTCTGTCTGTAACTCTACCTCTCAAATAAATAAATAAATAAATTTAAAAATTATTTGAAAGGCAGAGAGAGAGAGACAGAGATTTTCCATTGACCGACTCACTCCCCAAACGCCCACACCCGCCAGGGCTGGGCCAGGGGGACACCAGGAGCCAGGAGCTCCATCCAGGTCTCCTATGGGGGTGCGGGGGGGGGCCCAGGTGCCCGAGCCTTCCCTGCTGCCTCCCAGGGTGCGCATCCCCAGGCACTTGGTTATGGGATGCCAGATCACCCAGGCCAGTCATCCGCCACCGCGTTGACAGGCATTAACAAGCAGTGGCCAGGGGTGCAGGCAGCTGGACCCCCGGGGCTCACTGAATTCCGATTTTCAAGGGGTTCAAATACCTGTACCTGACCCCGCAAGACTACACGAAGATCAGCTCCCTGAACTCCGTGCACTGCAAGCACATCGAGGAAGGAGGAGAATCCAGGTAAGTCTGGGGGCTCCTGGCCCCTCCCTGTGCACCTGTGCGCAGGGCCGTGGCTTCTCGCCGCCGCCGCCCCAGGGCAGTATCTTCAAGGCGGGTGGTGGCGTTTGCGCCAGGGGATCCTTGAGTGCCCTCCGGGGCGAGCACGGCTGGGACCCTTGAAATGAACCACTCCTTTGTCAAAATCGCACAGCCTGCAGGGAGAATTGGGCTCCTGGCTCCGCAGTGACATGGTGGGCGGGGCAGGGGTCTGTCCACTGAGAACCTGAGGCCCCCCACCGACCGTCGATCGTTCCCAGGGAAACTTCGGTCTTCCCTGAGTGCGACCGACTAAATCAGGATTTCCCAGATGGGGGTTTCTGGAATGTGCATTAGTGATATGTGGGCCAAAAAAAAAAAAAATTTAAATTTCTGTAGTGAAATGAGCTTGCGAACACTGTGCAGGGCCATGTGATGTACACCTTGCTGCAGGCCTTCTCAGAACCTTTGCAGCGAAGGGCTCCGGCGGCTCTCAGAGCATGGGCGGGCATCGCAGGGGCCAAGGGGGCGGGCCCTGGACCCCGGCCTCCCCGAGCCTGGCGTGGGCGTGAGGGGCGGGGCTCGGAGCGTGGGTGGGATGGAGCTTCTGCGTGGGCGGGCATCGCAGGGGCCCAGGGGGAGGGCCCTGGACCCCGTTCTTCCCTTTGATCCCCCCCGCCCGCCCCGAGGCTAGCGTAGGGGCGAGGGGCGGCTCTCAGAGCATGGGCGGGCATCGCGGGGAACGAGGGGGAGGGCCCTGGACCCCGGCCTCCCCGAGCCTGGCATGGGTGCGAGGGGCGGGGCTCGGCCTCCGACGGGCTTCTGGTCCTGCAGATACGTCATCACGGACATCGTGGGCAAGGAGGACGGCCTGGGCGTGGAGAATCTGCGGGGCTCGGGCATGATTGCGGGGGAGTCCTCCCTGGCGTACGACGAGATCGTCACCATCAGCATGGTGAGCCCCCGCCCGCCCAGCCCCGTGGCCCAGCGAGGACCCCCGGGCATCCACCGTGTGCCTGCACCCATGAACACCGTGTGGCCACTGCGGTCACCTCCACCCCCGCCCGCTGCCCCTGGCTGGGAATCTCAAAGCCGCCCTTGGAAGTACTTCCGCGTGGACCTGGAACCCAGCTAGTGGCTACCTCCTCCCCCAACATCACCACGAGGCCGGGAAGCCATTTCTGATGGTTCATGGGACAAATGGAACTGACAGATAGCTAAGTCTGTGTTGATGCAGAAGGAATGGTTTGGACCCATGCCTGCCTTCTTCATGGTCCATTTCCCTCTGGTGTGAACACGCCATCATCCCGTGTGGGCACCAGTTTGAGTCCCTGTGCTGCAGGTCGGCTCGGGTTCCACCGAGGGTCCCAAGCCTGGAACCGCCAGCCTCGGCAGTGCCCGGCTCTCCTTAGAAATGTGCTCAGCCCCACCCCAGGGCTCAGACCCAGGAGCGCCGGGCAGGGTTTTGCTGCTGAGATGGCCTAGTTGTGGGCAGCGTCCACACACTGGTGCCCGCTCCAAGCCCAAGGATGACCCCTCGTAGGGCACGGACTTGAGGTTTCTTTTTTGCATCAGAATGTAGGAGCCTTTTCATTCCATCGTGCAGGGACCCAGGGCTCACCAGACAGTCCGCAATGGCGCAGGGAGTGCCTGTGTGCTGGTCCTCCCGCCTCCCCCGCGGAGCAGGATTGGAACCAGGAGCTTGCCATGGGCGCGGTCCTGTTAGCTCCACGCAGGCCGTCCCTGGCTTCCATCATTTTTATCTGCCGGGCTCTCCCGCACGTTTGGGTTGTGCGATGGCTCTGGAATGGCCAAGTTCAGTAGAAATGCACCCAGGCCTCCTAAGACCCCGAGCCTTCACCATCTGTTCACTTTTCCCGTGCTTTTCTTAGCTGGCAGGGTTCTCTCCGGATAGGAAGCCAAGCTCCAAGTGCCTGGTAGGACAGGCTTTTGCTTCTGCCATTTGGGGCTCAGGTGGAACCCGGGCCAAGCCGGAACTTCCATTTATGGCCACCAGGGGGCGATGAGGCACTCCACCCCTGGGACTCAGAAGGGGTGGTGTCTCCTCCACAGGTGACCTGCCGGGCCCTGGGCATCGGGGCGTACCTGGTGAGGCTGGGCCAGCGCGTGATCCAGGTGGAAAATTCCCACATCATCCTCACAGGAGCCAGCGCTCTCAACAAGGTGATGGGGCGTGCATCTGAGGGGCAGGGGTCGGCGCTGAGCCAGCCCAAAGCCAGGAGCCAGGAGCTTCCCCTGGGTCTCCCCCGGGGGTGCAGGGGCCCAAGCACTGGGGCCGTCTTCCACTGCTTTCCCAGGCGCATTAGCAGGGAGCTGGATGGGAAGAGGAGCAGCCGGGACTTGAACCGGCGCCCATATGGGATGCAGCGTCGCAGGCTGAGGCTTTACCTGCTAGGCCCCAGCACCAGCCCGGTGAGGGTCATTTCAAGTTCCCACTCTCCTCTCCGTGGGAAAGCAGTTACATTGCTGCTGCTGGGAGAGCTGCTGTGTAACTGCTGCAGACCGGGCCCTTGGGAGCCTAAGTAAAGTGAATGTCAGACTCTTGCGGTGAGCCCCGCTCCCTGTATTATGTTTTTAAAAGTTAGTATTTTGGAAAGTTTCTTTTTGTTCATATGCAAGGCAGAGAGAGAGAGAGAGAGAGAGAGATCGTCCATCTGCCTGTTCACTCCGCCAAATGCCGACCACAGCCAGGAGCCCAGAATTCAGTCCAGGTCGCCCATGTGGGTGGCAGGAACCCAAGTACTCAAGCCGTCAGCGGCTGCCCCTGGGCTGAGCACCCACAGAAACTGGAATTGGAAGTGGAGCCGGGCCGGGAACCCAGGCTCTCTGATGCAGGCTGTGGGTGTTCCGTGTGGCGTCTTAACCATTGTGCCAGTCCCCTGCCCCATAAAAAAATTGACTGAGGGGCCAGTGCTGTGGCGTAGCAGGTAGAGCGGCTGTCTGTGGCACCGGCGTCTCGGCTCCCACCAAGGGTCCCCAAGCCTGGCTCTGGTACCGCCAGCCTCAGCAGTGCCCGGCCCCACCCCAGACCTCAGACCCAGGAGCGCCGGGCAGGGTTTTGCAGCTGAGATGGCCTAGCCGTGGGCGGCAGCCACTGGCGATGGAGTGGGGCTGCGGATTGGAATTCCCTGGAAATCAACAGGACACAAAGTGGCGCCCTCTCCAAGCCCAAGGGTGCTGTTGTCATCGCGCGGGTACAGCCCGGGCAGCAGGGTTTTGAAAGGAGTCGGGTGATTCCCAAGTCGCAGCCAGGATCGCAGACGAGCCGCTCCACGGAGACCCTGGGCCGCGCAGGGTGTTGCTAACCGCGTCGCGTCCACGCAGGTGCTGGGGAGAGAGGTCTACACGTCCAACAACCAGCTGGGCGGGGTGCAGATCATGCACTACAACGGCGTCTCGCACATCACCGTGCCGGACGACTTCGAGGGGGTGTACACCATCCTGGAGTGGCTGTCCTACGTGCCAAAGGTGCGGCGCGGCCCTGCAGCCGGAGCCGGCTGTGTGTGTGTGTGTGCATGTGTGTGTATGTGTATCTGTGCATGTGTGTATATGTGTGTGTGTGTGTGTGTGTGTGTATCGGGGGGGCCTATGTCATCAAGCTCCTGTGCTGTGCCCCTGTCACCTCCTGGGTGGTGGGGAGCGGGGGGCACTGTGGGGGCGGCTGGAGCTCCATTCTCTAGCCCCTCCTCCTTCCCTGCCTGGCGCCCCGCCCTGCACCTGCTGTCCCGTGCCGTCTGGGTGGCACTCCTGCCGCGCCCAGGGTGTGTCTGCTGACTCTTTAGAAAGGGGTAAAGGGAGCGGTGACAGCCCGGTGGTCACGTTGCCTGTGGCCCACATCTGAATTCCTGGGTTTGATTCCTGGCTCTGGCTCTGGCCCAGCCTGGTTGTTGCCAGCATTTGGGGACGGGAGCCCCTCTCTCTGTCTGTCTGTCTCCCTGTCTGTCAAGAAAAGTGACAACGCTGGACAGTAGAGAACCCTCGGGCTTTCCAGGCTGGCTGGACTTGACTTGATTGCTGGCTGCTTCATGTTAGTGGGACCCTGGGACGGTCTCGTTTTAAGCCTCAGTCTCCTGACCTGTGAAATGGGGTGATAACAGCACCTGTGCCGCAGCAGGGACCCTTTCCTGCCTCTTTCATGCCCCAGGGCCATCTGTTCCCTCCGAGCTCTGGGGTGCCCTCAGGAATCTGTAGATGGGGCCTCAGGTCACCCGTGGCAGGGGCGATGCCTGACTCGCTCTCCAACCAGAACAGTGGCTCCAGAAGCCATAGTGAGGGGCTATTGCTGCCCACCCAGGCATAGTCGTAGCCAGAGTAGAACACACACACACACACACACACACACATATACACACACACACCAGATGACAGGCTCCGGGCACACAGTTGGAGCCTGACTCTCTCTTCTAGGATAATCGCAGCCCGGTCCCCATCGTCACACCCAGCGACCCCATTGACAGAGAAGTTGAGTTCTTCCCATCCAGAGCGCCCTACGACCCCCGGTGGATGCTCGCGGGGAGGCCTCACCCGAGTAAGTCCCGGAGTGCTCTGCCTGGAACCTGGGTCTCGTGTTCCATTCCACGGCCTGGGACAGAGGGAGGGGCACACCCGGGAGCCAGGGCAGGGGGAGGAGATTTTACCCCGATTTCTCACTGCCAGGAAGGAGCGGGAGCAGCTCTGGGTTCTGGAGCTGACAGTTGGAGGCGAGGTGCAGGCGGCGTCATGGCCTCCCTCTCTGCGCTGCCGCGTGGTCTCCTAGGTGGGAAATCCTGAGCTGAGACGTCAGTGTTTTAAAGAGAAGGCTTGGCCGGCGCCACAGCTCACTAGGCTAATCCTCTACCTGCAGTGCCGGCACCCCGGGTTCTAGACCCAGCAGGGGTGCCGGTTCTGTCCTGGTTGCTCCTCTTCCAGTCCAGCTCTCTGCTGTGGCCCGGGAGTGCAGTGGAGGATGGCCCAAGTGCTTGGGCCCTGCACCCGCATGGGAGACCAGGAGAAGCACCTGGCTCCTGGCTTCAGATCGGCTCAGCGCGCCAGCCGTAGGCGCCATTTGGGGGGTGAACCAACAGAAGGAAGACCTTTCTCTCTGTCTCTCCCACTAAGTCTGCCTGTCAAAAAAAAAAAAAAAAAGACGCCGGCACCGCGGCTCACGAGGCTAATCCTCCGCCTTGCGGCGCCGGCACACCGGGTTCTAGTCCCAGTCGGGGCACCGGATTCTGTCCCGGTTGTCCCTCTTCCAGGCCAGCTCTCTGCTGTGGCCAGGGAGTGCAGTGGAGGATGGCCCAAGTGCTTGGGCCCTGCACCCCATGGGAGACCAGGATAAGTACCTGGCTCCTGCCATCGGATCAGCGCGGTGCGCCGGCTGCAGCGTGCCGGTTGCGGCCATTGGAGGGTGAACCAACGGCAAAGGAAGACCTTTCTCTCTCCCACTAAGTCTGCCTGTCAAAAAAAAAAAAAAAAAAAAAAGAAGGCTCCTCCCCTCTGCCTCCCCTCCCCTCTCCCCAACCCCCCCCCCCAACCTCCACTTCTCCCTTTCCCACCCCTCCCCTCCCTGAAGTCCCACCTCCTGGCAGGCTCCTGTCTGTCCCCAGGCGAGGGAAGCGGAGTGCGGGCAGCGCTGGGGCGTTTGCAGTGCTGGCGGGCGGTGGGTGGCTGTCGGCTGTTCCGTCTGCACCGAGCCCCTGCCTTGGTGCATTTTGGGCAGCCCTGGTTTGGGTTTGGGTTTGTTTTTTTTCTTTGGCGCGAGGTTGGGGTCTGTGGCTTTCCAGGGCCCTGGGGTGGGGTGGGGGCTGAGGCGGCAGCTGGGCTGCCTGTCCACGGCCGGGCGGGTCCCGCGGACCCCAGGCGTCCTCATCAACCCGGCCTTCTGTTTTGCTGCCCACAGCTGTCAAGGGGGCCTGGCAGAGCGGCTTCTTCGACCAGGGCAGCTTCAAGGAAATCATGGCACCCTGGGCCCAGACCGTGGTGACGGGACGAGCCAGGTAACGCCGCGGGAGGGACCAGGGCACCGGCCTGGCTTCTCCAGGCCTCGGGACCCCAGTGCTGGGCTGGGGCCACCAGGGGCCTTTTCCACACAGCCCCAGGGCTTTTTGGAACAAGCAGCCAGTTTGGGGATGGTGAACCTTTTCATGACATCTCGATTCGTGCCCTGGAAGGCATGTCGGCTGGGGCCAGTGCCGTGGCGCAGCAGTAGTGCAGCTGCCGCCTGGGATGCCAGCACCCCATGTGGGCGCCAGTTCGAGTCCCGGCTGCTCCACTTCCAGTCCAGCTCCCAGCCGACGCATCTGGGAAAGCAGTGCATGATAGAGGCATCCCATCCAGCCAGCCTCTTGCTGGGGCTGGGCCCCTTGTCCCTGGTGTTCATCCGCTACTCTCAAGGGCTGTGAAAAGGCAGCCCTGGGTGCCCACCACAGACACTCAACTCTGGGAACCCCTTCAAGGAGGGCCGTGGGCGGGAGCCCCTGGTGCGCACTGTTGCAGTGGGAGGCCGAGATGCTGGGATGCTTTCGAAGCTGAGCTGCCCACTCTGCAGGGCTGTGGCCCTCGGCTTTGCAGACAGCCCCAGCTGTGTCCTCGTGGGCTGCCCCCCGGATTCCCGGTGCCGCCGTGTCCGAGCCACACGTCCCCGCTCATAGTCATCGACCCAGAGGCTTCCTGTGAAGATGAGAAAGGAGAACACACTTTTAAAAGTTTGGGGGAGAGTGAGGTCGGAGGGAAGTTTAGGGACAGGCGCTGATCCTGGCGGTTAAGATGTCCATGTCTCCCAATGGCTGGAGTCCCAGCTGCTCCCCCAACCCCGGCTTTCTGCCAAGGCTGACCTGGGGGTCGGTGGCCCTGGCTTCGCTAGCTGGGCCCACGTTACCCATGGCGGGGGTCTGGGTTGTGTTCCTAGCTCCTGGCTTCAGCCCCAGCCCAGCCCTGGCCATTGTGGGCACCCGGACAGGGAACCAGCAGTTAGGAACTCGCGGTCTCTCTCTTTCCACCTCTGCCTCTCAAATAAGCTAAGAAAAAAAAAAAGATTATATCAGTTCAAAAACCTTGAAATCCATGCTGCTTTTTTCACAATGTGCAACTTCCATTAACTTTTTTGAAGACCCATGTTAGGCTGGCTTTCAATTTCTTTTGCACCAAAATTAATATCTCCTTGAATTTTGCTTCCCATACACTTTTTGAAGTCCCCTTGTATGTGTGGCGCTTAAAATGTCCCAAGTGCGCCACAGGTGGTAGCTGCTGGTACTGCTGTCCCCTTCCTCCTGGGCAGTGCGTGTGGGCAGGGATTCTGGGCAGCGAGTGTTAGGCTGGTACAGTGTTGCTTCTCCCTGTTTAAAACACTTAAAAAACCAGAACCCCTGGGGGTGGCTGTTAGGGTACAGCAGTTTAAGCCACTGCTTGGGACCCTGTATCCCATATGGGAGAGCTGGCTCGAGTCCCAGCTGTTCCACTTCCAGTCCAGCTTCCTGCTAACGCACCCGTGAAGCAGCAGGTGCTGGCTCACGTGCTGAGTTCCTGCCCCTCACAGGGGAGACCCGGATGGACGTCCTGGCTCCTGGCTCGGCCCCAACCCTGGCTGTTTGGGGCGTTAGGGTACTGACCCAGCAGATGGGATCTCTCTCTCTCTTTCAAAGAAGTTTTAAACTATTTTTTAAAGAAAGAAACTTGGCGCCCCAGGCTGTCTATTTGTAAAAAGTGACTTGGTGTCTGGGCTCGCGCTGGCTGGGGTGCTGGCTGCTGGCCCCGTGTGGTGATCCAGGCTGAAGTTCCAGTGAATTATGGTGACAGACGATGTCCTATTTGGTTCCTCACCACTTCCACGGCCCAGGGGCCATAAGCAGCTCACGCCTGCCATGTTGGATGGTGCCCGCAGAGAACACGACCTTTATCACAGAAAGTTCTAGAAGGTCACGCTAACCTGGGCACTCCGCTGGCAGCTCTTGCCCCTAGAGGGCACGCATAGGTCTCCCAGCTTGTGACTGTCCGCTTTGGAACTTCTTCTAGGCCGTCTGATGAAGCCCACCCCTGGATTAAAAAGGGGGTTTCCCTCTCCAGGCCACCCCAAAACACCCACACTGGGGCTGGGTGGGCCCCACCGACCCCGGGGTCCTCTCGGGGTGCTGCTGCCTGGTGCTCAGCTCACCGTGCTCGCCTTGCAGGCTGGGGGGCATCCCCGTGGGCGTGATCGCCGTGGAGACGCGGACTGTGGAGGTGGCCATCCCCGCGGACCCCGCCAACCTGGATTCCGAGGCCAAGGTGAGGGGTGGCTCCCAGCGGGGAGTCTGCGCCGCTTTCCTGGCTCTGAGACCTCGCAGATGGTGGCCCTGGGGGCAGGGCGCCTGTGTCTCGGGCCCTCCCTCTGGGGGCTGCATCGTGTCCCACACCGCCTCCCTACATCCTCAGGGGGTAATGAAGATCCCAAGGACGCCCCCCGCCCCCGCCCCAGATGCTGGGCTGGCGCGGCCCTGCCCGAGCTCTGGGCGCCGCTCTGGTGGCGCTGGTGCCCCGTGGCCTGCAGGCGCCTTATCCGGGCCTCTCTGCCACAGGTGGTCCAGCAGGCGGGCCAGGTGTGGTTCCCCGACTCCGCCTACAAGACGGCCCAGGCCATCAAGGACTTCAACCGGGAGAGGCTGCCGCTGATGCTCTTTGCCAACTGGAGGGGTTTCTCGGGGGGCATGAAAGGTGAGGCCACGCCTCCGGGTCCCGTGTGAGCCCCAGGGTCGCCTGGGCTGCAACCTGGCAGGAACCCCGAGACAGGAGACGGTGGGGGGGGTCCCATCAGCCCGTTCCAGAGATGAGGAGCTGGGGGCTGGAGGCAAGGTGTCACTCCCCCGAGCTGCGCTGTGCGTGGCAGCACGGGAAGCGGCCGGGTGACACGGTCCCCTCCTCGGGGCCGCTGGGGGCCGGAGGGACCGCATGGCCGTGCTCAGGTGTTTAAGGTGTGGAGCACGTTTGCCGAGATGGTGGCTCTCGGGGCTGGCGTGGGAGGCAGGCTCAGCGCTGCTCTGAGCCTCAGTTTCCCTGCTTTGTGAAGGGGGGTGGGAGCAGAACCAGCCCCGGAGGGGGGGGCAGGATCTGGTGCGCTGACCCGAGCCCCCCCAGCACTGCTGTGTTGATGGCTGACAGTCACGGCCCTCGTCCCGGGGACGTGTTCCAGGACCCCCCAGTGGGGGCCTGCAGCTGCGGCTCGGGACCGCATAACCAGGAGGGCTGCTGAGCGCCTGCTGTATACAGCATGGTGTGTGCGGTGTGGGTACCCGGGCCAGGCAGGCTCACACCCCAGGGACTTTATGACGCCCCTCCCCCCGAGAGGGGTGTGCCACTTGAAACTCCTGTCTTGCTTGCTTCTGGAATTTTCTATTTCATATTCTTCCACCCACCACTGACTGTAGGCGTCTGAACCCACAGAAAGCGAAAGCAGGGTTCAGTGCTGGGCTGCTCTGCGGTCACCACGTGTGACAGTGGAGGGGGCGTGGCCTGGTGGGCGGTCAGGGCAGAGCCGCCCATGGGCGTGTTGGGGGGAGGGACAGAAGATCGCCCGACCAGAGCTGGACCTCAGGGCCGGTAGTCGCTCCCTGCGCCTGTGTCCCCACCACGTAGGGCACAGTCGGCCTGGACCAGCTCTTGGCTCCTCAGGACCCTGTGGACGATGGGGCTAGGGCTCTGTGGGCAGGTGGGCGGGCGGGCGGCACAGGGGCCCACGGCCACCTCCCTGGCGGGCGGCGCGGGGGCCACGGCCACCTCCCCAGCAGCTCTGTGCCCTGCAGACATGTACGACCAGGTGCTGAAGTTCGGGGCCTACATCGTGGACGGCCTCCGGCAGTACAAGCAGCCCGTCCTCATCTATATCCCGCCCTACGCCGAGCTCCGCGGTGGCTCCTGGGTGGTCGTGGACTCCACCATCAACCCCCTGTGCATAGAAATGTATGCGGACAAGGACAGCAGGTGCGTGTGTGGCCCTCAGGCTGGCTCAGCCTGCTCACTCCCCGCCCGGAGCCCTGCACCCGTGGGCCGAGGGCTGAGCACCGTGGAGTGAGTTTCTCACGGCCCCAGGACCTCCCGCTTGACCAGTCCCAAACTAGGCCAGCGCGTGGTTGGGTCTTTTCCGCTGTTAGTGGCTGGAGCCAGGAGGTGGTGCACAAGTTGTTGTCTCTGTTTTCGTAACTCAGACCCATCTTCTCCCCAGGGAAGTTTGCAACCAAGAAATACAAAGGGAAGCCAAACGCACCCGAGCTTCCTGGCAGCCTGGGTGAAAAGGGAAATTGGCTCAATCCTTTGGCTCAGTCCTGTCTCTCAGTATCTCTGAGTTTCTCCCAGAGCTGTGATTTCCTGTGGGAGCTGTTTTATTCAGTTTGATGACCCAGAGCCCAGCACAGTGCCTGGGTCTTGGGAGGCAGTCAGCAAATAGTGGCCGAACAAATGACTGAGTGGACAGTGGCGTGAGTGAGTATCAGTCTTCATAGAGACCTGCTGTAACAGGATTGGCCCCAGGAGCTCTGATGGAGAGCATGTGGGTGCCTCCGAGGGGGCAACTCTGTGGCCTGCTGTGCCGGATGCAAAGTCAGCCCGAGCCACAGGCGTGCCGCCCCTCTGTTCATCCCCCATGCAGTCAGCGAGGATCTGATGAGCGCCTACCACATGCCAGGCCCTAAGTTAGGCATCGAGAGAGGGTGGCAGCCCGCCAAGCCCTTCCTGCTCTCCTGGCGCCCAGGCCTGGGGGGCCGCCGAAGTCTGTCCTCCAGGAAGGCTCGAGGGACTCAGCAGCACCCAGGGGGGTCATCAGCCTTTCTCACCCTGGCCCCCAGGAAGCTCAGAGCTGCCTGTCGTCTTTTCTCAGAGGGTCCGAGCCGTCAGAGGAGGAAGAGGTTGGGGAGAGGCCGAGGAGGCTGGGAATGGGAGGGAGCTGAGCCCCCCTTGTGCCTTCCTGAGCTCAGAGGAGACCAGAGACGGTGTCCCAGCTGCCTGAGAGCCTACACGGGCAAGGTCTGGCAAGGTCGGAGGAGGAGACTCGGCTGCAGTGGGGAAGGCGTGAACCCCTGCCGCTGATAGCATTGTTTGAAAAAGTGGGTTCAGCCCCTCCCTCTGTAGATACCCACACAGAGGCCCAGAGAGGGGCAGCAGCCTGCCCAGGGACACACAGCCCGTGAGCACGGGAGCTGAGCCTGCATCCCAAGTCACAGCCCGTGAGCGCAGCAGCTGAGCCCGGGTCCCGGGTCACAGCCCGTGAGCGCAGCAGCTGAGCCCGGGTCCCAGGTCACGGCCCGTGAGCGCAGCAGCTGAGCCCGGGTCCCGGGTCACAGCCCGTGAGCGCAGCAGCTGAGCCCGGGTCCCGGGTCACGGCCCGTGAGCGCAGCAGCTGAGCCCGGCCCCCAAGGTGTCCCAGCCCCCTCAGCACCCACCAGCTGTCACCCGCTGGCTGGGTGGCCTCACCCACCCCTCTCTTTCTGCAGGGGTGGGGTGCTGGAGCCCGAAGGCACGGTGGAGATTAAATTCCGGAAGAAAGATCTGACGAAGGCGATGAGGAGGATGGACCCGGTTTACAGGAAGCTGGTGGAGCAGCTGGGTAAGAAGCCGCCCATGGGCCCGGGCAGCTCCCCAGGGCGCGGCGCTAGTTGTGGGGAATAACATACATGTAAAAGAAAACAACAGATGAAGACGTCCCGAACCCAGCCACCATCACTGGGCGATCACCCCATTTCAAATCAGCCGCTTTGAGGTGTATGTATATACGTGTGTGTGTGTGTGTGTGCACACACAGAGGTTAGATGTCCCCTTTCACAAATGCCTGGGGCCAGAAGTCTCCTGAAGGTCAAGATTGTGTCCTTGGATGGGGAAGTCTGGGTACACGCAGCGGTCCTGGAGCCGGGACCCTGGTTGAGCGCACAATCACAGTCAAGTGTATCCCGTTCACGGCTCCCGCACCCAGGCAGGTGCGCCTGTGTTCCGACCGCGTTCTGCATGGAGGCCACGCGCGGAAGGTCCGTGTGCGGTCAGGGCTCGGCTCCTGGATTTTCAGAGCAGCGAGGCCGCGCCTGTGATGGCTGGCTCTGCGGCTGGCACGGCCGGACCTGGGCGCATGTGCAGTGAGGCCCGAGGCTTCCCGCCACTTTGGTCTGGGGGACACCTTTGCTTGCTCCTCGTGTCCAGATGGTTCTCCCCGTGGACGCTCACGCTGGACCCGCACTCCCAAGCTTCTCCATAGCGAGTCTGGTCTGGCGTGGGGGGGGGGCACTGATCTCCGAGGGTGAGTTCAGAGGTAGCGTCTCCTGTTTTCCCAGTCTGGGGAGGGGGTGACATTGTTTATGTAAATTTTGGGAGGGGGAGGAGTTTCCTTTTTGTAAACTTTTATTTTTTGAAGATTTGTATTTTTTATTCAAAAGGTAGAGTTGGAGAGGGAGCGACAGCGAGAAAGAGAGAGAGAGAAATATCTCCATCTACTGGTTCACTTCCCTAATAGCTGCAACAGCTGGAGCCAGGAGCCCCATCTGGGTCTCCCATGTGGCCTGCAGGGGCCAAGCACTTTCCCCGATGTATTAGGGAAGCTGGGTTGGAAGTGGAGCAGGGGGGACTTGAACCCATACCTACGGGGTGCCGCCGGTGGTGCAGGCAGGTGGCTTAACCCGCTGCGCCACAGCGCCCGTGCCTTGGCGGGAGGTGTCTCAGGCAGATCCAGTGTCTGGAGCCGGCATGTCGCCCGCCCAGGGGTGAGGGTGCCTGCGCCCGTCACCCGAGCGCCTGGGGCTGACCCCAGCTCTGGCGCCTGATTCCAGCTTCCTGTTCGTGCGGAGCTGGGGGGCCGCGGTGGAGTCGTTGGGTTCCTGCCCCACGTGGGGCACCTGGGTTGAGTTTCCTGCCCCCAGCTGTTGGGGGCGTCTGGGGAAGGAAGCCGCAGATGCCAGCTCACTCTGCTAGCTCTGCCTCTCGAATATATTCGGTTTTTGATTGGAAGGCAGAGTGGCCGAGAGGGGAGGAGACAGGGAGGTGTTCCATCTGCTGCTGCACCCCCCTGCCACGGCCGCGGCTGGGCCAGGCGGGGCCGGGAGCCCAGAACCCGAGATCTGACGGCCGCGGGCGGGTTTGGGCTGCCCGCTGCGTGTGCGTCGCCGAGTGACAGCCGAGGGAGAGCGCGGTCTCACGCGTCCGCCCCGCCGCAGGGTCGGCACCGCTCTCGGAGAAGGAGCGCCAGGACCTGGAGAGCCGGCTCCGGGCTCGCGAGGAGCTGCTGCTGCCCATCTACCACCAGGTGGCGGTGCAGTTCGCCGACCTGCACGACACGCCCGGCCGGATGCTGGAGAAGGGCGTGGTGTCGGTGAGCACCGCGGGCGGGGGGCGTGGCTTCGGGGACACCGGGTCCGCTCGCCCTGGGACGGCCTCCCGCGGGAGCCTCCGCCCCCCTGTGCGGAGGTGTCCTCCCGAGGGGGCGGCGGAGGCTTCCCATGTGTTCCGGGGATGCCCAGCGAGACCCCCACGGGCGCACCCATCCATGCCGGGGGCTCAGGCCGCGCCTTGTCCGCACAGGACGTCCTGGAGTGGAAGACGGCGCGCGCCTTCCTGTACTGGCGTCTGCGCCGCCTGCTGCTGGAGGACCAGGTCAGGCAGGAGATCCTGCGCGCCAGCAGCGAGCTCAGCCACGTGCACATCCAGTCCATGCTGCGCCGCTGGTTCGTGGAGACCGAGGGCGCGGTCAAGGTGGGCTCGGGGCGGGGCCGGAGGGGGCGGGGCCGCGGAGGGGCGGGGCGGGGCCACGGAGGGCCGGCACTGAGGGGCGGGGCCCGAGCTGGCGGGGTGAGGAGGCCCTTGGGGAGCCCAGGGCTGGGGCCGAGGGGTGTGGGGAGCCCAGCACCGCCCCTTCCCGCCTTGAGGCAGCCTCTGCACCCCCAGGCCTACCTGTGGGACAACAACCAGGAGGTGGTCCGGTGGCTGGAACAGCACTGGCAGGTGGGGGACGGCGCACGCTCCACCATCCGCGAGAACATCAAGTACCTGAAGCGCGACTCGGTGCTCAAGACCATCCGGGGGTAAGTGGCCACGCTCCGCCGCTGGCCGCTGGGCGCCGGGGCCGGTAGGCGGTAAGGAGGGCGAGGCGAGCCTTGCTGGCGCGGGTGCAGGTGCACGGAAAGTGGAATTGAGTGCTGAGTGGCTGCACCCACGGGCTGTGGGGCCCCCAGGAAGGCAGGCAGCAAGGGGGGCCACCAAGGCTGGGGAGTGGCACCTGTCCACGTCCCATCACACCCGGAGCCAGGCTGTGCCACCCAGGCCCCCTCTCCCCCGCCCCCGATGGCCGCAGCAAGAAGGGGATGAGGGTCTGTATTCTGCCACTGTGCTGAGAGGCAGGAGTGACCCCGCCTTCTGTCCCCGCCCTGCAGCCTGGTTCAGGAGAACCCCGAGGTGGCCATGGACTGCATCGTGTACCTGAGCCAGCACATCAGCCCGGCCGAGCGTGCCCAGGTGGCCCAGCTGCTGTCTACCTTGGAGAGCCCGGCGTCCACCTGAGCTGCCCGCCCGGCCATTCCCGGGACCACAGGCAGGAAGACCGCGCCAGCCACAGGCCCTCATGGGACCTCGGGGCTCGCAGCCAGATCAACCAACTGACCGGCACCCCCGGGCGCCGCTGGCCCCCAGCCTACGCCCCTCTCAGCGGGGGACCCAGAAGACCCTCTTCCTTCCGAGCAGGGGTCGGCGTCCCCTCGGTGGGGGGCACGTGGGCTGCTTCTGTCTCCAGCCGGCCCCTCTCGCTTTCCAGCGCCTGGCATGTGGGATCCAGCGGCTCGTCTTCTGTCAGGTCCGTGGGCTCTCTCACTTCCGTACTCCCAAGACCGGTTCCCGACGTGAGCACCTTGAGTCTCTGCAGGAACAGCGCAGAGAGACAGGGCTGGAGAGGAGCCACTCGGGCAAGGTGCTCTGTGGACGCCGCCTCCACCCCTGGAAATGGAGTGCCCGAACGTCTGTCAATTAAGGCAACACGCCGGGGGAGGGGGGGTGTCATCAGGAGCCGCCGGCCCCGCCCGCAGGGTCCAGGCTGTGTTGAAGATTCCAGGGGCCCTGCACCTCGGGGTGTGCACCCTCCTGCCAGAGCTGGGGTGCAGGGGCGGGGCCCCCACCAGGCTCAGCGCCCGGCTTGCTCAGGAATGCCCCCCCGCGCGCGTGTCCCGTGGCGGCCCGAGAGCCGGTGTGAGCCGGCTCTGCCTCCCCTGTGGCCTTGATGTCCACGCCGGGCTCCAACCCCGAGGGGCCATGCCGCGGGGGACCAAGGACTGGGCTGGGAGCCCCTACCCGTGTGCTCAGAGAGGACTTTGCGATGCCCCCAGCAGCCCCACAGCACGGGGACCTGCGACCCTGTGGTCCCTCAGCCTCCCTGCCTGAGACGGGGCGGGCGTGGGTGGGCGGCGTGTGAGCTCTGAGCACACTGGGCCTGGGATGCCCGAGCGGGGATCTGGCCGTCAGCCAGCGGCGGGCCTGGGGGGCAGGAGGAGGAGGAGTTGCCCCTTGTCCGACCCGAGGCCTCACAGCTGGGGCAAGGAATGACCCCTCGGGAACAGAAGGTAAAATGCCTTTGGGTCGGGGCCCTCAGTAGCTGCTGCCCCGGGCCGGCGGCCGGACGAGCTGCCGGAAATGAGCAGAATAAACTATTTTTTGAAGGAAGCACTTGTGCCATGGCTTGTGTGGGTCCAAGGAGGCAGGCTGCCTGCCGGGGGGTCCCCTGGGAGCCCCTTCCCACGGTAGGGCCTGGGTGGGAGCTGGCTCGGCCGTCTCCCCCGGATCTTCCCTGTTGAAGCGCCAGGGGGCGCTGTTGAGAAAGCAGCTGCATCCCAAGAGAGGGGCGGTGCAGGGCTCTGGACCTCTCCCAGTGGGGCTTCCCTCCCTGCGTGCACCCCTCCTTTGCATGCCGGGAGGGCCGGCGTGCACACGCCTCTCTGCCGCCTGTCTGCAGCGGCCTCTCAGCGCCAGCGCCAGCACCCACGGCTGCTTCCCTCTGGCCAACATCTCTTCCAGGGATCTCTACCTGGGCAGGAAGCCACCCGAGATGGAGGGAGTCCTCTGGCTATTGTTTTTGGACGCCTAGTTGCAGCCATGCCTGAAGCCAGGGCCCAGCCCCAGGACCCTATACTTTACGATTTTTAACGCCTGCAGCAGTTACAGTTGGGGCTGTATCCTCAGCTCCAGCCGTGGCCCCGTTAGCCCTGGAGGGCGCTGTTGGTTTCCACCCACGTCAGCTCCGTGACGACGCTGTGCACCTCTGGGAGGGAGGTGGGGAGCTGAGAGCTGGCTGAAATGCAGCCAGGTGTGCGCTCACACCTTTTTGTCTGGGGGGGGGGGGGCGGTTCTAAGGTTCCAGGAGACCACTGCTACCCGGACCCAGAGGGGCTCCAGCCCCTGACACGAAGGGGTGCAGCACTGCGTGGAGCCCCCACACGTCCTCCTGTGCACTTAAATCATCGCCAGATGCTTCCAGCTGTTACACTGGGGTCTTACAGAATGAAGACAAGAAAGACTACACCTTCAACCTGGCTGCTGTACTTTTCCCGAGTATTTTTCTTTTCCCTTTTAAAGACTGTTTACTTGAAAGAGTTAGGGTGGGCACACACACACACACACACACACACACACATCTTCCATCCGCTGGTCATTACCCAGAGCTGGGCCAGGCTGAAGCCAGGAGCCTGAAGCTGCTTCCGGGTCTCCCACGTGGGTGCAGGGGCCCAAGGACTTGGGCCATCTTCTGCTGCTTTCCCAGGTGCATTAGCAGAGAGCTGGATCAGAAGTGGAGCAGCCGGGGCTCGAACCTGCACCAGTATGGGAGGCCGGCACTGCAGGCAGGCTCAACCCACTGTGCCACAATGCAGCCCCCCCCCCAGTGTTTCAACCTACGATTGGATCCGTGGGCACAGAATTCATGGGTGCAGAAGGCTGCCTGTGCATGGATGATCACAGAGCTTCGAGATGACACAGCGGGCTGCGTGGCTGGCGAGGGAATCCCGGGCCTGCAGTGACTGTGGCCCCAGAAGAAATGTTCTCATCAGCTTTTTTTATTGAGCAAGTGCTACGTGCCAATCACTGTGTGAGGGAGCAGAGCTGTGAACAAGGCAGCCCACTGGGCCTTTGGGAGCTGACACCGCGCATTGCCCGCGTAGGAATTGTAAGTGGCTCTCCATAAGGAGAACTTTGTGGTCCCAGCTGTGCCTGCTGAGCCCAGAAATGCCCAGGGTCCTGCCTCAGAGTCCATGTGACAGCAACAGGACGCAGACAGGAACAGGGATGTCCCAGGGGCCACGGAGAGGCTGCCTCTTGGGTGTCCGTAACTGCCTGCTGCTGGGTTCTGCCTGGGTAGCCAGTGCCCGAGCCAACCTCCCCCCGCGTGCCCGTCCCCTGTTCCTGACGCCCTTGGGAGGGACTCCTCACTGCACTCGCGGCTGCTCCCAGCCCCACCTCCCACCCACCAGTCTGAACAATCAGTTCTCACTCACCTGGAGGTCCCCAGAGTCCTCTGGTTGCTGAGCTGTGGTTGGACCGTGCAGAGCAGTCTCTGGGCAGGTGCACAGCAGGGAGCTCATCCAGAAGCGGAGCAGCCGGGACCCGAACGGACACTCCGATACAGGACGCTGGCATCGCAAGCCGCTTAACCCACTGTGCCACGACACTGGCCACTGCCAGTCCTCCCCTGATGGACACCTGGCTGCCCCCACCTCGGGGCTGCTGGCCCAGTCGTCCTGGGAGCCTTGGTGCACGAGCGCCCACGCGAGTCCCTGCCTTCACTGCTTTGCGTGTGCGCCCGGCCGTGGAATCGCTGCATCAGCGACACGTCCTATTTTTGGTGTTTGGAGGCCTCACCACTGTTTTCCATGGCTGTGGCACCAGTTTACATCCCCACTGCCAACTTCTCCACAACCTGGCCAGCATGGTTTGTCCTCCGGGCTGTGGTGTTTGGGGTTGGCTTTGGTTTTAACAGCAGCCGGCCCAAGAGGTAAAAGCCAAAAAGCAATCTTAACTCAGTAGTCCCAGCGTGTGGAGCGGGGTGGTCGGGGGAGCAGGGCTGTGACAGAGTGGGCTAAGCCTCCTCCTGTGGCACTGGTTCGAGTCCCAGCTGCTCCACTTCTGATCCAGCTCTCTGCTATGGCCTGGAAAAGCAGTAGAAGATGGCCCAAGTCCTTGGGCCCCTGCACCCATGTGGGAGACTTGGAAGAAGCTCCTGGCTCCTGGCTTTGTATTGGTGCAGCACTGGCCATGTGGGGAGTGAACCAGCAGATGAAAGACCTCTCTCTGTCTCTCTGTCTCTGTCTCTCTCCCTCTCCTTCCCTCCCTCTCTCTCTCTAACTCTGCTGCTCAAATAAATACATAAATCTTAAAAAAACAGTCCCTGGACCATTCACCTGGCGAGCCCCAAACGTCGAGGGGCTAACAGCCGGCACCTGTGCGCCTGCAGGCTCCACAGCCCTCAGCCCGCCTTCCCACTCTCCATTCTGTCTGCTGCCCTGCCAGTGGGGCCGGAAGCTGCAGCCACGGCGCGGCCAGGCAGGAGGGACCCACGGGAGATCTGCTTGTCTTTCCGCAGTTCTCCTGGCGCCTGGTCCTCCTTCACAGCTGCCCTAGGTTCCTGTAGGATCCACACGAGGCCAAGGGCTCCACTGGTCTGGGTCGGCTCCGGCTGCGGCCCCCCACGCTTCTCACCTGGGATCTTCTCACCTTTGCCTTGGCCATTCTCCAGCGTAGCCGGGGTGCTTGTTTACAACTTGGCCCTCCCCAGGCAGGGCCCCAGCAGGTGCAATCAATGGTCTGAGCAGGCTTCCTGCGTTCGTCAGGGATGCCGGTCAGTTGTGGGTGAGGAGGAGGCATCAGGTTTGGCGTGGAGTGGAGATGCTGGGGGTCGGGGGCGGTGGCTGTCAGAGGTGAGTGGAGCTGTTTCTCATTCTCTGAGCGTCTGCTTTCTGTCCGGAGGCGGCCGGGTCTGAAAGGTGCAGGGAGTAGGCTGGGCACCGCGAGAGGCCTGTCTTGGCTTCTCCTCCAGGGGGCGCGCTGCTAATGAACCTTCCATTGTTTGAGCTGCAGGTCTGCTCTGGGTGCTGCCAGCCCTGGCCCCACCCCCACCCCCACCCCGTGCCTGTGCCCGCCTGTGGGGACAGTTTGCGCAGCCAGCGCAGTCCCAGCACCCCGCTGCCTGTCTCCTACTTTTAACATTTTAGTCCTGTCCGTGAATCTCCGGCAGCCGCCTCTGGGAGGCCCACACCCAGCTGGGCAGTGGGGAGCCAAGGAGAGACGGGAAACTGCAGACCTGGGGTTCAGACTGAGCCATGTCCCCTTAGGGCTTCCTGAAGCAGCCGAGCCCTCTGGGGTGGGGCCCCCGACCCCTGCCTGCTCTCCCGTCTCGGCCTCTCTAGGCTTTGCGTCCTGTCTGAATGGGGCAGAACTGGCCTCCATGGCTGCTGTGTGTGCCAGGAGCAATGTGGGCAGGTGCAGCTGTCAAGTTCCCAGCCTTGTGCCCTTCTCCCCTGTCGCTGTGTTCCTGTGTCTCTGTCTCTGTGGTAGCCGGTGTCCTGGTGACCAACAGGCCCACCTGCTTGGCCAGCTGCCCACAAGTCTGTTATGTAATGGTTTGGCCCTGGGCCCCTGTTGTCTGTAAACCCAGATAAGCAGCTAGGGGCCATGGCTGGATGCAGCTGGTGTGACTGTGGCTGCGTGTGGCTGTGTGTGGCTGCATGTGTTGTGTGGCTACGTGTGGCTGTGTGTGGCCACGTGTGGCTGCGTGTGTTCTGTGGCTGTGTGTGGATAGGTCTAGATGTCTCTGTGCGTGTATCCGACCATCGTCACGGACACAAAGGCAGCAAGCAGCTGTTCCCTGTGCCTTTGTCACCGCCGCTGTGAGTGCAGGAGATGCAAACCCACATACAACTCAGTGTTGCTCTCGGACCTGTTGGGATCCAGTTGTGCTTGTCCAGGGCCCTGAGCCCCCGGCGTGCACTGTGGCTTCAGACGACACGCGCATATCATCCTACAGCCCTGGCTGTCAGGAGTCCCACGGGGGCCTCCCTGGGCTGCACCGGCACGGCGGCCGGGCTCTCGGAGCCACTAGAGCACAAGGGGTTTTCCTACTCCTTCCTGCTTCCTAAGGCATCTTCCGTGACACCTTCATCTCCCTCTCCTTCTCCCTCCCTCCCTCCCTCTCTCTCTCTTAGCCAGACACAGACACAGCTTGTCCACCCATTGGTTCACTCCCCCAGTGCCCACCGCAGTCAGGGCTGGGAACTCCACCTGTGGACCCCAGTTCTGGCGCCCCCAGCTGCTGCCTCCCAGGGTGCACGTTGTCAGGAAGCCAGACTCGCACGCGGAGCGGGGGCCTTGAAGGCAGGTGCTCGGGACAGGATGTGACCTTTAACCCCTGTGCCCAGCCCCTGCCTGCTCTTCCTCGCCCTTGTGGTCGCCCACGCCCCTCACCCTCCCAGGACGCCCTCCCTGTTTTAAGGGCAGCTGGTCAGCGTTGTGTCACTGCTGCTGCCCACATCACATCACGTGGTCCCAGGCTCCCCCTGTGAGTGAATGGCTCCACCCACGGGGGCAAGGAGGAATAAATGGATAAATTGTCACCACGCCCCTAGCGTGGAGCAGGTCAGCACTGGTTGCTGTGTCTGTCAGGGTTGGGGGAGCACAGCTGCAGGGCTGAGAGCTCTGAGCCTCGGTTTTCTCATCTGGGCAATGGGCGTGTCCACTGACGGTGCGGATTGCTATGGGGGAGATGGTGCCTGGCTTGTGTGTAACTGGGTGAGGTATACAGTAGGTGCTCAGATACTAGCCATTTGCATTCTCCCTCCTGTATTAGTCACCTGACTCCAGAGAAAAGCCCTCACTGCTCCTGTCTCTGCGCATGCTTTCTTCTGGCCTCCCCGTGGCCCTGCTCGGAGCTTGGGACCTTGGCGTCTCTGCCTGACCCCACGCGGGCCTGGCTCCCACACACCCGCGGTCAGAAATACTCAGGCACCAGGGCGGGCTCCCCTGCCTTTCCACAGGGTGACCTGGCAGCCCGGGACTCCCCCTCCCCGCTTAGCGCCCAGGGCGGAGGAGGGCGCCCTGACCTGTAGCTTCTGCAGAGGCCCTGGGCTGGTGACTGCCACCCCCTGCTGAGGCTGGCTGGGGGCTGCGAGGCTCTTGTTGGCTGCGCCTGGGTCACAGGACCACCCAGCAGCCCAGCCAGGGAGGGCAAGTGAGGGGCCGAGAGAGATGGCCCGGGGCGCTGCACGCACCAGCTCCCTACCGCCTGCCTGCTCTCCACGGCAGTGGGTCCTGTTCAGAACCTCACCACTCCCGGGCCTTCAATCCTTACACATCCTAACTTGCTCACCGCACACCCATGAACCCAGGCTCCCTGCTGAGCCTGCCAGCCACTGCCTGGGTGGCCTGAAGAGCGAGACTCCTTGTCAGTCTGCCTTTGGCTGTGACCTTGGGCAGCAAGTCACCTGCTTTATTCCTCTGCGCCTCAGTTTCTTCATCTGCAACGTGGGTGTCATTAATAAGCCACACCACCAGCGGGGATACTGTGAGGCTTGAATGAGCAACCACAGGGCCTGGCACACAGCAGGTGCAGCCAAGGGTGTGTCTGCTTCTGCCTCAATGTCTGATCCCAGGGGCCACCCAAGAGGTTGCCCTGGGATTGAGCACAGACCCCCACCCCGAACCTCTCTGTCCCCTGCCTTCTGAGCAGCAGTCGGCACTCACAATCCCTGAGGGACGGTAGAGAGGCCACAGCCACTTCGCTGATGACACGTGCCCCTCCCCCAGCCCCGCCTCCATCTCTGTTGTGCTGGGAGCTTGGTGTCAGGAGACCTGGGCTCCATGTTTCGCTGGATGGCCCCTCGAACCCTCAGTTTCCCTCATCTGTAAAGTAGCTATTATCTGCAGGGGGGGAATGAATGGCATGGTTATCCTGCAGCCCTGCCCTTGCACCTGCCCCAGAGTCACAGAGCGGCCGTCCAGCCTTTATTGCGAGCAGACATTGAACACTACAGCAGAGAACCCTGGAGTGGACCAGTCGTGGAATCTTCATCAACAACAACGGAAACAGCATCGGAGTCTCGTCGCATGGAGCTGAGGTCACAAATGGGCTGTGCTGGGCTTTGTGTCTCAACAGGATGCATGCCCCATAGAAAGTTCCAGAACCAGCGATGACTTAAAGAGGGCCCTGGGAGAGAGGGCTCTGCGCCACGCCCCTCAGGCAGCTGGCTGGCTGCTGACAAGGCTGAAGGTTCTGGCCCTCGGGTCCCGGAGCTCCCAGCACATGGCCAAGCATCGGGCGGTTAGGAAGGGTCGTGTCGCGGCCACTGTGACAGTCACAGGTTCTTCTGCTGCTGCAAGAGCCTCTGTCAGGGCCGGCGCTGTGGCCTGGTGGATAAAGCCACCACCTGCAGCGCCACCATCCCATATGGGTGCCGGTTCGAGTCCCGGCTGCTCCTCTTCCGATCCAGCTCTTTGCTGTGGCCTGGGAAAGCAGTAGAAGATGCCCCAAGTCCTTGGGCCCCTGTACCCACGTGTGAGGCCAAGAAGAAGCTCCTGGCTTCAGATCAACCCAGCTCCAGCCATTGCAGCCATTTGAGGAGTGAACCAGTGGATGGAAGACCCCTCTCTCTGTCTCTGCCTCTCTGTAACTCTTTCAAATAAATAAATAAATCTTAAAAAAAAAAAAAGCCTTGGTTACCTTCTCCTTCCCCACCCCATCGACAAGGACCCCTGAGCCCAACTGTCTACAGATCCTGCACTGGGGAATCAGTCATTGCCAAAGGGCCGCAGTGAGTGCCACCAGGAAATATTTGGCATTGCCCTTGGCACCTAGCAAGCGCCACGCCGTGCCATTTGCTTTCTCTCTTTCTGGAACTGTCTGAAACCCCAGGACCAGAAGCACCCCTCTTTCCTCCCACTGCCACCCCAATATGCCCTTAGAAAGACCCCCCCCTCAAGCCCCAGACCATGGCACCTCCCCCTCCACAACCCCAGGGAACCTGTCTGCACAGTGACTGAACCGACAGCAAAACAGCGCTCTCTGGTATGAAAAAAAAAAAAAAAAAAAAGGGAGCTTCCCAGGATCAAAAGTGCTTGTTGGAGTAAGACATCCACGGCTGGCCGGGGCACCCCGAGCCCACCACGGGTGCCAGGCGCCAGTGGCTTAGGTGCTGGGGAGTTGCCGGGATGGGGCAGCAATGGAGGAGTCCATGGAGGGGGAGTGAGACACAATAAATATAAATAAATGGACATGCAGGCACAGAGCCCAGCACGCCCAGGAGGCCACTCCGGGAGATGCTAAAGACGCTAACAGGCTGTGAAGCGGGCTCGGCAGCCTCCCAGGCAGGCTCTCCTTCCAGAGTTCAGCCCGCGCTGGGGTCTACCGGGAAGTTCAAGGTTGGCCTCCGTGGAGCCCAAGATGGCTGTCTCCGCCCCTTAGCCTGTGCCCCCGCTGGGCTGCTCGCCAAGATGCCTGGGGAGGCGGCCTGGCAGCCAGAGGCTGCACTGGAGAAATTCTCAACAGAGCTGGACCAGGCAGCTTGGTCCACCCTCTCCTGTGCTTCTGTCTTGGGAAGGTTCCAGAAGCTTCCTGTGGGAGGCACCAAAGGGGCTGGAGAGAGAGAGAGAGAGGCTGCAGCCTTGCCAGGACTCCAGGAGGGGCCCATGGGAGGCAAGGGGGCGGTCCTTCCAGGAATGCCCTGCTCCGGTCAGTGCCAGCCCCGAGGGCTCAGAGCAGGGCGATGGGCTTGTTCCCCGGCGCTCCCAGGTACTGCGTGGAGGAGGCGGCGCCCGCCGCGGCCACACCGTCGGGGTTGGAGTAGGCAGCGTAGAGACCCGTCAGCTGCACATCTGCGAAGCCCTGCTCACTGCCGCCAGGCACGGAGGTCAGGCCCGAGGCCCCCAGGTCACAGCCAAGCGGGGAGTCTCCGAAGGTCCCCAGGGCGTCCAGGCTGAAGCCGTCCTCCTTCATCTCCTCCCACAGGTTCCCTGGCCAAGACAAGGGGCCCCGTGAGTCGGCGACACACCGGACATCTCGGGTCAGGTTCCGGTCTAAGGGAGGAGGCCTCCCTGGCACGTGGCAGGTGCACCCACGTTCCTGCAGCCTGAAATCCCCAATTGCGCATCCATCCATCCATTCATTCGTTCACGTCCTCTTTACTGAAGACCATGCCATGGGCGCGGGTCAGCGGGTGACCGGGCTCACAGCTGTGAGTGCAGTGGTTAGTGATGAAAAGTCTGTAGCCAGAGAGACCCGGGCTGAGTGCCGGCTTCAAGGACCAGCCAGCTGGCGGATGCTGGGCCCCTGGCCTCAGTTTCCTCATTGGACAGGAAAGGGCGTGGCCTCAGGGGACCATGACAGATGACATGACGCCTCTGACATGCCTGCCCCTCACCCCCGGCCTGGTATACAGGAAGTGCTCACTGTTTGCTGTGATTAGCTATTCCTAGGGGGGTTGCTATGGCAACGAGGCTGGGCGGATGCAGGCAGTGTCGGTTTCCTCCCCCGCCCCGCCCATGCCCATCACCTGTCTCCAACCCCGGTTCCTCCAGCCTCACCCTGCAGAGCGAAGTCCACGATGCTGGGGTCCAGGGCGTCCACCTCAGTGTTCATGTCCGTGCCGATGTTGATGAAGTCCACGGGGCCCCTGCCCACGGCGGGGTGAGGGAGGGGGCCGGGGCTCAGGGCCGGCAGGGCGTGCAGGGGCGGGGTCTGCGCCGGCGCCGGGGAGTCTGGAGCCAGATGGGCTTGGGGCTGGACCTGGTGGTTCAGGGGGACCGACTGCAGGGACAGGGTCCTGAGCGGCTGGGGAGGGAGCTGGGAGACAGCCAGGCAGCCGTGGGCCATGGTCGCCGTGGCAGGGCGCAGCAGGCCAGGGGGCTCCGGCTCTCCGGGTTTGCCAGGGCGCCTGCAGCTTTCAGGTCGGTCGGAGATCAGCTTGTCCAGTTCCTCTGCGGGAATGGGGCGGTGAGGGGGGGAGGTCACTGAGAACCCACCCGGCAGGCACCAGGCCACAGCCCCGCCCGGCTTCAGACGCCTCGCGGCCTCTCGGAGTCTGTCTCCTCTTCTAGGGCACAGCATCACCTGTGCTGCAGGGTCTTGGAGGGAGGAGCGGGGCCCTGGGACCCCAGCCGAGGGAGAGAGCTCAGGCAGGCATGAGAGACCCCCATGGGGCCAGGCCCCCACGGACTGAAAAGCAAGGGGTCTTGGCCCATCCCTGCTGCCGAAGCAAGGGGGCGCTGTTACTCTGACGTTGCGTGGGGCTGTGGGCTCTGACCTGTGCAATGGATCACGACGCGGACACCCGACCCTCGGGTCCCCTGGTCTAGCAGGGCCGCCCCCAACCCCTTCAGAACTGGGAACACTCAGGGGCAGCTGCTTGGGACGCCAGCACCCCATGCCGGAGTATCCGGGTTTGAGTCCCGGCTCGGTTCCTGACTCCGGCTCCCTGCTGGTGCGCACCCTGGAGGCAGCAGGTGCTGGCCCGCTGCTTGGGTCCCTGCTGCCCACGTGAGGGCCCTGGACGCAGTTCCGGCTCCGCCTCCTGCTGGGCGCAGCACAGGTGTCAGAGGCGTTTGAGAACTGAAGCGTTGGATGAGAGCCCGCTCGCTCTCTCTCTCACCCCCATTCTCTGTCTTTCAAATAAGTACATAAATTTTAAAAAAAATTTAAGGGAAAGAAATGAAAACATTTAGAATCTAGAAGGCCAAATGAGCTGCCCAAGACCTCACTTTCTTTTTTAAGATTTATTTGCTTGAAAGGCAGAGAGAGAGAGAGAGAGGCTGGCAGTCCCTCCTGTTAATATGCAGCAGGACTGGCCTAGGTCTCTCGAGCCAGACCCAGAGCTCTTGCTGAGGTCGGGGTGCGTGACCCCCACCCCAGCTGAGAGCCTGGGGCGCCCCTGCGGCCCTCCCCCACCTCACTGGCTTGTTCACCTCCGAGCTGCACTCCCAGCCTCCCTCGGGCCAGACCTCAAGGGAGCCAGGCCATGTGGGCGGAGGCTGGGCAGAGCCGGCTCCCCTGCGGGGCTGTGGATAGACAGCCCGGACACACATTCCTGGTCAGGGTGTGTGTACACAGTGCAGTTGGGGTGTGTGTACAGTTGGCGTTTGTGTACAGTTGTGTGTGTGTGTATAGTTGGAGTGTGCACAGTTTGTTCTTGTGTGTATACAGTTGTGTGTGTGCACAGTTGGTGTTTGTGTGTACAGTTTGTGTACACAGCTGGTATGTTTACACAGCTGGTGTGTGTACACAGTTGGTATGTGTACAAGTTGGTGTTTGTACACAGCTGGTGTGTGTGCACAGTTGTGTGTTATTGTGTACACAGCTGGTGTACACAGTTGTGTGTTCTGTGTACATAGTTGTGTGTGTACACAGTTGTGTGTTTTTGTGTACAGTTATGTATGTGTACACAGTTGTGTGTGTACACAGCTGGTGTTGTACACAGTTGTGTATGTGTACACAATTGTGTTTTTGTGTATACAGTTGTGTGGTTTTGTGTACATGGTTGTGTGTACACAGTTGTGTGTGTACACAGTTGTGTATGTGTACACAGTTGTGTGTTTTTGTGTGCACAGTTGTGTGTGTGTGTACACAGCAGGCCCTCTGTGTTTCTGTGATTCTGGGTTTGCAGATCCATCCAGCGGAGGATTGGAAATCTGTCTCAACACCGTCTGTACTGGGCGTGTGCAGGCTTTTCTCCCGCGTCGCTATTCCGAAACTACACAGCGCCACCTGCACTTCCTCCCCGTGTGCGCGGGGCAGGAGCCCATCAGAGAGGGCCCAGCACAGTGGCAGCAGAAGGTCAGCTCACGTTGGCGCCAACACCTGTGGACTCGTGCATCTTCCTTTACGACACCGCCCCGTGAGCCCTCTGTGTACCTGAACTTCACAGTGAACATCTATATTCCCAGTTTCCTCTGAAGTCTGGAGCACCGTCGCACAGGGGCCCAAGTGTGGGTTCTGTGCAGCCCCTGCCGCTTTGCCTAATGGGGGGATTTACACCGATTTTGGAATCTGCAGGTGATGAGCGCCAACTGTATACGCGTGCATACGCTCGGTCTGAAGCTGCGCCTGCACCTTACGGCAGCTTGCTTCGACACCAGCCCCCGCTGTGCCCTCTCTCGGGAGGGGGAGGCTGTGTTCGCGTCCCCTCTAAAGCATCTGCCAGTCCTAACCCGGGTGCAGGGGCCCTGACGCCTGCTTCACCAGCCCTCGGTGGCGCGGCGATTCACCCTGTCCGCTTTCGCTCCCAGAAACAGTTCTGGGTGAGGAACTGTGTTCAGCGACCACGGGCTGTGGTCCTGGACCACCTCTGTGCAGGCCGGGAGACGGCCCTGGCTGCAGGCTTCTGAGCCCTTGCCCTCCCCTCGTGTGCTGCCCCCACCATGTGCATGTGTGTGCGTGGTGTGTGTGGTATGCATGGTGCCGTGGTTTGTGTGTGCATGTGGTATTTGTGGGCATGCAGGTGTGTAAGTGTGGAGTCTGGCATGTGTGCAAGTGTGAATTGTGCATGCTGGTAAGTGCATGTGTGGACACTGGCCTGTGTGTACAGGGTGCATGTGTGTGGTATACATGCATGTGTGTGGTGTACACGTGTGTGCATGGTATATATATGTATGCTGGCATGTATCCACGTGCATATGGTATGTATGTATACACGTGGTGTACACATATATGTGCTGGTGTGTGTACGTGTGCACATTGTGTGTGCACGTGTACATGTGTCTGTGCTGGTGTATGTGTGTGTGGTGTACACGTGTGCTGGTGTGTATGTGTTTGGCATGTGTTGTGTGTACATATTGTATACACGTGTGTGCTGGTGCACGTGTGTGGCATACATGTGTGTATGTATGCTGCACGTGTATATGTGCTGATGTATGTGTGTGCACGTGTACACATGGTGTGTGTGCATGTGTGCACATGGTGTACGTGTGTGCTGATGTGTATGCATGTACACATGGTGTGTACATGTATGCATGAGTATGTATTGTGCATGGGTGTGCATGTGGTTTACATGTGCACGTGGTATACGTGTACATGCGTGGAGCTCACTGGGGTTGCCCATACTGTGATGGATGGCATGGTGAGTGTGCACACATGGTGTATATGTGTGTGGACATGTGGTGTATGTGTGTGCGCACGCGTGGCTCACCGGGGTTGGTCATGCTGCCGCGGATGGTGTGGTGAGCATGTGTGCGTGTGCATGTGGTATATGCGTGCATGTACATGTGGTGTATGTGTGTGCACACGTGTGGCTCCCCGGGGTTGGCCATGCTGTGGCGGATGGTGTGGTGAGTGTGTGTGCATGTGGTGTATGCGTGCGTGTACACATGGTGTGCGTGTGTGCACACGTGTGGCTCACTGGGGTTGGCCATGCTGCGGCGGATGGTGTGGTGAGCGTGTGTGCGTGTGCATGTGGTGTATGCATGCGTGTACACATGGTGTGCATGTGTGCACGTGTGTGGCTCACCAGGGTTGGCCATGCTGCGGCGGATGGTGTGGTGATTGTGTGTGCATTTGGTGTATGCGTGTGTGTACACGTGGTATATGTGTGTGCGCACGCGTGGCTCACCGGGGTTGGCCATGCTGCGGCGGATGGCAGCCAGGTCCTTCCTCTTGCACTTGTGTAGCTCCTCCTCCATCTTGTCGATGCGGGCCAGGTTCAGGGCCCACAGGCAGCCCTTGCGCGAGGAGCCGCCCGCCTTGTTCTCCACCTTCTCGAAGCACTTGTTCAGGGACAGGTTGTGACGCACCGAGTTCTTCCAGCCGTCGGGTGCCGTCTGCGGGGAGGCCCGGAACTCGGGACCCCCGCAGAGACCCTCACCCCAGGGACAGGCCCGCGGGATGGGACCCAGCAGTGGCAGGGGAGCTGCTCAGAGCGAGCGAGATCTGAGGCAGCCTGGGGGCGTGCCCTGCTGAAAGGGGCCTGCGATCCCATCCCCCAGCCCCCAGCCCCCAGCCCCCAGCGGCTGTAAGGCAGTGGATCCATCACCCTCTCTCCACGCAGGAGCCGGGCAGAGAGGCTGAGGCCTGGACAAAGCACCCAGTGTGTCACACGCATGTACTTTGTAGGTGCTTGTGCTTTATTGCCAGGGAACCAGATACGGCAACACCTGCCTGTCTGCTGTCTCTCTCTCTCTCTCTCTCTCTGTCTCTCTCTGTCTCTCTTTCTCTCTCTCCCTCTCTCTCCCCGTCTCTCACTGTGCTGCAGCCTCATGGCCGAGGTCGCTGTCGGGGCCGGAAACGTGGCAGTGCGCATTGCTGCTAACAGCGGCCCACGTGGGACCTTCTGGGTGCAGACCCCTCACCTCTCCCCTCCTAACCGAGGAGGCGCGGGGAGGGCAGGGCTCTAGCTGGCCTCTGCACCCTCCATCTGTGCCCTGAGCTGCCTGGCGAGCTCGTCTGCCTCCCTCGGAGTCCAGTGCTAATACTGACGTCATCTGTGCCCCTACACACATGTGTGTCCTTACCGCCAGCAGAGGGGCGTAACGGGGGGCCTAAGGGGCAGCCCTGGTTTCGGAGACGAAAGCCCGGGCAGCTCTCGCACCTGCAGCCAGGGCGGGGCCTCACCTTGAAGTAGGGGAAGTGCTCCTTCATGAAGCTGTAGATCTCGCTCACGGGCAGGCTGCCTGTCTTGCTGTTCTTCAGGGCCATGGCGATGAGGCAGCTGGGAGTGAGAGGCCGGGTGGGCTGGGTGTGAAAGGGGTCTGGGGCTGACTCGCCAAAGCCCCCCTCCTCCAGGAAGCCCACCCTGCTTGACCCCAGCATGCTCTCAATGCCTCATCTCCCCTCCCCCCAATCCCCTCTGCCTTTCTCCTTGACCCTGGGCTCAGCCTTCCTCACTGTTGTCTCCCCCTCTTCCGTACATCCCTGTAGAGGTAGAGAGCATCTGCAGCCCCTCAGGTCTTGCCCCAGCTGCCCTCCCCCACCCCCGCCAGGCACCCACAAGGCCCCACTGGCTGCTATCCCAACGACTTTCCATGTTGGAAGAGACTGACGCTCAGAGAGGCCGAGACACCCTGCCCCGCCCCAGGCCACACAGCTTGGGAGAGCTGGAGCGGGGTGTGGGTGAGCTCTTGGACCTGGTGTTGGCCGACCCATGTGGAGGCTGGCACCTGGGGGCTCTCTCACTGCCCCAGGTCCCCCCAACGCAGCCCCGACCCCTCCTCCCCCAGCACCTGCACCTGGCCCCGCCCACCATGGACCTCACCTGTATGAGTAGATGGGCTTGGGGTAGTGCTTGGGACGGAGTTCCTGAGATGGGAGCACAGCCATGTGGGGCTGGGGGTAGGGGGGCCGTGCCCCAAATGGGGAGCCATAGAGGCCGGCAGGAGGGCACTTCCCGCAGGGGGAGGGGGAGAGAGAGAGGGAGGGAGGGAAGGAGGTGAGAAGGAACAAGTCACACACAAGACCCCTGCCCTGCCCAGGGGAGGCTGATGGGGGTGGGGCCAGGAGTCTGGGGACAACAGAACCAATGACCCCAGCACAGCAATGGGTGATGTTGGGTAAACTGAGGCCCAGGGGTCCCCCCAGCTGCCCCAAGGCAGGGGTGTCTGCCTCTGAGATCGGGGCTGCTGGGAGCTTCTGGTACCTGCTGGGCGCCTGGAGGGAGAGGGAATGGTGGCTGGGTGGCCGGTGGGTACAGCTGGGACGTGTCCTGCAAGCGAGGTGAGGGCTGGCCACCCACTGAGAACTGGCTCATCTGCTGGGGCCGGGAGAGGAGGAGGCAGGGGGGTCAGGGTGGCAGTGGGGCACCCAAGCCCTGGGGGGCATCCCTTTGCTCCCCCACCCCCACCCCCCAGGAGGCACTTACACTGACTCCATGGCTGGCTACGGGGCCCAGGCCCAGCAAGCTCCGGGGGGCCATGCCGGCTGGACCAGGGAGCAGGGGCCCTGGGGTAGGTCCCACGTGCAGGTCAGCAGCCCCGGCCGGGGCACCTGCAGGGGAGAGGTGCAGAGGGACTGCAGAGCTGGAGGAACAGGGTTGCAGGCAGGCCCAGCCCACCCCAAGGCAGCGCCACCCCCACCATGAAGGGCCTGGCAGTCCCTCCTGGGCGCATGACTGCAGCCAGCACCGGTCTTGCTTGCATTTGGGCTGCTGCTGTTTCTGATAAGAGATGAGATAATGCCCATCAAGTGCCTACTTAGCGCCTTGCCGGATGTGGGATGCCAGCCGGCAACAGGAGCCAAGGAGGAGGAGGATGTAACTAACACCTGTCCTTTACCCAGAGGCAATGCTGCCATTCACTGTGCGTTTTCTTCTCTAAAACACCCCGTGGCTCCCCTGACACCCCGTGGCTCCCCTGACTCCCCCGTGGCTCCCCTGACTCCCCCATGGCTCCCCCGTGACTCCCCCGTGGCTCCCCTGTGCCTCCAGGTTTAGGTCCAATGCTTCTGTGTGCCTCTTCTCCTTTTGCTAAGCTCTGCTCCTCTAACCAAGAATCAGCACAGGAATCACCGGTGTACAAGCTGCCTCCTCCTGCCTGTGCTGGGCCTGTGACAGACATTGCTAATCCATCCCAGAGTCTCACCACACCAGCCTGATTTCAGCCAGTCACTTGCAATCAGGCAGAGTTGCCCTGCAAGACGATGCCACCCCAGGGCCATCTCTTCCAGGAAGCCCTCTGGGTCCTTTAGTTCTTCTGCAAGTACTGGCTGCTGCCTGGGCTCACCCTGCAGGCTTTGGTCTGTTTGTCTTGGCCTTTTCTGCCTGCCCAGACAACAGGGACCACACCGCCCATGGCTCACTGCTGTACACACTGGGCCGTGAGAGGCACCCAGCAGGTGCGGTGGGCATGGAAGGAGCTTCCTTACTTTACCATTCGTGGAATGCCTCCCGTGCTCTGTGCCCATTGCATTGAGCCATCACAGCTCCCCCAGGAGAACAGTTGTGTCACAGCTCAGTGCAGACGAGGAACCAGCTCAGATCAGAGGGCAACCCCCCCATGTGCCTGTTCCCTGGGCTCCAGATCCAGGGTGAGCAACACGACCAGCAGGCCGAATGCGGCCCACAGTCTGGTTGTATAAATAAAGTTTTATTGGCACAGGCACACCTATCAGAGGTCTTCAAAAAGTTCTTGGGAGATGCATTTTGTGGGAAAAAAAGCTATGTGTAGATTTCAAAAACTTTTTTTGCACTAAAATAATAATAAACTCCATTTCCATGGAGTTTTTGAAATATTCCTATTTGTTTTCTTGCTTATAAATTTTTAGTTATTTTCTTGTTTTATTTGGAAGAGAAAGAAAGAGACATAGAGAGAGCTCTTCCATCTGCTGGCTCACTCCCCAAATGCCTGCAACAGCCAGGACCTGGAATTCAATCCTGGTTTCCCATATTGGTGGCAGAGATCCAAGCACTCGGGCCATGATCTGTTGCCTCCCAGGAGCTCACTAGCAGGAAGCTGGCTCAGAAGTGGAGCAGGCCCTCTGATATGGATGCGGGCTGGTCTAACCTCTGTGCCCAACGGCTGCCCCTATTTTCACACTGTTTGTGACTGAATTTGTGCCATGGGAGCAAAAATGGACTAGCCTCCATGGAGACTGTGCAGCTAGCAAGTCTAAAATGTTTATCACCTGGCCCTTCCCAGAAAGAGTTTGCGGATCCCTGTGCAGGAATGATTGGCTCAATTAAAAAAAAAAAAAATCCTAGACATTGATTTTTCAACTATTGGTTCATTTAATGTACTGTGCTGGTTGTTTCCATCGTGTTTCTTCAACATTTTAAAACATATTTATTTGAAAGGCAGAGAGGGGGCTGGCACTGTGGCACAGTAGGCTAATCTTCCACCTGCAGTGCCAGTATCCCATATGGGCGCCAGTTCTATTCCTGGCTGCTCCTCTTCTGATCCAGCTCTCTGCTATGGCCTGGGAAAGCAGTGGAAGATGGCCCAAGTGCTTGGACCCCTGCACCTACGTGGGAGACCTGGAAGAAGCTCCTGGCTCCTGGCTTTGGATCAGCGCAGCTCTGGCCGTTGCGGCCATCTGAGGAGTGAACCAACAGAAGGAAGACCTTTCTCTCT
The DNA here is from genome assembly GCF_964237555.1 of Oryctolagus cuniculus. Taxonomy (NCBI): domain Eukaryota; kingdom Metazoa; phylum Chordata; class Mammalia; order Lagomorpha; family Leporidae; genus Oryctolagus; species Oryctolagus cuniculus. The sequence continues at coordinate 18,324,150 of NC_091452.1, forward strand.
GTCTCTCCCACTCACTGTCTATAACTCTACCTCTCAAATAAATAAATGAAATCTAAGGAAGGGAGGAAGGGAGGAAGAGAGGAAGAGAGGCAGAGAGAGACAGAGATCTCCCATCCACTGGTTCACTCCCCAGATGCTCACAACAGCCAGGGCTGGGCCAGGCTGAAGCCCGGAGCTCAGTCCAGGTCTCCCACATCGGTGGTAGACACCCAAGTACTTGAGCCATCACCTGCTGCCTCCTAGGTGTGCATTACCAGGAAGCTGGAATTGAACCCAGGCGCTCGGATATGGGATACGGGTGCCCCCAGCAGCACCAGGTACCTGCCCCTGAGCATTCTCCACATCTCTAAGGAATCCACCTGCTGCCAGTGCAACCCGCAGCTGTGTACCGTCCTCCTGCTCCTGGGCCTTCAGGGGCTTCCCAAAACAGCCAAGGGAAAGTGATTTAGGCTTCCTGGGCCATGTGGTCTCCGTCATCTTTTCCTTACAACCCTTGAAGAATAAAAACCATTCTCAGGGCCGGCGCTGTGGAGTGGTAGGTTAAGCCTCTCCCTGTGGCACCGTCATCCTGTATGGGCACCGGTTCGAGTCCTGGCTGCTCCTCTTCTAATCCAGCTCTCCACTAATGCACCTGGGAAAGCAGCTTGGGCCCTTGTGCCCACACGAAGCTCCTGGCTTCAGTCTGACCCAGTCCTGGCCATTGCAGCCATTTGATGGAGTGAACCAGTGGATGGAAGTTTCTCTCTCTCTCTCTCTCTCTCTCTCTCTCTCTGCCTTTCAAATAAATAAATCTTTTTTTAAAGCACTGGAGGAGCAGCAGGTGTGGCTTCCTCCCTACAGGACCCGCAGCTTATCCAGGGCCTGGTGCTCTGCATTCGATACGTGATGAATTCCATCCTTCAAAGGCAGCTGGAATCAGCCCCGTGTTACAGCCCAGAGGAATGCAGGGACCCGGCCACACCGCAAGTGTGAGTGTTGGGCCTCAGATGCCCCTCCCCCATTCTCCTCCCTCCACCCCACCTGGGCCCTGAGCCTACCTGTGTGTGGATGTGGTGCCCTGGGGCCGCCCAGGTCCACGCGGCTGTTTACCATTTGCTGCAGCCGAGGCACGTCCACGGCCGTGAGCCACGACAGGGACTGCAGGTCCCCAGGGAGGTCTTCATTGCTGGTGGAAGCCAGGAGCCTGCGAAGAGGAGCAAGGAGCTCGGGCGGAGTGGGGGGGCTCAGCCGGTTCCTGGGGTGGGGGAGCTTCCTGAACCCCAGGCCCCTCACTGCCCCCAAGCCACCCTCCAACCTACTGAGCATGGGGACGTGGCGAGCCCATCTCTCTTAGCCCTGCCTTTAGTGGGGTGCTCACTGCGGGCCTCATCCCATTTAATACCCCCATCACCCCACAAGGCAAGCACTGGTATTAGCACAAAATTCAAAATATTCCTAAATCAGGAGTACAGACGTAGTGCCGCAAGGAGGAAATTCTTCAAGTGACCTGGTGTGGGATGGCAGGATGTAGGTGCAGTACCAACATTGTATCATGATGGGGGTGCAGTGCCAACATTGTGTCGTGATGCATGTGCAGTACCAACATTGTATCTTTTTTTTTTTTTTTGACAGGCAGAGTGGACAGTGTGAGAGAGAGAGACAGAGAGAAAGGTCTTCCTTTTTGCCGTTGGTTCACCCTCCAATGGCCGCCGTTGCAGCCGGCGCACCGCGCTGATCCGATGGCAGGAGCCAGGATCCAGGTGCTTTTCCTGGTCTCCCATGGGGTGCAGGGCCCAAGCACCTGGGCCATCCTCCACTGCACTCCCTGGCCATAGCAGAGAGCTGGCCTGGAAGAGGGGCAACCGGGACAGAATCCGGCGCCCTGACCGGGACTAGAACCCGGTGTGCCGGCGCCGCAAGGCGGAGGATTAGCCTATTGAGCCACGGCGCCGGCTACCAACATTGTATCTTGATGGGGGTGCAGTACCAACATTGTGTCGTGATGCGGGTGCAGTACCAACATTGTATCATGACGGGGGTGCAGTACCAACATTGTATCATGATGGGGGTGCAGTACCAACACTGTGTCATGATGCGGGTTCAGTACCAACATTGTGTCGTGATGCGGGTGCAGTACCAACATTGTATCATGTTCCCTGCAGAGTGAGGGGTTCGGGAAGCATGAATGGATGTCCTGTTGAGACTTGAGTCCTCTCCCCCAGCATTGTGTATGCAGATTCTAGAATCTGAGTTCTGGAACGCTCCCTGTCTCTGGGCCCCATAGGCTAAGTGAGGACACTGAGGCACTATAGGAGCTCACCTGGGACTCCACAGCACACAGCAGGCAGAGCCTGTGGTCACCCAGGCCACTGCTGCACCCAGGTTGCCAGGTTCCAGGTCCTGGGTGGCTTCTGGCCATGCAGTATCCCTCGGGGCTGGCGTGGGGCTTGGGGACAGTCCACGTGGGTGACGGGGTTGGCTACGTGCTGAGCTGACTGAGTGCCTGCTCCATGCCATGCTCAAGGCTCAGTGCTCAGCACGGTCCCCCCTCAATCCCCACAGCAGCCCCGAGACTGGGATATGCTCAACTCCCTCTTTTACAGGTGGGGAGACTGAGGCGCAGGACACGGGGTCACGTGCCCAAGGCAACACAGCATCAGAGTGGTGGGGCAGGGGGCTTGGGTGCAGCCTGAAGCCCAACTGCTTCCCCAGGACCCCAGGCAGCTCCTGCAGGCTCCAGTGAGAGACCCCCACCCACCACGCGCCATGGAATCCTGAGCAGAGAGACTTGGCTTCCTGTGGAAGAAAGAGGCTGCACCCGATTTGGACAACTTCTCTTCTGAGGTCGCACTGGCCAGGTGGCCCCAAGAGCCCAGGCCGCCCAGTGGCATCTGGCCTCTGTAGTGACGCATGCGCCAACGGACCCTTGCGGGGACCCAGCGCACCTGCCAACGTCACAGCAAGGGGCTGGCTGTCTTGTTGCTGGGAGGCCCTCGGCTCAAATCCTGAGCTCCAAGTTTTAAAGATCAGTGGCTCAGGCCTCCTGGGGGAGAGTACGGGGACAGAGAGAGACCCCAGAAGCCCCAGGTTCTGGTCCGGGGCCTGTCTGCCCCCTCTCTGCCTGGCGCCTCTAGGTCCAGTTCTTTCTCTCTCCCCCCTTTGGTTTTCCTCGACCCCTCCTCCCCAGCACTGCTCTCCCTGCCCTAGTGTTTTAGGGCCCCAATTAGTGTTGCCATGGCCACGGCTGCTCCGCTGTCACAGGGCCTGGGCCCTCAGCCCACGGTGCTGGCGTCAGGTGACCGCCAGGCCGCCCTGGCCATTGGCTGCCTCATAGGAAAACAGTGCCTGGGGCGATTTGAAAACCCAGCCGGCCCGTGTCACTGGCAGCGGTTGGCCCGGCTGCTGTCCCCGGAGCCCCATTGTGTGACAAGCGACTGCTGGCCCCGTGGCACGTGGCCCCCATTGTCCTGGGGTCTCGGTGCAATTGTTTCTGTGCCCCTCCCCCTCCTGGCTGCTGCCTCTTCAGCTGGCTCATAACTCATCTGGCCCGGTGACAGCCACGGGCCAGGCCCAAGAGATGCCATCTGTGTCCCCTAGGCCCCTCAGCACGGCATGAGGCGGAGGGGCAGGGCCCACCGTTGGGGACGCCTGGCCGGCCCCTGCCCTTCCTCCTCTTGCCACGCCGTGGCCAGCTGACTCAGCAGTGCTTGGTAAGGCAAGGCCCCTCCTGCTCAGGAACCTGCCATAGCTCCCCACTGCCCTCACTGCTTTCCTCCTGCTCGCTAGAGATGAGCTGGAACAGAACCCCAGGTAGGGGTGAGGCTGACAGGCAGTACAGGGGGCGGTTAAGAGCAGGGGCTCTGGGTTCGGATCCTGGTTTCCCCTTGTCTGTGCACCTTGGGATGAAAATAACCCCCTCCCCCATCAGATGTTGGAGAACCAAATGGTTTTTCCATGCAGCACACTTGCAGGGGTGTCTGGCGCATGGCTATTATCGTACAGCTCTTAGTCCCAATCCCGACGGTCATAGTCACGTTACTGTTAGCCAGCCCTGGGGTCTGCAAGCTTCTGTACATAGGTCGCAGGGACCTGCCCTGCTGCCACTCCTCACACTTCCCGTATGCCAGACTGGGGTTCTGCACCATCCCCATTTTATAGATGGAGAAACTGAAACTGAGGCCTGGGAAGTCACTTAAAGGACTCCAAGCCTGTCTCCCCATGGGTCAGGTGCTTAGTGCGCAAGGGCCAGATCGAAGGTGCTGTCTGGTGACTGCCTCTCCATCCTAACTGGGGGCCCACCGGGGTCCCCTTTCCCTTGGCCTCACTGCTCCTCTGTGGGAAGAGCCACGGCCTGCTGCATCTACCCAGGGTGCACCTGCCCTGGTGCACCTATGCCCGGCTGTGCCTCTATGCCCCCTGCCAGGAAAGCTTTGCTTTTTCCCTGCCCATGCCCTGATGCCAACCTCGAAATCTGTGTCCTGGCCGCCAAGCCTGGGAGGTCCCCAGTGTCACTGAGGCTACCCCTCTTCTTAAATGGGAAACCGGCTGAGTGAGGGGGAGAACTTCCGGTTCCTCCCGCACACTCAGGGACCCCGTGTGCATCCTTACTGCTCCCTGCTCGTGGCCAGGATGAGGCTTCCCCGCCCATCTCTCTGCCCTCACCCTGCCTCCTGGCTCACTGAGCCTCGACCCTGAGCCCTGTGTCCTGCACACAGCGAGTGCCTTTAAAACAGGCCAAGCCCAGGCTACCAGGCCACCAACCCTGAGAGTGACATGACAATGCAGAGGGAGTGACAGAGAGAGAGAGAGAGAGAGAGGGACCTTCCATCCCCAAATGCCTAAAACTCCTGGAGTTGGGCCAGACCAAAACCAGAAGACCAGAACTCAACCCAGGTCTTCTATGTGGGTGGCAGGGGCCTGGAGTACTTGAGCCACTACCAGCTGCTCCCCTGGGTGTGTGTTCGCAGGAAGTTGGCCAGGAAGTGGAGGCAGGACAAACCCAGGTGCTCAAACAAGGGGTGCAGGCATCCCAAGCAGCACCTTAGCCCCTGTGCCCAAGGCCTGCTCCCCGGCCTGGCCCTTTTACAGCTGATAGAGCATCTGTTGTCTCTTCCGGGCCTCGCGGCAGTCCTAGGAAGGGGACAGGGAGCGGCCCAGGCCCACTTTATGGATGGGGGCACCAAGGCCAGTCCCCGCAAAGCAAAGCCCCTTTGCCTGGAAGCGAGGCAGCCAGGACTTGACCCTGGGCCTGTCTGCCCCGGCCTCGGGCTGCTCCCAGGGCTCTGCGGGCAGGAATCTGATGTCCAGGGGCAGAAATCCCACCAAGCCCAGGGCTCTGGGCTAGGGCTCTGCAACCCAGCATCTCCCGGAGGCCCACCCCAGTCCTCCCCACTGCCCTGGGGAGGGAGGACAGCCCAGAGGGGGCGGGCTGAGACTTGGGCAAGGATCAACCTTCTGGGTGCAAGTCTGTGAGCCCTGGGCTGCATGTCCTGGGACAAGTCACCAAGTCTTCGTTCCTGGGGTGACTGAGGGGCTCTGAGAAGCCAGTGCGTGCTCCACTGGGGGCACAGGCCTGTCCCTTAATCTGGGCTCAGCAGGTGTCCCAGAGGTGGTCAGGTCCTCCCCTGTGCCTATCCCCAAGCTGGGGCGGCTGGCGAGTGGCCCCAGCCAGCCCTGCAGGATGCCTGCCAGGGAGCACTGTGGTGAGAGTCCACTGGCTCCAAAGCCTGACTTGTTTCCCCCTGCCTCTAGGGTCTCCCTCAGACTTGGGGGTCTCTTCAATATATGTCACAGGGGCTGGGGCTGATGTGTCAGAGCCCTGGTGGGAGTGCCTCATCCCCATGGCCCAGCCCAGGCCCTGGGTGACCCTGGCCCCCTGCAGAGAGCTGCACCATAAGCCTCCCCCCAAAAAAAACACCCTCCCTCACCAATGCCTGAAGACCACCCCACGTGCCAGCCCCGCTCACTCCTCGCACCTCCTGGAGGCAGCCTAACTACAGGCTCCACAGTGGCTGCGACCCAGCAAAGACTGTGGCTCAGGAGCTGCCCTGGCTTCTCAGCTGTATGTCCTTGGAATGGCATTTAACCCCTGGGCTCAGTTTTCCCACCTGTAAAATGGGCATGAGCGATAATGCTCATAGCAGCAGTACCTGTGCCTCCTAGGACTGGCATGAAGTATGGGGGTGAAGTGGTTTTATGAGCCATTGTAGGAGAGAGACAGACAGACAGACAGACAGCCTTCTAGGCCGAGAAAGGACAGGACATATGCAATTCAAAGAAAAAGACCAAGCCCAGCCTGGAGTGGCCCTGGTCCTCAGGGCAGGTCTGCCCATGCCCTGTGCATTGTCTGCAGCTCTTGGCTAACCCTGGCCTGCATGGCGCCACCCCCAGAGGTAGCAGAGAAGAATCAAGCTTCCAAAGACCCAGCTCCCTCTGCCAGCTTCCTCCACTCTCTCCTTTCCTGTCCCTGCAGCTGAGCAGCCCCGGGCTTCCTGCTGGACGTCCTCCCAAGCCTTCCTGTGCCTCAGTCTCCTAATCTGCAGAATGGGTTTAATGATGAGGGAGGCAGAGCACCCACAGGAGCTCTTAACCAATGCCCATCCTCTCCCCCAGTCTCCCATAGACCCTTCTCCATCCTGCCCACCCACTACAGGCCCCAAAGCGTGACACTTGTGTGCCCACCACCCCAGCTGCCCAGAGCCACAGAGCCAGGCTTGTGGGAAGGAGGCACAGGTGCCTGCAGCTAACGACCCCAGGTCTTGGGCCAGCTTGGATGCAGCAAGGGGTGGGCCCTCTGTCTCCAGCTGCACTGTCCCCCGCTCACATCTTGACTTTGCCTTCCTCCATACCCCCCACACCTTCTGTTCTCTCCCAATGGACGCCTTTCCTTCCTCCTCTCTGTGTCTCTCTATCCGACTCCTATTTCTCCGACCCCAAGAGAGCACTCCAGTTGGCCTCAAGCCACCTCCTACTCCAGGGAGGGCAGGAGCTGCACCCCTGGTCTCTGGGGGACTCTGAGAGTCCTTTCTGGATGCAAGTGGCCCTGGGAGGCCCCCATGGTGAAGCAGGGGCGCTCACAGCCCCCAAGGGAGGGCATGTGGCTGGGCACACAGTGGGCGCTCAATAATTACTCAGTTTGGATAAAGGAGCGCAGAGCCGCAGCTTTCCAGGTGCCCACGCGGGGGCGAACAGCCCTGGCCTGGGGGCACAGCTCCCGAGGCTAAAACTGTGCATGTGCTTGGTGACCAGCTTCCCACTTGCCAGATGTGCACACCAAGACCAGAGAGGCGCAGGCCAGTCGCAGGTCACCCCGCTGGGGGCGGTGGAGCCAGGACTCCACCTCTACCTCTGAGCCACAGGCCCCTCGTCCCACCTCCCTGCCTACAGACATGTCCTGTGCGAATTCTAGAAACCACAGCCCTGTACTTGCCAACTGGTAGCCGCGAGCCAACCGCAGCCGCTTGAAGGACAATGGAGGTTCAGTGACTGCGTGATTTTCGCGTTGCCGTTAAACACCCGGAGCTGTGCTGTAAGTGTGGGAGTTCGGGAGCTGATTTCACGGAATTTCAAGCTTTAGTGCGGTTGCTTATCAAAGAATCTCCATCCGCCCCGCCCCGGCAAGGGGGACAGGATAAGGCTCTGACGAAGTTGTGAGCCCCCCATCTCACGGGCATCCAAGAAGGGGCCAAGGGGACCACTCATCAGGTCCCTATTGGGTGGCAGATGCACCCAGGCCGCTGTGGAAGTCTCTGGGGCACAGAGACGGTCCCACTCCCACAGGTCCTTGGCCCTGGCCTGGCCTCAGTTTCGCCACTTGTAAAGCAGCAGTGACTGAGCAGAGGGGTCCTGTGTGACCTGGGTCCAGTGTCTCACCTGCCCTGGGCCTCAGGTTCCCTGGGTTTACAGAGGAGATAGGGATGGCCCCCAGCCTCAGCTGTCCACGGAGGGTGTGGGAGCTGGCCCACGGCTTCTTCCTGTGCCAGATCAGAGGGAGGGCCCTAGGTGGCTCCTGACAACGCGTCTTTCTCAACCCACCAGGAAAGCCAACAGCAGACTGTCACCTGTGTCACCCATTTTCCAAGTGCCTGCTCTGTGCTTATCACTCACCTGCTACCTTTGTGCCCTTCTGGGTTGTGCTGGGAAGGCTCTGGGCCCCTCAAGAGGTACAGACCCTCTGCCACATGGCACCCGAAGCCCATCCCAGCCAGCAGCCCAGTCACGGTCCCCAGGGGTCCTCTCTGAGGCGTGGTCACCACTGTAGACTCTGGGGTCTGCTGGACTTGGACTGGAACCCCACCCAGCCACTTGGTAGCTGGGAGTCTCATCTGCAGCCCTCTGGCTCTCTGAGCCTCAGTTTGCTCACCTGCAAAATGGGAGTGCTAACCTCCTTCCCATCTCACAGGTATTTTGTGGATTGCAGGTGCTCACCCCAGGCAGCGCTGGTTCACATCATTGTCAACATCCTGTGACCAACAAGGAGTGGGCTCCCTAGGGTGTCCCATGTTCCATCCTGAGTATTTCCTGAGCTGCTCTTTGTCAGGTCCTGGCGGGCTAAGCTCCCTGTGTCCAACGAGATTGGCCCTGGGATGCAAAGAGGAGAGAGCCCACCTTCCAGGCAACCCCGGCAGGTCAGCTCCTTCCTGCTTCCCTGGCTGCTGTGTGTCGGCTCCTCTCATCCCCACCACGCAGACTGCCTGGCTGAGGCCCGGAGACACGCAGAGACATGGCCACAGCAGAGGAGCGAGCGCTCGCACAGGGCCATCCTGCCACGGCTGAAATAAACCACGCCGTGGGCAGGAAGGAGGTGGCGTCATCATATGGTTGTTAAAAGGGCCAGGCTGTCGGCGTCCTGATGGTGACAGGGCCACTGGTGAGGGGAGCCCCTGGTGCCCCCGGGCAAGGCGAGACACCGTGGAGTCCAAGGTTGTCAGCCCAAGTGAGCTGCACAGACAGCGCCCTCCGCTGATGGGCTGTGCTGCCACAGAGGACAGGATGAGTGGGCAGAGCCAGCAGGGCAGCACCCAGGGGCCCAGGGAGACCCTGATGCCAGTCCTGCTCCACTCCCAGGGCAGGGACCTCGCACAGGGTAGGGAACGCCGTGGAACCTCAGATCCCCAAGTGTCAAATGGGGAGAGGATGGGATCACCCTGGTTGTTTTTTTTTTTTTTTAATTTTCTTTTATTTATATGAGAGACAGACAAAGAGAGTTCCCACGTTCTGGTTCACTCTCCAAATGCCTGCAGGGGCAGGGCTGGGGCTGGGGCTGGAGCTGGGAGCCTGGAGCCGGGGACTCCAGGTCTCTCACATGGATGGCAGGAACAATTGCTCCAGCCATCACCTGCTGCCTCCCAGGGTCTGCGTTGGTGAGAAACTGGAGTCAGCGGCCGGGGCTGGGGATCAAAGCCAGAGCCTCTGACATGGGACGCGGGCATCATAGCCGCTCCCAGGGCCTCTTGTTCGGGGTGGGTAACCACAGGTGGGCACGGGGCAGTGATGGCTCAGGGCAGGTCCCGGGAAACTGTAGGCTGGATGCAGCTAGCACACAGCAGCCGGACCTTTTATGGGGACGTCAAACTCCCGCAGGGAGTCCAGCTTCCCTTCTCCCCTGCCTCGCTCCCTCCCTCCCCTCTGCTCCTGCAAACCTCGCCACGTTTCAGCTCCCCAAACACACTCAGCTCTGACATCATCAGATCTTTGCACATGCTCTTCCCTTTGCCTGCAGTGCTGTTCCAGGCACTCATTCCTGGCTGGCTCTTTCTCAGCCTAAATGTTCCCTCTCCTGAAAGGCCCTCCCTGGCCATGCTGTCCTCCCATGGCCCTTCCTGTCTGCGTCCACAGAGCAGGCGCTCTGCGGTGAGGGGTTTATTTATATCCGTGTCTCATTACGTCTTTGCCGGAGTAGGAAAAGGAGAGGCAGCATATCCTGGTCCCCAAGCTCCTCCCATTTCCTGCCCAGCTTAGACACCACCTCCCCCAGGAAGCCCTCGCAGACTAGCCAACCCTCTCCCAGTCTTTCCCTCCCCTGAGATGCCTGGAGCTGTCAGCATCCACACGTAGCATAGAATGCCAGGATCACCTATTAGTCGTATCTGGCCGCCTGCTCTAACTTGCTCCTCCCTGTAGATGCTCAACACCTGCCGTTGGCGCGAGACCCACAGCAACCTGCCAGGCCTCAGTTGGACATATAGCACTCACCCGTCCAAGGCCAGCTGGAGCCCATGGCCGCTGCAACAGAGATGGAACACTGTGGGGGCTCAGCCGGTGCCTGCACGGCGCCACGCGGACTTAGGGCTGGTTACGGTTCCCACTGGGGGTTTCTGCTCTCAGAGCCCCTGTCTGGAGCCCACATCCAGCTCTCGCTTTGCGATCTTGGGGTTCCTTAGAATCAACACCTTGACTGTACAGAGGAAGGGACACCCATTCGGGGTTCAAATCCCATCTCTGCACGTTTGTGGCCGGGTGATCTGGGACAAGTCACCTCACCTCTCTGTGTCTCGGTTACATCCTAAGTACAATGGAATAACCGTAATCCCCACCCCAGGGGGCAGAGGGGAGGGCAAGACCCATTTGTATCAGACAGGGCTTGGCACATAGTAGGTGCAGTATTCATAGTAGGTGTCTTCCCCCTCACGCCTAACCCTGCCTGTCGGAGGGCCTGGCACGGCAAAGGTCGTTAGCAATCAGCACCCCAGCGGCTCAGAGGCCTTTCCGCTCCCGCTCCCCGGGACAGCTCGGCCACCCCTCCTCTCAGGGAAGCTTCCTTCCCAAGTCAGTTCCTTCACCAAGAGCCGTTCTTGCTTTGGGCCTACCCACCACCCAAAGAGGGCTGAAGCGCTTCCCAAGGTGTTTATTTAGCTAAGCTATCTTTTGCAACTGTTTACAGGAAAAGGTGAGCAAATGCTACCTAGCAAGCCAGGGGAATTGCCAACAGGACCACGGGGGCGTGCATGGAGCTGATTTGATGCGTTTGGAAACGAGAATTTTTTTCTTTCTATAATGGCAGCTGTCTTGGGACTTGGTGTGTGTGTGTGTGTGTGTGTGTGTGTGTGTGTGTCCACACTTGCGTGCACATGCATGCAGATGATTCTCAGGGGTAGAAATGCAAAGACAGGCCGGCTCCGCGGCTCACTAGGCTAATCCTCCGCCTAGCGGCGCCGGCACACCGGGTTCTAGTCCCGGTCGGGGCGCCGGATTCTGTCCCGGTTGCCCCTCTTCCAGGCCAGCCCTCTGCTGTGGCCAGGGAGTGCAGTGGAGGATGGCCCAGGTGCTTGGGCCCTGCACCCCATGGGAGACCAGGAAAAGCACCTGGCTCCTGGCTCCTGCCATCGGATCAGCGCGCTGCGCCAGCCGCGGCGGCCATTGGAGGGTGAACCAACGGCAAAGGAAGACCTTTCTCTCTGTCTCTCTCTCTCACTGTCCACTCTGCCTGTCAAAATAAAAAAAAAAAAAAAAAAAAAAAAAAAAAGAAATGCAAAGACACCCAAACAGGGCTGGGCCCCACCTCGCTTCCTGGCCCACAAGGTAGCCTAAGCTGTTCCGTGCGTGCTGAGGGCTGTGCAGATGTTGGGACCGTCCCCACCGCTGGCGGAGGGGCCCCCTCCCCACAGGGAGGTTACAGCTGATGGGAGGGGCCGCCTGATGGGGTTCAACCATCCCGCACGGGGCTCCTGAGCTATGGGTCATCACCAGATCTCCGCAGACGTGTTCTTTCTCATGAGGTATCTGCCAGTCTCCCATCTAGCCAATCAATATTGACGGTCCACATGTGCCACCACTTCCATACACACACACACACACACACAGCCCAGCGTGCAGAAAGGGCAGGGACTTCCCCAGGGCCACCTTATTTCCTAGGGCAGGGACTGAGGTTTGGGGAGGGGTACATCAGGCATAAGGACCCGTGCGGAGGACCTCTGAGCCTCCTGGCTCCTGAAGCAGGGGTGAGCCCAAGGGGCCAAGCACCTGCCTTTACTCAGGTCCCTGAGCCTCACTTTCCTATTTTGGAAGAGGAGCTTCTTGAGGGGGTGCTGAGCCCAGTGGCCAAGATGCCCCTGTCCCTTATCGAAATGCCTGGGTCCAAGTCCCAGCTCCAGCTCCCAACCCCACTGCCATTGCACCCTTGGGGGGCAGCAGGGATGGCTCAAGGAATTGGGTTCCAGCCACGCACCTGGGAGACCTGGCTTGAGCCCCAGGTTCCTGGTTCTGGCTCCAGCCCAGTCTCAGCTCTGTGGGCTTTTGAGAGTGAACCTGGCCAGCGCCGTGGCTCACTAGGCTAATCCTCCGCCTTGTGGCGCCGGCACACCGGGTTCTAGTCCTGGTCTGGGCGCCGGATTCTGTCCTGGTTGCCCCTCTTCCGGGCCAGCTCTCTGCTGTGGCCAGGGAGTGCAGTGGAGGATGGCCCAGGTGCTTGGGCCCTGCACCCCATGGGAGACCAGGATAAGTACCTGGCTCCTGCCATCGGATCAGCGCGGTGCACCAGCCGCAGCGCACCGGCCGTGGCGGCCATTGGAGGGTGAACCAACAGCAAAGGAAGACCTTTCTCACTGTCCACTCTGCCTGTCAAAAAAAAAAAATAATAAAGAAAAAAAGAAAAAAAAGAAAAAAAAAGAGAGAGTGAACCTGAGATGGGAGCTCTCTTCATCCTGTCTGCCTCTCAAAAAGCAAAATGATTAATGGAACCCACTAAAGGAGCTTGCTGACCCTGACCTCTAGGATAAGTTCCAAAAGCTGGGTGCAGTGGTCACAGATCTTGGGTTCTGCCCCCTTCTGAGCATGCGCCTTTGGGTAGCTCACATATCTGTGCCTCAGGACCCTTATCTGTCAATTGTCCCACTGAAACGGGACAGTGCACCTGCTGAGGAGCTGAGCAGGTGCCTGGCACACAGCTGATGCTTAACAACCATACTCCCTAGCACCTCTAAGGGTGGACGGCCCTCCTGCTCTCTGAGCTGAGACGAAACCAATTCCGCTGTGGGGAACACGAGTTCCCCTTGCTGTTGTCCAGAGTCAGGACCGCCCCTGGTCCCCAGCTTTGGCTGGCAGTGGGGCGGGGAGGCTACTGACTCCCGCCAGCTCCCCGGGGCTGGGGCTGCTGCCTCCAGCTGCTGCCCCCGCCCTCCCCGCACACAGCCATTGAGAGTTAACGGCTGCACCGGGCCCCAGGGGGCTGCAGCGTCAGGCGGCTTTGAGTGGGGGCTGCACCACGGCTGGACCAGCAGCCCTGTCTGGAGACGGGGGAGGGTAAGAGAGCAGCCCATAACCTGCTCCTGGGCCATTATGTGGGGAGAAAAGTGGAGCAGGTCCGAGCGGGGTGTCACTGCACAGCCACTAATGTCCTCTCCCAGCCCCACTGCAGGTGCAAAATTCTCAACAGCTCCCCACTGGGCTCTTCAGTGGCTCAGGGAGGAGCAGCCCCTGCCCAGGGTCCCACCACCGCAAGGCAATGGAGCAGCCTATTTTGTTCCATTCCCTGTGCATGACGCCAGTGGGACTCGGAGCTGGGGGCCACAGTGCACTTGGGGAGTGGTGGTTTCGAGCTCAAGTCCCCACGTGCCCTGTTCCTGGGGGCCCCTGGATCCAGGGGCCCCCACCCCCTCTGCAGTTCCTCCACGCTTCCCCGTCCTGAAGAACCTGCACAGACCCTTCTCTTGCACACTGGGTCACCAGCTATAGCCACGGCAGGTTATGCATCCTTGATCCGCAAGCCTCACTTTTGGGCTTCCCAAGCAACACCAGGGACCGTAGGCCCTGACCATGCCCATCTGGAAGAGGAGGAAACAGAAGCAAGCCCGGGACCTGTACAAAGCTGGACTTGGCGTCCACCTGCACCTGACTGCTGCCTCCAGGGCTCCTGCTGAATGTGGTTAGGCCACTGTGAGAATCCGGGTCTTTGAGTTCTTGCAGTGAAGCCCCCTGGGGCGGGGGAGGGGCTGAGCTCTCCCACAGCTCCCAGCTTGGAGGGCACAGGCAGGGTTGCCCTGGACACACTCAGTGCCTGCTGGATGCCAGCTTCACTCACAGGGGATGCCACTGAGCCCTAGAGGGCTGGCCAGCTCTGATTCTCTCCAGTGCCCAAACCCACAAACATTCAGAGGCAAAACCGCGCGGGGACAGCTGGCAGATGGCAGAGCTAAGTATGCTGATATAATCACCATCACTCCGTGCGGCGGGTACTAGTTCTATTCCCATTTTGCAGATGAGAAAACCGAGGTTCAGAGAGCTCCACACAGCCAGAGGAGCTGGGATTATAAAGAGCTGCAGAGCCCAAGCTGCTAACCCATAATCTACTCCCACCCCACTTGCCATCATTCAAACCCTTACAGCGCTAGAAGGAAGCTCAGGGGTCCTGGGTTGCCTGATCTTGGGGAAGCCGGTTTTCTGAGCCTCTGTTGCTCACCTGTGCAGTGGGGGGTCAGTACAGTAGCTCCCCACCGTAGGGCAAAGGAAACAGGAGGAGCTGCACACAGTAGGGGCAGACAAACTGGCGGGCACCTGGCCCCAGCTCTGCACACAGAAGCCTCTGTGCTAAAACCCTTTGAGTGCGCAGCTTCCTTGGGGTCTTACAAGGCAGCCGGCCTCTAATTGGGGCTGTGGTCTGCCCCAGCAGGTGCTGCTGCCGAGTTCCAGGGGCCCCCTGGGTAAACAGGGCTGATCCAAGATGACAGCCTGCTCTTCCCCGGGCCAGCCCCAGTCCTGTCCCCATTCCTGAAGCTGGGCGCGCTTGTTCCCGGGGGGCCGGGGGTGGGGCAGGGGAACCAGGTCAGGGCTTGCAGGGGCCTCCAGGCTCCTCCACTTTCTCCCCACAGCCCTGTGACCTTGGACAAGCCCCTTCTCCTCTCCCGGCCTCAGTTTCCCTACCCACAAAAGAAGGGGTGACCCCTTCAGGGCCTCTCCAGCAGGGGCTCCGAGGACTTCCCCCGCTTTCCCCCGCACCTTGCTTCAGCCTGTTCCAGAGAATTATTTTGGCCTCAGTTCCCATGTCTTTTACTCCTCAAACACAGGAGACCCCAAGATATCTAGCTCAACAGCATCTTTTAAGTGAGGAGGAGATGACGCCGCCCAGCGAGGGTGAGGGACCTGCCCAATGTCACACAGCCACAACCTTCCCAGCACCTCCCCAGAAAGCCTCCGAGGGGGCACCCCCTAGGGGCGCCGGAGGGGAAGCAGGAGCCCACCAAGACGCCCACACAGCGCCTAACCCGGGACACACTGGGCCAGCCCGCGCACGCGCAGAGACCACCTCGGAAATCAAGACCTGCTAGCCGACTTGCAAAGGCAGGGGATGCAAGCCTGGCGCCGGTTCTGGGGCAGTTTCAGAAGCCACGAGCGGCGCGTGGAGACTTGAGCGAGAGAGCAAGAGTGAGAGAGAGCCAGAAAAAGAGGAAGCCCTCACCTGTATTCCTGCGGAGAGGGGTGGTGGCTTTGCCCCGAGTTTCGGATGAGTCCCGACATCATGGATGAGATGTCACTTCCTATCATCTCCTTGGGGCGGGGAGGAGACAAGCAAAAGACGAACTCCCATCAGCGGCGACGGGTCGGGACCCCCGCCCTCGGCTCCCCCCCAGCTCCGAGGGTGGAGCTCCAGGAACCTACAGGACATTCTGTCGTTAAAGAAAAACAAACAACACCGCTGGCGGATTCCTGGGCGGCACGGGTCACGTCCTCCCACCCCCCACCCCGCACCTCCGCGAGGTTGTAGGAGAATATGAAGGGACGGGAATAAAGTCGCAGGGGCCAGGGCCGAGGGAAGCCCCTAGGATCCGGGTGGCAACCCTGGAAAACCGCAGTTGCAAAAAGAGGGGTGGGGGAAACCAGCCCGGCTCCCCAACCCGCCCCCCGGAAGCCTTTAAAAAAAATAACCTCTCAGGGCGTCCCTAAGTGTCGCAAACTCCAAGCCTGAAAACGCACAGGGAAACCCACCCAGGGCCATCTCTGCAGGATCCCCCGGGAGAGAGGCTTGGGACGGGGGAGTCGCCGAGCGCGGCCCCGCACGGCCCGGCACTGCGGTACCTGCAGCCGGCGGTGGCGGCGCGCGGGGTTCCGGAGGGGGCCTCCCTGGCGCTCGCCCCTCGCGTTCTGCAATTTGGCCGCCGTCGCAGCTCGAACCGTTTTTAAATTTCCCTCTCCGGAGCTGTCCAGCTCAGAGCATGCGCAGTAGCCGTGCGGGGGGCTTTTTTTTTTTTTTTCTTTCCCCCAAGGGTCAGTTACCGGGCAGGGTCAAGGGGACCGCAGCGGGCGTTCCCCGGCAGCGGCGAGCCCGGCGCGCCCGGGGGGCTCCGGTGTGGGTCGGGGGAGCCGCCCGGGGCTGGGGGATGTGGGGGGCAGGGACGCCCCCGCTCAGATTTGACCCAGTGAGCGCCCGCGAGCATGCGTGTAGACAGCGGGAGGGTGGCGTGGACAGAGGGAACTCAGTGGCACAAGGTTGCCGCGTGCACAGAAACTCACGAGCGGGCTGAAGGAGGCGGGCGGGCGGGCGGGCGGCGGACCTACGGCCGGCCCTCTGTCCCCTCCTGGGGGCGCGGGCCAGGGGACACAGTCGGGGGCCCTGGTGGGCGCGCGCCCCGGTCACCTGTCCCTTTAAGAAAGTTTGCGTCCGCGCGGCGGCAGGGGCCGCGGAACCGGGAGCACTGGCGCCCGGAGCCTCCACCTGCCCAGGCTGCGGCTGGGGGCGCCCCGCACCCCCGTCCACCCCCAGCCGCGGGGCTCGGCTGCCCGGGTGTTGCGACGGCGGTGGAGGCTGCGGCGCTCGATCGGGGACAGGCGCAGAGCCGAGCCGAGCCGTTGGCGGCTGGAGCCCGTCTGCAGCCCGCCTCCCGGCCCGCGTCCCCGCCGGCGCGGGAAAGGTGGCGCGAAGCGCGGGCTGCAGGCGGGCCCGGCCCCGCCAGGTGTCAGGAATCAGTCCGGGCTCGTTGCCGGCGCCCTCGCCCGCGCACTCTGGCCTTAGCCCTGGGCCGGGGAAGCGAAGGGCCAACGGAGCAGCCGCGGCCGCCCCTCCCCCGATTGTGCGTTGTCCTTTGCGCCAGTTTCTGGTTTCTTTTTTACACCTGCCTCTTTGGAGACGGGGCGGGCCCCGCTTAGACCGGGAGTGGGGTGGGGGCGAGGGTCTGCTGCACGAAGCAGCAGAGGCTGGGCCCAGGGCTCACGGCCAGAATGGGCAGCGTCGGGATTCGAACCCGTCCCGGGCCCGCCTTGCACCCTTGCACCTGCAAGGCAGGTGCACGGTGGGGCCTCCCACGCTGCGTGGGAGTTTTTGCGGCCGTCTTCAGCCGCGGGGGCCCCGCGCCCCGGTACTGGGGAGCCTTTCCTTACTCTGAGTTTGGGGTTCAGGAAGAGCACTTGGCTGCCCGGGCTGGGTGTGCCTGGACTTTTCCATTTAGGTGAGATGTGACCCACAGCCCCTGGACGTGCCTCCCAAGAGTAAACAGATCAGCGGGGGGTCCCGGAGGCCAGAATGCAGTTTGCAGGTGTTAGTTCAGCTCATGGTCGTGGTCGTGAAACTCCCGTTTTCCACCTCACCCCAACCTGTAGATCTTTAAGTTTTGATTTTTGGCTGCTTAAAAAGGTGGTTTTCCGCAGTGTGGTTGCTTGGAATGTCCCTGCAGGACTTAAATTTACTGCTGCGTTTAAGCAAAGGTGTTCCAAGCACTGGGCTGCACCGCGTTCGTCGTGGTTGGAATTGTCCACGTGGGTGACTGGCACCTCTTTTTGAAGTAACAGTCATTTTCATTCAGGTCTGGTTTTGTACCTTCAGAGCGTTGGGGGTCAAGTTTCTCTTTTGACAGTTGATGGATCCTGGAAAGCTTTTAAACTCAAAGGCATCGGGTGGCGCTGTGGTGCAGCGGGTAAAGCCGCCACCTGCAGTGCCAGCATCCCATGTGGGCGCTGGTTCAAGTCCTGGCTGCTCCACTTCCAATCCAGCTCTCTGCTATGGCCTGGGAAAGAAGCAGAACATGGCCCAAGTGCTTGGGCCCCTGCACCCGTGTGGGAGACCCAGAAGAAGCTCCAGGATGCTGGCTTCAGATGGGCCCAGCTTCAGCAGTTGCAGCCATTTGGGGACTGAACCAGCAGATGGAAGACCTCTCCCTCTCTGTGACTCTGCCTTGCAAATAAATAAATAAATCATAAAAAAAGTCAAAGGAGGCCGGC
This sequence comes from Oryctolagus cuniculus, assembly GCF_964237555.1. NCBI lineage: Eukaryota > Metazoa > Chordata > Mammalia > Lagomorpha > Leporidae > Oryctolagus > Oryctolagus cuniculus. The sequence goes on from NC_091452.1 coordinate 18,342,273, forward strand.
GCCGCGGCTCACTAGGCTAATCCTCCACCTAGCAGCGCCGGCACACCGGGTTCTAGTCCCGGTCGGGGGGCCGGATTCTGTCCCGGTTGCCCCTCTTCCAGGCCAGCTCTCTGCTGTGGCCTGGCTGTGCAGTGGAGGATGGCCCAAGTGCTTGGGCCCTGCACCCCATGGGAGACCAGGAGAAGCACCTGGCTCCTGCCTTCGGATCAGCGTGGTGCGCCAGCCGCGGCGGCCATTGGAGGGTGAACCAACGGCAAAAGGAAGACCTTTCTCTCTGTCTCTCTCTCTCACTGTCCACTCTGCCTGTCAAAAAAAAAAAAAAAAAAAGTCAAAAGCATCCATGCAGTGTTGTGGGGCGCACAGATGAAAAACACAGAGAGACTTTTGAAGTCAAATTAGGAGTTCTTTATTAGCCAGCTGGCGACTGCCCTCTCACGGAGCAGTCCAGGGAAGACAGCCCCGAGCTGCAGTGCTGGGGGCTTTGTAAAGGCAGAACCTACCTTTTATCAGACATTTGATTATGCATGTGAGCTTGTGCAAGCAGAAAGCAGGCACACAGAAGCGAGAAGCAGTTGGCTAATTAGCCAGGCTTTTTGTAACCTTGACGCCACCTGTGCTATCCTGTGTCCTCGGCTGGGAGTAGACAGGAGAAACCACAGTCCAGTGGCCTTGGCCATTATCAAGCAAGCAGAGGTACGGAAGCTAGAAATGGGCCAGTTAAAAACTAGCATTTAAGGGGCCGGCGCTGTGGAGCAGCGGGTTAACATCCTGGGCTGCAGTGTCGGCATCCCATATGGGTGCTGGTTCGAGACCTGGCTGCTCCATTTCCAATCCAGCTCTCTGCTCTGGCCTGGGAAAGCAATAGAAGATGGCCCAAGTGCTTGGACCCCTGCACCCACGTGGGAGACCTGGAAGAAGCTCCTGTTTCCGGATCGGCACAGCTCCAGCCGTTGCAACCAGTTAGGGGGTGAACCATCAGATGGATAGACCTCTCTCTCTCTCTCTCTCTCTCTCTCTCTCTCTGTAACTCTGACTTTCAGAAAAATAAATTTTTTTTAAAAAAAACTAACATTTAATTTTATGAAGAACAGGCCTTGCTTTAAAACAACCAAGCAAAATAACCTATTGAACTTTCAGTCCCTTGTCACAGCAGTCTGTAAATTCTGTAGAGTAGATTTACGCATGATGGAAAAGATGGAGAAAGTTCACAGCCCGCAGGCCATTGTTTGTTCTGGCCCTGCCCATGCAACCACAATGCAGCCAATGCACGTATAGCAGGCTATGTTTGATGTTGATAACACCAACGGTGTAATCAATACCCTAAGGGTCCCTGGCAGAAGAAAGGGTGCCCACCCCTGCTAGGAGAAGTTGGTTTCTCTGCAGGCACTTGTGTCCGGGAGTCATGGCCATTTCCCTAAAGAATTGAGACCTTCTTTGCTCCAGGTGCGGTTGCTGCCAAGTGTTGCCACTGAAACGCCTGAGACCGATGCTGTCTTCCCTTTTGCTACAGATAGGGGGCGTCTCCACTGCGTGTCACCTGAATGACAGCAGAGCCACGGCAGGAAAGAGCTTGGCGGGAGGGGGAGGGGAATCCTTATTTTGTCACCCTTGTCTCTGCTGCTTCTGTGATCACGTGTGCTGGGGCACCTGCCCAGGTGAGTACTTTCTGGTCCTTTTTGTTTCCTTATAAAAGGGAAGAATGTGGCGTTCACCTGTTCCCACTGAGTACCCTCATCAGTTGCTCACCTGTAGCACGAGTCTTTGAGAAGGCATTTAAGATGCCCTGACAGTGAGACTCCCACAAGGCGCCGGGTCAGCCCAAGTCATCAGACCTCTGCCCAAACGGGAAATCTTGCAGGAGAAGAAATGCGCAGGTACTGTGGCTTTGGGCTTTATTGAGGTGGAAAATGCTCCGGCCGGCCTGGGTGTCCTAGGTTTGGGTTGTTCAGAGCTCAGGTGCCTGTGACACTGATGGTGAGTTTCAAACGGACTCGGACTCAGCTGGGGGTGCCGATCTCTCCTAGGCGGAGTGGAAGGGCAGTGTCAGCATGGATATGAACTCATTTAGCAAGTCGGGAGCATGTTTGATTTAATCACAAAGTAGCTCCATCTCATTACAGCTCGTAACTATTCCTCCTTGTCCCCAGGTTCTTCTCTGATTTTAATTTCCCAGTGGTGAGGACGAAGGTCAGGAATACATAATTTGCAGCAAGAAGTAATCACTCCTCTGTCTCCCACCCTGGCCACTGGCCCCGTCCAGTGAGCTGCAGGGGTTGGTTATGAAACAGGTGCACCCAGAGTTTGCTTGAGGAATGGTGATGCTAGGACACCCCCGGGGGGCCCCGGGCTGTGTCTGAGCCATAGCAGTCATGCTGGAGACTGGCGTTTCCCCCTTGTTTTTGCCAACTTCTATCAACTAGTGAGGCGACGTTTTCTTAGGAGAAAAACTCCGATGGGAGGTTTATCCCATGTCTCTCGTCGGGGTTCGTGCCAGCAGTCTCTGAGCCTGGGTTCCAAGGCAGCACAAAGCTGTAGCGCAAGGCTTAAAAGCCGCTTCCCAAGAGGAGGCCCGGATCTCTCTGCCGCCGTTAGCGTGGCTGCTAAGTGGATTAGAGTTCGCTTTGGGAGCGCGAGTGTGGAGGGACTGCTGCTTATGAATGCTTTATGTCTTATTTACTGCACGGTGCTGAACCCTTGGACGTTTCCAGAGAGGGAGTCCAGAAGGTCTCGGCGTCCTGTTGACGTCCTGCTGCCTCCCTGTGGATGCGGTCCCTGCACTGTCCCAATCTGGTTCTCGGGAGGGTAGGCGGGCACAAACTGAGCTGCGGACAGGGTGTGCCTCACCTACCCTGGGCGCAGGTGCTTCGGTTGTTTCATTGTTTTTTCTTCTGGACGATTGACTTTCTTTTGAGAATTTTTTTGGGGGGGGCAAAGAATAGAAACCACAGGCCTTTGATTCTGTAACTCCACGAAGAATGGAGAAGGCCAGGTTGTAGGTTCCAGGTTTATTTCCATCAGTATAAGGGAAAACTGGTGAACAGAGCGACCCCGGGCCGGCTTATCAATTCTGAGGATAGAGAGAAAATACCACCTACGCAGCTGTTGCTGAGTGGAGGGAGCGAGGAGCCGCAAATCATTGAGCCTCCCCACCCCCAGCGCCGACATCCCTGGTGGTCTGTCTCCTCCTGAGAGTTCGAGGCCAAGTCCATGCAGGTGCAGAGGAAATTTTGTGTTGACTGTCAGGATGCCATTTCCGCTGCTGTAACAAATACCTACCTCTAAACACAGGGGAGTGCAAACATGGAAACACTTAATGCTGTACCAATTTATTGTAACTATATTCTTGGTGATGACAACACTGAAACTTTTTAGATATTCTATTGGGCTTAAAGTTGCCTTTTTTTTTTTTTTTTTTTGACAGGCAGAGTGGACAGTGAGAGAGAGAGACAGAAAGGTCTTCCTTTGCCGTTGGTTCACCCTCCAATGGCCGCCGCTAAAAATCTTATTTACTGGGCCAGTGCCACGGCTCAACAGGCTAATCCTCTGCCTGCGGCGCTGGCACACCGGGTTCTAGTCCTAGTTGGGGCGTCGGATTCTGTCCCTGTTGCTCCTCTTCCAGTCCAGCTCTCTGCCGTGGCCCGGGAGTGCAGTGGAGAATGGCCCAAGTCCTTGGGCCCTGCACCCGCACGGGAGACCAGGATAAGCACCTGGCTCCTGCCATCGGATCAGTGCAGTGTGCCGGCCGCAGCGCCACTGGAGGGTGAACCAACAGCAAAAGGAAGACCTTTCTCCTTGTCTCTCTCTCACTGTCCATTTTGCCTGTCAAAAAAAAAAAATCTTATTTACTGGCTTTCACTTAATTGAAAGGCATAAAGAGAGATCTTCCATCTTCCATCCCCTGGTTCACTCCCTAAATATCCCCTACAGCTGAGGGTGGGCCAGGCCAAAGCCAGGTTTCCCATGTGGGTGGCAGGGGCCTAAGTGCTTGAGCCATCACCTGCTGCCCCTCAGGGTGTGTTTGAGCAGGAAGCTGGAATCGGGAGTGGAGCCGGCACTCAAACCCAGCTTTTCTGATCTAGGATGTGGGCATCCAAACTAGTATCTCAACCACTGTACCAAACACCCACCCCTGGCTTAAGTTGAAGCCTATAAAACAAATAAGGCATCTACAGCTTAAAACAATTTTTCTAAAGATTTGGGCCATCTCTTGGCTGTTCTTACTGAATTTCTCTGCTATGCTGCTAGTTGATGAACCGTGGGCCCTGAGACATTCCGAGAGATCTGTGTTCATCACAAGATGTACCAGGTTGTTTGACATAATTTTGGGCATATTTGATTTGTGGAAAGTGAATAACTGGTGCCATTTGAACACAATGATTCCATGTGAATTAGAGTGATCCAGTGTCGCTCCTTCCCTGCCCACAGCACATCCTTAAGCGTGGTGACAGCACCTGGGTGGGCTTCCTGATGGCTCGGCTGCCAGGCAGCCCAGGTTCAAGTCTCGGCACTGACTGTCCCTGGGCCATCCTCCCTGCACCTTTGCTTGCCGGTCTGTAAAAGAGCAAGCATCTTCCAGGGCTGGGCGACGCTTCCACACAGCACTTGCTGCTCCCCAAACCTGGGCTGCGTTTCCAGGTCATCTCGTATTCCTCTCGCCTCTTCCCCATACTCTCCAAGAAAGGATCTCACCCTTTAAAGCCAGGAAAATCTGCATTTGCTAAACAGTTCCCGTGACGACCTGCACAGCCTTCTCCTGCACCCTGGGAGAATTCAGCTTCTGTTCATTCAAGGTGATGCTGTTTAATGCATGGAAAACTAGGCTCCTTGTCTTTTTCCCGGAATCCATAACCTTACCCCATCTAAGCCCTTTGTTTTCCTTCTCCCTCAGGAAACCCCATTCACCATCTGCAGGTGGGGAAAGGCGGTGTTGCCCCTCGGTGCTGGGGTGGCTTTAATCCAGCCACTTTGTGACTCTCATGTTACTTTCTCATCTCCTGCAGGGCTGGTGTTCTAGCCTCTAGGTCTCCGTTGGGGAGTAGCTTATGTGTAACTGCACAGTGCGCCTGGGTCTCCGTCACCGACAGACCTGTGCTGCTCTCTCTGACCCACGTCCCCTCCTAGCATATGTTATCAGATCTTGAGCAATCTGCATTCAGCCACACACAGACCTTAGCTTGCAGGCTTTTCTTTCTTTTTAAAGACCAATTTAGTTATTTGAAAGGCAGAGTTAGAGGGTCAGAGTAAGAGAGAGATCTTCCCTCTGCTGGTTCACTCACTAAATGGCTGCAATGGCTGGCCGGCGCCGCGGCTCACTAGGCTAATCCTCCGCCTAGCGGCGCCGGCACACCGGGTTCTAGTCCCGGTTGGGGCGCCGGATTCTGTCCCGGTTGCCCCTCTTCCAGGCCAGCCCTCTGCTGTGGCCAGGGAGTGCAGTGGAGGATGGCCCAGGTGCTTGGGCCCTGCACCCCATGGGAGACCAGGAAAAGCACCTGGCTCCTGGCTCCTGCCATCGGATCAGCGCGCTGCGCCGGCCGCAGCGCGCCGGCCGCGGCGGCCATTGGAGGGTGAACCAACGGCAAAGGAAGACCTTTCTCTCTGTCTCTCTCTCTCACTGTCCACTCTGCCTGTCAAAAAAAAAAAATGGCTGCAATGGCTGGAGCTGGGAAGCCAGGAGCTTCTCCCACTTGGGTTCAAGGATCCAAGCACTTGGGCCATCTTCCACTGCTTTCCCAGGTGCATGAGCAGGGAGCTGGACTGGAAGTGGCACAGCCAGGACTCGAATTAGCACTACAGGCAGTGGCTTTATCTGCTATGCCACAGCACTGGCCCTGCAGCTTTTCTTTAAAAAAAAAAAAAAAGAATTAGATGCCAAAATTTTAAAATTCTCCAAGGTGGGATTTTCAGGTTTCTTCAAACATTGAGAAACTGGCCACAGTAGGCCACATTCCCTGGAGGTGGTCAGCAGCTAGGGCTGAGCACGGTTGCCTTGGGTTAGAATGCCAGTCACATGACCTCCAGTTTGCTACAAGCCCCACTATTGCTCATTGCCCAGCCCCCAAACCTACCCTTTGCTGTTTGTCTTTCAACGGGTTTTCATGGGTCATTGCTGTCTCTCTCACAGTAGAGGACGAACATAAGATGTTTCACTTACTCGCGTATGAGTGTCAAAACCTCAGGATTGTGAGTAGCTAATGACAAGGACAAACTGGCCTTTCCCAACAACATACTTAACCCAGGGATGCACTAAGTGCTTTGTACATGTTTCTGAAGCCCTGGTGATACAGGGAGAGGGGTGCTAGTGTCCCCAGATGAGGGACAGGAAGTGGATGTGACCTGGTGTACCCTGCCTGTCGACCTGATTGTATGTAGAACCCCTTCTTCTGCTTGTCTGCGCCCGCTGGTTTCTGACAGCAGCTCTTTTGCTACTACTTTCATGGTTCCTGGGTTAGAACCTTAGATTGCACCAGGGAGAATCCAGCTTCCAGGAATGGCTGCTCCCCTGGCTGGCCCCACAGAGGACGCACCTGTAGTTCATGGGCTGAACCGCAGTAAAAAGGGGAGGCTGAGCAAGTGTTCCTGCCGAGTACCCAGATGGAACACCTTGGCCACGTGACCCCTATGAAGACTCATTGAAACCCTATCTAAAATAGCTCAGGAAGATCATCAGATTTGTTTGAATCTCAGAATGACTTCATTCTTTAAGATTTATTTATTTGAAAGGCAGAGTTCCAGACAGGCAGAGACGGAGAAAGGTCTTCCATCCACTTGTTCCATCGGAGCTGAGCCAGGATCTTCATCCCAGTCTCCCACGTGGGTGCAGGGGCCTAAGCACTTGGGCAATCCTCAGTTGCCTCTCAGGCATGTTAGCAGGGAGCATGATTGGAAATAGAGCAGCCGAGACTCAAACCGGTGCCATATAGCATGCTGGAGCCACCCAGCTACAGCTTCCTGCTTGGTAAAGCAGATTAAAGTGTCAGACTTTGATATTCTGGGGCTGGCAGAGTGAGTAAAGCCACCTCTGCATGCCGGTGTCCCATTTGGGTTCCATTTTGTGTCCCAGCTGCTCCCCTTCCAACCCAGCTCCCTGTGAACAGCTTGGGAAAAGCATTGAAATACAGTCCAAGTCTTTGGGTCCCTGCCACCCACATGGGAGACCCTGATGAAGCTCCTGGTTTTGACTTGGCCCAACACTGGCTGTTGTAACCCTTTGGGGAGTGAACCATCGGGTAAAGATCTGTTTCTCCCTCTCTATAGCTCTGCCTCTCGAATAGATATTAAACTTTTTAGTCTTCTTGCTTTGGCTAGTCTTGATTTCAAATAAGTATATTCTCTTGGGTAACATGAAGGAACTTAAAATTCATGAAAACATGTTATGAAAAGGCTACATATGGATTGTAAGATTGTTTGCAGCCAGCCTTATCCTTCAATGCTATTTTTTTGCAAACTTGTTGAAGTATATGCTTATGTTGTGAAATTCAAATAGATTGTTGATGCTATAAACCAAGACATTTAAAAATGGCATGAAAAGGAATCATTTCTTGACAAGCTTCAAGCCAGCTTTTTGTCATATCACAGACTGATCTCAAGGGCTCCTCTGACACAAGAGACTTCGATGGTTTGATGTTTACCAGAATGCCATCTTGTCGCTATAAGCAGTTCATCCTGCAAACGACGAACAACCCTGCCGGGCTTAAAGAATAGCTCGAAGAACTGCATGGTTTTTCTCAAGTTCAGACCCAGGAGCCCCACTGACCAAAAGCAGGGTGATTTCTTCCTGAGCCCCATTCCCTAGATCCTAGCCTGGGATTTTTTTTCCCCCCTATCTGCCTCTAAAGTAAACCGTGAGGCCCAGTGACATAAACTGGTTGGAATTCGGCTTTCTTTTGTATCACAATGTAACCATCACAGCTGTTTGTTTTAGAAACGGTAATGTTGTATCATTGTAACAAATTATACTTAAAAATCATTTAGTGTGAAATTGCAGATTAATCCCATAGGGACCGCGTATTAACCATCCCCCGGCCCTTTGGCGCATACAGATGGTGAATCTGGGATTTACAATGGGAACAATCGCTGATTACATGCATGGGTGTAACGGACAAAAAGACTGCATTTTAGGCTGGGAGAATACGATGGAGGTCCTAGCGCCTGCTTGTTTGGGGACACTCGAGTCCCAGATGAATGGGCCCTGTGAATGTCTGTTTCAACTCCGAGCGTTGGTGAAATTCTGCAGTCTGGCTCTGAAACCCACCGAGTGCGTGTGCAGGAGCCTCTTGGTGTGCGGCAGGCACCGGGCCCCGGGATTGTGCCGCAATCGATTTCAAGAGCGATTTCCCAGCAGAGCCTGTTGAGGGCCCGGCCCAGGGCTCATTATCCAAACCAACACCGGCTGTTCACTAACCAACGGGAAGGAGCTGGTGGGGGGGGGGGGGGGCGCGGCAGCCAGGCTGCCTCCAAAATTAATCTGCACCTGAAATGAAAAGGACTCTCGAGGACAATGGCCTTGATTTTGAAACTGTCATTCAGCTGAGCTGCTGGCTGAAAACCGCCGGGCTGCTGGACGTTGAGAGTGGAAACGGCACACTCCCTCGTATGGGGCCCGCCAGGGTGTGCTCGGGCCTCGGGGTAACGGAACGTGGCTGTCTTGTTCCAAGAAGTTTATAGTTCACTTTGGACAGTGTACTATCTTTTTTTTTTTTTTTGGGGGGGGGGCATTTCCATGGCAATTTACATTCATTACAGCTTCTATCTACACCTCCTAAAATCCTCTCTCCTGTTCTGTTTGACTTTTGATGCAAAGTAGAGAAAGAAGTTTTGCATTTCTCCTTTATTTTTCCCCAAGTGCAAAGTCCCCAAATGCCTAAAAGAACAAAACACACTTATTTCCCTGGGCCTTTTAGATCTGTTTCTGAACAAGGCAAGTAAAACAATGACTAAAAAGACCCTCTTCCAAATGAGTTATTTATCCCAAATACCATTCTTCCATGAACCTATTTAATAGAACTTAGAGCAAAAGTACAAGTGGTGTAGAATGTGAATGTCTCCATCTACACAGGGATACTTCATGTTCTTTTAGGCACTTGCCCTATATACACACACAATTGGTTCATTTGTAAGTTGGGAGCTTTCAAAAAAAATAGAAAGGCAGAGACAGATGCAGAGTTGGGGCAGGGCAGAAGCAAAGATGCAGAGTAGGACACAGTAGATGTGCACACATAGGCGCACATGGCAGATAGAGCTTCCACCTGCCAGGTCTCCCATCCAATGCCCCAGCAGCCATAGCTGGGCGGGTCCAAAGCTTAGCAACTCAGTCTGGATCCCCCGGGTGAGTGGTGGGGACCCAACTTCTTGACTCACCTCTGGCAGCTGTGGAGTTGGGAGAGGAGCTGAGCTCAAACCCCGGCGCTAGGATAGAGAATGTGCATGTCCCCACTGGTGTCTCCATCGCTGCACCCAATGCTGCCTCCTCACTGGCCGTGGTGCTTAGCCCTAAGCCAGGAATCTGGGCCAGTGTTGGGCCAGCTGAGGAATAATGATTGTGCCCCTACACTGGGCCCATTCATTGTCCCCCATCCTGGAAGGGCCTTGAGGGTGTTCATAAGCGTCTCGGGATGACTCTGGAGGTGCTTTGTCCCTGGCCCTTATTTCTATCATGGCCCCCTGGCCTGGGTGGGATCATACCCCACTCGGAATGGTCAGTGTAGCCATTGTTGTCCTGGTTATCAGTGGCATTAGTAACTCAGCCTGTATGACGAGGCTTGCTCCTTAGAAAGAACCTGAGTCTTTTTAAAATGTTTACTTGAAAGGGTTACACAGAGAAGGAGAGACAGATTTTCCATCCTCTGGTTCACTCCCCAGTTGGTTACAACAGTTGGAGCTGCACCAATCCGACACCAGGAGCCTCTCCCGGATCTCCCATGCCGGTGCAGGGGCCCAAGGACTTGGGCCATCTTTGACCGTTTTCCCAGACGATAGCAAAGAGCTGGATTGGAAGTGGAGCAGCCGGGACACGAACCGGTGCCCACATGGGATGCCAGAACTGCAGGAGGCAGCTTTACCTGCTAGGCCACAGCGCTGCTGCCCCCCAGCCCCACCCCGGGGTCTGTTTTTATCCAGTCTGAGCCTGCACCAAACTATCAGGTACAGTGTATATAGTCGTTGTCTCACTGCTTAAAACAGCGAGGATGGGGCTGGGGGCTCAGCACAGTGGTTGAGATGCTGCTTGGGACCCCACATCCTAGGTCAGTGCCTGGTCCAAGCCCTGGTTCTGCTTCTGATTCCTGCTTCCTTCCAGTGCCCGCCCTGGGAGGCAGCAGTGATGGCTCAAGTAGTTGGGTCTCTAGACCCTCACGAGAGACCCATGGAGATTCCAGGCACCTTGCTTCAGACTGGCACAGCCCCGGCTGTTGTGGACTTGTGGGGAGAGAAACATCAGATGGAAGATCTGTCTCCCCCTCCCTCTCTGTCTCTCCCCCTCCCTCTCTGTCTCTCCCCCTCCCTCTCTGTCTCTCCCCCTCCCCCTGTCTCTCCCTCTCCCTCCCTGTCTCTCCCCCTTCCCTCTCTGTCTCTCCCCCTTCCCTCTCTGTCTCTCCCCCCTCCCTCTCTGTCTCTCCCTCTCTGTCTCTTCCCCCTCCCTCTCTGTCTCTTCCCCCTCCCTCTCTGTCTCTTCCCCCTCCCTCTCTGTCTCTTCCCCCTCCCTCTCTGTCTCCCCTCACCTTTCAAATAAAAACTGAAGCTGTGGGATAAGGAAGAAAGAGGCTGAGTGAGGCCTTACAGCTACCAGTCTCTAACATCTGCCAAAAATGTTCAAATAAAATCTTAAGTATTGGAACTATTCTGGTCTATTACACATCTTTGGAGCTTTTAGGATGTAGGGCCAAGTTGGTCATGTTCTTGCTTTAATTATGCCCATAATAAACTGTCTGTGGTCCCAGGCTCCTTTATTACATCAAGAACATAATGATGCTTACTAAACAATTGACGGTAGAATCCCTCTACAGTTTCATCATAAATCGTTTAGTTTCTCCCTTCCCTAATTCAATGGAAGCTAATCCAGGGGCCATAAGGCATACTGAGGGATGCTCCATTGGCTTCTTTGATATTGAAGTGACTCAGTTACAAGAACAAGTGTCCTAGGCAAGGACAGGTTTGGGGACACATGCAGGTGAACCTTGTTCAGCACTCGGCCCGTAGGGAGAGACACATGGGTGCTGAGAGCCCTATTTCTCTGCCTTCAGTGCAGGGGTGCTATGGGAAGGCAGATTCTGATCCTGTCAGCCTGGGAGACTGCCGGGATTTTGGTCCCAGATGGTACTGATGCTGTGGTCCCCCAACCTGAGAAGGTTCTAGAAGGCCCACGGTTCTGGTGAGTTCAGCATGCCTGCTGGCATTCGTGTGGTCAGCAGGGCGTAGGTTCGGGGTCAGCTGAGAGTCATTCCTCCTTCCAGGTAGCACTGAATAGGGTAGGGTAAGCCACCCCCAACTTACTGTGTCAGACTGTGTGCCATAATAACAATTAGCATTTACTACAGGCTGGCTCTTCTTGGTCCTATCCTAAATGTTTTGTATGCAGTAACTTTCTTAAGACGTTTGAAATGCACGTGTGTCAGATCTATCCTATTGGTCCAGGTATCACTTAAAAGTATTTCAAGCTTGCAGGAAGGATCGGTAGCGATTCAAATGCACCACTCACAGGTGTTTCACGGTTGTCGAGACGTTGCCGTTCTTGGGAAGATTCCAAAATTAGTCCTCAGAGTCCGCAGCACGCAGATGCAATCCACCTCATCTGTTTGTTCGTGGAGGCGAGAACTCGGAGAAGAACTTAATTGGTCTAAAGCAAACAAAGCCGTGGCATTTGATCTACTTGTGCTGTAGAAGCAACAGGCACTAACTTCTCATCCTCACACCAGGCCAGGGAGAGGCGTGGCCAGCTGTGCTGTTGGGCGGTGAGGGAGCCCAGGGCGGGGCAGGGCGACAGAGCGGGCTGCACCCAGGGGCAGCAGGCAGCACTGGCTCTGGACTCATTTCCTTTCTTCCACACCCCTGAGTTTCATGCTGCTTGATAACATATCCCAAAGAACACCACAATTATCTTTTATTTATTTTCTTATTTATTTGAGAGGTGGAGAGCGGACTCTCAACCTCTGTTTCGTTCCCCAAATGCCTGCCAGTGCTGAGCTCAGCCCAAGTCTCCGTGCAGGCGGGAGGAGCCCAGTCACCGGAGCCCTCACCCTGGCCTCCCAGGCTCTGTGGCAGCAGAAAGCTGGGGGTTGGGAGCAGAGCCAGGCCTCGAACTCCGGTGGGATGCTGGTATCTTCAATAGCATCTTAACCGCCAGGCCAAATCCCACCCACCCCCGATATGATACTTTGAATATGTATATGTAGCCGGCACCGCAGCTCACTAGGCTAATCATCCGCCTTGCGGCGCCGGCACACCAGTTCCAGTCCCGGTCAGGGCGCCGGATTCTGTCCCGGTTGCCCCTCTTCCAGGCCAGCTCTCTGCTGTGACCAGGGAGTGCAGTGGAGGATGGCCCAAGTGCTTGGGCCCTGCACCCCATGGGAGACCAGGATAAGTACCTGGCTCCTGCCATCGGATCAGCGCGGTGCGCCGGCCGCGGCGGCCATTGGAGGGTGAACCAACGGCAAAGGAAGACCTTTCTCTCTGTCTCTCTCTCTCACTGTCCACTCTGCCTGTCAAAAAATAAAAATAAAAAATAAAAAAAAGTATCACAGTCAAGCTAATTAACATAGCCTTGAAATTCGCTAAGGAGTGTGTTCCAGGTGTTCTGACCTGATTTAATGAATGGTAACTCTTACGAGGGGCTGCGCTTCCTGCTGTTTTGTTTTGTTGCTTTTTTATAAGATTTTGAAAATCAGGGTTAAAGGGGGTTCTATCCTATTGGTCCAGGTATCACTTAAAAGTATTTCAAGCTTGCAAGAAGGATCGGTTCCATCTGCTGGTTCACTCCCCAGATGGCTGTCAGGGCTGAGCCAGGCTGAAGGCAGCATCCAGAAACATCATTCGGGTCTCCCATGTGGGTGACAGAGGCCCAAATACTTGGGCCATCTTTTGTTTTCCCAGAAGTGGAGCAGCCAGGACAATCTGCTATGCCACTTTTTGGGTTTTTTGTTTTTTAGAAGTTTCTTTTTAAAATTTATTTATTTGAAAGACAGAGAGACAGGGAGGTCTTCCGTCTTCCAGAGCTGAGCCAATCTGGAGCCAGGAGCTTCCTCTGGGTCTCCCATGTGGGTGCAGGGGCCCAAGCACTTGGGCCATCTTCTACTGCTTCCCCAAGTCATTAGTGGGAAGCTGTGAGTGGAAGAGGAGCAGCCGGGACTCAACCTGGTGCCCGTATGGGATGCCGGCACCACAGGCGGAGGCTTAGCCTACTACGTGCTGCGCCAGCCCCTACCTTTTTGTTCCTATCATGGACTACAACAGTAGCTCTCGGCATCGTGAAGTGAAGTGGGTGATGATTTTGCTCTTGCAGATCACTGTGGGTTTTAGAAACCACCTTCCTTCATGTGCACAGACTCTGCCTGCTGCATAGCGTGATTGGTGTTGTACCCACTCCCTTCTACATATTGCCCTGTGTCATGTTGGGGGGGAGGGTAGGTCACGGGTCACAGGCTGATCAGTGAGCAAAAAGCAGCCTGTGGCCCACTACTTGCTTTGTGTTCTGTTTCCAAGATATTTTACTTATTTTGAAAGGTAAAGTGACAAGGAGATCTTCCATCTGCTGGTTCACTCTCCAAATTCCTATGAGAACCAGGGCCAGGTTTTTTATTTTATTTTTTACTAAGATCTATTTTCAATTAACTTTATACACATACGATTAAGTCTGTTAAGAGTTCAACAAATAGTATGGGGGAAAAACACAACTGTTGCTCAACTGTCAAGACGAGGGCTGTTCAAAGTCACTGCTTCTCAAAGTGCTAATTTCCCTTCTACAGACTGCCTGTTAGGTGCTCTATTACCACAGGTCAGGGAGAACAGATGGTATTCGTCTCTTTGGGACTGGCTTATTTCACTAAGTACGATGCTTTCCAGATTCAACCATTTTGTTGGCAATGACTAGATTTCACTTTTGTTTTTAATCACTGTGTAGTATTCATGGTATACATATCCCATAATTTCTTTATCCAGTCTTCAGTTGACGGGCATTTGGGTTGATTCCATATCGTAGCTATTGTGAACTGAGCTGCAATAAACATGGGGGTGCAGAGAACGCCTTCATTTCCCTAGGGTAAATTCCCAGGAGTGGGATGGCTGGGTCGTATGGTAGGTCTATATTCAGATTTCTGAGGTGTCTACATACTGTTGTCCACAGTAGCTGTACCAGCTTACAGTCCCACCAACAGTAGATTAGGGTACCTTTTTCTCCACATCCTCACCAGCATTTATTGATTACTATATGAGAGCCATTCTAACTGGGGTGAGGTAAAACCTCACATGGCTTTGATTTGCATTTCCCTGACAGCTAGTGATCCTGAGCATTTTTTCATGTGTCTGTTGGCCATTTGGATTTCTTCTTTTGAAAAATGCCTAAGTCCTTGGCTCATTTTTTAGCTGGGTTGTCGTTTTGTTGAGTTTCTTGATCTCTTTATATATTCTGGTTATTAATCCTTTATCAGTTACATAGTTTGCAAATCATTTCTCCCATTCTGTCAGCTGCCTCTTTACTTTCCTGAGTGTTTCTTTTGCAGTACAGACGCTTCTCAATTTGATGTAATCCCATTTGTCATTTTTGGCTTTGATTGCCTGTGGCTCTGGGGTCTTTAGCAAGAAGTCTTTGCCTATGCCAATGTCTTGCAGGGTTTCCCTGATGTTCTCTAATAATAATCAGATCATAGATTTAGGTCTTTAATCCATTTTGAGTGGGTTTTTGTGTAAGGTAGGGGTCTTGCTTCAGACTTCTGCATGGGGAGATCCAGTTTGCTCAGCATCACTTGTTGGAGAGACTGTCCTTGCTCCAGGGATTGATTTTAGCTCCTTTGTCAAAGATAAGTTGGTTGTAGATGGATGCACTAATTCCTGGCCTTTCTATTCTGTTCCATTGCTCTATCTGTTTTTGTACCAGTACCAGGCTGTTTTGATTATAACTGCTCTGTAGTATGTCTTGAAATCTGGTATTGTAATGCCTCCAGCTTTGTTTTTGTTATATAAGACTGCTATAGCTATTCGGGTTGCCCTGTGTTTCCAATTGAATTTCAGCATTTTTTTTTTTATGTATCTGAGAAGAATGCTTGGTATTTTTATTGGTATCACATTGAATCTGTAAATTGCTGGACATTTTGATATTGATTCTTCCAATCTATGAACATGGAAGATTTTTTTTTTGTATCATCTATATTTCAAGGTATTTGATTTTTTTTTTGTAGCTATCGTGAATGGGATTGATCTTAGAAGTTCTTTCTCAGCAGTGATATTGTCTGTGTATACAAAGGCTGTTGATTCTTGTGTGTTAATTTTATATTCTGCTACTTTACCATGCTTTTCTATGAGCTCCAGTAGTCTTAGTGGAGTCTTTTGGATCCCTATATATAGAATCATGTCATCTGCAAATAGGGATATGTAATTGTTTTTAAAGATTTATTTATTTATTTGAAAGCCAGAGTTACACAGAGAGAGGAGAGGCAGAGAGAGGTCTTCCATCTGCTGGTTCACTCTCCAATTGGCCGCAACGGCCGGAGCTGCACCAATCTGGAGCCAGGAGCCCCTTTCGGGTCTCCCACATGGGTGCAGGGGCCCAAGGACTTGGGCCATCTTCTACTGCTTTCCTGGGCCATAGCAGAGGGCTGGATCAGAAGAGGAGCAGCCGGGACTAGAACCGGTGCCCATATGGGATGCCAGCACTTCAGACCAGGGCATTAACCCACTGTGTCACAATGCTGGCCCCTGTAATTGTTTTTTAAGGACTAGCTTATTTGAAAGGCAGTTGGTCATCTCAGTGGTTATAATGACACTTGGAACCCCTGGGGAGTGTACCTAGGTGCTGGTTACTCCTTAGGCTGCAAAGGGATTGAAAGGAGACCTCCGTGATGGCCCCTAAGCTGGGAGCTGCCTGGAGCTCAGTGGGTTCCTGCCTTCATTGAATGACAGCCTTTTGCTTTCACTCATCCGGCCAAGGATGAAGCACCTGCCAGTGTGTGCTCTGGCCGTGGTACTGAGCCTCCCTCCTTACAAGCCATTCAGCCCTGTGCATCGCCTGCCAACTACATGCCAGCCATGGTGCTGTGGCCCTGATGAGGGGGCCTCCGACGTGCTTGGCGACAGTGTGCTTGGTTCTTAGAAGTCCACATCGAGATGCAGCCTGAGCTCTGGGAACGCAGGCATGGCAGGGACAGCCGTGGGCCCCGCCCTGTGGACTCCAAGGGGGCGGGGCAGGGGACAAACGAGGTCCTCTTAGGGTGGTGTCCTGAGTCGGATGCTGGGACGGAAAACAAACACGAAGTGGGAACTGAAATCCGAACCCAGCTGGGAGTTTAAGTATCGTGAATTTTATTTCTCGCATGCAGCCCATGTGCCAGGTTATACGAGGTGTTGATGTTACAGGAAACTGGGTGCAGGGTGCATGGGAACTCTGTACTGTCTTTGCAGCTTCTCTGTAAATCCAAAATTCCAAGTGAAAGATGCATGCGTGCAAACAGGTGTGTATCTATACAGGTTGAGTATATACTTCGTCCAGCTTGGGACTAGAAGGGTTTTGGATTTTAGAATGTTTGCATATACATAAAGAAGATACTCTGGGGGCAGGACCAAGTGTAAGCACACGATTCACTTATGTTTCCTGCGTACCTTATACCCCCAGGCTGAAAGATTTGATGTGGTATTTTCAGTGCACTTGGTTTGTGGTGTGACTCGGTGAAGGGAGGCGTGGAATCTCCCTTTCCTTGAAGTCCTGTCCATGCTCACAGTTTTGGGTTCGGAGGGTGCAGGTGTTTGGTCCAGCAGTCAGAATGCCACTTGTGATGCCTGTATCCCATATCAGAGTGCCCGGGTTCAAGTCCCAGCTCAGCTTCCAGTTCCAACCTTCCTGCTAACGCACATCCTGGAAGGTAACGGCAATGGCTCTGGTACCGCGGGAGACCCAGACGGAGTCTCAGGTCCTGGCGTTGGTTTGGGCTACTGCAGGCATTTAAGGAGTGAACCAGTGGGTAAGAGCCTTAAAAATAAACTTTAAAAAAAAGCTTTTAAATGTTAGAGTTTGGAGTATGTTGGGTTTTGGATTTTTGGATTAGAAGGGCTCCTACACACACACACGCACACACGCCGCACACACGTGTGTATACTTCCATGAAGTCGGTTGCACTTTTGTAGCGTTTTTCCCTCACACTCAATGTGCTGTATCCACAGATGCTCGTATGCAGCCTGTGTGTGTGTGTGTGTGTGTGTGTGTGGCTGCGCCTGTCCTATCAGTGGATGCAGCCTGTGTGTGTGTGTGTGTGTGTGTGTGTCTGCGCCTGTCCTATCAGTGGGATGCAGCCTGTGTGTGTGTGTGTGTGTGGCTGCGCCTGTCCTATCAGTGGGATGCAGCCTGTGTGTGTGTGTGTGTGTGTGTGTCTGCGCCTGTCCTATCAGTGGGATGCAGCCTGTGTGTGTGTGTGTGTGTGGCTGCGCCTGTCCTATCAGTGGGATGCAGCCTGTGTGTGTGTCTGTGTGTGTGTGGCTGCGCCTGTCCTATCAGTGGGATGCAGCCTGTGTGTGTGTGTGTGTGTGTGGCTGCGCCTGTCCTATCAGTGGGATGCAGCCTGTGTGTGTGTGTGTGTGTGTGTGTCTGCACCTGTCCTATCAGTGGGATGCAGCCTGTGTGTGTGTGTGTGTGTGCGTGTGTGGCTGCGCCTGTCCTATCAGTGGACGCAGCCTGTGTGTGTGTGTGTGTGTGTGTGTGTGTGTGTGTGACTGCGCCTGTCCTATCAGTGGACACAGCCTGTGTCGCGGCGACCGTGGCTGCCGGGTGCAGGCTGGCACTTCGGGAGCCCAGGAAGTTCCTACTTCCTTATTTAACAACTGGCTTCGTAAGCTTCAGTGCCCCACGCTTTGTTGCCAGGCCTATCCCGGCGACCTCTGCCGAGACCCCTGTCCCAATTCGTCTATCAGAGAAAAATGAATCTGTTCCAGGAGCCATTGGTCCTCATTATCTCTAATTGGGCCTGGCGGCTGGAGACAGGCCTCATTATTTTTAATTGGGGCCGGTCGTTTGGGAAGGAAGCGCCACCCAGTTTTGGGCAGATCATGCCTGGGTATTTGTGTGCCAAGTTCAAAGTGAAATCGCATTTGAGAGATTTCCAGAAGTCACACTACTTTCTGTCCTGTGTGCTCTTCCCTCCTCCCCACCCCACAACCCCAACAGCACCCCCTAAATTCATAGTTGTGGTCTTTGGTTCTTGGATGGAAAAATAATTGAATGAAGACTGGCCACATCTATGGCAGGCGAGGAGTTAGGTTTTGTGGTTGTGGGTTTGGTTTGCTTTTTTTTCCCCCAGCACCTGGCTAAAGACCATGCAAACTTTTCTTTCAAAATCAATGAATATTATAATCAGCAATTGGACTGATTGCTCACTTGAGTATTTAAATGCCGTCTGGGGCCTGGTATTGTGCCCTGGATAAGACTTCCATCACTGAAAGGGCTCATTTTTGCAATGTGCTCGGAACTCGGCCGTTGCTGGCCCATCACAGGCTAAATCGTCGACGAGGGAGAGCCAGCTTCTGGAAGTGCCCAGTGGCGAGGGTCTCCACTCCTGGCGTGTGCTTGTCTGTCTCTGCTTTCCCAGCGGAGACACCCCCCCACACACACACACACACAGACCCCCGGACGCCCACCGACCCCTATCGGACAGGCTTGAAGGCCGACCCCGGCCTCCTGAGAACATGTTGGCGCTCGAGGTGGGAGTCCGGGGCCTGGACACTGGCCGTGGGCCTGGAGGAGGTGGAGTCGCGTGGCAGCAGGGGCTCTGAGCCTCCCCTTTGCTCCGGGCCCTCGGGAGAGCTAAGAGCGCCGGGTAGCAGCCCACCCTGGAAGAGGAGCGGGCAGCGGTTCTGCCAGGCTGCGTTCCCACGTGGCTTCCTGCAAAGGGCGGGAAGGTGAGCCTCCCGGGGCGGCGGGAGGATGGTGCGGGAGTGGGGGGTGGGGCCTGTGGTTGCTGTGCCGCGACTCCGCCCCCGTGCCGCGACTCCGCCCTCCTGGCGCCATCTGTTCCTCCTACTTTTATAGGTAGTGTGGTTCTACTGCATTGCACAGCGGAAACCGGCCAGGGTTCTCTGCACCCTCGAGGCTTCCAGTCCCTTCCACCATCTTTCTGTCTCCAGCAGCTCGGATTTGGTGCTGCTTTACTTTTTAATTTAATTTCCTTTATTATTTAGATATTTATTTACTTGAAAGGCAAGAGTTAGAGAGAGAGGTCTTCCATCTGCTGGTTCACTGCTCAAATGGCTGCAATAGCCAGGACTAGGCCAGGCCAAAGCCAGGAGCCTGGAGCTTCTTCCATGTCTGCCACCTGGGTAGCAGGGGCCCAAGCAGTTGAGTTACCTTCTGCTTTCCCAGGCGTGTTAGCAGGGAGCTGGACCGGAAGTGGAGCAGCCAGGACTTGAACTGGCACCCGTACGGGATGCCGGCATTATAGGTGGTGGCTTAACCTGCTATGCCTCAATACTACCCCCTATTTTAATTGTAAATGAGAAGCAGAGAGACAGAGATCCTTTATCTGCTGAGTTACCCCTCAGATGCCCACAACAGCCAGGCCCAATGCCGGGAACTCCTGGAACTCCACCCAGGTCTCCCACACGGGTGGCAGGGACCCGAGTACTGGAGCCATCACTGCTGCCCCTGGGGAGGGTGTGGGCAGGGGGTTGGGACCGGAAGCAGCAGGACACGGGGCAGTGGCGGGACATGGGGCAGTGGCAGATTGGTGACAGGAGTGGCCCCCAAAGCAGTGATTCTTCCCCCCAAGAGCTGGAATCCACCACCAGTGGGCAGACTCCAGGATGCAGAAGAGGATGACCCTTCTCTCCTGCCCTTCTGCTCAGCACCATTTTTGTCTCGTGCCGGGTGTAATGGTCCCCTGGCCGTTAACTCTAACAAAACAGCTGAGTTGGTGTGCTTTGTGAGAAAAGGGGTTTATTGAGCTTGGAGGTTTGGTGCTGGATCTGGGGAGAGCCCTCCTGCCCCCGTCACGTCACAGCCAAGGGCACTGTGCCGGGAGCCTGTGCACAAGGGAGGGGTGGCGAGGGAGATGGCAGCCGGTGTGCAGGGAAGACCGGGTTTGCTCTTTCCTAACAACTCTTGTCGACTGCCTAAGTCCCGCTGCAACCACCTCAAACCCCTCCAGAGGCAGATTCCCCGGTGATGCAACCAAGTCCCACCAGACCCCACCTTAAAGGGCCCACCTCCTCCTAACATGGCCACACTGGGGACCCCACTGCCAACACATGAACCACTGGGGGACATGGTACCAAGCTTGTGGAATTCTGGGGGGGGGTCCTCTCTCACAAGCAGCCCTTGGCACACGGGGCTCCTCGAGGGTCCCCTGCACCTGCAGATGGAGCTGCTTCCGTGGCTGCTGCTGTCTGAGTCGCCCATCCACCACTGCCCTGTGGATCTTGGTGCATATTTTCACATGTAAATGTTCCCAAGGGGCCAAACCTGTCACTAGCTTCTATATGCAGGTCACCAGACTTGGCAGTACATCCACAATTCAATGATGGTCTTTAGACAGGTTAATGGTGGGGGAGGAGGGAGACAAGGTCTGGATAGCAGCTGGAGGCCTTCGGAACTCCGAGTCACTCCAGCGGGGCCCGGATTTGCTTATCCGTCCTCTGTCTTCATTGTTCTCTGCTAGCTCTCTACTCATCTCTGCAGGGGCCAATCTCCTCAAATATTCTTTCTCCTTGGCCAGCGCCGCGGCTCACTAGGCTAATCCTTTGCCTATGGCACCAGCACCCCGGGTTCTAGTCCCAGTCGGGGCTCTGGATTCTGTCCAGGTTGCCCCTCTTCCAGTCCAGCTCTCTGCTGTGGCCCGGGAAGGCAGTGGAGGATGGCCCAAGTCCTTGGGCCCTGCAACTGCATGGGAGACCAGGAGAAGCATCTGGCTCCTGGCTTCGGATCAGCGCGCCAGCCTCAGTGGCTGTTGGGGGGTGAACCAACGGAAAAGGAAGACCTTTCTCTCTCTCTCTCACTGTGCACTCTGCCTGTCAAAAAAATAAAATAAATAAAAAATAATAAAAATAAAAATAAAACAAACATTCTTTCTCTTGCACCCTTGGTCTGGTCAGTCTAGTCACTGCTGTCTCATCTCGTTGGTTTCCAAGAAATGAGCTAAGCTACAAGTGGAGGCACACCGCTGCATATGGCCCTGGCCAGCATGACTTGAGGGCCTACTGTGTGCCCGAGTCGGTGTATACATGACCCCACGTGCTCTACTTCTGCCCTGGGTAATGGATGCTGTCCACATCTTTGCAGATGAGAAACTGAGGTCGCTGCAGGTGCAGCCAGAGTAAGGCCAGGGCGCTCGCTGAGAGCAGCTAAGGCTGTGCACCCTTAACCGCCTCCGGCTTCGGCCGCTTTCCCACGGGGTGTGTTCATGGTCTCGTTTACAGGCGGTTCCCCTCTGCTTCTCTTCTGTATTCTTGTGAGTGCTGCGTTAGTTTTCTCTTCTTTGTTTCCATTATTCTGTTGTAATCTACATAGCATAAAACTTAGTAAAAAATGTTTATTTCAAAGGCAGAGAAATCCAAATAGCCACAGCAATCAGAACTGGGCCTTGGGGCTGGCACTGTGGCGCAGTGGGTTAATGCCCTGGCCTGAACCGCCGGCATCCCATATGGGCACCAGTTCCTAGTTCCGACTGCTCCTCTTCTGATCCAGCTCTCTGCTGCGGCCTGGGAAAGCAGTGGAAGATGGGCCAAGTCCTTGGGCCCCTGCAACTGCATGGAAGACCTGGAAGAAGCTCCTGGCTTTGGATCAATGCAGCTCCAGCCATTGCGGCCAACTGGGGAGTGAACCAGTGGATGGAAGACCTCTGTCTCTACCTCTCTCTGTAACTCTGTCTTTCAAATAAATAAAGTAAATCTTTATTTATTTTTTATTTTTTAAAAGAACTGGGCCAGGCTGAAGCCAGGAGCCTGAAACTCCATCCCTGTCTCCCCTATGGAGAACAGGAACTCAGATACTCGGGCCATCTTCCACTGCTTTCCCAGGCACATCAGCAGGGTGCTGGATGAGAACTGCTGGGCCATTGCAGGCGGTGGCTTAGCCCTCTGTGCTATGACATTGGCCCCATGACACACTTCTAAAGTAGACAGTCTGGTGGGTTTTAGGATGAGAAAACTTCATGGGAAGTGGAATTAAAGAGTAAGTTTATCTCAGCACAAAGAAAAAACTTAAGGCTGTTTTTCTTATAGTATACATTTTTTGTAGTATACATTTTTTGTAGTATACATTTTTCGTGAACATCTTAAAGACCCTGTCAGCCTAGATTTCAAGAAACTTTGGCACCAAAATGAACGACTTCCGTTTCTATTTTCAGAGATTTTTCAAGTACTCTCCTATGTGTACAGTTGTATGACCGTTGCCACTATTCTAGAACGTTCTTGCTAACCTCTAGAGGCTTTGTACCTGCCCTCCTTTGCTATTCTTTCCCCGTCCCCCGAGTCCCCGCCAGCCACTTGCCCGCTTTCTGCCTGCGTGGACTTTCGTGCTCTGGGGGTACATGTAAGTGGAATCGTGCAACGTGGGGCCTTTTGTGTCCTGTTTTACACAGAATCACGTTTCCAAGGTTTATCCATGACGTAGCATGTATCAGAATCCCGTTCCTTATGTAGGGCTGAGTAGTATCTGATTGCATGGATATAATACATTGGCTTTTACTTCAGTTCATGGACACTTTTTTTTCACACTGTATATAATTGTCCACAATTCTTTTTTTTTTTTTTTTTTTTGACAGGCAGAGTGGACAGTGAGAGACAGAGAGGAAGGTCTTCCTTTACCGTTGGTTCACCCTCCAATGACTGCTGCGGCCAGCGTACTGCACTGATCCGATGGCAGGATCCAGGTGCTTCTCCTGGTCTCCCATGGGGTGCAGGGCCCAAGCACTTGGGCCATCCTCCACTGCACTCCCTGACCACAGCAGAGAGCTGGCCTGGAAGAGGGGCAACCGGGACAGAATCTGGCGCCCCGACCGGGACTAGAACCCGGTGTGCCGGTGCCGCAAGGCGGAGGATTAGCCTAGTGAGCCACGGCGCTGGCCTTGTCCACAATTTCTACATGGTCTTTAGGAGATTAGGTGGATTAGAAGACTTGGTAGTGAATGAAGGCATTTCTTTAATCTTATATAAAAGGAATCAACCAGAAGTGAGAAATGGCCTCACCTGTATTCTCCAATATTTCACTTACATCCACTTGGGATTTTGTTTTTAATAATTTTGAAACTGCAGGGCTAGAACTGACATGAGGCAAACAGAGCAGATGTAATGTTTAAGGGACCGGGATCAGGATAAATGATGTTTGGTATTGACTTTGTACAGTAAGGTATTCAAAGTGCATGCTAAAGCAATCAGAAGTTTAAAGGTGGGGTGACTATCTGTGTGTGCTACGCAGCATGGCTCGTCAACTTACTGGTAATCTATCACTCCTGAGTGTTAACCCTACCTTAGATTTGGAGATTCGTGTCTGCTGAGTGCTATTTGACATTGAGGCCACATCTATGCTTGGTGCCGTGATGGTTACCATGAAGGCCAGGCTCTGAATGTTTGGAAAAGGAGGAAAATCTCAGTTTAGTAAGATAAAGTTGGACAGGAATCTGGGAGTGGTTAATCCATCAAAGAAAGAGGTCAAGAATCCTAAAATAGCAAAAAGCCTATTTCTGTTTGGAAATGACCATTAGAACTAGCCTGGTAACTTCCAGAGTGTGCTCAAGTGTGGGGGTGGCAGGCAGAGAGGCGGGTACCTTCTCATCTGCTGGCTCACTTCCCAAATGCCCATAACGGCCAGGGGCTGGGTCAGGTCACACCAGGGGCCTAATACTCCATTAGCGTCCCCCATGTGGGTGACGAGGACCCAAGTTCTGGGACCATCACTTGCCTCAGGTGTGTGTTGGCAGGAAGCTGGGTGGGAAAGGGCGTGGCCAGGACTGGAGCCAGGTGCTCCTCTGAGATACGGGCACCCCAAGGGGCAGTGTCCCCCGCTATACCATGATGCCCACCCCTACATTGTTGTCTTCCTAGCATTTTTTTTCCTTTGAGCTCAGGATTCAGTCTAGGGTCAGGCATTGCATTTGGCTGTTGCCTCTTCAGCTTCCTTTTTTTTTTTTTTTTTTTTTTTTTTTTTGGTTAGAACTTTATAAATATTTATTGAAGGAAGGAATGAACGAGCGACGTGTACAGGTACTTGGATACTAACGGTGGCCCCGAAGGCAGTATCTCTCTGTGCGTCTAAGTGGTGGATACTTGGCTTGATGTGCATTGTTTGGACCAGTGGACACACACCTATGAGACTGTTCACAGAGGTTCTGGGGCAGGAGGGTGGAGAGGGTGTGTCTGGCGGTTTGAGTCCTGTTGCTGGACTATGTCCTGGAGACCTTCTCCCCTTCTTGCTGGAATGTGCTGCCCTCAGAACCGACCTGCTGTGGTGTCAGGTGGCAGCGCTGCCTTCCCAGCTCTGGGGAGAGGAGTGGGGTGGTCTCTGAAGGAGGGGCAGAGAGACAGAGAGGTCAGTTATCAGAAGGCAAGAGCTGACCGGAGGCCAAAGCAAAAATACAACCCTTTGAGGATGGGAGGGAAGTACAGACAAATTCAGAGGAGATAAATGATACATTGTAATTCTTTGTGTACAGTTTTATATGTGGGGGTTAAGACACTTAGAGGGTGGGTTTTTAAACTTTTAAGATACACAGGCCAGCGCTGTGGTGCAGCAGGTTAGTCTGCCGCCTGCCATCATAGCCCGGGCTGCTCCACTTCCCACCCGGCTCCCTGCTAATGCACCCGGCAAGGAGTGAATGAAGACACAAGCACTCCAGTGCCCACCACAGCCAGGGTTGGGTTGGACCAAAGGCAGAGCTCCATCTGGGTCTCCCACATGGGTGTCCAGGGCCCAGCTCCTTGAACCATCATCACTGCCTGCCAAGGTGAGCGTTAGCAGAAAGCTGGCCTGGAGACTGGAGCAGGACTTGTTCCCAGGTCCTCTGAGTTGAGTCGTGGGTGGGCATGCTGGGTGGCCTCTAACCACTGGGCCACTCACTCACCCCGAAAGTGTTCTCTGCTGTGAATTCCAGGGAGCGGTGTTTCTACTCTGAGAACTGAGGTAACCAAAGAGAAGAGCTTTGTGGCCAGCGCCACGGCTCACTAGGCTAATCCTCCAGCACTCTGGGTTCTAATCCCGGTTGGGGTGCCAGTTCTGTCCCAGTTGCCCCTCTTCCAGTCCAGCTCTCTGCTGTGGCCCGGGAGGGCAGTGGAGGATGGCCCAGGTGCTTGGGCCCTGCACCCCATGGGAGACCAGGAGAAGCACCTGGCTCCTGGCTTCAGATCAACATGGTGTGCCAGCCATAGCAGCCATTTGGGGGGTGAACCAATGGAAGGAAGACCTCTCCTCTCTCCCCTCTCTCCCCCCTCTCTCCCCCCCTCTGCCCCCCTCTCCCCCCCTCCCCCCTCCCCCCTCTCTCCCCCCCCCCCTCTCTCTCTTCTCTCTCTCTCTCTCTCTCATTGTCTAACTCTGCCCCTTCTAAGGCAAGGCTGTGATGATAGTAAACCTGTGCCTGGACTTCCATGCGACTCTCGCTGTGTACTCATTCATGGCCAGAAATACTTTTTTTTTCTTTTTTTTTTTTTTTCAGATTTATTTTATTTGAGAGAGAGAAAGGTCTTCATCTGCTGGTTCACTCCCCAAATGGCTGCAATAGACAGAGCTGAATCTACCAGGAGCTTCCTGCAGGTCTCCCACATGGGTGCAGGGGCCCAAGGACTTGGACCATCCTCCACTGCTTTCCCAGGCCACAGCAGAGAGCTGGATCTGAAGTAGATGAGCTGGGACTTGAACTGGCGCCCATATGGGATGCTGGCGGTGGCTTCACCCACTATGCCACAGTGCCAGCCTCCACAGATGTTTCATCCGAGGGCAGTGCAGTAGGCAGCTACTTCCCAGCGGACACTTGAGCTGTCTAAATCAGTCGAGGGGTTGACTTTGATTTGCCGTGATTTTCTGAGATCTTCGTGAATATACAGATAGCTCGCTGCATAGATTCAAAAGGTTTCCCAGATCTCAGCATGAGTTCAATTTAGGGACCAGTCTGTATGGGAAACTGGAAAGGCCATTTGAGTTCAGGAGAAAGGGAGCATGCCCGCCCACATGCCAAAAACCACTTAAAACAGCACCTCTGTGCCGGCGCCTCGACTCAATAGGCTAATCCTCTGCCTGCGGCGCTGGCACCCCAGGTTCTAGTCCCGGTCAGGGCGCCGGATTCTGTCCCGGTTGCTCCTCTTCCAGGCCAGCTCTTTGCTGTGGCCCGGGAGTGCAGTGGAGGATGGCCCAAGTGCTTGGGTCCTGCACCCCATGGGAGACCAGGAGAAGCACCTGGCTCCTGCCTTTGGATCAGCGCGGTGCGCCGGCTGCAGTGCACCGGCTGCGGCGGCCATTGGAGGGTGAACCAACGGCAAAGGAAGACCTTTCTCTCTGTTTCTCTCTCTCACTGTCCACTCTGCCTGTCAAAAAATATCAAAACAGCACCTCTGCAGCAAACAGGAAGCTCTCCTAGACGCCCTCCTAGACGCCGTACTTAACGACCTGGGACAAGGAAGCTGTAGGCTCAGGGTCTGAGCTTCGTTGCAGAGGAAGAACTGTGCATCTAGAAGGCCGGTGCCTTTGGGCAGGCATTTAGCTCAGCAGCTGCGACACGGCATGGGAATCCCCATGTGCACCTGGCTGCCCGGGTTCAAGTCCTGGCTCTGCTCCCGATCCCAGCTCCTACCTCCTATTCCCCAGCCCAGGAGGGAGCAGGTGGAGCCCATGCAACCCACGGGAGAGACTTGCATTGAGTTCTAGGCTCCTGGTTTGGGTCTGACATGGGCCTGTTGGAGGTATTTGGGGAGCGAATAACTAGATGAGATTCTCATTCGTTTTCTGTCGTCTGTCGTCTCTTGTCTATGTTTGTCTTGTCGCCTCTTTCTGTCTCTGCCTTTCAAATAAACAACGGTGACTGGGGAAAAGGACAGTGACTTGCAGGGCAAACGCAGATGACCGAGGCTCAGCTTCTGACCACCCCACCATCCGGAGCCCCATTTCCTGTCCAGCGGGAGCTCTTTTGGCCAAGCTCTGTCTTGGTCATATCTGAAGTGAACTCCTGCTCCTTTCCCCTCATCTTCTGTTTTCAGCTCCCTCTCTCCCCACTGCCTTGGAGCAGAATCGGGTTGTGTGAGTGGTGGGCGAGGCTGAGGGCCTGGAGGACAACTTGACCTGAGTTTCATGGTCGCCAGGTGTTGTCCTCGCTTGGTGTTGGACGCCATCTCCAAGAGACGATGAGTGGGTACTCGCTGAAAACCATGACCAGAAGAAGACCATTGGTGTTTAATTTGGACCACGGCAATCTGCAGTGTGTCAAGAATTCACCAGATTACAAATCCTGAAATTGGGAACCGTATGCCCACATCACTTTGGTTTGTGTGGGTTTTTGTTGTTTTTGATAGAAAAATTGATGTTCAGTCCACTGGTTCATTGCCCAGACAGCTGAGCCAGGCCAAGACCTGGATCCTGGAGCTTTGTCTGGTCCTCGCGTGTGGGTAGCAGGGGCCCAAGCACTTGGGCCGTCCTCTGCTGCTTTCCCAGGCGCATTAGCAGGAAGCTGGATGGGAATAAAGTAGCTGGGACTCAGATGCCTATGAGATGCCAGCATTGTAGGTGCTGGCTTAACCCACTGTGCCACAGCGCTGGCCTTGGCTTGTGTGTTAAGGTTACTAAAAGCAGGGGCCAGCGCTGTGGCATAGTGGATAAAGCTACCACCTGCAGGGCCGGCATCCCATATAGGCGCCGGTTCAAGTCCTGGCTGCTCCACTTCTGATCCAGTTCTCTACTATGGCCTGGGAAAGCAGTAGAAGATGGCCCAAGTCCTTGGGCCCCTGCACCTGCATGGGAGACCTGGAAGAATCTCCTGGCTCCTGGCTTCGGATTGGCTTAGCTCCAGTGGTTGCAGCCAACTAGGAAGTGAACCAGCAGGTGGAAGACCTCTCTCTCTGCCTCTCTGCCTCTCTGCCTCTCTTTCTCTCCCTGTGTAACTCTTTCAAATAAATAATTTATTTTTTTTAAAGATTTTACTAAAAGTACGCATTTATTCCATAATACTTAGTGTAGATTCAGTCTCCTTTATCCAAAATGTCTGGGACCAGAATTATCACATCTTAGAGTGTGGATTGTTTTTAAAGACAGAATTGTTTTAAAAGTCAGAATATCAGAGGGCGAGTTGGGGAGAGGCTGAGATCTTCACTCCACCGGTTCACTCACATAATGGCCACAACAGCTGTAGCTGGGCCAGGCCAAAGCCAGGAGCCAGAAACTGCATCCAGGTCTCCCACGTGGGTGCAGGAGCCCCAGCACCTGAGCTGTCACCTGCTACCTCCCAGGGTGCACAGCAACAGAAAGCTGGAATTTAGCAGCAGAGCCGGGACTCGAACCCAGGTAGTGAAATAGGGGCTGCTCGCCTCCCAGGCTGCACAAAGTGCCTGCCCCTGAGTTTCTAGACTTTAGAATATTTGCCTGGAGTTGACGGCTTTGAATGACCCTGATCCAGATTTCTGGGATCCAAGATGCTGCAAACCTAAAGCTTCTTGAGCGTCGTGTTGGTGCCGTCTTGGGTTCGGGAGCATTTCGGATCGGGGTGTTGGGGCTGTTTGTGTCTACAGTTAGCTCTAGCAGAAGCCTAGTAGCAGGTGGTACGAGTGTCCCATTTCCCAAATAGGAGGTGGTGGTGTGGAGAGGCCGAGTGACCCATAAATGCCACTCAGCTGGTGGGGCTGGGACGCAACCCAGGCAGTCTCCAAATACCACGTTCTGCTGGCTGTGATTAAAGAAAAATGGCAGAGTATGTCCTGGGCTTTGCTTCATGTTTTCTCTCTCTCTCTCTCTCTCTCTCTCTCTCTCTCTCTCTTTTTTTTTTTTTTTTTTTGACAGGCAGAGTGGACAGTGAGAGAGAGAGGCAGAGAAAGGTCTTCCTTTTGCTGTTGGTTCACCCTCCAATGGCCGCCGCGGCCGGCGCGCTGTGGCCGGCGCACCGCGCTGATTCGGTGGCAGGAACCAGGCACTTACCCTGGTCTCCCATGGGGTGCAGGGCCCAAGGACTTCGGCCATCCTCCACTGCACTCCCTGGCCACAGCAGAGAGCTGGCCTGGAAGAGGGGCAACCGGGACAGAATCCAGCGCCCTGACCGGGACTAGAACCCGGTGTGCCAGCGCCGCAAGGCAGAGGATTAGCCTGGTGAGCTGCAGCGCTGGCTTGCTTCATGGTTTTTATGAAGTGTGACCTGAAATGTCAAAACACACACACTCATTCATTCTCTCTCTCTCTCTCTCTCTCTCTTTCAAGGGGTCCAGGTCTCCCTGAGGGTCCTGAGTAGAAACAAGATGAAACATAACTTGATAGTCTTTGGAGGTGGCTCCAAGTTCAAATGACCCATGGTTGTTCATAGACTCTAAGATGTTGCAGCACATGGGGCCGGCGCTGTGGCATAGGAGGCACCAGTTTGAGTCGCAGCTGCTCCACTTCTGATCCGGCTCCCTGCTAATGGCCTGGGTAAAGCAGTGGAAGATGGCCCAAGTACTTGGGCCCCTGCACCCAGGTGGGAGACCTGGATGGAGTTCCAGGCTCCTGGCTTCAGCCTGGTCCAGCCCTTTGGGGGAGTGAACTGATAGATGGAAGATCCACTTTCTCTTCCTCTCTTCCTCTTTCTCATCCGTGCCTTTCAAATAGATAAGTCACTAACAAATGAACAAAATCTCCAGGGTATGGGTTGCAGGACCCCCTGCAGGCACCAAACTCCATGGATATTGGTGTGACTTATAGAAAATGGTTCAGTGTCTGCACAGGCCCCATGCAGCCCTTCTGGGTAGTTCTTGCTGTCTCTAGGATAGCTGAGCCGATGTCAGTGACATGCGAGCCAATGTTAGGCTGCGCTCCCAGGGAATAATGAGAAAGAAAGTCTTCTTCCGGGTCTTCCATGTGGGTACAGGGGCCCAAGGACCTGGTCCATCTTCTACTGCTTTCCCAGGCCACAGCAGAGAGCTGGTTCTGAAGTGGAGCAGGCAGGACTCGAACTGGCACCCATATGGGATGCCAGCATTGCAGGCGGCAGCTTTACCTGCTACGCCAGAGTGCCGAGCCCCATTTATTTTATTTGAAAGATTGAGAGGGAGGGAGGGATGGAAAGGAGGGCAGGCTCTCCAGCTGCTGGCTCACTCCCCAAATGCCCAATGGCTGGGCTGGGTCAGGCCGAAGCCAGGAGCTGGGAGCTCAGCTGGGGTCTCTCACATGGGTGGTGGGGACCCAAGTCCTTGAGCCAACTTCCACTGCTTTTCCAGGTAGATTATGGAGGAGCTGGATTGGAAATGGAGCAGCTGGGACTCAAACCAGCATCCGTATGGGATGCCGGCACTGCAGGTGGCAGCTTAACCTGCTGTGCACGACACGGGCCCCCAGCAGACACGACTTTTTGTATCCCTGCCTCATCCAGTCTTGCAGCATTCTTGGTTCCTCGCTGGGTGTGTCTGCGTCTCCTGCCTCCTATGTAGTCGTGGCAGAAACAGTGGGAGTGATGGACAGCGCCCATCCTCTGCCTCGTGGAAGCAATCACGGGGCCAGCAGTGAAGCTAACGGCCTCCGTTACGCCAGGTGAGGTGGGGAGCATCGCCTGCTCCCATTCCGCAGATGTGAAAACTGAAGCGCGGCAGGACTCCTTTCCCAGAGCCACGGGAGACGACTTCACACCAAGCTTGGGAGGTTCCAGAATTTGGAAGAGCCGTCCCTCGTTTCCCAAAGTGAATTGTGTAAACACTCCTTCTCGGGGAGGTGGGTGGGGGGCATGCAGTGGTGGTGGTGTTTTGACACTCAAGTTTGAGGGGGGCTTTCAAAAGATCTTCCCTTTTCCACGAGACAAGAGTTTGTGCACAGCATCTTATTGCTTCCTAAGTCAGTTTTCAGGGCAAACGAGCATCATGTTATCACTTAAAAGACCAGAATAGCAAAGGCCTTGGTGAGCAAAACCCCAGCCTAGAAGCCATTAAGGACAAGATTTCTAACTGTCCTCAACCCTGGACAAATGGAAAATGAATTCCGAGAAATCCTAAATGGTGTCACCCAGGTGACCGAAGACCAAATTCCTTAAGATATAAAGAGCTGTTACAAACGAATTAGAAAAATGACCATGGGGCCAGCACTGTGGTAAAGTGAGGTAAGCCGCTGCCTGTGGTACCAGCGACTCAGATGCTCCACTCTGGTCCTGCTCCCTGCAAATGGCCTGGGGAAAGCGGTAGAAGATGGTCCAAGTGCTTGGGCCCCGCACCTGTGTGGGAGACTTGGCAGAAGCTCTGGGTTCAGCCTCGCCCAGCTCCGGCTGCTGAAGCATCTGGGGAGTGAACCAGTGAATGGAAGAGTCACTCACTCATTCTATCTCACTTTCATAATAAATAAATAAATCTTTGGGGCCAGTGCTGTGGCATGTGGGTAAAGCCATTGCCTGCGGTGCCGGCATCCCATGTGGCCTCTGGTTCGAGTCCCGGCTGCTCCACTTGTGATCCAGCTCTCTGTGATGGCCTGGGAAAACAGAACCAGTGGATAGAAGACCTCTCTCTCTCTCTCTCTCTCTCTCTGCCTGTCTCTCCTCTCTCTGTAACTGTGACTTTCAAATAAAAAAAAATTTTAAATAATTCTTTGAAAAATGATCACTATCTAAAGGGCAGTTGAGGAAAAAAAAAACGATTAAAGACAAAGAAGTGACAGTGGTTCTTACACGTGAGAAAGAGGCTGGACCCCTTGCTGTGAAGGGGGTGTCGCTTGTTTCCTATGAGGTAGGCGCTGTTACACGTTTGTGCCTCTTTGGTAAGAGACATTATGGCAGAGTTAGCAAAACGCTGAATGAACGTCACATAAACCTTGACTTACAGGAATTCCGTGTCCTACAGTTCTCCATATACAGCATTAGTTATGGTAGCAAAAAACTTGAAGTAGCCCAAACACTACGCTTCAGTATTTGATGGTGAATCCCTACTAGGAGGCCTTGACACGGTCTGGAGAAAGGACACTGGGTAGAGTGGGGGTGTCTGGACCCAGCGTCCGGCACAGTGGTCAGCCTGCCCACAGGTAACAACTCAAGCACTTGGGTCCCTGCCACCCATGTGGGAGACCTGGACTGAGTTCAGGCTCGTGCCTTTGGCCCGGCCCAGCCTGGGCTGTCACAGGAATTTGGGAGGATTGATCTCTCTTTGGCTCTCTGATTTTCAATTAAATAAATAAAGGCCTTTTAAAAATACTAGGCAATATGGTGTTGTGCCAGATTGCACCTGACCTACAAAAGGCCATTTTCACACCCCTCTCTCCCATTTGGCAAAATGATTGGCAGCAGGTGGCCACATGGCCCAACCACTGCTGTCAAGCCCCACCCCCACCTTCATGGGATTCGCTGCCCCTACTTCGCTGCCTGCCCCCGGCAAAGTTTTAAAAGGACCTGTTCCTGAACACGTGTCTGTCTCTCCCCTCTGCTCCTGATCTCTGTCTGGAGCTCTTACGCCCTCCTCCCTCTTCTCCTTCTTTGCCCCTTCCCTCCAGTCTGTCAGGTTTCCCCCAATAAACTCTTTCCCTTAAAAAAAAATTATTGGCAGCAGTAATCATGAAATAACAATAACCAGAAAAGAAAGGGAGAGGGTGAAGTCCTTTATTGAACCTTAGAGCTATAAAACTATGCCAGGGAAAATGTTTCAAAACTAAAATATTGCCCCACGAAACAGGAAAAGAAACAGAGTCCTATCTTTAATTGCATTAACACGTGTTTGGGGGAAAGGTTGAAAGGTTACACTCGCCTATCAGTCACTGCAGTTCATTCGCGAGTGTTCTGCATGTCTGCCGATGGCTTTATCCATCTCTTTCTGGAGCACGCATGGCTGTTGGATGTGAAACAGAAGACGTGTCATTAGCAAAAGACTTACACAGCAGGATAAGTGGAGCAGAGATCCATAAAGATTTTTTGCACAATACATTCCATCAATGATCTTGTCCGTCTCTTCCGATCAGTTCTTGCAGCTTCCAAGTCTGTAGGGTTGGAATGGTTTTGCTGAGACCTCTTCATCAGGGAAGTTGCCACCCATTTTTATTACACAGGGTAGGAATTCCTGGAGTTCTGTAGAAAGCAGACACAATAAATGATAGTGGAGATAAAGGAAGAGCCACTGACTGAGCTGGCCAGGAGCGCTCACGGTGGGTCGGCCACGGTCACGTGCATTCTGGCCCAGACTCGAAGGCTGGCAGAAGCCTGGGAAAGCTTTGCAGGGCATGGGCGGGGCGGCTTCAGGTGTACAGTGATTGGAGGTTGTGGGTGCGGGGAAGCTGTGTGACGCCGCCGGCTGTGGCAGGGCGCTGCGCTGGGCGGGGAGGCGGGTTTGGGTTTCTTGGTTGGTCCGTGGGGACGGGAGAGTGTGAAATCGCTACAGACAGAAAGGAGCTTAGCACCTGCCAGGGGCTGGGGCGAGGAGAATGGAGAGCGGCTGACAACGGGGACACGGCTGCTTTTGGGGGTCATGAAAATGTTCTGGAATGAGATCGTGGTAATGATGGTACAACCTTATGAATAGACTCAAAAAAATCACAGAATTGTGGGCTGTAAATAGGGGAATTCTAAGGTAAGTGTGAATTCAATTTCAATTAAAATAGATGTTTCAGACATACAGAAAATATAAAGAATTCTGTAAAAAGCATTTGCCCCCTCGGTCACTGCTGTATTCTCAGTGTCTGACATGGGGAAGGCATACAGTAGGTGCTCAATAAGTCTGTCTTGGGTGGAGCTGTCAGAGATCCCACCATGATATAAAGAAATAAAACATTTCTGGTATAGTTGGTCTTTCTGACCCCCCCCCCACATGGTACATTCGATGTCCACTACAAAACTGAGTCTTTTTTTTTTTTTTTTTTTTGACAGGCAGAGTGGACAGTGAGAGAGAGAGAGAAAGGTCTTCCTTTGCCGTTGGTTCACCCTCCAATGGCCTCCGCGGCTGGCGCGCTGCGGCCGGCACACCGCGGCCGGTGCACCACGCTGATCCGAAGCCAGGAGCCAGGTGTTTCTCCTGGTCTCCATGGGGTGCAGGGCCCAAGCACTTGGGCCATCCTCCACTGCACTCCCTGGTCACAGCAGAGAGCTGGCCTGGAAGAGGGGCAACCGGGATGGAATCCGGCGCCCCGACCAGGACTAGAACCCGGTGTACCGGTGCCACAAGGTGGAGGATTAGCCTAGTGAGCCACGGTGCCAGCCTTGTTCACAATTTCTACATGGTCTTTAGGAGATTAGGTGGATTAGAAGACTTGGTAGTGAATGAAGGCATTTCTTTAATCTTATATAAAAGGAATCAACCAGAAATGAGAAATGACCTCACCCGTATTCTCAAATATTTCACTTACATCCATTTGGGATTTTGTTTTTAATAATTTTGAAACTGCGGGGCTAGAACTGACATGAGGCAAACAGAGCAGATGTAAAGTTTAAGGGACCGTGATCAGGATAAATAATGTTTGGTATTGACTTTGTAAAGTAAGGATTAGCCTAGTGAGCCACAGTGCCCGCCAAAAACTGAGTCATTTCTAACGACATTGGTTGATTAAAACTGAGTGTTCCTCCTCTGGCGTCTGGCCTAGCAGTTGGGGTGCCTGGGTGCGGGTCCCAGCTCTGTGCCCAGTTCCAGCTTCCTGCTAAGGTGCACCCCAAGCATGGAGGTTGCCACCACCAACGTGGGGGACCTGGATCGAGTTCCCGGCTCCTGATTTCAAGAGCTTATGGGGAGTGAACCTGCCGATGAGATTGCTGCTCGCTTGCTCCCTCCCTCCCTCCCTCTCCCCCCTCCCCGCCTCCCCTAATCCTTCTGCTATATTCCCTCAGGGCTTGCATTAGTCAGGGTTCTGCAGAGGAACAGAAACACAGACAGGAGATCTCCCAGAGGGACTGGCACTGTGGTTCCAGAGGCTGGGAGGTCCCTTGACAGCTGCCTGCAACTGGATGTTGGGTGAAACTGGCTACCCAGGGTGGTCCCAGCCGGAAGGTCTCCAAACCTGCAGAGTGTCTGGTGCAAGTCCCGAGTTCCGCCGTCCACAGGCGGGAGATGAATGCCCCAGCTCCGGTAAAGAGCAAGAGTGGGGTCGCCCTTCCTCTGTCTCTGGTTCCGCCCAGGCCTCCAGGATGCTGCACCCCACCCCCCACCCCACCCCCTTGGACGAGGGCAGATCCTCTTAGCCCAGTGTGACTCGGAAACCATGCCCATCTCGGCCAGCGAAATGCCCACGGAGGCACCCAGCATGTGCGCAGTGTTCTGGACACCCCTTAACCAGGTGAGGCTGGTGCCCAAGGCTAATCGCTGCAGGTTCAGCCTGTCATCCCTGAGAGCCTTGTGCATGGTTCTTAAACAACTGGTGGGTGTCGGACTTTGAGGTGCTCAAGTCCCTGATGTGCGGCGAAGTCATGCTTGAATGTAATCAAGTACCGCACACCCTCCTGTAGGTTGAGGTCATGTCTAGATTGCTTATGTACAAGAAGCTCACGGAGAGGTAGGCATTTGCTGCAGGGTCTTAGACGGCAGTGCCTGGTCCCGGCCCGGCTCCACTTCTGCTCCAGCTTCCTGCTGAGGTGCACCCTGGGAGACCGTGGATGATGGCCCCAGCACTTGGGTCCCTGCTACCCATGTTGGTGTCTCAATGGGATTCCTGGCTGTGGCTTGGCCTAGCTCCAGCTGTTACCACCATTGCTGAGGGGTCGACCAGCAGGTGGAGAATCTCTGTCTTTATCTCTGCCTTTCCACTGGGGGGAAATAACTTTTAAAGTTTACGGAGAATGAAATTAGGTGAGCTTTTTTTGGTATAAAAATACATTGAAATCCATGCGTGCTTTTTTTTTTTAAAGATGAGACTTACTTTAGGGGGGACAGTGTACAGGGGTAAAGAGTGGGGCTGAGCCTGCCCAGACAGAGGGTGGGGGTGGGGGGTTGAAACCAAGCTTCATTCCGTTGAGGAGGGGGCAGAGTCCCTGCTTAAGCTGCTTCTTGGGGGAGGTGCTGAGCATCACATGGACTCTGATAACATGGATGACGCTATGCACACTTGTATTTTCCATGCACATTTGGAAGGTTTTATAAAAAGATTTATTTGAAAGGCAGAGTTAGAGAGGCAGATCTTCCATCCGCTGGTTCACTCCCCAAATGGCTACAATGCCTGGAGCTGGGCTGATCTGAAGCCAGGAGCTTCTTCCAGGTCTCCCACATGGGTGCAGGGGCCCAAGGAGTTGGGCCATCTTCCACTGCTTTCCCAGGCCATAGAAGAGAGCTGGATCAGAAGTGGAGCAGCCAGGACTTGAACCAGCACCCATATGGGATGCAGGCACTGTAGGTGGCAGCTTAACCCGCTACATCACAGCGCCGGCCCCTGGAAGCCCTTTCGTACCTAATACAACATAAGTGCTAAGTATACAGTTGTCCCCCTGAACCGTTTAGAGAATGATGACGAGAAGAAACACCTATAAGTTCAGAGGTGTACGGCTTTGTCCCAAGGTTTCCACCTGAAGTTCGTTGAATCCATGGGGTAAATCCTGCAGGAGTGGAGAGCTGACTCTAAGAACATGGGGTTGCTCAGGGCTGAAGGTTGGAACACCAGGATAGAGCCACTGGTGACAAGCACCTGTCCTAATGGCCGGGAGCATAGTGCCGGAGATGGCGTCAGGGCTCCCTGTCCTGGGTTCACCATGGCCCCTCCTGGCCAACCATGGGTGGGGACAGCTTGCTTTCCTCGCTCAGAAGAAGGGTTAGTCTCATTTCTCCTGACTCTGTCCCAGAGTTAGTTTCTTATTTCTGTGTTTATCATTTATTTAACTGAGAGGGCCCATCCGCTGGTGTATTCACCAAATGCCCACAACAACTGGCTGGCGCCACTTAGGGGCCAGAGCCAGGAGCCCAGAACTCAATCACGTTTTCCCCACATGGGCAGGGACCCCATCACTTGAGCCATCCCCATCGCCTCCCAGGGGCCACGTGAGCAGGAAGCTGGAGTCGGGAGGGGCGAGGACCCGTCTACTCCTCCGTCTCAACTGCTGAGCCAAACACCTGTTCCCGCCATGTCTGTTTATGTGGCGACATTCTCTCTGTAGTAGCTGGGGTATTTACGGATATGATACGCGTGCAGTACCAGGGTTGTGTGTGTGTGCGGTGAGAGTTAGGATGGCAACAAGTGGTTACTTGATGAGGGGACACTCAGGTGTGACAAGTAGGGTTACTGAGCCTCGGCTGGAAGAGGTGGTGAGCAGCAGGGCCAGGGGATGCCAGCTCTCCTGGCAGCCAGTGTGCTGGAGACGGAAGCTGGGGGCAGCCATGCCCACGCGAATGACCAAACACATGCCAAGCTCAACAGTTCTTGTCACTTGCTGTGCAGGGCTCTAGTTCTTGAAGTTGTCTAGGCTGTGGGTTAGACCATGTGGTAGGTGAGGAGTGGGCTTTTTTGTTGTTGTTGCTGTATAAGCAGTTTTTAATCCATAAATACAACAGGCATTTGGGTATTGTGGCCACTGGGAAGCAAAGCCTGTAGCATGGGTGAAGGTCCGAGATGTCTCACTTCTGTAGATTCAATTCAGTGGATTTAAGGTTAACAAAAGTTGACTTTAAATTTTTAAAGATAAATGAAAATTCACATTAAAAAAAAAACTCCCCATGTTTCTACTTAGAGTAACAGTAGGCATGATTCCAGAAGTTAATTACTTCACAACCTAGGACTTCAACCTGGAAAAACAGCTCAGGTTCCCAAACTGATTCATCTATTAAAATCTAAGCCCTTGAGCCGGCGCCGCGGCTCACTAGGCTAATCCTCCGCCTTGCGGCGCCGGCACACTGGGTTCTAGTCCCGGTCGGGGAGCCGGATTCTGTCCCGGTTGCCCCTCTTCCAGGCCAGCTCTCTGCTGTGTCCAGGGAGTGCAGTGGAGGATGGCCCAGGTGCTTGGGCCCTGCACCCCATGGGAGACCAGGATAAGTACCTGGCTCCTGCCATCGGATCAGCGCGGTGCGCTGGCCACAGCGCAGCGGCCATTGGAGGGTGAACCAACGGCAAAGGAAAACCTTTCTCTCTCTCTCTCTCACTGACCACTCTGCCTGTGAAAAAAAAAAAATCTAAGCCCTTGAAAAAAGAATGTCTGTGCACATGTATTTTAAGGGAATCAGATAACATTTGAAGCAGCCTTAGCAGTTCCTTTAAATTTGCCTGGACGTGAGCACTGGATGAGCACCACAGAAAGAATGAACCAGCTTCTTGGTCTAAGGCTAACACAGTGCTCACCTGTCTGAGGCTGGAAAGGTATCTGAGGAAAGAACACGAGGGCTTTTCCTGACCGTTAGTAGCAAATGAGCATCTTTGAAAGAGCAAATACAACCTCACAAAGACAGGCCTGGAAGGGGGTGGACTCTACTTCCTTAAGTAATATGACTTTTAAAGATGCACTTGTTTGGAAGGCAGAGTGGCGGAGTGAGCAAGGGGCAGTTCTTCCATCCACTCACTCGTCCTCCAAATGCCCTCCTCAGTGGGCTGTGGGAAGGAGTTCCAGCCAGGTCTCCCACACAGTGACAGGGACTCGGATACTCGAACTGCCACCTGCTGCTTCCAGGCACGTTATTAGTGGGGAGCTGGGTGGGAAGTCGAGTCTTGGGACATGAACCAGTGCTCTGATATGGGGTGCAGGTTTTACCCAGAGATGGCCAGGATGTGTTGTTGTGTCTTTTCGTGGAGCAGCAGGTTCAGCTGGGATGCTGCCATCGGAGCACTGGTTCGGGTCCCAGCTGCTCCACTTCCAATCCAGCTCCCTGCTAATGTGCCTGGGAAAGCAGCGGAAGGTGGCTCAAGTGTTTGGGTCTCTGTGGTCTACAGGGGAGACCCAGATGAAGTTCCTGGCTTCTGCTTGGACCAGCCCCTGCCATTGCGTCCATTTGGGGAATGAACCAGCAGGTGGAAGATTCTCTCTCTCTCTCTCTCAAATAAATACAGTACGTCTCTGGAACAGAAGTTAATAGAACGAAAAGAAAGGCAACCTGAGAAGGGCCAGAATCTCCGGATTTCACCCCTTGATGCTACCCAGGGCCACGCGCTCCCTGCACTGCAGTTTCCAAAGGGAACAGAGGCAATCGCGATGGGAGCATTTTTAATGTAGAGCGCGGCTGACAGAGGGTCCTGCCTGGGTTTCTACAGCCGGTGCCTGGGCAGCAGCTGGAACACGATCCCCAAGGGAGGTCCGGTTTCCAGTTCTTATCACCCTGGCGTGGCCCTGCGTGCAAACAGGTGGACCGCCCTGGGAGGCGGGCCCTCCTCACTGCATGAATTATTGACTGCTGCGCCTGTGCTGGGGGAGCGCGCCCCGACTGCGACCTGGTCGCTGGGCGCCGTATCCTGCACCGACGCAAGTTTGGAGCGGCTCGGGTGGACCCGTGGTTAAGGCGCTCTGCCTCCGTGGCACCATGGCATCCAAGGTGACGGGACTTGCAGGTGGCCCCAGGGAGCCTTAGGTGGCAGCGATGCTGGGTCTCCGACGGGCCTGGAGAAAGATCTGGGCTCATGGATGAGATTCTGAATTTATTTGGGGAAACACTTGATTTCTGATGATCAGGGAGCTGTCGCCTTTGGCAGGCAGGCAGAAGGGAGAGGGAGTTACTGTTTATTCAAGCTGAGCTTTGTAGAATGGCATGTTCCAGTAAAACTTGCTGGGGTGACAGAAGTGGCCTGTGTGAGGGACCGTGGGCCATCTACGACTACTGAGTGTTTGAAATGCGGTTGGTGTGGCTACACAGCTCAGTTTAAACCTCACTTAATTCTTGTAAATTTCAGAAGCTGGCTGTGGCTACTGCCTGAGCACAGGGAGAATCTGAAGCAGTAGTGAGCTAGTGGAGAAGACAGTCGTAGGGAACACTTGCTTGGACACGTAGGATTGTGGTAAAGTGTCTCTGTTGTCTCGGGTGTTGCGTTTCTGTGAGATGCCGTGATCCCAGACTGTCCCAGGAGCTGAAGCCGAGCTGTTTTCGTTGGCCGGGCAGATGGTGAAAAAGCTCTTGAACTCGGTATCAGACCTGTTGGTTTTCCCAAACCTGGAGTTAGTTTCAAGCCTGAACTCCAAAGGACACTCCTTGTTGCTGAGTTTTGCATGCCCATCTCGTAGGCTGTGCGTTTCAGAAGCATTAATTGTGGAAGGATCGCGTCACTTGCCAGATTGCCAGAAAGCCTGCAGAGACACGCTAGGTATGCAAGGAGGATAATTCAGTAGCTGACCCAGCAGCCTCGCGCTCCACGAAGAAATTCTAGCTACAGCCTGTCATCGATCCATTCAGTTATCCATTTCTGTAGCACCAAATACTGTCGTCTTGGCAACCGGTAACTTACAATGGCACTCGCCTCCAGACCAAGGCCATTTCTGTGCCATTTCCTGCCTTTCATCTCCAAAGGATCACTCTGGGGAGAAAGCAATTGGGTGGGTGGGTGGAGTAGGGGTGGAGAGATGTTGCAGAGGGAAATCGATGGGCAGGCTTGTCGTCCAGAAGGGGCACATGTGGCCTTGGTTATCGCCATGACTACGTGGAATGTATGTGAAAGCAAACATACCGAGTTACTGACGTGTAGTTCCACTTTTAACAAAGTGATGAGGATAGCCGTTGAGCCTGGCAGTTAAGGTGCCAGGTAGCTTGCTGACCTCGCACGTTGGAGGCCAAGCTCTCATTGCTGGTGCCAGCTCCCGACTCCAGTTTCCTACTGATGTGACGATCATGGGAGGCAGTCATCGGGTCCCTGCCACCCACGTGGGAGGCCTGGGTTTTGTTCCCGTGTCCTGGCTAATGGAGGGGGCAGTTGAAGAGAAAAGTAGGAAATGGGAGCTCTCACTCTCCTCCCTCCCTCTCTCAAATAATTTTTTTTATAAAAAGAATGAAGGTCCTATACCTTCCTTATAAATTACTTCCTTTGCTAAGACATTATTTATGGAGCTGGTGCTATGGCATAGTGGGTAAAAAGCCACTGCCTGAAGTGCTGGCATCCCATATGGGCACTGGTTCAAATCTTGGCTGCCAAGCTCCCTGCTAATGTGCCTGGGAGAGCAGTGGAGTTTGGCCCAAGTGCTTGGGCCCCTGCACCCACGTGGGAGACCTGGAGGAAGCTCCTGGCTCCTGGTTTCAGGTCAGCACAGCTCTGGCCGTCGTAGCCATTTGGAGAGTGAACCAGCAGATGGAAGATCTGTTTCTGTTTCACTGTCTCTGTCTCTCTGTAACTCTGCCTTTCAAGTAAACAAACCTTTTAAAAATTTATTTAGATATAGTACTACTCTACAGTTAAAATAAATATAGGTATACACAGGGATTAGACAGTCTCAAAGGCATTATACTGGGCAAAGAAAAAAGACTTCGAAAGATTATATTACTATATGACTGTATCTGAAGGAACTTCACAAGTTTATGGAAATTGAAATCAAAGGATAAACTTATTTGGGTATCAAAAATGTTAATCCACGCATATGAAGGATCTTCAAAAATTCATGGAAATAGATATTATGAAATGGATACTGCATCTACTTCATGCACAATATGAAAAGTCGTATGCATGGATTTCAAAATTTTTGCACCTG
Source organism: Oryctolagus cuniculus (assembly GCF_964237555.1). Classification (NCBI taxonomy): domain Eukaryota; kingdom Metazoa; phylum Chordata; class Mammalia; order Lagomorpha; family Leporidae; genus Oryctolagus; species Oryctolagus cuniculus. The sequence goes on from NC_091452.1 coordinate 18,384,122, forward strand.
GATTATCTTTTAAAATATATTTGAAAGGCAAGAGACAGTGAGAAGGAGCTTCCATCTGCTGGTTTACTCCTCAGATTCCTGCGGGAGCTGGGAATTCGCCTCTATCTCGTGGGCAGCGGGAACCCGAGCACGTGAGCCGTCACTTGCTGCCCCCCAGGGTGTGCATCAGCAGGAAGCTGGAACAGAAGGCAGAGCTGGGGCTCAAAGGGAGGCGCTGCGGTGTGTGACACGGGCATCCCTGGCAGTGTCTGCGCTCAAACGAACTATCTTTTCATTCATTTTCTCCATGACCTTTAGGAAGTACCCACGTGTATCCTTCTCAAGATGACAGGACTATGGAGATGAGAACAGATTACTGGTTGCCGGGGTTAGGGAGAGGGTTACGTGTGTGTCTTTGTCCTTTCTGTGTGGTCATCGCACAGTACCTGGGGCTGGGTCACTAAGAACAGAGGTTGATCTGGCCCATGGTTCTAGAGGCTGGGAGGTTCAAGATCATGGTACTGGCCTCATATGGGGGCCTTCTCGCTCCCCTGGGGAGCCAGAGCAGGTATGTTCATTCAAGTCCTTTTATGAAGCCACCAATGCCTTCATGGCCCACCACCATGGCCCCATCTAGCCCTAAGGACTCCCAAAGACCCCCCCCCCCAATACAGTTATGCTCTATGAACTGGGGGATTCGATTCACAAGTGAACTCAGCAAACATGGCAGTTTCACAGAGGGGTACCCATCTTTGGGGTGAGGAAGCCGTTCTGTGTCTTGATTGTCCTGGTCATCGTAAGACTCCTTGGATGTGATAAAAATTACATAGAACCACACGCCTATGAGTATAAGTATTTATAAAAAAATCTGAGTAATGTCTGAATATTGTACCCACATGAATTTTCTGTTGCTACAAATAGATTTACCTTTGGGAGAGTGAAGGGTACACAGGATCTCTCTATGCTATTTCTGCCACTTTTTGTGTGTCCATAATATTTCAAAATAAAAGTTAAAAATAAAACACTTGCTTGGAAATATTAGAGATGGAGTCCTTCAGAAAGGACCTCCCATGGAGCTTGGGTTTGGTGACCAAAGCCAAATGCATTGAAGTCATGGGATCATGACGCCAATGAACTTGGCGCTTGCTTCTTGCCACTTGATTGGCATTAGTTACAAGCAGGCCTCAGAGTTGGTTCGAATGTTCACCTGACGCAGGTCACATGGGCAGGTGCCGTTTTTCTCCATTTTTAACTCAGAGAAAATAGTTGTAGGAACTCGGTCAGTATTTAGAGGGCTCCCCTGTCACACAGCAGGGAAGACATGGCTTGTGTCCACATGCAGTGTTTGTGGAGGGTTCTTCTGCCACAGTTCAAGTATAATTGTGTGACTTGATGACACATCCAGAAAGCAAGTTAAAAAAAAAAAAACAACTGCCATTTTGTCAAAGCTACAGATTCCTAGAGCAGCCACCACTATCAAGAGTACTTATTGTTGACTCTGAATGTCCCTTTTTTTTTTTTAAGATTTATTTATTTGAAAGCAGAGTTAGAAAGGTCTTTCATCTGCTGGTTTACTCCCCAAATGTCCACAATGGCCTGATCTGGGCTGGTCTGAAGTCAGAAGCCAGGAGCTCCTTCCAGGTCTCCCACAACGGGTGCAGGGGCCCAAGGACTTGGGGCATCCCCTGCTGCCTTCCCAAGCACGTTAGCAGGGAGCTGGATCAGAAAAGGAGCACCCAGGACTTGAACTGGTGCTCTGATGTGAGATGCAAGCATTACAAGGGGAGGCGTAACCTGCTGCGCCAGGAGGCAGGCCTCTCACCTTTGTAGATTTAGATGTTTTGACTCCACTCCCTAGATGAAGGAAAAAGAGTCCAAGTACTTTGTTACCACCTGCTGCCTCCCAGGGTGTGCATTAGGAGGAAGCTGGAATTGAGAGCAGAGCCGGGACTCAAACCCAGCCCATGGGCTGTGAGCATCCCAGGTAGCATATTTTTAAAAAATTTATCTTTAAGGAATGTTTCATAAGCACAAATTTAGGAATATAGTGATTCTTCCACCATTCCCACCCTCCCCCCCATACTCTCACCCCTCCCCCCCCTCCCTCTCACCTTCCTATTCTCCATTAAGATTCATTTTCAATTAACTGTACACATAAGACCAACTCTATACTAAGTAAAGATTTCAACAATTTGCATGTGCACACACACATAGAACTAGTTTTACAGTTAGCTCTCATAATAAACTCTTTGAAGACAGAGGTCCTGCATGAGGAGTTAGTGCACAGTTACTCCTGTTGTTAATTTAGTAATTTAGTAATTAACACTCTTATGTGTGACGTCAGTGATCACCCAAGGTTCTTGACTTGAGCTGCCTAGGCTATGAGAGCCTTTTGAATCCACAAACTCTGCCAGTATTTGGACAAGCCATAAGCAAAATTGAAGTTCTTTCCTCCCTTCAGAGAAAAGTACATCCTTTTTCGATGACCACTTCTTTCCATTGGAGTCTCTTTCACAAAAATCCTTCATGTAGAACATTTTTTTTGCCACAGTGTCTTGGCTTTCCATGCCTGAAATGCTCTCATGGGCTTTTCAGCCAGACCAGGAAGCCTTAAGGGCTGATTTTGAGGTCAGAGTGCTACTTAGAGTGATTGTCATTCTATGAGTCTGCTGCATAGACTGCTTCCCACTCGAACATTCTCTCCTTTTTAATTCTATCTATTGTTACTCCAGGTGGCATCTTAACTACTGTGCCAAACACCTACCCCTGATCTTCCTGAAGCTTAAATCATTGAAGCTGGGTAACTTGATAAAAGGGGTTTATTTAGCTCACAGTTTTGGAGATGCAAGAGAATGGCACAGCACCAGCATCAGCTGAGATGTGGTGGGGATCAGCTGACATCATGGTAACGAGAGGGACAGATAACGAGGTAAGACCGGAAGCCAGACAGCAGCACCAGGAACAACTCTTCCTCTGAAAGGGCCCGCCCACTTAAGAGGACCTCACCAGAGATCAAGTTTCCAATCCATGAACTCTGGGGAAACCAGCCATGTGCAGCCCACACCTGTGTTATTCAAACAGTGAAATATGCAGATTCTGACCCCAGGACTGGACCTGAGATTTTGCTTTTTAAAAAAGAATCTGGGGGCCGGCACTGTGGCATAGCAGATAAAGCCACCACCTGCAGTGCCGGCATCCCATATGGGCACTGGTTCGAGTCCCAGCTGCTCCACTTTCTTTTTTAATAAATCTTAGTATGCTTTTTATTTTCTTAAAGGATTCATTTTTATTTATTTTAAAGAGTTACTGAGAGATGTAGAGCCAGAGAGAGAAAGGTCTTCCATCCGTGCGTTCAACTCTCCAAATGATCACAATGGCCAGAACTGAGCTGACTTGAAGGCCAGAGCCAGGAGCTTCCCCCGGATCTCCCGCATGGGTGCAGGGGCCCAAGCTCTTGGGGCATCTTCTTCCTACTGCTTTCCCAGGCTGTAGTAGAGAGCTGGATTGGAAGAGGAGCAGCTGGGACTCAAATTGGCGCCCATGTTGGATGCTGGCGCTGCAAGTCGGGGCTTTAATCCACTGCACCACAGTGCTGGCCCCTGCTCCACTTCTGATCCAGGTTTCTGCTCTGGCCTGGGGAAGGAGTAGAAGATGACTGAAGTCCCTGGACCCCTGCACCTGTGTGGGAGACCCAAAAGAGGCTTCTGGCCGTTGCGGCCATTTGGGAAATGAACCAGTGGATGGAAGATCGATCCCTCTCTCTGCCTCTGCCTCTCTGTAACTCTACCTTTCAAATAAATAAACAAATCTTTTTTTAAAGATCTTATTTATTTGAGAGTTATCAGTGAGAGGGAGAGACAGAAAGGTCTTCCGTCCACTGGTTCACTCTCAAAATGGCCACAATGGCCAGAGCTGGTCCGATCCAAAGCCAGAAGCCAGGTGCTTCTTCCTGGTCTCCCATGTGGGTGCAGGGTCCCAAAGACTTGAGCCATCTTCAGCTCTTCCAGGACACAGCAGAGAGCTGGATTGGAAGAGGAGCAGCTGGGACGCGAACCAGCACCCATATGGGATGCTGATGCCACAGCATTGGCCCCAATAAATATTTTTCTTTTAAAAGAAAATTATTTGAAAGGCATAGTGATGCAGAGAGAGACTTTCCCTCCTCTGGTTCACTCCACAGGTGGCTGCAATGGCTGGAGCTGGGCCAGGTGGAAGCCAGGAACCTGGGACCCAAGTGCTTGGCCACCTTCTGCCTTCTCAGGCACATTAGGAGGGAGCTGGATCAGAAATGGGAACTCAAGCTGGTGCTGTGCCATGGCACCCAGATTTTGCGTTCCTGACGAGCCCCCAGGCAATGCTGGACCTGCTGGTCCATGGGCCACAGTTTGAGGGGTTGTGTTCTCAGTACAGTGCGGGACCCCTTCACAGGGCCACCTAGGAGATCTGTAAAACATGCGGACTCAGATAATTCTGCTAACTCTGATGATTCCAGGTTGAAAATCCTTAAACCAAAAACCTGAACTTCAAAATCCAAAACCTTCTGAGCACCTTCCTGATACCATGACAGGAAAATCCCACGGGTGACAGGTTGCAATCAGAACATAGGCATGGAGCCACCACCTACAGCGGCAGCTCCCCATTTCAGAGCGCCGGTTCGAGTCCTGGCTGTTCCACTTGTGATCCAGCTCCCTACTGATGTGCCTGGGAAAGCAGTGGAAGATGGTCAAGTGTTTGGGCCCCTGCACCCATGTGGGAGACCTGAGTGGAGTTTGACTCCTGGCCTCAGCCTGGCCCAGTCCTGGCCATTGCAGCCATTTCGAGAGTGAACTAGTAGATAGAAGACCTCTCTCTCCCCTCCCTCTCCCCTCCCTCTCCCCTCCCTCTCCCTCTCCCCTCCCTCTCCCCTCCCTCTCCCCTCCCTCTCCCCTCCCTCTCCCCTCCCTCTCCCTCTCCCTTTCTCCCTTTCTCCCTTTCTCCCTTTCTCCCTTTCTCCCTTTCTTCCTTTCTCCCTTTCTCCCTTTCTCCCTTTCTCCCTCTCCCTTTCTCCCTCTCCCTTTCTCCCTCTCCCTTTCTCCCTCTCCCTCTCTCTCCCCACCCCGTCTCTCCCCCTCTCTGTCTCTCTCTCTCCCTCTTTCTGTAGCTCTGCCTTTCAAATAAATAAATCTTTAAAACAAAACACAGATGCATAAAATTACAATCAGGCTATGTTTATAAAGTATATATGAATTTTGTGTTTAGACTTGGATCCCATCTCACATATCTGCAAATATTCCAAAAATCGGAAATTGAACGTTTCTGGTTCCAAGCATTTTAGATACGGGAAGCCTTTCCTGTGCAGCCTTAGGTTCAAGTGATTTCTAAATGTGCCACAAGTCACAGTCATCTTTCCCCAAGTTCTATTGCAACACCCTTTTTATCCCAAGAGCAATACAAGTTTATAGGGGCACTAATTACTCCCTCAAAGGAATGATTCAAATGCCACGTGGAAAGTTGTCTGCTGTCAATTTCTTCATTAACCCAAAGGGACTTGGACTACAGGGTAGGGAAAGAATTCTGGGAAAACTGCATTTGTTGGCCCAAATTAGGTTTTAGAATAATCCACTGTCAACCTCCAGTCTCTGCCAAGCATTTGCAGAGCTCCCGCACCAGGAAACAGCCTTTGTTCCAGGGAGAGGGAGTTTGAGGATGTCAGAAAGGGTCCCCCAAGGTCTTCTCCTGGCCTTTATCACTTATCAGGAAGCAGTGAGAGAGCCCAGCCCTTGCTTTTGCCTCTTTCTGCCCTCTCTGGATGCTGAAAAGCACGCCCGTAGATGGTGACTTTTTTCCCCCACTCCCTCCGGCCCATCAAATCCCCGTGAACCGCTCTCACTTGTGCTGGACGTGGTCTATAAGGCCATTTGGAAGCATTGTTCATAATCGTACGCATTCAGGGGTGATGCAGAGGCTGCCGCTGGATAATAAAACCCCAACAGGCTTCTTGTCATTGGTGACAAAGGTCACCCTTCGTTTCAGGCGGAGAACTGTCCGTGCAGAGACCCACACGCAGAACAGTGCAGTGTTACCATCTTTACCAAACCGGGTTTGAACCTTGTCGGTTTCGTGGCTAAAACCCCTTTGCCTGCAGCTCCCAGAGCCTGCTTGCTTCTTTGGCGTACGTTTGGTCTGCGTGTTAGCTGCCCCGGGGAGCTCTCACTCAGAATCGAGGACAGCGCCTTGGGAAGGGATTTCTGGAGACAGAGACTCTGCCTGATGGTGGAGCAGGCGCAGAAGTTCTGTGCGAGAACCGGCTTCCAGCTCCTCGTGGTGTGTATTTCGGGGTCGTATTCGCAGAGCCAGCAGGCAAGTGTGGGTCTGGGACAGTGACATCTCAACTTCAGCTCTTATGAGTGGTATTTTTCAGCTTGCTTAGGTTCTGCAAAAGCAGAATTGCCAAGAATAAGAAAACTAAGTTGGGGAGGATCGCCCGTCCAGGCTGGAAGGCTGCGTGGAAACCATGAAGTGTTTATTTGCATCTTTTGGTGTGTGTAGTTTGCAAAATACCATTGATTCTGAAAACGGGTTCCTGCACAAGAGAAACTGATGCTAAACAGGACAAGAGGAAAGGTAGCAAATATTTTAGGCTTTGCAGACCACACAGCATCCGGGACGGCGGCTCATGTCTACAGTACGTGAAAGCCACAGGCATGCGTGAGAAAGCGTGGCTGGCGTGGGCACAGCAGTGAAGATGCCACTTGGGAGTCCCACGTCCCATATCAGAGTGCCAGGTCACGGTCCCGGCTCCACTTCCAATGCAGCCCCCTGCTAATGCGCTCTGGGAGGCAGCAGGTGAGGGCGCGAGTACCTGGGTCCCTGTCACCCAGCTGGGAGACTTAGATTGGAGTTCCTGACTCTTGGCTTCCACCTGGCTCAGCCCTAGCCGTTGTGGGCATCTGATGGCTGAGCCGTGGGGTGAAAGGTCATTTTCTCTTTATCTCTCTCTGGCCTTCAAATAAATAAAAAAGTTAAAGTGGGTGGCAAAAATTTTGAAATCTCTGCATAGTTTTTCCATCCTATGTATTTCTGTGAGCTTTTTCAAGTGTGCATGGGATTCAAAATGTGGGGTTGCCAAATAAACTTTCCTTTGTATTCCATTTCTTTATAAACTTGATGAAGTCCCCTCATACACATAGCCCATCAGGGGCCAGTGTGGGGGTCCCTGGCTGACGGAGCCCGGGTTCCCGACTGTTGTGAATATGGTTGTGTGTGTGTGTGTGTGTGCGTGCTTGCGCGCGTGCACCCAGGGGGACAGCCTTCCGCCGCCATGGGGCAGGAGGTGACCGGGGTGCTGTCGCCCTCGCTCGCTCAGCCCGTTTTGAGCTGTGCTTTTGGCTTCCACCCAGAGGTTTGAGCGCCTCATAGCTCATCGGGAACCTGACAGGCAGTTGTATTATGAGAGCTGACATGCTGAATGGACCCCTTTTAACGAATTCTTTACCTGTCTCTTTGTGTTAAAGAGGCAGCGAGCAAAGTAGCAGAGGAGAGAGGGGAGCCGGGCGGGCGGGAGTTGGCAGGTGGAATGAAGTATGGGGCAGTTTCATGTGCAGGGCTGCTGGAAGGCAAGACAAGAAAGGGTTGCACAGAACAAATCTCTATTGTTCCCTGTCGTCTTGAAATGAGTGTCAGGGTAGGTAGGGGGGCTTTGACCGTTAACCGCACAATTTAGCTGGCCTGTTGTGTCCTGCGGGGCCCTACCTCCTTGGAGTTTCTCAGATTAGAAAAGAAGGGCCCAGCCGCTTATCAATGGGCCATCTCTTGTCCTTTGTGTACAGACTGCCCAGTGTGAAATCCGCAGTGACGTTAAATGTTTTCTAATGAATAATTACTGAAAGGAAATGGACTGCTATATGTGTAATGGATTGTAGCGCATTAACATGTTTTATTTTGCGCACAAAAATGTTGTTCTTCCCAAGCACTGTGATTGTTGCGAGAGGGCCTTTGTGCCGGGCCTGTTTCAATGGATTATCTGCCGGCGTTTCCATCCCAAATGGGAATCAAAGGGCGCCTTTGGCAAACGAATGTTTTTCAAGATGGCAGCCATGAAACACATTTAGTATTTCACGTTGCGGGTTTTAAAGGGATGTTTGAACTTGGGAGATTTTCTCACTTACGGTCTCCCCCCAGCCCCCACCTTTTGATTTGGGAAAGTGCAGCGGCTCCCCAGCCACCCCCGCCCCACCGCCCCCCAACCTCTGGCCCGTCGGGCGGCTGGACGGTCAGTCTTTGCGAGGCTCTTGGCAAAAGGTCCCAGGAACGGGAAGGTTGGCACTTTCTCTCGGCTACGCTTCATTCTTTTTTTTTTTTTTTTTTTTCTGCGTGGGTGCAGATGCGGATGAGGTTGTAGGGGTTTTGAATATGCCCTGGCTGCAGACTTAGGGATTTCCCCACTGCATTTCCTGGGGAGGAAGCTATGGGGGTTTGACTGGCTGTTCAACGTGTCTCCAAGTCCCCAGAGCCTTGGGTTGGTTTTCCCGGCTCTACCCGGTGTATGACAAAATCCATGGGAGTTTCTGGAGCTTTCTGAGTCACGGTGGAAATAGGGGCTCTAGCATTTCCGGGCTGTTATTGCCAACTAGACAACCACCGCTCCCCTTCCCTGTCCCCGCCCTGAACGTGGGGGAGCTGCAGATCAGGGTAGCTCTGGTTTTTGATGGTTGCCAGCCAGCCTTCTGTGTCCTCTGCCCTCACGGGGACAGACAGCAAGTGTATTTCTCTCGGGCTCTCCTGGGGGAAGTAGGAACTGGAGGTGGAAGCATGCAGGGGCTTGCTCTTGTCCCTGGGAATTAAGCATCATAAAGTGCCCCACAAATAATAGGACAGATACGTATTTCTCACTTGTGAATTCGAGATGCCAACAGAAATAGGTCTTGTTTGCAGCTCCGTGGCTGGAGTCCTGGCTGGCATCTCCGCTTTAGACGTGACGTGATATTAATAGAAATGCAAACAAAACATCTATATTTTTAGAGAGATGCAGAAAGAGAAGAAGAGCTGCCATCCCCTGGTTCACTCCCCTAATGTCCACGACGGCCTGTGCCTGGGACCAAGGCGGGGGAGCCAGGAACTCCATCCAGGTCGCCCGTGTGGGTGGCAGGGACCCAGCACCCAGAGTGTGCGTTAGCAAGAAGCTGGGGTTGGGAGAGGAGCCGGGACTGAAACCCAAGCCCTTTGATGTGGGCGCAGGAATCCCAGGCAGAGGCTCAACCGCTAGGCAGCACACCACTCCCAGAGTCTACACGTCTTAGGGTGTAACGGGTGTTGGTATGTTACCCCCAACTCGTGGACAGAAATGGGGTATTGGTATGACTCCCCCACCCCAACTCGTGGACAGAAGTCCTTCCTGCCGAGTCTTTGTCGTTTGCTTTTTCTGCTTACCTGCTGGCTCAGAGGCCTGATCAATCTTCTAGATAAAGCTAGGTTTTTCACTCATTGGCTTTTCGAATACAATTTTATAAAGAATAAATGAAAAAGTGAAGTTCTTCACAGGGACTAATGTCCCGTGTTCTTTTCTTTGAGGGGAAACACAACAGAATTGTAACATGAAGTGGGATGGCACCTGTGTATGGAAAAGTGCATAAAATAAATGTGCAACTTAAGGAATTCTTATAAAGCACCCCTCATGTCACCACCCAGCCGGATCAGGACATAGAATGTTCCAGAATGCCTAGAAACCCCCTCCTGTGCCTCTGCTATTCAACTCCCTTCATACCCACCAGAGAGAACCACTGTTTGCATTTTCAAGATTTGTTTTTGAGTCATTTGTTGAGCATAAATGATAAAAGCACTTAATTTTTTTTTAAGAAAAATCAGATTTTGCAAAGTAGAAGCCCAAGATGGTTCTCACTGGTGCAGAGATGAGATTAGTTGTGATTTATTTAGTTATTTTATTTATCTGGAAGAGTGATGGAGGTGAGATCTTCCATCTGCTGATTCACTCCCCTAGTGCCCACAGCAGTCAGGGCTGGGCCAGGAGCCAGGAGCTAGGTCTGGGTCTCCCACATGGGTGGTAGGCACCCAGGTACTTAAACCAGCGTGCACATTAGCAGGAAGCTGGACTTGGGGTCAGAGACCAGTCTCGAACCCAGCATTCAAAATTCCGGTATGGCCTGTGGGCATTCCAAGAGGCGGCTTAACCACTGAGACATGATGCGCGCCTCTGTCACATCTTGGTGTAGATCAAGAAGAATAAGCACACACCCGATACCTGGCTGTGCCAGTTCCACTATACAGCTCTGCACGCACGGCGGTGTGGTCTGGACCCTGCTTTGACCCAAAGAGCAATGGCATCGGCGAAAGAAAAGGGAAGCTTTGGAGGCGGCCAAGACGGCAGCTGAAGCCCGGAGGTTGTTCCTAATTGGCTTTCGGATTGAGGCGGATTGGTTTCTGTTTAACTTGGGGAAATTGAAAGCAGATACCTAATAGTATTTATTGTCCAGATACCCAAAGCCTTGCTAAATCTGTTAGCAAAAAATGACAGCTTTTACCTGTAACCCCAAGTCACCAGGTGGCTGAGTGTCACCAGGAGCCGTGTGACCTTGGAAATGCTGTAGGGGGAGATTAGGCTCCGCTGACAGTGAAGTCAATGGAGAGAACACACAACTGCACTTGACCTTCTGTTTTAGCAATTAAACTCAAAAGCATTAAAGATATTATCTTTTTGTTCAACTTTTATTAATAAAAAGTTGTATCCACTCTGTTTTGTCGGAGAAAAAGTACCTTTTCCTTTCCCACTGCGAAGTTTAAGACCTATAACAGAAGACAGATGAACAAGAGAAAAGCATGCAAATTTATTGAAAGATTGAATGCAGGTTTGTTTGTTTTTATCATGTGGGAACTTTCTGACATGAAGACGCAAAGAAAGAAAATTGTATTTAGAGTCGGTTTGTTAGGAGCTCGGTCTGTCTCTCCAATCTGGTTAGTTGATCATTCTCCAAAGACTCACAACAGCTGGGCTGAAACCAGGAGCCAGAAACTCGATCCAGGTCTCCCCTGTGAGTGGCAGGAACCCAGTGGCTTGTCCCAGCCGCCTCCCAGGGTGTGTATTAGCAGGAAGCTGGAGCCGGAATTGGGTCTTGAACCCAGGTACTGGTGTAGGGGGATGCTGACCTCTCAGCTGCTAGCCCCTTCTGCTTGGGTTTGATGGTGGGTGGAGCGAGGTGCGCAAGTGTGATTGCACAGAGTGGGGGTGATGGGACAGTAGAAGATGGGGAGTGGGGAGCAGCGGGGAGACGGAGCCCAGCCTCTGTGGGATGCTGCACTGTGGTGTCCCTGTGTCTGCTGTGGTGTCCCTGTGTCTTCAGAGGCGACAACACTCCCGTCCCCCGTCACAGGGAGGGCGCCTCTGGGATGAGGGTCTGAACACCTAGGTCAGAGGAGGCATGCCAGGCATGATGGGGATGTTGTCTGGTTCTGACAGCCGCCTCTGCAAACGACACAAATCTTCTGACCAGGGAGCCACTTGTTGCTTTTCTCCTGCGGGGAGTGAGGGAGAAAAGACCCCGGCTGCCCGCTCATCCTGGTCTTTGCAAAGCCTCTCGCCCGTGTCCTCTCCTCCTCTGATTTCCCTCCTTTTCATCTCCCTCCCCACCCCACCACACCCCGATGCGTCCCGTATCCATCCTTTGGCAGGTCTCTGTCCCTGTGCAAAGTGTAGCTTTGTCTTGCGTGTGAATCAATAGCATCGTGTACTTTGGCTGTGTTTTCATTCATAATGATTTTTTTAAAAATACTGATTCTTAGTGGCTAATTTTTCTAATTAAAGGTTTTTAGAGGTCAGTGCTGTGGCGTAGTAGGTTAAGCCTGTGCCTGTGGCACCGGCATCCCATGTGGGCGCCAGTTCAAATCCTGGCTGCTCCACTTCCAATCCAGCTCCCTGCTAATGCACCAGGGAAAGCAGCAGCAGATGACCCTAGTGCTTGGGCCCTGCACACACCTGGGAGACTCAGAAAAAGCTCCTGGCTTCTGGCTTTGGATCAACCCAGCTCCGGCCGTTGCAGTCATTTGAGGAGTGAACCAGTGAATGGAAGACCTGTTTCTCTCTGTACTCTGCCTCTAAAATAAAATAAATCTTTAAAAAATTTTGAGAGGCAAGGAGACAGTGACAGAGAAAGCTCCCATTGCCTGGTTCACACCCCAAGCGCTTGCAACAGCCCACTGCTGGCTGGACTGAAGAACGGAGCCAGGAACTCGGTCCAGATCTCCACCATGGGCGACAGGGACCCAACCACTCGAGCCATCACCTGCTGCCTCCTGCGATGTGCAATAGCCAGAAGCCGGCATGAGGACCCGGAGCCAGGAGTTGAACCCGGGCTGTGCTCCATGGGATGCAGGCATCTCAACTGCTCAGCCAGACACCAGCCCTTGTAACACATTTGATGTCTTTCCTGGAGGCAGCAGGGAAAAGGAATAAAAGTGCTCCCAGACTCCGTGTTTGATAAGCTAGCGTGGAAAGCAGACCCAAGAAGTGGGAAGAGTGTCGACAGTCCACACTCACCCCGGTAGCTGTGGCTGGTCCGTACTCCAGTCCTGTCTGTGCCGTGAGCACGCACGTGCGGTCAGTGCTCCATATCTCCGTGTTCTACCTGCATGTGTTCAACCAACTGCAATTGAAAATACTCGAGAAATATTGAGTGTGCTTTAAGAACAGGTGGACTTCTTTTTCCTTGTCATTACTCCATTCACAACGCAGCACGACAATAATTCACCTGGCATTTGCACCACACTGGGTATTTTTTTTTATTTGACAGGTAGAGTTATAGACAGAGAGACAGAGACAGAGAGAAAGGTCTTCCTTCCATTGGTTCAACCCCCAAATGGCCACTACGGCTGGTGCCGCACCAATCCGAAGCCGGGAGCCAGGTGCTTCCTCCTGGTCTCCCATGCGGGTGCAGGGCCCAAGCACTTGGGCCATCCTCCACTGCCCTCCCGGGCCACAGCAGAGAGCTGGACTGGAAGAGGAGAGCCAGGACTAGAACCTGGCACCCACATGGGATGCCGGTGCCGCAGGCGGAGGATTAACCAAGTGAGCCACGGCGCCAGCCTGGCTATTTTTTTTTTTTTTAAGATTTTATTTATTTGAGAGGTAGAGTTACAGACAGTGAGAGGGAGAAACAGAAAGAAAGGTGTTTCGTCTGCTGGTTTACTCCCCAAATGGCGGCAATGGCCGGAGCTGTGCCAATCCGAAGCCAGGAGCCAGGAGCTTCTTCCCAGTCTCCCATGTGGGTGCAGGGCCCCAAGGACCTGGGCCATCTTCTACTGCTTTCCCAGGCCACAGCAGAGAGCTGGATTGGAAGAGGAGCAGCCGGGACTAGAACTGGCACCCATATGGGATGCTGGTGCCGCAGGTGGAGGATTAACCTACAGTACCACGGTGCCAGCCCCACCACATTGGATATTACAAGGCATCTAGAGATGATTTAAAGTCCGCAGGAGGAGGTGTGCAGGTTCTATGCAAATACTACACCATTTCATATGGGGGACTTGAGCACCTGCGGATTTTAGTGTCTGTAGGGGGTCCTGGAACCAAGCCCCCACAGTTACTGAGGGATGACTGGAGATGTTTTCTCCTCCATTTCTATAAATGTGAGAGGCAGACAGATTGGACAGACAGAGCTCTGTCCACTAGTTCACTTCCCAAATGTTTGCAACAGACTGAAGCTTAGAGCTGGGAACTCCATCCAGGTCTCCTGCGTGGGTGGTGGGGATCCGACTACCTGTGCCAGCACCTGCTGCCACCCAGGGTCTACAGTAGAACCAGAGCCAGGGATCGACCCCAGCACTCTGCTGTGGGTGTCTCAATGGCCAGGCCGTGTGCCCCTCTCTGACTGTATTTTGCAATCCTATTGTGTACATGCACATTGTAGTCTGCTGGCCTCCCTTACAAGGGAGAAACCACTGGTCATACCATCTTGCTGAATGCCACTTTAATAGCTGTATGTATTCTAGCCAGTTGGTCCAGTATCTGTGATGATTTACTGTTAGAAATCTGTTGTCCATTGATGCAAAATGCCATTTTAGGTAAAGCTGTAGAAACAGAAGTCACTTTTCAAACAGCTTGAAATAGTTCCTTGGCGGAAGTTCTGAGGAATAACAGAAGCAGGCCAGGGGATAGAATCGTTTTCACGATTCATTGCATAGGCCAATGTCGCCAGCCTTGTGATGCGCGAAAATTAAAGCCCCGTAACACTGGTGTTAAGAGACTTGGGTGAAACTACATTTTAATTCCAAGTTTATGCAAGGCGTCATTGGAACCATCTTTTTTATTTTTTCAAGTGTATTTATTTGAAAGGCATAGTGACAAGGAGAGAGAATTCTTCCACCTGCTGGTTCACTCTCAAAATGGGCACAGTAGCTGGGGCTGAGCCAGGCTGAAGCCAGGAGCCCAGGACTCCATCTGGGTCTCCTGCATGGGTGGCAGGGCCGCAGGTCCTTGGACTTCCATCTGTTGATTTCCCAGGTGCGTTGGCAGGAAGCTGGGTCAGAAGTGGAGCCGCTAGGACTGAAATTTGCGTCCTAACGCGGGATGCTGGCTCAGCGCTGGCCCCTACAGCCATCTCTCCGATGCCTGTTTGTGAAATAGGCTCCCAGTTTGTCTTTGGATCCAGAAATTCTCCCTTGGCAAAGGCCTTCTGTACTTCACTCTCAGAGATGGAGTTGCAAGTGAGAGCCAACCCACACCAAGTAGATGGCTGGTGACACCAGCAGCACCCGGACTGTCGGCTCCCCAAGGACAGGGTGTCTTCCTGGCTTCTTCACTGCACCCCAGGAAACACCTAGACAAGGGCCTGCCGTGGCAAAGGAGCTCAGTACCTGTGGGGCAGAGAGTGGCGGGAAGAAGCCGGGCACGGTGTGAGGTCACTGGACAGGGTCAGGGAGACGAGATGGTTCCTAGGAGGTCTTGTTAAGTCAGAAAAGGGGTGGCCATTTAACTGAGCACCTCCCATATTGGAGTGCAATGCCTGGCTCGGGCTCCTGCTTCCAGCCTCCTTCTCGTGCAGACTCTGGGGACAGCAGGTGGTGACTCAAGTCTCTGGGTTCCTGCCCCCGACGTGGGAGACCCAGATGGAGCTCCTGGCTCCTGGCTTGAGCCTGGCCCAGCTCCAGCTGTTGGAGGCATTTGAAGAGGGACCCAGTGGATGGGAGCTCTGTTTCTGTCTTCCTCTCTGTCTTTTTTAAACAGTCTTTTTAAAAATACAAAGGCAAATGCAGTATGCTTTGTACGATGCGTCGCCACCTGTGTAAATGTAAAAACTGAGGGCTAACGGGGCCTCCAGGGATGACGCACACTGAGCAGAGGTGAAACTGGGGGAGATGAGGTTTGACCGGAGGAGAGGGGCTTTTGCTTCTTTTTTTTGCCATTTGGGGACTGTTAGACATCTAAAAATTGTATAAGCATTCATGATATTAATGCTTTTCAAAATTTATTTTCATTTTATTTGAGAGAAAAAGAGAAATCTCCCATCTGCTGGTCCACTTTCCAGATTCCTGCAAAACGGCCAGGCTTGGCAAAGCTGTTCCTAGTCAGGGGCCAGGACCTTGGTCTGGGTCTCCGTCCTGGGTGGCAGGCACCTGACGACTCAAGCCATCCCTGCCACCTCCCAGTGTGCACGTTAGCAGGAAGCTGGAGTCAGAAGCCGAGCTGGGACTCGAATCCAGGTCCTCCAGCATAGGACACAGGCACCCCAAGTGGAGTCCTCACTTCTGGGCCAAATGCCCATCCCTGAATTGGAATCTTGTTCATACTGAATCTCCCTATCTAAGAACAGGTGTATCTCTCCATTCGTCCAAATCTCCTTGTGTGTCTCAGAAGTGTGTTGAATTTTTTATTTTAACAGATCTGGCATATCTGTTGACAGGCTTATTCTGCCTTTCATCTCTTTGTTAAGTAGAGTTCCTTCTTCAGTTGCATCTTCTAACTAAAAATTATTTGGCAATACCAGGGCTATTGGATTCTGCAATGATAAATTCAGGGTAGCGGGTGTATCCTTCACCTCCGACATTGGTCCCATCTTCCTGTCGGGAATATTCATAACCCTTCCTGCTAGCTGTTTTTAAATATACAATGAATTCTTTCTAAAAAGTGTGCACTCTCATTTTATCTGAAAGGTATTCAGAGACACTGACGGAGATCTTCCATCTACTGGTTTCCTTCCCAAGTGTCCGCAAGAGCCAGGGCCAACCCAGGCTGAACCAGGAAACTAACTCCACCCGGGTCTCCCACGTGGGTGGCAGAGACCCAAGGACTTGAGCCATCGCTGGCTGCCTCCCAGGCTGCACATTAGCAGGAAGCTGGTGGGAAGCAGAGGAGCCAGGACTCAAAACACACACTCTGATAGGGAACGTGGATGTCCCGACTGGCCAACACCTGCCACTACGATTCTTTTAATTCTTTTCTTTTTTTCTTTCTGACCTCCATGCTCTGACAGCTTGCTGGCAAGGGCTCTGTGTCATTTCTTTTTAAGATTTATTCCTACTTGAATAAATGTATTTATTTACATGAACAGCAGTTACAGAAAGAGAAAGAGATCTTCCATCTGCTGGCTCACTCCCCAAATGGGCCCAATGTCCAGGACTGGGCCAGGCCCAAGCCAGAAGTCTCCATCTACAATTAACTACAATTACATGTGTTCCATCTATAATTAACTCTTGTCAAACACAGTCCAGTTATCCTACCGGGCTATGGGACATCAGGCATCCCTCCTCCTTTCCACCTGCCCCCCCCCCCCCGCCAGCCATCCCCACTCTGTTCCAGCCTTCACACACACACACACACACACACACACACACACACACACACATACATGCACATCCCCATACCCAATAACCTTCTCGGCCTCTGATAGCTACTCTGCTCTCTGATTTGGTTTAGTTTCTTTTATTTGTATTTTTTTAAAAGATTTATTTATTTGAAAGAGTTACAGAGAGAGGTAGAGAGAGGGGAGGGAGGTCTTCCATCCGCTGGTTCACTCCCCAGATGGCTGCAATGGCCGGAGCTGCGCTGATCCGAAGCCAAGAACCAGGAACCAGGAGCCTCCTCCAGGGCTCCCATGCGGGTGCAGGGGCCCAAGCACTTGGGCCATCTTCTACTGCTTTCCCAGGCCACAGCAGAGAGCTGGATCGGAAGAGGGGTAGCCGGGACTAGAACCGGCACCCATATGGGATGCTGGCACTTCAGGTCAGGGCTTTAACCTGCTATGCCACAATGCTGGCCCCTTTATACTTGTATTTTAAAATGTCACACACAGAGGAGCATGCATGATGCATTACAACTTAGAGAATAACACACACCCCTGCCTCCACCCGTGGACACATGGGAAGGGCCTCTTTGGTTTTCTTAGTAATCTGCTCACCTAGGAATACATCCTCAAGCGATCCCTGGCTTCACTTTGGTTGCTCCGGGCCTTTGTTAAAACAGTCACACTGTATGCATTTTCTTTTTATCATAGGTTTTTGCACTGAGAGACCCTTTTGAAGTGCCCTGTGACAGGAAATGCCTTTTTGATGTTTGCATGTTTTTAGGTTGAGAGACGGAAAGAGATGGGTAGCTCCCATCTGCTGGTTCATTCCCCAAATGCCAGCCATGTCTGGAACCGGGCCAGGCCACAGCCAGGAGCTGGGAGCTCCATGCAGGCCTCTCACCCGGGTGGCAGGGACGCGGGGACGCAAGCTGTCTCCTGCTGCCTCCCAGGGTCTGCGGGAGCAGGGAGCTGGAGCCGGGAGCTGGAGCCGGGGCTTGAAGCCATGACTCTGACGCGGGCTGTGGTGTCTTACCTGCCAGATCGATGCCTGTGTTTGGACTGAGCTCTTCGATTGATTAACTTCTAGATTCTTCTGATGTGCTGGAAGGAGCTTCTCTCTCCTGCAGCGTTGCTTTTCACACTCTTTGTGTCTTTTCACAAATAAACATTCTTACTCCGAATGGAGCCAAGATTGCACATCGCCCCCTTTAGGGTGGAAGCTGTGAATTATGAAGAAGTCCTTCTTCCCAAGGTCATGAAAATAACTTTCCTGTTCTCTTAAGCTTTAGAATTCTGCCTTTCACCTTTAGATTTTTTTTTTCCATAGCTTTGTTAGCTGTAACTCGCATAGCAGACAATTCGTCCATCTAGGGTGTGGAGCTCCAGGATTTTAGTAGGGTTACGTGGTCATGCAGCCAGCACCACAATTTTAGAATGTTTTGACCACCTTGGGAAGAGACCCCATACCCTTTAGCAGTCGCCTCAGATCCCCTAGCTGGCGTTCTTCTGTAGACACCCCGTACTGCACGTTCCCTGCAATGGAGGCGGACAGTGTGTTTTTCTCTTGTGACCGACGCCTCCATGTCCCAGGCTGATGTTTTGAAGAGGTTGCGCTTTGCTTGCTGCTCTGTTTGGCCACCTTTGTCCCAACAAAGTGGCCCTGTAGTTGTGGTCTGTCTGTCACACTGGTGTCTTCAGGTCCTCGTCCCAGCGAGTTCACGGACCCTCACGGTACAGATCGGGAATTAGTAGAGCAAGTTGTCACGCAACGACAAGTGGTTCCATGTAAAGACTACCTGGGCTGTTTTTGGTCCTTTGCAATTCCAAATAATTTCAGAAATAGCTTGTCCAGTTTTACTTAAACAGGTTGAGTGTTTTTTTTTTTTTAAAGTATGAGTATATTAAATCTCAGTGTCAAGTTAGAAAAAATTCACGTCTTTGCAAAATGTACCTGATATGGAGTCCTAAAGCAGAGGAACGGATCTGTGGCCTCCAGGGCAGAGGCTCATCCAGCGCCTAGGCCACATCGGCCCGGTTCTGATAGGTGCTCCGTGTGCTCGGAGCTAAACCGCGGTGCTGCAGGCGGGGGCGGTGCTGTGCGGGTTTCTGTGTCTTGTTGGGTTTTGTGGGGTCGTTGGTGTAGGATTTTTTGCTGTTTTCTACCAGTTTCATTCAGAGGGAAGCCAGTGAAGACCCCCTACTAGGGGGCGGAATAAACCGCAGTAAACTCGGTGGAAGTGGTGGGGTGCTTGGCAGGTCTAAGACGGAATGGACGGAGCTGGGGTTGGGCACGGTGGTTGAGACCCGCTGGGGGTGTCTGCAGCCTGTGTTGGAGCGCCTGAGCTCAAGTCCTGTCCACTCTGCTGATCCGGCTTTCTGCTAATGAGCACCCTGGGGAGGCAGCAAGTGGTGGCTCAAGTACTTGGGTCCCTGCCCTCCCCCACATAAAAGGCCCAGAGGGAGTCCTGGGCCAGCCTTGGCTGTGGCAGGTACTTGGGGAGTAGACCCGTGGATGGAAGACCTCTGTCCCTCTAAAGAGAGAAAAATTTTAGAAGACCAAGGGCTATTTCCTTCAGACAACTCCAAAATATTCCCCAGGGTGGGTTTCCTAGTGAGAAGATGAGGAAAAAGACAGCAGGCAGAGTGTGCAAAGTTACACGTATGCAAGCGGTCTTCAAAAAGTTCATGGGAACCCATGCTGTGAAAAGACTAGGCACAGGTTTCAGCGTGTTCTGGCCCCGAGCACTCGGGTTGAACCGGTGAAGGGGAGCTGAACTGTTTCTTAAATCAATTTTATTTAAAGAGATGGTGGTTTTGGTGCAAAACGTTTTTGAGGAGCCCATGTTGTGAGTGGGTTAAGCTGCCATGGTGGGGTAAGTTGCCACTCACAACACTAGCGCCCCTATAGGGTGCCAAGTCCAGTCCCAGTTGCTCTGCTTCTGATCCAGCTCCCTGCTATTGCACCTGGGAAGGCAGTGGAAGATGGCCCAAGTCACTGGGCCCCTGCCACTCACATGGGAGACCAGGATGGAGTTCCTGGCTACTGGCTCAGACCAGTTTGTTGTGGTCATTTGGGGAGTGAACCAGCAGGTAGAAGGTTGATCTCTCTCTCTCTCCCTTCCTCCTTCCCTCCCTCTCTTTCAAATAAGTCTTTGGGGAGAAATGTTGAAACCAATGCATAGGGGTTTTTTTTGTAATATGCACTTTTCATAAACATTTTGGAGATATTTCCTATGCAGAAAATTCTATTTTTTTGCACCGATAAAAGATAAACTTATCTTTTGGTTTCACTTTCCATAAACTTTTTTTAAAAAAATGCCTATTTTCTTCTGTTTGCCTTCAGATGAGTGGCGTGCCCAAGCCGCTCAGGCCAAGTGTTTGCTGCGAGGTTGCACGCTAACGTGCTATGAGGAAGGCACCCTGTCGGCCCTGTGTTTCCAAGTGGAGGGAAGCAGTAGCCGGGCAGCTGGGAGGGCCGTTACTTCTCTGGCCTAACCCGGCCCCCGACACCTGGCAGCTTGGCTCGGCCCTTGCACCTGCCAGGGCCCCATGGGTGGCGAGGAGAGAGATCTCTGGGATATGGCTGGCCATCCTAGGCAAAGACGGAGCTCATTAGGAGTAACCTAGCTGGACATAACTTAATTTTCGTATCTGTAATTGAATCTCTCTCATTTCCCCTGGCTTCTTGGATCCTTTCTGGATTTAATGATGTCTTCATGATAAGTCAGTGTCTTACTTAAACCTTCTTGGAATGGGCTGAGCCTCTCCCATGTTTTCATTACCCTTTGCCCTTGGACCCCAAGAGTCATCCTGTCGATGACTCTTGTCGGTCTCATTGGGATCTTGTAGTTCTTCTACGCCCCACTTTTTGAAGATTTTCTTTGAAAGGCGGAGGGAGGGAGGGAGGGCTCAATCTTCTGTCAACTTGTTTAGACCCCAAATGGCCACAACGGCCAATGGCAGGAGCCTGGGACTCCACCTGGATCTCCCACATGGGTGCAGGGGCCCAAGCACTTGGGTCATCTTCCGCTGCTTTCCCAGGGGCATTAGCAGGGAGCTGGATCAGAAGTGGAGCAGCTGGGACTCAAACCGGCACTCTGATATGGGATGCCAAGGTTGCAGACAGCAGCTTAATCTGCTGTGCCACAATGCAGGCCCCTCCCACGCTCTTCTAAAGATGTGCTTCAAACAGTTCAAGGAAAGCCAAAGACTGATGCAAAACGGTTGAAACCCATCTATCCCAGAGGTCACTTCGCATGGATTTCAAAGTGTCTCTGCATCAAAATAAATTAAATGTTTCCATTGTGAAATGAACCAGCTAAAAAGTCTAGATAATAGAATTGGGATATTGGGAAACAAAACTCCAGTCTGAAGGGGATGGGGTGTGCTTTGGTCCTCCATGCTAAAAACCATTGTCATGTTCCCATTTGCAAGGGTTGGTCAAATCTCTCGGGGCTGAAAGTCACACAGGCTCCTGGGGCTGCCTGTGCAGTCTCCAAGAGCAGATTGGAAAGAAGTCTGTGTCCTCCACCCTCGACAACCTGACCACAGCAAGGTCACTGGGTGCAGCCCCAGATGTGGTCGCAGACCCCAGCCCGCCCCCAATAGGAAGGGTGCTCGCTGGTTCCAGGAAGCAGATCACTCTGTCGCTCATGAACCCGCTACCTGTATCAGTGATAACAGAAAGAGGGCTTGGAAGAGCACACACGGGGCCTGGCCCTGCTCCAAGAGCATTCCACGGTTCCCATCAAACCGACAAGCCTGCGACGTGGGTGTGGTGATGACTCCATCGTACCCCGGATGGGGGGGACATGAAGGGAGCCTCCCAAGGTTATAGCACCAGGAGGCAACACAGAAGGAAGCGGAACCTGGATGCTCCTGCTCCAAAGTCCTTGAACTTAATCACCATGCCACCTGCTTCCCTTATGAAATATAAGCTGTAAAATGGGAACAGTTGGAATCCCCAAAATATCATTTGATCCTACATGTCTTATTTTCAACCTCAGGGGGCTGGGCAGTGCAGGGAGACATCTGGTGGACCTCTGGGTTTTTGTAAAAAAGCTTTTTATTGTAGAAAATGTTTTCTATATACAAAGTAAACAGTAGTATAATAACCCACACCTATCACCTGACTTCAGCTCCTAACATTCTGCCCTCCTTTTATTTGTACCTCTTTCCTCTGTCCCTTCCTACTCGATGATTTTTTTTTTCAAATAAAATTTAAAAAGGTTGAAATGCACAAAATTGTCAGCACTTATCCTGGCAGATTGAATCGCCCGTGTAACTCACAGCCCCATCAAGCTGCGGACAGTTTCCATCACCCCCAGAATGTCCTTTGCCCACACCCCCCCCACACACTGCCCCCAGCTGGGCAACAATTGTGATTTTTTTTTTCACCGTAGATTAGTCTTGCTTGTCCTAGAATTTCATAGAAACGCGATCGTACAGTATGGGCTCTTTTGTGGCTGGGTGCTCTCAGCATCAGGTCTGTGAGAGTCCCCACGCCATTGTGCGCGCCATTCTTTCTCCTTTGTGGCTCTGTTGGTTCTGTCACACAGATGCTCCTCGTCCATTCGCCACTTGATGGGGATTTGGATCCTTTCCAGTTCGGGGTCCTTTACAACAAAGTTGGGCATGAGTGGAACTTCATGTTCACGTCGTCTTGTGGATAGATGTTTACACTTCTCTCGTGTAGATACTTAGAAGTGGAATTTCGGCATCAAAGGATAAAGGCACAGTTAACTTCATTAGAAACTGCCAGGCTTTTACCCCCGAGTGACTGGATACCTCCACGTTCCTGCCAGCCGCCACGAAGTGCTCTGTCTGCCCCACGCCCTGGCCACTGTGTGGCGTTGCAGTTCTTGGTAATTTTAACCATTCTGTGATTTTAATTTGCATTTCCTTGATGACTAAGTATGATGAGCATTTTTTCTAAGTACTTTTTAATCATTTGTCTTCCTTTATGAAGTGTCCATTCAACTATTTTCACTGTGTTTGTTTTTTTCTTATTGAGCCATAGGGCTCTTTTATTCTGGATCTTTTGTAGGTGTATATTTTGCAAATAGTTCTTGGAGTCTGTGGCCTGCCTACTCACTTTTTTTTTTTTTTTTAAGATTTATTCATTTATTTGAAAAAGAGAAAGTTTCCATTCACTGGTTCACTCTCCAAATACTTACAGCAGCCAGGGCTGGGCCAGGCCAAAGTAAGGTGCCAGAAAGTCCATCCAAGTCTCCCACATGAGTAATAGGACCCCAAGCACTTGGGCCATCACCTGCTGCCTCCCAGGTACATGGCAGGAAGCCAGATCAGAAATGGAGTAACCAGCACTCAACCCCGGACTCTGATGGGATCCAGGTGTCCAAAGAGGGGAGAGGGGCTTAATCCTCTGGACCACAACGCCCACCCCCCCATTCATTTTTTAAGTGTCTTCTGATGAGAGTTTTATATTTGATGAAACCTAATTTCTTTTATAATTTTTCCCCCTGAATCCTAAGAAAGCCTCACCTCTCTCTGGGTGCAAAGACAGTCCCCTCCACTTTATTTTGGTAGTTGTGTACATTTTCCATTTACATCATGTAAAGGTCTAAGCTACATCTCAAGTGAATTTTTATACATGAACACACACAAGGGGTCTTCAAAAAAGTTCATGGAAAAACCACATAATTCAAAACTCTTGTGCACCAACATCATCTTTTAACTCTCTTTTGTTTTTGAAAACCTGCAGTCCGCAGCACTGTAGCACAGTGGTCAGCGTTGTCGTAGCTAAGCAGAATTAAACGTGGGGACGGCGCAGTGAAGACACGAAGCAGTGGGGACTTTCAGCTCCACTGTAATCTTATGGGATCGCCAGGTCGTGTGAGGGGGCTGGCTTCCCTGAGACATTAGGCCGTGTGTGTGTGTGTGTGTGTGTGTGTGTGTGTTCCTTATGGTCATCCCGTATCCCTCACCAGGTTATAAACCCTAAATGAAGCCCTCCTGTTCTAATCTCAGCTCTCCTCTCCTGGAGTTTAGCTTCTTGTTATCCCCACGACTGGACACGCAGGAGACTTGACCGACTCGTAGGTAGCTCCGTGCGTCAGACGCGTGGCGGGAACTGCCCCGCAATCAGCTGAGTTCGGTTCTGTGTGCCGCAGGAGGAGGAGGCGAGGAGGCGGCACATCCGTCTGCACATGGAAGGGGCGCTGACCGCCCGGGACAAGGTCGGCGTGCAGGACTTCGTGCTCCTGGACGCGCACACCAGCGAGTCGGCCTTCGTGGAGAACCTCCGCAAGCGGTTCAGCGAGAACCTCATATACGTAACGTAACCCGTTTCTCGGCTGCTTCTGCACAGTGTGTGTGTCCTTTCTGACGGCTGTGCACAATGTCACTCGGCTAGGTGCGCCGTGACCCTCCGTGGCGGCCACAGAGGAAGACCCGCCTTCACACTGGCCCGAGCCACAGAGGGACTTCACTGATGGGGGCAGCTGTGGGGCCCGGGCATCGATCCGGGCTCTCCAGGGCTGTCTGTAGGACTCTGCTCTCTCTGTCGGGATCTCTTTAGAGCACCAGCTTCCTTCTCCCGCAGCCTCTCTGCCCGGTGGCAAGATGGGTACCAGCAGAGGCAGATCGCATTGGATCTGCTCTCTGTTGTTACTGAGGTGGGAGGACATCTTCCCAGAATGCAGTCCTAGCAAATGCCCCGGCACTGACGTCACTCTGCTCTGATTGGCCCATCTTGGGTCACGTGCTGATCTCGGACCAATCAGAAAGAGGAATGTGCAGACTGCCCTGGAGGGGTCAGCCTGGTGTCCAGGGCAGGGTCACAGTCCAGCCAATTGGACTGGAGCTGGGGAAGAGGGCTTCTCCAGGAATCTCTTGAAAGAAGGAGGAACAGGTGCTAGCCCGGCAAGGTAAGAGTCTGCCCTTACCCCTCAGCCTTCACGGTCAACCTAGAGCATCTCGTCGAGCTGTTCTCAAACTGAACTTGACGTGGTCATCTTTAAAAAATTTTTTAAATTTTTCATTGATCAATTCTGTCAATTTTCAGGTAAATTCATAGTGTCTCAGGGCTTGTCATGGGATGGCATTAAAATTATTTTCTATTTTTGAGCTTTTATTAGCTTTTACTAAGTAGCTTTATACAAACGTTTTATAGCCATTGTATCTGTAATGGTGCCTGTGACCTTCTGCATGGCAACCAAGGTTATCGGAAGAGATAAACAGGCTGCGTCTTAGAGAATACATGAGGGGACTTCCCAGAAGTTCACAGAAGACAGAATTAAAAGAAAGCTCTAGTTTTGGTGCAAAAAGTATTTTTAAATCCATGCATATGAGAGCTCTTCAGATAGTTCATGGAAACTGCTTTACTGGGGGAGACCTGCGTGGATTTCTATTTGGGGGGCACCAAAATAAAATTAATTCCATTTTTTTCACAAACGTTTTAAAGTTTTTTTGGAACCCATAGTCGAGCTTTCAGAATTATCACCCTGGGCTGTAGAAACAGGAAAATGCCAAACTAACATTCTGTGTAAGCAGAGGGGAAATGATATACAGAGAGGTGCGAATGGGGTGATGGGAGCATCGTGGCTAAGCTAAATGTTCGAGCTGAATCTGATAAATTTCAGAAGCTCTTTTCTACCCTGGAAAAACCAGATTTCTATGGAGAATTTTAGCCAAAATCCTCTTCTCTGTTCTAATTCTCTGATTTTTGTCCTAGAGGTTGGAAACATTATTTGGAAAAATTTGAACATATTCTTTTTTTTAAAAAAAAAATTATGTACATTTGTGTTTATTTATTTAAAAGAGTTACAGAGAAAGAGGGAGAAATGGCACTTTCATCCAATGGTTCACTCCCCAGATGGCCACAATGGCCAGGACTGAGCCAAGTTGAAGCCAGGAACCAGGAGCCAGGAGCTTCATCCTGGTCTCCCACGTGGGTGGCAGGACTCCAAGGACCTGGGCCATCTTTCGCTGCTTTTCCCAGGCCATCAGCACAGAGCTGGATGGGAAGTGACGCAGCTGGGACTCAAACTGGCGCCCATATGGGATGCTGGCATCACAGGCAGTGGCCTTACCCACCATGCCACCACAGTGCTGGCCCCTCAGCATCATCTTGATGGAGGCCTTAGTAACCCAAGGATTTGAAACCACAACAAACTCAGCATCTGAAAATACCAGATAGTTGTTCAAAAGAGCCTAGCTATTTATATTTTCTTTTTTTATTAAAGATTTATTTATTTATTTGAAATAGTTACACATAGAGAGAGAGAGAATCTTCCATCCATTGGTTTACTCCCCAAATGGCCACAATGGCTGGAGCAGGGCCCATCTGAAATCAGGAGCCCAGAGCTTCTTCCAGGTCTCCCACGTGGGTGCAGGGGCCCAAGGACTTGGGCCATCTTCTGCTTTCCCAGGCCACAGCAGAGAGCTGGATCAGAAGTGGAGCAGCCAGGACTAAAACCGGTGCCCATATGGGATGCTGGCGCTTCAGGCCCCGGGGCGTTAACCCACTGTGCCACAGCACCGGACCCGCTATTTATATTTTCTATGGGAGAACTTGGAGCTCTGTGTTGATTCATAACCATGTTCCAAGAAATCTTATGTTAGTGTTTCTATTACAAATATAAGGCTATTTCAAAAGTTCATAGAAATGCATATTATGGAAAAACTGAGCATGGACTTCAAAAATCTTTTTGCACCAAAAGACACTTATTTTTTAATTCCATTTTCCCATGAACTTCTTGAAGTACCCTCGTGTATGTACTGGAAAACTTGAAGATGAGTAGGGTCCAGTGCTGAACTCTGGGAAAATAAATGCCAGCCTTCTCTTTTCCTAACGACTCCTCTAAGTCTCTGCTCAGATGCCGCTTCCTCCCAGCAGCTGCCCCGTGCTAACACCTGTGTGTGTGTCCTCCCTTAACCACGCATGTCCTCACACTGTGAGAGGGAGGCCCTCGCTGCCTTACCTATTGCTTTATGTCCCAGCACTCAGCGAGCGCCTGGGCATCCTAGTGAGTGACAGCCTTCTGCATCCCGGATTCCTCACTCGCGCTGTGCTCTGTTCCCCCAGACGTACATCGGAACTCTACTGGTGTCTGTGAACCCGTACCAGGAGCTCGGACTCTACTCTGTGAGCCAGATGGAACTTTACCAAGGGGTCAATTTCTTTGAACTGCCGCCGCATGTGTAAGTGGCACCCACAGGGCCACCACTAGGAGTACTGTCCTGTGTGTGTTCCTCTTGTTCTCTTTTTCCTTTCCCCTTCCCTTCCTCCCGTCTACCCACCCACCCACCCATCCACCTATCTCCCCCTCCACTCACCCACCCATCCATCCATCCATCTCTGCCTCCATCCACCCATCCATCCATCTACTCACCCACCCACCCATCCACCTATCTCCCCCTCCATCCACCCACCCATCCATCCATCCACCCACCCATCCATCCATCCATCCATCTCCCCCTCCCTCCACCTATCCATCCATCCACCCACCCACCCATCCACCCACCCACCCATCCACCCATCCACCCACCCACCCACCCACCCATCCACCCACCCATCCATCCATCCATCCATCCACACATCCACCCAAATCCTGTTACATGTTCATTCAGTAGCTTCTGCATTCTCGTTGCATGTTTGCTAACGTGTTCTAGATTCATCATCGTCTTTGAGATTAGTCTTTCAAGGCAGCAGAAATAAGTAGGTCATCACAGGACCTCAGCTTAAATGAGACAGAAATGTGAGCGTGTGCAAAGGCTGAGACACACAAGAGAGTGGCTAGAGAGGCGACTTCTCTGGGAAATGGAATGTTGTAGTGCCATCTACTGGTGCCCGAGTGTCATGGCGGCTAAGAAAATGCCTATGAGAAGTTAGCAGGGCTGTGGGGCTTCACCGTGACCCCTGTCCAGCTGGGTCTCTGTGACTTAGGCTTTGCTGAGTTCCCCGTGCTCCTCCCAGGCTGACTTCCGGATCAGGACGTAGGCTCTGCCTTCGTCGGCCTTCCACTCCTGCACCCTCCGCTGTGCAGTCCCGCACAGCCGGCTTCCAACCTCGCGGCCTCCGTGCTGCGGTTGCTGCTCTTGGAGACGGAGCGCCGAGGATAGTTCTCCCTCGTGTTCTGAAGGGATCTCGGACGTGTTGGAATCGCTTTGCTTTCCTGCCTCTGTGTTCTAAGAGCTCCGGGTTCCGAAGGGAAAAGCAGGCGTGAGATCTGACTGTGCTCTCTGCGTTGTTCAGCACTTGGGCAGGACGTCATTTCTGCCTGCAATAGAACATCTCTTGGGAGCTGGTGCCGCGGCTCACTAGGCTAATCCTCCGCCTTGCGGCGCCGGCACACCAGGTTCTAGTCCCGGTCGGGGCACCGGATTCTGTCCAGGTTGCCCCTCTTCCAGGCCAACTCTCTGCTGTGGCCAGGGAGGGCAGTGGAGGATGGCCCAAGTGCTTGGGCCCTGCACCCGCATGGGAGACCAGGAGGAAGCACCTGGCTCCTGCCATCGGATCAGCACGGTGTGCCAGCCGCAGCGCACCGGCCGCGGCGGCCATTGGAGGGTGAACCAACGGCAAAGGAAGACCTTTCTCTCTGTCTCTCTCTCACACTGTGCACTCTGCCTGTCAAAAAAAAAAAAAAAATCTCTTGGGGATACATGTCTGGGCTTGTTCTTTTTAAAAAAAGAATTATTTTACTGATTTGAAAGGGGAGAGTTGGGAGGGAGTGGGGGAGAGTGCCCCAATGCCCGTAACAGCTGGGGCCGATCCGGCTGGGCCAGATCAAAGCCAGAAGCTGGGAACTCTATTTGGGTCTCCCACTTAGGCGACAGGACCCCAGTTGCTTGAGCCGTCCCTTATACATTAGCAGGAGGCTGGAATCAGGAGCAGAGCTGTCACTTAAACCCAGGCACTCTGATAAGGGATGCAGGTGTCTTTAAAAAAAAATTTATTTGAAAGGTAGAGTTACAGACAGAGGCAAAGAGAGGTCTTTCATCTGCTGGTTCACTCCCCAGATGGCCACAACAGCCAGAGCTGCGCCAATCCTAAGCTAGGAGCTTCTTCTTCCGGGTCTCCCACACGGGTGCAGGGCCCAAGGACTTGGGCCATCTTCTACTGCTTTACCAGGCCGCAGCAGAGAGCTGGATCAGAAGTGGAGCAGCTGGGACTCAACAGATGGGATGCCGGTGCTGCCAGCAGTGGCTTTACCTGTTATACCACAGTGCCAGCCCCCCAAGTGGTGTCTTAACTGCTAGGCCAAATGCCCATCCTAGTACCTGGCTTACTTTAAGAAATACTGATGGATGTTTTAAAAAACTAATTTGGTAAATTTTGAAAAAAAAAAAATTTAAGATTTACTGATTTGAGAGGCAGAGGCAGAGAGTGCAAGTGAGAAAGAGAAGTCTTCCATCTGCTGGTTCACTCCCCAAATGGCTGCACCAGCTGGAGCTGGGCCGATCTGAAGCCAGGAGCCAGGAGCTCCTTCTGGGTCTCCCATGTGGGTGCAGGGGCCCAAGGACTTGGGCCATCTACTACTGCTTTCCCAGGCCATAGCAGAGAGCTGGATCAGAAGTAGAGCAGTGAGGATTCAAACCGGTGCCCGTATGGGATGCTGGCGCCACAGGCAGTGGCTTAACCTGCTACGCCACAGCACTAGCCCTGAACAAAATACTTTCATTCCCACTAAAAAGGCAGCCTTGTGTCCTAGCTGGTGCAGTGCTATCTCATTTGTCAGTGGGGGCGGGGGTGGGGGGCCTCCTGGATGCAGTGCACCTGTGTTTTTGCTCTGATGTGCGTTGGAGCCGAGGGCAGTAGCTCGTTCCTGTCCCGATCCTCTCCCCAGCTACGCCATAGCGGACAACGCCTACCGCGTGATGTGCTCTGAGCTGAATAACCACTTTATCCTCATTTCTGGGGAGAGCGGGGCGGGGAAAACGGAAGCCTCCAAGAAGATTCTCCAGTATTTTGCAGTGATGTGCCCCATGACGGAATCGCTGCAGGTTGCCCGCGACCGGCTGCTGCTGTCCAACCCTGTGCTGGAGGTGAGTGACCGCTGAGGACCGCGGGAGGAGGCCGGCCCGGGAGCGCGCGGAGCCAGGGGACTCCCCTGCCTGGGCAGTCACTGTTAAGAAGGGAGTCGCATGAGCAGCGTCCCAGTGGAGGGCCCGATCCTGGAGTCGATCTGGGAGGGGAATCCAATCCTGGCAAGTCCCTCGAAACCCCCGAGGCTGTGTCCCCAAGTGTAGACTGATCTGCTCCTAATGTTTGTCTCGGGACAGATGAAACTTGTTCAAACTGTGCAGCCCCATTAGGAAGCCCGTTAGTGAGGCTTGATGGCTTACTGCTCTTCTTATTTAGTTAAAAGGTAACAAATGACCACAATTGGCTTCTGTTACAATTCTGGGACTTCCCAGCTGACCCTGAACAGGTGCTGGTTCCTCTTGAGGTTTGGGCTTCTTCTGTAGACCGTGGTGGTGGTTGGAGGCATTTCCCCATAGGCTGTTTGAGAGGAGCGATTGGATCTAAGGAGGCACCTGCTGCCGGGGACGGTCAGTGGTGGCTTTGGAACAGTGAGGGCTATGTCCTTCAGTGTTGGACATGTCTGCCACATTCCTAGGTTTGCATTCTGGGGAGAAGACGTTTTTCCCTCTGTCTCCCTGGGTCTGACCCCACTGACTCCAGCTTTGGGCATTAAGTTCTCTGTAGTTAATATAATCGCTCCTTCTTAGAAAATGAGGCAGGGGGCTCATCTCTCCACCCACTGTGGTGATAGCGTGTTTATCTGGGGGCCAGGGGTTTGATAAGCAGGTGGGGTCATGATAAGCATGTTTATCTGGGGGCCAGGATGAGCTTAAATGACAGTGAATGACGCTTTGTATTGGAAGGCTTTTGGAAATGCCAAAACACTGCGGAATGACAACTCCAGCAGATTTGGGAAATACATGGACATACAGTTTGACTTCCAGGTACGCTGACGCCCCTCTTCCTGGTTCATGGGGACCCCTCTGTCTACCAGTGGTGGACCCCTACCCGAGGCATGGCAATGGAGGAAGGGCCTTTGTTGGTACAAACGGTTGAGAAATCGGGGTCGGTGCTGGTTTTGGGACACAGCAGTAAGGAGCTGTGAAATGCCATTTTAGACCTTCCGGGTGGGCAAAAATTATCTACCAGATGCTGATAAGTGTGTGGAGCACAGGAATTCTTACTCCGTGCCAGGACGTGTGCATTTCTCTAACCCATCTGGGGCGCAGTGGTATCAGACTAGCCATTAAGATGCCTGCATCGTGCATCAGAGTGCCTGGGTTTGATTCCTGGCTCTGGCTCCTGACTCCACATTCCCACTGCTGTGGATTGTGGGAGGCAGCAGCAATGGCAGGGTTTATGCCACCTACGTGGGAGACCCGGAGTGAGTTCCCAGCTCTTGGCTCCCATCCCTGCCAGGAGCCATTGTGGGAGGTTAGTGCGTGAGGAAGAGGATGGGCACTCTGTCTGCCTCTCAAATATATATACATATTTACATACATATATATATATACACACATGTATATATATGCCTACATTTTTATTAATCCTCATAGTTTTAGAAATTCTAGTGGGACATAGTGGGGTTTTTTCCACTGTGATTTCAGTTTGCATCTCCCTGATAACTGATGGAGATTTGCTTATTGACCACTTAAATTTGTTCTTGTTCAAGTCTTTCACCCATTTTTAATTGGGTTGTCTATGCTTTTTTTTGTCCTGAAATAAAAATTCCTTAGTGGATATATTATTGGTAATCATAATTGAGACTGTGACATTGACAAAGAAGGTGGGTGAAAAAACCAACGGACCAGAAAAGAGTCCAGAAAGATGCCCACCTTTATAGTCAGCTGTTGAAAAGGCACCACTGTGATTCAGCAGGGATAAGATTATCTTTCCAGTCACTGGTGGTGATCAACTAGATCTCAATATAATAAAGAATAAATAAATAAAAATAATAAAAAGACCTTTGATCCCTACCTCACTCCGTTTATTGAACAGTGATGTATCATCATCACGAATAGTAAAACTATCACGTCTAAGTGAAAACAGAAGATATCTTCATGACCTCAGGGTAGGCAAAAGTCTTTTTAAACAGAACCCGGAAAACACTGATCATTGCCAAACCTAGATCAGACTGTACTCAGATGAATCCCTGCTCTTCAGGAGATAGTGGTGAGCAGGTGGCTTGCCCGCTGCTGGCAGTGACCGACGCAGGTCTGTTCTGTCTTGAAGGGCGTCCCGGTAGGTGGACACATCATCAGTTACCTGATAGAGAAGTCCCGCGTCGTCTACCAAAACCAGGGCGAGCGGAACTTCCACATCTTCTACCAGCTGCTGGCAGGTGGCGAAGCGGAGCGTCTGGCTTACCTGGGACTTGAGCGGGACCCCCAGCTGTACAAGTACCTCTCACAGGTTGGAAGGGCTAGTGCTTGGCTTTGGTGACTTTGGAGAAGGAGATTCAGGGTGTTCATGGGGGCTGCTCTGGAATGCTTGTTTTTAAAGATTTGGGGTTGGGGTGCTGGTGCTGTGGTGAGGCAGGTTAAGCCTCCGCCTGCAGTGCCAGCATCCCATGTGGGTACCAGTCTGTGTCCTGGCTGCTCCTCTTCCGATCCAGCTCTCTGCTATGGCCTGGGAAAGCACTGGAAGATGGCCCAAGTCCTTGGGCCCCTGCACCTGCACAGGAACCTGGAAGAAGCTCCTGGCTTTGGATTGGCCCAGCTTTGGCTGTTGTGGCCATTTGGGGAGTAAACCAGTGGATGGAAGCACCTCTCTGTGACTCTTCCTCTCCAATGATAATAAATAAATAATTTTTATTTACTTGAAAGGCAGAGTTAAGAGAAGAGATAGAGAAAGAGAGCTTCCATCCGCTGGTTCACTTCCCAAATGGCCACAATGGCTGGAGCGGGGCCCATCTGAAATCGGGAGCCAGGAGCTTCCTCCAGGTCTCCCAGGTGGGTACAGGGGCTCCAGGACTTGGTCCATTTATAAAGTTCTAGAAGGTTCCATCCATTTCGCCAAGGGCTTTTCTAACCCTTTGGTGATGAAGCCATTCTCTCTGGGAATAGATCATATCTTATTTCTTGCAGGTTTTTCCCTGGCCACACTACTCCAGCCCTATTCTGATGCCCCAGTGGTTTGGGAAACGGTTCGAGCTATTTACCAGGGTGAATACTTTTTAACAGGCTTCATGACGTCCATAGTTTTGGCAGACTCGATGGTTTGCCTGTGCCGTATATTTGCAGGGCTTCTAAACCACCAGGTATCTGCAAGGGACTGACTCGCACAACCTTGGCCTTGGGGTACAGGAGCAAACGTTGCTGGCAATGTGGGAAGGGATACAGTCGCCTCTCGTCCCCAGGGACAGGTACCAGGACCCCGGCCCCACTTTGGATCCCAAAATCCATGGCTGCTCAAGTCCTTGTGTAGAAGGGTGACTTTGCATAGAACCTGCACACATCGTTCTGTGTACCATATACTTAAAATTTCTCCTGGATGACTTACAGTACTTGTTACATTGTGTTTCTTAAAGATTTATTTATTTATTTATTAAAGATTTCTTTATTTATTTAAAAGAGTTACACAGAGAGAGGAGAGGCAGAGAGAGAGGGAGAGAGAGAGAGGTCTTCCATCTGATGGTTCACTCCCCAATTGGCTGCAATGGCTGGAGCTGCGCTGATCTAAAGCCAGGAGCTTCTTCCCGGTCTCCCACATGGGTGCAGGGGCCCAAGGACTTGGGCCATCTTCTACTGCTTTCCCAGGCCATAGCAGAGAGCTGGATTTGAAGGGGAGCACCTGAGACTCGAACTGGCGCCCATATGGGATGCCGGCGCTTCAGGCCAGGATATTAACCCACTGTGCCACAGTGCCGGCCCTTATTTATTTATTTCAAAGGAACAGTTAGAGAGATGTAGACAGAGGTCTTCCATCCATTGGTTTACTCCCCAAATGGCCACAATGGCCGGAGCAGGGCCCATCTGAAATCAGGAGCCCAGAGCTTCTTCCAGGTCTACCACGTGGGTCCAGGGGCCCAAGGACTTGGGCCATCTTCTGCTGCTTTCCCAGGCCATAGCAGAGAGCTGGATCAGAAATGGAGCAGCCGGGACTCAATCTAGCACCCATATGGGATGCCAGCACCACAGGTGGCGGCTTTACCCACTACATCTCAGCACCGGCCCCTACATTGTATTGTTTAAGTGATTAAATAAAGGGGAAAGTCTGTCCATGCTCAGTACAGACACAGGTTTTTTTCATATATGTATGAGGTGAATCTCCTTTCTCTTATTTAAGTTTTGTTTTAGTTTTGTTTTGAGACATAGGGTTACAGACAGAAGGAAAGACAGAGAAAAGTCGCCATTCACTGATTTGTTCCCCAAATGACTGCAGTGGCCAAAGCTGGGCCCATCAGGAGCCAGGAGCTTCTTCTGGGTCTCTCACATGGGTTCAGGGACCTAAGCACTTGTGCCGTTTTCACAGGCCCAAAGCAGAAAACTGGATCAGAAGTTGAGCAGCCAGAACTAGTGCCCATATGGGATGCAGGCACCACAGGCAGGAGCTTAGCCCACTATGCTACAGCGCTGGCCCTCTAGATACATTTATTAAAGATCTGTTTTGTTTATTTGAAAAGCTAGGTTGGGATTGGTGTCTCCCATCCACTGGTTCATTCCCCAAATGGCCCCAGAAGCCTGGTCTGGACCAAGTAAGCCAGGAGCCAGGAACTCCAACCAGGTTTCCCACATGTGTGGCAGGGGCCCACGCGCTGGGCCATCTTCCTCTGCCTTCCCAGGCACATCAGCAGGGAGCTGGATCGGAAGGGTTGCAGCCAGGACTTGAAGCAGAACATGGACATGGGAGCCTGGCGTTGCAAGTAGCAGTCAGTCTGCTGCACCATGGTGCTGGGTCCTCCGATATTTTTGGTCTGCGACTGGTTAACAACACAGATTTGAAGAGCCAGCTGTGTTTGTAAGGCTGCGAATTTTTTTCTACTGGCTAGTTCAACAGCATTTATTTTCACTGCAGGAAACTTTGATTTGAGCCAGTGGGTGGAAGTTTCTCTGTGTGTCTTTCTCTCTAATAAGTCTTTTTAAAGAACATTTTTAAGGGGGCTGGCACTGTGGTGCAGTGGGTTAAGCCGCCATCTGCAGTGCCAGCATCCCATTTGGGCACTGGTTCGAGTCCTGGCTGCTCTGCTTCCAATCCAGCTCCCTGCTACTGCTCCTGGAAAAGCAGCAGAAGATGGTCAAGTGCTTGGGCCCCTGCACTCACATGGGAGACCTAGAGGAGGCTCCTGGCTTCAGTTTGGCTCAGCCCTGGTCATTATGACCGTTTGAGGAGTGAACCAGTGGATGGAAGATATCTCTCTTTGCCTCTCTAACTCTTTCAAGTAAATAAATAAATCTTTTTTAAAAACCACATTTTTAGGAAGATATACCACTAATATGTAATGTTGAGATTATTTTCCCCAGTACACAGATTTTAAAATAAAATTTGATGGGGCTGGTGCTGTGGCATAGCATGTAAAGCCGTAGCCTGCAGTGCCAGCAGGTGCTGGTTCAAGTCCCAGCTGTTCCACTTCTAGTCCAGCTCTCTGCTGTGGCCTGGGAAAGCAGTGGAAGATGGTCCAAGTCCTTGGGCCCTTGCACCCATGTGGGAGACTAGGAAGAGGCTCCCAGCTCCTGGTTTGGGATTGGCGCAGCTCCAGCTGTTAATGCCATTTGGAGAATGAACCAACAGATGGAAGACCTCCCTCTCTCCCTGTCTCTCCTCTCTGCACCTCTGCCTCTGCCTATTAACTGCCTTTCAAATAAATAAGGGGCTGGTGCTATGGCATAGCAAGTAAAATCCACCTCCTGCAGTGCTGGCATCCCACATGTGTGCCGGTTCAAGACCCGGCTGCTCCACTTTCTATCCAGCTCTCTGCTATGGCCTGGGGAAGCAGTAGAGGATGGCCCAAGTCCTTGGGCCCCTGCACCCGCATGGGAGACCTGGAAGAGGCTCTGGGCTCCTGGCTTCAGATCGGTGCAGCTCCAGCCGTTGCAGCCAATTAGGGAGTGAACCAGCGGGTGGAAGAGCTCGCTCGCTCGCTCTCTCTCTGCCTCTCTACCTCCCCTTCTCTCTGTATAACTCTGACTTTCAAATAAATAAATAAATCTTTTAAAAAATCAATCTTTATAAAAATTTCCAAATACATCTGGAAAAAAGTAGCATTTGGCCATCGTATGCTAGGCAGAGTGAAGCCTGTTTCCCCCTCAGTTTTGTGCGTTGCAGAACTAGCTTGTGCGTGCTTGTGGAGAGGACCGTTTCACTGTATGCTGTGCTCTTTGCTGTCCTCATAAGGATGCCATTAAGGCCAGCGCCGCGGCTCACTAGGCTAATCCTCTGCCTTGCAGCGCCGGCACCCCGGGTTCTAGTCCCGGTCGGGGCGCCGGATTCTGTCCCGGTTGCTCCTCTTCCAGTCCAGCTCTCTGATGTGGCCTGGAAGGGCAGTGCAGGATGGCCCAAGTCCTTGGGCCCTGCACCCGCATGGGAGACCAGGAGGAAGCACCTGGCTCCTGGCATCGGATCAGCGTGGCGCACCTGCCGCAGCAGCCATTGGAGAGTGAACCAAGAGAAAAGGAAGACCTTTCTCTCTGTCTCTCTCCCTCACTGTCCATTCTGCCTGTCAAAAAAAAAAAAATGCCATTAAGTGACCCAGTTTTGTCCCAGGGTCGTTGTGCCAAAGAGTCGTCCATTAACGACAAGAACGACTGGCAAACCGTCTCCAACGCCTTCTCCGTCATCGAGTTCACAGAAGCCGACCTGGAGGTACGGGCCCTGGGGTCCTGGCTGGTGTTAAGGAGGTGATCCTGCCTCCCTGGTGCCTGTGGTCAGGGGTCAGATTCAGCAGAGAACAAATACCAGAGTATTTCCAAAAACTCATAGAAAAATTGAACTAAAAGCTAAGTTTATTTGGGTGCCAAAGACGTTAAATCCGGGCATTGTTTTCTCATAGTGAGCCTTTCCCTTAAACATCTGAAGACCCTGCACACAGGGCACCCGTGTGAATTTCAGATAAACAAGGAAGACCTTGTTGGTATGAACAGGTCCTAAATATCGCGGCCAATATGCTAAAAATTTTGCCGCTTCTGCTTTGAAATGCAAGCATTCGCTGGGCGCCGTGTCTTATCTGACAGCTGCGTTTCTCCAGGAGTGGCTTGGAGAAGATCATGTTCACCTTCCCCTAAATCGAATCCAATCTCAATAATGCACATCTCTCAAAATTGTAGGACTAATCAATCATCTGTTGAAGTCTCTTGCAAAAAGTGGGATTTGTAACCATTTTGTGTTAGTGTTTTTTCTTCCCTTACTTTGATTGTTACATTATTAATCTTTCAAGGGCCACAATGGAGTTCAGCCCAAAAAGAAAAAAAAAATCTTGGAGCGTGGCATTTGAAAACTCGGTGATTCATTGGTGGGGTTTATAGGAGACAAGTTTGTTACGAAACATTTTGTGAGCGTGATTTCTTTTGCAAAAAAAAAAGTAAATTGACTTGTTGGTGTTTGTGACGTCCTGTGCTGGAGACAGGGCGAAGCTTCCGCCCTCTTTGCTGCACATCAGAAGTGGCTCCTCGGTACCTGCTGAGGGGGGAGGGGTCAGGGAGGGGGGTTTGGGCTCAGTGAGGTGGGGGCTGCATCTGAAGGCAGGTGACGGCCTGGGGTGCCGCTGCTGGTGTCATTCTGTGCCCTCCTCTGCCCACCTAGAACCTCTTCGGGATCCTTGCCAGCGTCCTGCACCTAGGCAATGTTTGTTTTGAAGAAGACGCCCAGGGCTGTGCCGCCATCCCAGACACACACGAGATCAAGTGGATCGCCAAGGTGAGGACGACAGAGGGAGCCCCCGGGGATGGGAGAGGGAGGCGGGGCTGAGGGTGGCTCCCAGCTAGGTCCACGGCTGAGAGCATCAGGGGGGACCCACGGGAGGTTTAGAGAGGTTGGCCACCAGGTGGCAGTGGTCTGTTTGGGACTGGAGCGCACCGATGACTCAAGGCTTGGGCTGGAGCTCCGTGGGCTCTTGGTAGGAAGTCAGGCCGGTGACTGATGGACTTTGAGTTCCTTCTGTTCAGCTCCTGGGCGTCTACCCGTCGGTGCTGCTGGAAGCTCTCACCCACAGAAAGATTGAAGCCAAGACGGAGGAGGTAAGATGGCTCTTGGCGCACATGCACCTGCCCCCTTCTCTGGGGCCGATCAGTGGGGTGTGGCCCCCGGAGAGGCCAAACCTTTGAACCTAGCCTGCCAGGCCCTGCATGGTCCAGCTCCTGCTGGTGCCTCCTGCTTCATCCTCACCACCACGGCCACACACTGGTGCTCCATGGACACCTTGTCCTTGCCACACCTCCCCTTTGCTCATGCTGTTCCTTCTCCCCAAACACTTTTCCCTATGCTTGTCACCCTTCAGCCCCAGGGATCAGTTCCTCGGAGAGCACCCACCTCCACCTCAAAGCCCCACGTGTGATGACCCCTTTCCGGGGGGCTCTTCACATGCCTCTCCATCCCCACTTCCCACTGAACTGTGAACCCACATGGGTCGGGTCTGCATGTGTCATGGTCGTGACTGGGTCGTAGCCACCCAGCGCACTGCCTGGCACACAGTGGGTGCTCGAGGAACACGGGCGGGCGGGGTGGCAGTGTCCTTTGCTCGTGGTTGTCCCGGACACACACGAGATCAAGTGGATCGCCACGGTGAGGACGACGGAGGGAGCGGATCAGTGGGGTCGTCGTTGGAAATGGGTCTTTGTTGGAATCCACCGTGACCCTGCCATTGCTTTCAGGTGATCTGCCCACTGTCGCCAGAACTGTCTGTCTACGCCAGAGATGCGATGGCGAAGGCAGTCTACGGACGGACGTTCACGTGGCTGGTCAGCAAGATCAACTCGTCCCTGGTGAACAAGGTTGGCTGGCGCAGTTCCCGTCACTCGCTGTCGCTCACGCAGTCACTGGAAAGCACTTGTGAGGACAGACTGGAAGGGCCTGGTGGCAGGCGGCATGCCTGTCCACGTTTCCCGTGGGTAGCACGTGGTTGGCTCGCAGGAATGCTTCACGACTTCTGTAGCATGTCCCAAAGCATGGTCTGAAGGGATGGCATAGCGCAGCCGTGGGTTAGGCCACTGCTTGCGACACCAGCATCCCATATCGGAGCGCCAGTTTGAGTCCTGGCTGCTCCGCTTCTGATCTGGCTCCCTGCTAGTGCGCCTGAGAAGGCAGCGGAGGATGGCCCAAGCGCTTGGGCCCTGCCACCCACGTGGGAGACCTGGATGCAGTTTGGGCTCATGGCTTCAGCCTGACCCAGCCCTGTCTGTTACAAGTATTTGGTGAGTGAACCAGCAAATGGAAGATCTCTCTCTCTCTCTTTCTCTGTAGCTCGCGCTCTCTCTCTCTCTCTCTCTCTCTCTCTCTCTCTCTGTAGCTCCCTCTGTTGCTGCTGCTCTGCCTGGCAAATAAAGAAATCTTTAGAACAACAACAGCAAAGTGTGGTTGACCAGATGGCTCCAGGCGTACACAGCAATTGTCAATATTACCAGTGGTGCAAGGGCACTTTAGGTCATGGAAAATTTTTTTTTAAATCATGGAAAAGTAGAATTAGAAGATGAATTTATTTTGAAACAAAAAGAAGTTTTGAAATCCATGCCTAGATTTTTCCTACATACATTTCTGTGAACCTTTTGAAGACCCCTTGTATGCAGGCATTTTCAAGTTTTTTGGACCAAAATAAACTTTTTTTAAAAAGTTTTATTTGAAAGGTAGAGTTACAGAGAAAGAGGAGAGAAGGGTCTTCCATCTGCTGGTTCATTCTTCAAATGGCCACAACTGCCAGGGCTGGGCCAGACCAAAACCAGGAGCTTCATCCGGGTCTCCCATGTGGGTACAGGAGCCTAGGGACTTGGGGCATCTTCTACTGCTTTCCCAGGTGGATTAGCAGGGAGCTGGATCAGAAGTGGAGCAGCTGAGACTCAAACCAGCACCCATATGGGATGTGCTGGTTCCACAGGAGGTGGCTTTTTCTGCTACGCTGCAACGTCAACCCCCCCCCCAAAAAAAAAAACCCACATGGTGGAGGGCATCCCTCAGTAAGAGAGCAAGTGCACTCAGACCTCGCGTCCACTACCCCCTAAAAAGCCACAGATGCCATCATGGATGTCCTCTGCCCCCAGCCGTGACGTCATCTAATCCTAGTCACCTCCCGAAGGTCCTTCATCTGAATATCACCAATGTAGGAATTTGGGGGGGAGGGTAGCTCCCACCACATGGGCTTCCAGGAGCACAGTCGAGCCATAGCCTTGTCTTGCAACAGCCACCCTTGCCAGATAACACTGGGTTCTGTAGGAGCTGCGGCTCGAGCCCCGTCTCCTCCCCTGGGCTAGCATCTTCTTCACTCTGCCACTTTGGCATTTCTTTATGGACTGACCGTGAACTTGAGAGGTGAAGGGGGCTGACCCACAGTGCCGGGGTGGGGGCCACGGTGGGGTGCAGGCAGGCTGCAGACAGGAGGAACAGGCCATGAGAACCACTTTCCCCAGAGGTTTCTCTGTGAGCCCCTGTTGGAATCCACGGCCCAGCTCTGGGCTCAGGGGCAGGGTTCGGGGTGTCACGAAGCACCAGACCGAGGCGTTCATGCCGTGTGTTGTTCCACCCAGGATTTCACCAGGAAAACCGTGATCGGGCTGCTGGACATCTACGGGTTTGAAGTCTTCGACAAGAACGGGTGAGCTCTGTTGGGGCCGCTGTGACCCACAAGGGCTGGGTCCTATAGAAGGACAAGGAGGGCTCCTTAGCCCACGGTGTGCACAGCAGGAAGTCCAGGATCGGGCGGCCCACTGCCACTTCCTCTTCCTGTGACAGGTGCCTTCCCGGCTCCGTCACAACGTGGTGGGTGGTGTGACAGTGGCGGGGCTGCCAGGGGAGGAGGCGTGTGGTCAGAGATTCGAGGGGGTGGTTCTGCCTTTGACGACAACTCGCTCCATAAGACCAGCCTTCGTCCCCTCCGAGGGCACAGCCCCAGCGATCTGAGCCTGTCCCACCAGACACCTCCTCTTAGTATCACAACGCTGCGTACCAGGCTTCTAACACAGGGGCCCTTTGGGCTCCTGCCCAAGCCATAGCACCCTCCTCACCTGCCTCTCCCCTGGCCCTCCTTATGGCTTTGGTTGATTTAAGTATCTCTGGCGCTACCAGAACTGATATTCCCTATGTTTGTATCGCTCCTAATTCACAGATCATTCTAGAAGTGGAAAAACCATTATAATTATTTTTAACTTGAATCCTATGATTTGTTTAGTAAATTATTTTAGTAAAAATAACTTGTTTTGCTTTTTCCTCTACTAAAAAATATTGTTACATGGGTTAAGGTTTTGTAAAAAATTAGTGTAGTTCTGGCACGGGAGTTCCTTAAAGCGCTGTGTCTCTAGTTTTGAACAGTTCTGTATCAATTACTGCAACGAGAAACTCCAGCAGCTGTTGATAGAGAGGACCCTGAAGGCGGAGCAGGCAGAATACGAAGCAGAAGGCATCGAGGTACAGGTGGGGACGCACCCTCGCGGGGCCTCCCTCTGGCTCAGAAGTGGCATTTCACGGGAGAGGTTCCGACATGTGCCAAGGCCCGTTTCCCACTCTTCCTCTGTGTACTTCCTAGGAAACCATTCTGATAGAAAAATCTCAAGTTTCCGTTTTTTGATTAACATGTAACACTCGTGTACGTTAGGGCACAGGGCAATATTGCACCACATATAAACCGATCAATCAGCTAATCAGCAGTTCCATTTCCTTAAGGGAGCATCGTTGTTTGAAGGGTCTCAGGTTCCACCGACTGAACTGAGCTGGCCGGGCCTCGCACAGAGCCGGTGGGGGAGAGGGGGGATTATTGCTTTAAGACTGGATAGCAGGCCAGCGCCGTGGTTCACTAGGCTAATCCTCTGCCTTGCGGCGCCAGCACACCGGGTTCTAGTCCCGGTCAGGACGCTGGATTCTGTCCCGGTTGCCCCTCTTCCAGGCCAGCTCTCTGCTGTGGCCAGGAGTGCAGTGGAGGATGGCCCAGGTCCTTGGGCCCTGCACCCCATGGGAGACCAGGAGAAGCACCTGGCTCCTGGCTTCGGATCAGCGCAGTGCGCCAGCCGCGGCAGCCATTGGAGGGTGAACCAACGGCAAAGGAAGACCTTTCTCTCTGTCTCTCTCACTGTCCACTCTGCCTGTCAAAAAAAAAAAAAAAAAACTGGATAGCAAAATCAGGGAAACAGCCTTGGAAAATCATGTTGACCCGCTTCACTGTGGTTGTTGTTGCTTTGCTCGTCTAAACACCTCTTGGAGAATTCTTTCCTCTCCGCCGTTTCAGTGGGAGCCAATCCAGTACTTCAACAACAAGATCATCTGCGATTTGGTAGAAGAGAGGCACAAAGGCATCATCTCCATCCTGGTGAGCACAGCACCGTGAACTCGGAGCCCCCCCCTCTCTAGGGCTCTTTCCCGAGCTGAACTGC
The DNA here is from genome assembly GCF_964237555.1 of Oryctolagus cuniculus. Lineage (NCBI taxonomy): Eukaryota > Metazoa > Chordata > Mammalia > Lagomorpha > Leporidae > Oryctolagus > Oryctolagus cuniculus. The sequence continues at coordinate 18,426,361 of NC_091452.1, forward strand.
GAAGGGCAGAGCGTGGAATCCCCTGGGTTACTGAGGCTTCCTGTTGAGCGTCTGTGCTGAACTCCTGCCCGGAGCTGTAACTGAGGTCTGCACGTTGGAATCCGTGGACCTGAGTGCCCACTGCCAGGGGAGAAAGCCCACGTGGCTGCCTTCCAGAGGCGGGAGCAGCAGCCGAGACCAGGGGAGTCCGTGTAGCAACCGGTCCCTTTCACCCTTCCTCTTCCCCCACCCCCACTGCCACTACCTGCTCAGGGAGCCCAGCGTTCTAAAGTACAGCGGGGACATTGCTGGGGTGGCTGTGGTTGCCTGGGACACGGATGCCACGTGGGTTCATGGTGTCACACTGGGCAGGTGACTCAAACATCCCCAAGCTCTCATTTCATCATCTGTAAACGGGGACAGCGAAGGGGTGAGGACAAGTTGAAGGGTAACGCATGTGGCGCTCACAGAACCGTGCTGCTGCACCGTCAGCATCCGGACTCCTCATCCGTTCACCAAACCCATGTCAAGTGCTTACTTGATGCCAGGATAGGGCCGTGAGCTTTGGAACTCAGAGGGGAACAAAACGGATCAAACTCGGACTTTAAGTTTTAGCGTGGAAAGATGGAATAGATGGCTTCATGCGCACAACAGAGATCCTACCAGGGAGAAGCTGCTGGCCGGGAGGGGAGGGGTCTCATCTTGGGTTATGTGAGGCAGGGGCTCCCTGAGCAGGGGACATTGGAGCAAAGATGTGAATGAGGAAAGGGGCGTGCCGTGTAGACATCTGGGCAAGGAGAACTGACAAAACCTAGTTTATGGACAGTGTTAGCATACGTTGCTGAACTCTAGTACTTCTAAATATCTTAATCAACTCGTGCTGGAATTTCATGTTCCATATAGAATTGGAAACATTAGAATTACCTCTTAATTTTGTCTTTAAAGGGGGTGGGAGGAGGGTGAGGACCTGTGCTGTGGCAACGCAGGCATCCTGTATGGGGATAGTTCAAGTCCTGGCTGCTCCACTTCTGATCCAACTCCCTGTTAATGCGCCTGGGAAAGCAGCAGATGATGTCCCAGGTGCTTGGGTCCCTGCACACATGTGGGAGACCTAGATGGAGTTCCTGGCTTCTGGCTTTAGTCTGGCCCAGCTCCAGCCATTGTAGCCATCTGGGAAGTGAACCAGCGTGTGGAAGCTCTCTCGCTCTCTCGCTCTCTCACTCTTCCTCTCTGTAACTCTGCTTTTCAGATAAATAAAGAAATCTTAAAAAAAAATTTTTTTGTCCTAACTTCAACCAAGTTCTTTAAGTCAACTGTTGAGTTGATTCATGCATAAGTGATTGAGATGATCAGTGAAATGTTTTCTTGTTGAGGCTAAAACTAGGAACAGGAAGAGGGGGCTTGAGAAGCGTGAAAGGGTGGTCTCAACTGGTCTCATAACTTCCTTTAAAAAAATTGTATTTATTTGAAAGACAGCGTGACAGAGAAGGAGAGATGGAAAAAAAGATCTTCCACCTGCTGGTTCACTCTCCAAATGCCCACAATGGCCAGAGCTGGTCCAGGCTGAAGCCAAGAGCCCAAAACTCCATCTGGGTCTCCCACATGGGTAGCAGGGAGAAGGGGGTGTTTTCTGAGACACATTAGCAGGGAGCTGGATTTGCCCCAGTGTTCCAGCATGGGATGCCAGGGTCACAGGTGGCTGCTTGACCCCATGGGCCGTAGCTCTGGCCCCGAAGTATTTTAATTTAGAACATTCTGCCGAGGCTGGTGACAGTGTTTACCCTTGGAATTGCTGCTGTGGACTGAGGCGTCTCTGTTTCCTTGGAAGGACGAGGAGTGTATTCGGCCTGGTCACGCCACCGACTTGAGTTTCCTGGAGAAATTGGAGGAGAAAGTGGGCAAGCACGCGCACTTCCAAACGTACGTGCTTGATCGGACGGGTGGTGACGTGGGGGGAGATGACTGTGTCTGTCGGCTTTGGCACGTGGCTGGTGCTCCCTGTAAGCTCAGCTGTTTCTTACACGGCATTCTCACGTGGTTCTCTCACACGTGTGCCTGCCTTTGTCCGCAGAGATCAAATGCAGACGTGTTCCGCGTAGGCTTTTAGAAAAGATTTTGCGTCTTGCTTTATCCAGTGATCATTGTATTTTAGACGTACCCACGTACAATCGGATATAAAACACCTACAGTGGTGGGTGTAGACCTGAAACACACAGCCTGATGGGTTGTTTATATGTAACCATGTGACCAGTAAATCAACTTGAAACTAATTTAGACAGAATTTAAGGGCACGCGTCCTAGAGTCGTGATGACCTCGTTTTCTAACCCAGGACGCGGCCGGCGCCGTGGCTCACTAGGCTAATCCTCCGCCTAGCGGCGCCGGCACACCGGGTTCTAGTCCCGGTTGGGGCGCCAGATTCTGTCCCGGTTGCCCCTCTTCCAGGCCAGCCCTCTGCTGTGGCCAGGGAATGCAGTGGAGGATGGCCCAGGTGCTTGGGCCCTGCACCCCATGGGAGACCAGGAAAAGCACCTGGATCCTGGCTCCTGCCATCGGATCAGCGCGGTGCGCCGGCCACAGCGCGCCGGCCGCGGCGGCCATTGGAGGGTGAACCAACGGCAAAGGAAGACCTTTCTCTCTGTCTCTCTCTCTTCACTGTCCACTCTGCCTGTCAAAAAAAAAAAAATTAAAAAAAAATTAACCCAGGACGCGTGACTTGAGCAGGCTCCCTGCTCCCGCATCTGTGTTTCCTCTTCTTCAAGATAAGGTCCGTGACATCGTAGCACGGGCAGAGGCGACATAAATAACCTGGCCGTGGCGGAGCCTCAGCCAGCGCTAGTGACGGCGGGCTTGCTGCAGGTTACCAAAAGGCAAAGTGAGTGAAGTTGCCTGAGCCTAAGGGAGGCAGGGATGGGAGAAAGCTGTGCTACATTCACAAATGGGGCACCATGTCACCATTCGAATGAGACGACACGGCACATGGCCAGTTGTTCCACTGTACACCTCACGGAACTAAGTCAAACTGACTCGGGCAGTGAGCTGTCAGGCTCAGGCTGGGAAAGGGCTTGGGGTCAGAGTGCTCGTGGACTTGGCCACGTTCTGTGTCTTGATCTGGATGGGAAGGTTCATTACATTGTGCGCTCAGGATATGTGTTCTGTGAGTCTACTTTAAAAAAGCGTGCTTCGTGAGGAGATAGAATGAAAGGAAGTTTCTTTGGGTGCAAATATAAAAGGAAATCCTCAGTCGGCGTGTGAGACGCTGCTCGGGACATCCACGTCCCACGACGGAGGGCCTGGGTTCAAGTCCCGGCTCTGCCCCTGATTCCAGCTCTTGGCTGATGGGCGCCCTGGGCGGCAGCAGCTAATGACCCAAGTAGTCGGGCCCCTGGCACCTGTGTGGGAGACCTGGGTTGAGTTGCTAGTTGCCAGGTCTTGTGGGCGTCTGGGGAGTGAACCAGTAGATGGGCGCGCTGTCTCTTTCAAATAAGTTTTAAAAACTGAAATCCATGCATAGTTTTTCATAATATACATTTTCCATGAACTTTCTGAAGACACTGATATGTATGATTTCAGTTTCTTTGCACCAAAAATAATACATCTTTTGATTTCTGTGAACTTTCTGAAGTGCCTTTGTCTTTCAAGAAAAAGTTAATTTCTGGAGCGTCAGTATCTGAATCGGGATATTCCCTGAGTCTTCTACTTTTTTAAAGCCCCACAAGTGTAAGGAAGTAAAGCAGTTTTTTGGCTATCACCTGGGAAAATAGATCTGATTTCATTTGTAACATGTACTTGTGTTTCACTTTTGAATTTTTATCTCTCAGGACTTGGGAGAGAGAAGGTCAAATTTTATTTTTCTTAAAGATTTATTTATTTGAAAGGCAGGGAGAGCGAGAGAGTGAGCATGAATGAACACGAAAACACACCCTTCCAACTGCTGGTTCACTCCCCAGATGGCTACAACAGCGATATCTGGGCCAAGCCAGGAGCCCAGAAATCCATCTGGGTCTCCCACATGGGTGCAGGGACCCGAGCACTTGGGCCATCTTCTACTGCTTTCCCAGGTGCATTAGTGTGGAGCTGGATTGGAAGTGGAGCAGCCGGGACTCAAACTGGCACTCCAGTATGGGACACTGGTGTTGCAAGTATGGCTTTTAACCCACTGCACTACGACTCTGGCCCAGGATCTGATTTTGGAGAGAAGTTCATCTTTAGTCAGATGAACTGGGCAGCGAGCCTTCCTGGGCCCCTGTGGCCGGCTCTCGGCACCAGCCTTCATCTGCTAGTCGTCTTCCTAAACGTCTCCCCCAACCCCCACCCTTTGCTTCAAGCATCGGGGCCCTTCCGTTGCAGTGGAGCCTGCGGGCTGAGTTCCTGTCTTTCTCTCTTGTAGCCGTAAGCTGGCTGGCCCTAAGGGCCGGAAGAGGATTGGCTGGATGGAGTTCCGGCTCCTCCACTATGCGGGAGAGGTTACCTACTGCACCAAGGGTGAGTGGCATGGCTGCAGGCCGTGGCCTTGCATGTGGCCTTGTGTGTGTGTGCTCAGCCTAGTCACAGACGCAGCTCCCTTGTAGCATAGCGGGTAAAGCCTCCGTCCGCAGTGCTGGCATCCCATATGGGCACCAGTTCGAGTCTCGGCTGCCCTACTTCCGATCCAGCTCTCTGCTATGGCCTGGGAAAGCAGTAGAAGATGGCCCAAGTCCTTGGGCCCCTGCACCCATGTGGGAGACTGGGATGAAGCTCCTAGCTTTCCTTGGCTATGGTGGTCCTTTGGGGAGTGAACAGTGGATGCAAGATCTCTCTCTCTCTGTCTCCCTCCGTCTTCCCCACCCCCTTCTCTCTCTGTAATGTTTCAAATAAAATAAATCTTTAAAAAATCCCCCCTGAGGAAGTGTGTCCTGTCCATCCCAAAGGATGCCTAATCCCGCACTCGCCTGTGCCTGGAAATGACTTTCTCACTTTATTGATTAATTTTATATGTGAGGGGACTCTGAAAAGTTCATGGAAAGTGCATATCACTAAAACTCTGGCCGGCGCCGCAGCTCACTAGGCTAAACCTCCACCTGCGGCGCCGGCAGACCGGGTTCTAGTCCTGGTCGGGTCGCTGGATTCTGTCCTGGTTGCCCCTCTTCCAGGCCAGCTCTCTGCTGTGGCCAGGGAGTGCAGTGGAGGATGGCCCAAGTGCTTGGGCCCTGCACCCCATGGGAGACCAGGAGAAGCACCTGGCTCCTGGCTTCGGATCGGCACGGTGCACTGGCCGTGGCGGCCATTGGAGAGTGAACCAACGGTAAAGGGAGACCTTTCTCTCTGTCTCTCTCTCACTGTCCACTCTGCCTGTCAAAAAAAAAAAAAAAAAAAAAAAAAAAGGAAGGAAGGAAGGAAGGAAGGAACTGTGTGGCTTCCAGAAATGTGTGCACCACCGTGAACTTCTGATTGCAATTTCCGAGGACTTTTTGAAGTCCGTCCTATAACCCCTCTTTGAGAGGTAACTTGTACACCGTTCACATCCACCTAAGTTTCATCCATTGGTGCAGCCCTCACTACAGTCAATCCTGGAACATTCCGTCACCAGCACAGACACCTGTGCCTGTTACCAGCTGCCGCGTGCGGCCCAGCCCCTACAGTCTGAGCCCACAAATTCACCCACCTTCCGTTTGCACAGATTGGCTGGTTCTGGGCCCTTTGAAATGACTGGAATCATACGTGGTCTTTTCGTCTGACTTCTTCCATGTAGCATCATGTTTTCAAGGGTCATCCCTGTTGCCCTTCCTTTTCCTTGCCAAGTAATACTCCACCGTGTGGCCGTAGTGCTTGTGTTACCTGTTCATCGGGCTGATGGGTGGTTGGTGCACTGTTCTTGGCTACTGTGAATACTGCTGCCACGGCTATTGCCGTGTAAGTTTTGGGCTAGACGTAGGTCTTTGTCTCTTGGGCGTCCCTAGGCGTAGAATGGCTGGGTCATACCTAACTCTGGGTAAAAGCCTTTATAAGAACTGCCCAGCTGTTACCCACAGCGGCCGCACTGCTGTCTGTTCCCAGAGCAGGGTGTGGCTTCTGGATTTTGCACTGCCAGGTCGATGCTTACTGTCGTCTCTGTTCATTTTGTGTCCTGGGGAATGGAAGAGGGAGGTGACGCCTCGGAGCTGGGGTTTGCGGTTTCCCAGCAGCTGTGGGTGTTGGATGTCTTCTCGTGTGCCCGTTGGCCATTTGTATTTCTCCCTTGAAGAAATGTCTGTTCTGATCCTGTGCCTGTTTTTAGAAAATAATTAGTTTGGGCCAGAGCTGTAGCTCACTTGGTTAATCCTCCACCTGCGGCGCTGGCATCCCATATGGGCGCTGGGTTCTAGTCCCTGTTGCCCCTCTTCCGGTCCAGCTCTCTGCTGTGGCCCGGGAGGGCAGTGGAGGATGGCCCAGGTCCTTGGGCCCTGCACCCGCATGGGAGACCAGGAAGAAGCACCTGACTTCGGATCAGCGTAGCTCCGGCCGTAGCGGCCATTTGGGGAATGAACCAATGGAAGGAAGACCTTTCTCTCTGTCTCTCTCTTGCTGTCTGTAACTACTGTCAAATAAATTTTAAAAAGAAAAGAATTAGTTTGAGAGAGAGAGCGCTCCTGTCTGTTGGTTTGCTCTTCCATCTCCAGGCCTGGGCCTGAAGCTGGGAACCAGAGAGGCAACCCCAGGCCTCCCGCGTGGGTGGCAGAAGCCGGACAGCTGCAGCACCTCTGCTGCCTCTCGGGGTCTGCGGACCCCTGGAAGCTCGGGACGGGGTCACTGGGGTCTTCACCGCTGAGCCACACGCCTGCCCTGCCTCTCTGACAAGTCAGGTTTCCTGTTTTTCTTGTTCTTGAGTTGTAAGTGTTCTTTATATATTCTGGATCCTGGACCCTTATCAGATACACCGCGTGTGAGTATTTTCTCCATGTCTAGGGGTTGTCTTGTTGCTTTCTTCACATTCTTTTTCTTAGGATTAATTTATTTAGGGGGGAGGGGAGAGGAGGGAGGGAGGGAGGGAGGACGGACGGATGGACGGACGAACTCGGGAAATTAATCTTGCATTTGCTGGTTCACCCCCCAAGTGCCCACAGCAGCCCGGGCTGGGCCAGGCTGGGGCCAGGAGCTCAATCCAGGTCTCCCACATGCACGGTAGGGACCAAGTACTTGGGCTATCACGTGCTGCCCATCCCCCATCCCCCACCGGCCCCAGGAAGCTGGAATGGAGAACAGAGCTGGGGCCGAAACCCAGGCACCCCATAGGGTGTCTCATCCACTGGGCTAATCCCGTGCCTGTCTTCGGTTCTTTACCTCTGTGATGTGGACAGAATCGTTCTCCCCCTTTGCACCCATGAGAGTCGGGAGGGTCACCCAGCCAGGCGGGACGCGGCAGAGCTGGAGCGCCTGTGTCCGCGCCACGGCAGCTGCACTTCCTGGGGCACCTGCAGGTCCTCTCCGCCATGAGGCTGTGCCCTGGCTTGCTGGGTGGACACTGCTTGTTTTCAGTGTTTTCTCTTCCAGACAATACTGTCTTAGACATCTTCATGTGCGTATTTTTTTTTCTTGGCCCTCTGGTACTCATCTTGTCCCTATGACACATTCCCCTGCGTGGCAATGCTCAGTTACAGGTTAAATCAAAACTCGGGGCAAATACCCGTAAGGTGGGAATGACCCCAATAAATACCTCTCAGTGGATGCATAAATGAGCAAAATGCGGTCTCTACCAGTGTGCCCCAAAAGTTTGTGGAAAATGCAATTAAAAGATGTTCATGTTGGAGCAAGTTATTTTTGAAATCCATGCACACAAGGGACTTCAAAAAGTTCATGGAAAATATGGATCATTCAAATTGCATTGATTTCAAAAACATTTTGCACCTAAATAAATTACTCTTTTAATCTTTAATTTTAATTTTGGTGAACTCTCTGAAGTACCTTCCTACAAACAGTACAAGAGGAAATAGGTTTGGGCACTGGGCTAGCAGCTTGGGATGTGGGTTAGGACACCCAGGCTTCCACACCAGGGTGCTGGGGTTTGAGTCCCAGGTCTGGCTCCTGACTTCAGCTTCCAGCCAGCAAGGACCCTGGTGGACAGCGGAGATGGCTCAGGCAGCTGGCTTCCTGCTACCCCCGGGAGGGTGAGCTCTTGGCTCCTGGCTTTAGCTCTGGCTGTTGCAGGTGTTTGGGGAGTGATCCAGCACGTGTGTGGGGGAGGGGCTCTCTCTATACTCTCTCTCTCTCCCTCCCTCTCTCTCCCCCCCTTCCCTCTCTCCCTCTCTCTTTCTCTCCCCCGCCCCGTCCCCTCTCTTTCTCTCTCTATAAATTTTTATTTATTTGGGAGGCAGACACACACAGATCTCCCATCCACTGGTTCACTCTCCAGATGCCCGCAACACTGAACCCAGAAGCCGCAAACTCAGTCTGGCTCTCCCACGTGGGCGGCAGGGACTCAAACTACTGGAGCCATCACCTGCTGCCGCCCAGGGTGCGTGTGAGCAGGAAGCCGGAATCAGGAGCAGAACTGGACTCCATCCTAGGCACTCGGACGTGGGCGTCCCAACTGATCCCACTTGGCAAACGCCAACCCCCTCCGTTACTTCTGTGTGGTCCCCTGCGTGTGGTTCTCTGCTCCTGGACCACAGCCTGTGCACAGGACTGAGCCGAAAGGCTGTGGTTTACGTGATGGTGTCAGGGTTCAGGGTGTAGCATGTGAGCTATGCTCACTTCTGAGGACCTGGTCCAGACACCCGGGGCAGTGTCAGGAGACCTGCGTGGATGTCACGGTGGGGGAGGTGCCACCAGCATCCGGCATGAGCAGCCACCAGCAACGCTGCCCAGTGTCCTACAGGGCCACTGCCTGGCTCCAGGTATCAACAGGGCCAAGGTTGGAGAGCTCTGTTCTAGGAGACGACTTTCAGGGTTCCCCTCCGCCATCAGCTGCGACAGAACCGCACTGTTAGAAGCCGTCCATTCCAACAGGTGTTTTTATCAAATGTTTTTACAGGGTTCCTAGAGAAAAACAACGATCTCCTTTACAGACATCTGAAAGAAGTAAGTGTGGACGCGGTCCCTGTGCTTCTGCGGGTCCCGTGTCGCCCGTGCCCGTGGTCTGGGAGGTGTGGCCTCGTTGATCGTTCTCGTGCGTACATGTCCCGGCACAGCCGTTGACGGTCATCTGAGCTGCTCACTCAACAAACGGGTTTAAGTGGGCGTGGGACCACGCCGTGTGCCGGCTCTGGGGTCTCAGCCATGCACGAGACTGAGTCCCTGTCCTTGGGGGCTCCCAGAAGGAGGCAGGGGTGGCGTATACATGTGTACATCAAAGGGGCTGGTGCAGTGGCGTAGCAGGTAAAGCCACTGCCTGTGACGCCAGCATCCCATATGGGTGCCAGTTTGTGTCCCGGCTGCATCACTTCCGTCCAGCTCACTAATGGCCTGGGGAAAGCAGCGGCAGATGGCCCAAGGACTTTGGGCCCCTGCAGTCACGTGGGAGATCCGGATGGAGCTCCTGGCTTTGACCTGGCTCAGCACTGGTCATTGCGGGCATCTTGGGGGTGAACCCCAGCAGATGGAAGATCTCTTTCTCCATCTCTCTCTGCAGTGCTTTCAAATAAATAAATCTTTTTATATCAATGTTATTCATCAGTGAAAAGTACCAGGAAGAAATGATCAAGGAACTGTAATTGAAGGGGACACTTAGAGTTACATAGAGAAGGAGAAACCAAGAGCGAGAGCTTCCATCCACTGGTTCACTCCCCACATGGCTGCAGTGGGCAGGGCTTGGCCAGACCGAAGCCAGGAGCCAGGAGCTTCATCTGGGTTTCCCAGGTAGGTTGCAAGGGCCCAAGTCCTTGGGCTGTCTTCTGCGGCTTTCCCAGGCCATCAGCAGGGAGTTGGCTTGGAAGTGGAGCAGCTGGGGCTCAACCCAGTGCCCATATGGGAGGCCAGCTTCATAGGCGATGGCTTTCCCCACTGCGCCACAATGCCGGCTGCCAAAGGGGACACTTTTCATTGAGGAATTTGAGAAGATACCTCTGTGGAGATGGCCTTGAGCTGAAGCCTCAATGAGGGTGGCTTTGCAGCGCTGGGGGCAGGTCAAAGGGACCGGCCTGTGCAAAGGCCCCGTGGCCCAGAGGGACTCGGGCTGTGCTCGGGGAGGGGTGACTTTAGGAGCCCAGGCTGAGAGCTGTTCTGTGCAGTGAGAATGTGCTGGGTGACGGGGCCCAAGCACGAGGACCTGAGGCCTGGCTCAGTCCCCGCTCACGCAGGCTCAGATCGTGGGGTGGGGCTGGAACCGGGATTGGGCCCCGGGAGCTGCTGCTGGTTCCGTTGGCCGCGCCCAGCAGAGAAACCTTGGGTCTTTACAGCCTTTGTTTTGTGTTGAAATAGTTACCTGTTTGGGGCAAAACTGGATTTTGCTGGATTTACTGACAAATAAAAAGCTTTCATGTAAAGGTCACCTTTTCTGGATGCTCTGGGGAGTGTTTTCCACCCCCCACCCCCACCCCGAGCTTTCCCCACCTGCTGTGGGACTGCTGTGTCCCGGGCCGGTGAACGGTTACCTCTGGGCCTCAGCCCCAGGCAGTCGCCATCTGCGGCTGAGCCCCTGCACGACCCGTTCTCTGTCAGGGACCTGTGGCAGGTGTCCCTGTCGATGGGGTGGGTCTCCACGCATGGTTCCTATGGCCAGCACGTGAGTGGAGACGTCTGGTTTAAAAAAAGGGGGGGAGGGAGGGACCAGCAGCCAGTGGCCAGCATTTGTCCTGGTGGTCAGGACGCCACGTCCCACGTTGGAGTCCCTGGGTTTGAGTCCTGGCTGGCACCCAGTGTCGCTCCCCCTCTTCGTGGAGGAACGACACTAAACCCTGCACTGTTCTTTCGTCTGCTCGGCCCTCCCCGGGTTTGCTGCTGGTTCTTCCCGGGTTGGCTACTATCCCTTCCACCTCCGTGGAAGGGCAGTTCCCCCTGGCCACATTCCCCACTTCCGCAGGGGAGCGGCACACCGCCGGCCGGCTTTCTCGGGGGCTGCACGGGTTCCCTTAGATGTTCCCCATAGATGTTCCTGGTGCATGCCGTCTCTCTCCTCCTTTATAGTCCTCTTCCACCAATCCTAACTCGGCTGCCCACACGCCGAGTACGCTGCTCTCCTCCAATCAATAGCAAGTCCTACAGTTTATTGGCTGAACTGGAGGCAGCTGTGCGGAAGCTGTTTACTTCTCTCCCAGCGCCATATTGTGGGAGAGCAGATGCATAGAATAAGTCTTAATTCCAGTAACTCAGTCTAGTCCGGTTGCTCCCCACACCCAGCCAGATTCCCGCTGATGCAGACCCTGGGAGGCGGCAGTGGCCGCACAAGTAGCCGTGTCCTGGCCTCTTACCTGGGAGACCCAGGTTGAATTCTCGGCTCCTGGTCCCGGCCCTGGCCCAGCCCCAGCTATTGTGAACACTTGGAGAACAAACCAAAAATGGAACCTTGTGCCTGCTCGCTCACGGTCCCTCCCCAGCCACCCCATCTACAGATCTAAAAATAATAGCAACAAAACCTGGAAACCGTGTCCCCTCGCTGGCTGTCCTCTCTGTGGGCCACAGCCGTTCCTGCCACGATCCAGTCCACGCAGTGTGTGTCTCACGGGGAAGAGAAATCTCTGTCCCTTCCTTCACCCACCGGGGCTGAAGCTCAGGATGTCCTCAGGGCTCATCCATGTTGTGGCTTGGACCAGAATTTCCATTTTAAGACAGAATAGGAGGGGCCAGCGCTGTGGTGCAGTGGGTTAACACCCTGGCCTGCAGCGCCATCATCCCTTATGGGTGCTGGTTCGAGACTTGGCTGCTCTACTTCTGATCCAGCTACCTGCTATGGCCTGGGAAAGCAGTGGAAGATGGCCCAAGTCCTTGGGCCCCTGCACCCATCGTGGGAGACCCAGAAAGAAGCTCCTGGCTTCAGACTGGCACAGCTCTGGCCGTTGCGGCCAACTGGGGAGTGATGCAGTGGATGGAAGACCTCTCTGTCTCTCTCTCTCTCTCTCTCTTTCCCTCCCTCCCTCCCTCCCTCTCCTCTCTTTGCCTCTCCTCTCTCTGTGTAACTCTTTCAAATAAATAAATAACTCTTTTAAAAAAAAAATAGGCAGCATTGTGGCACAGCAGGCTAACGCCGACTTGAGTCTCAGCTGCTATTTCTGATCCAGTTCCCTGCTGAGGCACCTGGGGAAGCAATGTAAGATGGCCCAAGTGCTTGGGCCCCTGCCACTTACATGGGAGACTCGGATGGAATTCCAGGCTCCTGGCTCCAGCCTGGCCATCGTGGCCATCTGAGGAGTGAACCAGCGGATGGACGTCTCTCTCCCACTCTGTCCCAGTGCACCGTGCACTCTGCACCTTGCTCTTTCCACTGAATGCCACAGCTTGGAGATGGCTTTTTTTCTTAACATTTATTTTATTTACTTGAAAGGCAGAGTTAGAGGGAGAGACAGACTTGATCAGAGTTCTTCCATCTGCTGGCTCATTCCCCAAATGGCCACAACAGCCAGGGCTTGGTCAGGCTGAAGCCAGGAGCTTCTTCCGGGTCTCCCACATGGGTGCAGGGGCCCAAGCACTTGGGCTGTCCTCTGCTGTTTTCCCAGGTGCATCGGCAGGGAGCTGGATTGGAAGTGAAGCGGTTGGAACTCAAACTGATGCCCCTATGGGATGCCAGCACTGCAGGTGTTGGCCACAACACCAGCCCCCAGAGATTTTTTTTTTAAAAAATTTAAAAATTTCTACATTTTAAGCTAGCGCTGTGGCTCACTAGGCTAATCCTCCGCCTAGCGGCGCCGGCACACCGGGTTCTAGTCCCGGTTGGGGCACCGGATTCTGTCCCAGTTGCCCCTCTTCCAGGCCAGCTCTCTGCTGTGGCTAGGGAGTGCAGTGGAGGATGGCCCAGGTCCTTGGGCCCTGCACCCACATGGGAGACCAGGAGAAGCACCTGGCTCCTGGCTTCGGATTGGTGTGGCACTGGCCGCGGCGGCCATTGGAGAGTGAACCAACGGCAAAAGGAAGACCTTTCTCTCTGTCTCTCTCTCTCACTGTCCACTCTGCCTTTAAAAAAATTTTTAAAAAAAAAAAAAAACCTCTACATTTTAAAGGATTTACTTATGTATTTGAGAGGCAGAGTTACAGAGAGAGCCAGAGAGAGTTCTTTCATCCACAGGTTCACTCCCCAAATGGCCACAGCAGTGGAGCTGGGCCTATCCGGAGCCAGGAGGCAGGAGCTTCTCCCAGATCTCCAAGGGGGTATGGGAGCCTAAGCACGTGAGCCGTCCTCTGCTGTTCTCCTAGGCACACCAGCAGCGAGCTGGACTGGAAGCGGTGCAGCTGGGACTCGAACCGGTGCCCACATGGGATGCCAGCACTGCAGGCAATGGCTTATCCCACTACGCCACAGCGCTGGCCCCTCAAGATTGCTCTTAAAGAGCCAGTTAATTCTGTAATGGCTGAACTGGGTTGGGAGAAATTCTTGCTTCGTATAGCAGAGGAAAACACCTTGGCAGGTAGAGAAAGCAGTTAGATGTAGTATTTTGAACATTTCCTTCTGTATTTTTAAATAATATTCATTTAAAGACAGAGGTCTTGCTTCTGCTGGTTCATGCCCCTACGTGCCCATAATGACTGGGGCTGGGGCAGGCTGAAGCTGGGAACTCGGTCCAGGTCTCCCTCGTGGGTGGCAGAGACCCAGCCGTCACGGCTGCCTCCCAGGGTGCACATGAGCAGGAAGCTGGAATGGAAGTGGAGCTGGGACTCGACACTGCGCTGATATGGGGTGCAGGCATCCCGAGAGGCCTCTTAACTGCTGTACCCAGCGTCTCCACACCCTGTCCTTTCGTGTTTGATTCCTCTCTGCTCTCACCTGGAAAGTCTGCGAGCGCTCACGATGATGCGGGTGGCTCTGTCACCCGCGCACACTTCTGCAACCTTCCTGTGGGTCCCTTAGTGGTTTCAGACACAGCGAGCGCACAGCCGCTTTCTCTTCACGTCCAGGTGCTGTGCAGGTCTAAGAACAGCATCCTCAGGGAATGCTTCCTGGTGGCTGAGTTGGAGAACCGCCGGAGGCCGCCCACGGTGAGTGCACAAGATGCGCCCAAAGGACTGGAGAGGGAAGAGGGGCCACCTGGGAGCACACAGGCCTCGGGTCCCCTGCACTGTGACGCTGCCCCTCTCCATTTCTGGAAGCATCCCTCTGTAATGGATCCTGCTAAATGTGTTCTTCCTGCATGGTTCGCGCCTGTTCGTGCACCTGCAGGCATTCCCTTGTGCACCTGCTGCAGGCCAGGGGTCAGCAGTAACGAGCCAGCCAAGATAGCTCTCCTCAACAGGCTGGCCAACCCGGGGGAGAGGGCAGAGGAATACATCCTCAAATAACACAGAACTTAGAGAGGGGCGGGCATCAGGAAACACAAGGGGAGGTGGCGGAGAGTGGCAGGGCTCAGCTACGGCACGGGGTTCCCGGGATTCCCGGGAGTGCTCCTCGTGGCCGTCCTGGACGGACGGCGTGTCCAGCTTCCGTGGCACCAGCCCAGCCCTGAGCATCTCCACTTCTCGAGGCCTCCAAAGCCACCTCTTAGTGGGGCCAAAGGGAAGAAGGGGCAGGGCCTCCTGCGGAGGGTTGGGTTGTAAGGCGCCACGCGCTCTGTGTTGCCCCGGGAAGCAGCGGCGTCGACTCGGCTCGTGCTCTCTCTGCACAGGTGGGGACGCAGTTCAAGAACAGCCTGAGCAGCCTCCTGGAGATTCTCATCTCCAAGGAGCCCTCGTACATCCGCTGCATCAAGCCCAACGAGAGGAAGGAACCCAGTGAGTTACACGTCGTCCTGGATGCCCAGCTCGGAGGCCGGGGCAGCCCTGGGTTCTGATGCCAGGAGGCTTCCTCGTAGCCCCCGGGACAAGAACCCATTTCATTTTGTAAGACGTTTCAATGTTGTTTTTAAAGGGACTTCAATTGAAAGGTGGAGAGAAAGGGATCTCCCATCTGCTGGTCCACTCCCCCCGACCCCAAATGCCTGCCGACAGCCAGAGCTGGGTCAGGCCAGAGTCGGGAGCTGACGTCTCAACCCAGGTCTCCCACGTGGTGGCAGGGACCTGACTCCTTGAGCCATCCCTGCTGCCCCCAGGGTGTGCGTTAGCAGGGAGCCGGGCTTGGAGGCAGAGCTGAGGCTGAAACCCAGGCATGCAGCACGGGGTGCTGGCATCGCAAGCGTCTTGTCCACTCTACCGAATGCCCGCCCCCATTCGCCTGTTTAAATGGTAGAGGGTAGGGGCCTGTGTCGCGGTGCAGTGGGCTAAGCTTCCACCTGCAATGCCAGCACCCGTATCGGAGCACCGCAGTGAGTCCCAGCTGCTCTGCTTCCAGTCAAGCTCCCTGCTCATGTGCCCAGGAAGGCAGCAGACGATAGCCCAAGTGCTTGGGACCCTACTGTGCGTGCAGGAGGCCCGGATGGAGCTCCAGGCTCCCAGCTTTGGCCCTGGCCATTGCAGTCATTTGGGGGGTGAACTAGTGGATGGAATCTCTCTGCTTCTTCCTCTTTCTCTGTTACTCTGCCTTTCAAATAAATAAAATGTGTCTTTAAAAATATAAAAATGGGGGCTGGTGCTGTGGCATAGCAGGTAAAGCCACTGCCTGCAGTGCCGGAATCCCGTGTAGGTACAGGTTCGAGTCCTGGCTGCTCCTCTTCCTATCCAGCTCTCTGCTGTGGCCCAAATGGGGGACCCGGAAGAAGCTCCTGGCTTCCAATGGGTCCAGGTCTGGCCATTGCAGCCATTTGGGGAGTGAACCAGCAGATGGAAGACATCTCTCTCTCTCTGCCTATGCCTCTCTGTAACTTTGCCTTTTAAACAAATAAATAAATCTTTAATATATATGCACGTAAAAATGTTTGGAAGAAAAAAGAGGGTAAATGAATCAGGAAGGGGTCCCATGTGAGCACTGCTTAGAGGCTGCCCGTCTGAGGAGCAGCACAGCTCAGCCGGGCCAGATGGAGGAGGTGAGAGGAGGCAGCATCACTTCTCTCCAGCTAGTGAACCACCTTCTAGAATGGTCCATGACCTGGGGATTTTCTAAGCTCTTGCTGTGGTGGATTCGTACAGTCCTGCGGATAGAGGTGTGCAGAGGCCTGGTCAGACGAGCAAATGGATAAAGCAGATTGGGTGTGAGGCAATTGGGGATGGTGGGGGCTGCAGCCACCTGGGGACAGACACCCTGTCAAAGCGGTGGCCGCACCAGTCCCTTCTGGCTAGGTGTTGCCATGTGAGACTCCAGGCCCAGGATGGCTGGATCTCGCGATTTTTCAAAAGAATTTGAAAAATCTAGACTTTTTTCCTATAAGATCTACCTGTTTGAAAACCACAGTCGAGGGGCAGACATCTGGTGCAGTGGGTAAGCCACCGCTCTTGGTGCTCGCGTGTCAGGGTGCCGGGCCGGAGTCTCGGCCCCTCTGCTTCCCATCCAGCTTCCTGCTGATGTGGGCAGGAGGCGATGGCGCAAGTGCTGGGGTCCCTGCCGGCCATGTGGGAGGCCTGGGGGGAGTTCCACGCTCCTGGCTTTGACCTGGCCCAGCCCTGGTTATCACGGGTGTTGGGGAAGTGAACCAGCCCATCACTTTTTCTGCCTTTCAAATAAAATGAAAATAAACGCTGTTGGCAAGTGTGTGTTTTAAGAACAAAATCACGGCCTGAAAGAATGGGCTATCAGTTTGTGGCCTCCGCTCTGGATGAGACGGAGCCGTTGGGTGCCTGACCGTGGTTCTCGCCTCTTTCTCCCAAGGCAAGTTCGACGACCTTCTCATAAGGCACCAGATCAAATACCTGGGGCTGATGGAGCACCTGCGGGTGAGGCGGGCCGGCTTCGCGTACCGGCGCAAGTACGAGCATTTCTTGCAGAGGTAAAGTTGGCTTTGTGGGGCTGAAGCCGATGAAGTCACGCGCCTGCCTGCCTGCCGGGGTACTTGATGGCTTTGTGAAGTAACAGAATTAAAAGACAGGTTTGGGGCTGGCGTTGTGGTCCAGCAGGTTAAGTGTGACATCTGCCTGTGACGCTGGCCCTGCTGCTCCTCTTCCTGACCCAGCTCGCTGCAAACGTGCCTGGGCAAGCAGCAGGCAATGGCTCCGGTGCCTGGGCCCCTGCAATCCACATGGGAGACCTGGCTGTAGTTCCCGACTCCTGGCTTTGGTCTGGCCCAGCCCTAGTGTTGCAGCCATTTGGAGAGTGAACCAGGAGATCGGAGATCCATTTCTCCCTCCCTCTCTCCCTCTCCCCCCTCCCTGTGCCTTTGAAATAAATCTTTTTTAAGTTTTTATTTTGGTGCAAGAAATTTAGAAATTCATGCCTGGCTTTTTTCATAATATGCCTTTCCTACACACTTATTGAAGAGCTTCAACTTTTTTTTTTTTTTTTTTGCACCAAAAGTGATCTTTTCATTATTCCGTGGACTCTATGAAATATCCTCATGGTATGTGTAAGTCTCTGGGATAAGCTAGTAAATGACATGGCGTCCATCAGGGAACTCGGTTCATTAAGGGCTATATCTAGGACACTAAAACAAAACAAAACAAAAAAATCCTAGCATTTTGGAGAACATGAAAACCCAAGTCGATTCCCCCTTCACTGTGCTCTAAGCCCTAACTTGTGAATCAAGGATGGGCAAGGCCAAGTGCATGGACCTGCCACCAGGGGGCAGATGTGGGCAGTGTCCGTCTTGGGTCTGACCCAGCTGGTTAGACTTCGATGCTGGTTTGGGGTCTTGGCCTCATGGGTGTTAACAGTGGGTGTTAGTGGTGGGGAGCCACATGCCTGGGTCCAAATCCTCATGCTGTCTTCTAAGAGTTGTGTCCATCTCCTTGCCTGTAGCATGAAAGTTAGGGTGTCTGCCCTCAGGAGGTTCATGGGATTTAATGATATGCCCCCCACCCCCCACGCTACTCACACACCAACCCATCTTTGGTGAGCTGGTGCTACTGAAATGGCAACACAGGGGCCAGTGCTGTGACAGCCAGCACTCGCAATACCCGCAGTCCATGTCCAGGTGACAGCAGGAATCCTGGCTACGCTTTCTCTGATCCAGCCTGCTCCCGACGTGCTTGGGAGGGCAATGGAGGATGACCCAAGTGCTTGGAGCCCTGAAACCTGTGTGGGAGGCCAGGACGGAGTTCTTGGCTCCTGGCTTCGGTCTGACCCAGCCTGGGCTGTTGCAGTCATTTAGGGAGTGAATCGTTTATTGAGCTTGGTCTGCACCAAACACTGTACGTGCATTACCTCCCTTGAAGCCTCGGCACAGCCCCGTGAGGAAGGGCCTGTTACTGTTCACACTGCACAGGGAAGGACCTAAAGTGACTTCTCTGGTTCCTGAGCTGGGTGGGAAGCCAGCAGTCCGAGCCCAGTCCGGCTGCTCCCACAGTGTTGCCTCTAGCCTTGCTTCACAGGTACCTGTGAACTCTGCGTTCACCTGCTGCCTGAGGTTAGTGACATCATGGTGAACTTTAGTGGTGACACCTGCAGAGTCAGGTTCTTAAGTCCACATTGGAGCCAGAATTACCCTTGGGAAATACCTCTTGTCACTTCCCAAGTGCGCTAGCTTTTCTGATTTGTCTGTTCATTGGCTTTTGTGGCTGTGGTGAATTAAGCTGCTACGAATGTGCTTTTAAAAAACAAGGTTTAGGGGCCAGCGCTGTGACGTAGCAGGTAAAGCTGCCACCTGCAGCGCCGGCATCCCATATGGGCACCAGTTCGAATTCCGGCTGCTCCACTTCTGATCCAGCTCTCTGCTATGGCCTGGGAAAGCAGTTGAAGGTGGCCCAAGTCCTTGGGCCCCTGAACCTGCCTGGGAGACCCAGAAGACACTCCAGGCTCCTGGCTCCTGATCAGCCCAGCTCCAGCCATTGTGGCCATTTGGGCAGTGAACCAGTGGATGGAAGACCTCTCTCCCTCTGCCTCTCCTGTAACTCTTTCAAATTAATAAATCTTAAAAAAAAAAAACACAAAGGTTTATTTATTTGAAAGGCAGAGTTACAAAGAGAGGGAGAGAGCGAGCTTCCATCCACCAATTCATTCCCCAAATGGCCACAACAGCCAGGACTAGGCCAGGCTGAAACTGGAAGCTCCATGTGGGTCTCCCACAGTGGCTCAAGCACTTGGGTCACCTCCCACTGCTTTGCCAGGTGCATTAGCAGGGAGCGGGATAGAAAGTGGAGCAGCCGGGACTTGAACCATCGCTGATATGGGATGCTGGAGTTGCAGGGGGAGGTTTACCTCACTGCACCACAGCACCGGCTCCTGCTGTGAACACTCTTGTACGAGTTTTTTTGTTTTTTTTTTGACAGGCAGAGTGGATAGTGAAAGAGAGAGAAAGAGAGACAGAGAAAGGTCTTCCTTTTGCCGTTGGTTCACACTCCAATGGCCGCCACGGCTGGTGCGCTGTGGCTGGTGCATCACGCTGATCCGATGGCAGGAGCCAGGTGCTTCTCCTGGTCTCCCATGGGGTGCAGGGCCCAAGCACTTGGGCCATCCTCCACTGCACTCCCTGGCCACAGCAGAGAGCTGGCCTGGAAGAGGGGCAACCGGGACAGAATCCGGCGCCCCGACCGGGACTAGAACCCGGTGTGCTGGTGCCACAAGGCGGAGGATTAGCCCAGTGAGCCGTGGCGCCGGCCTCTTGTATGAGTTGTATACGTGGACCCATGTTTTCGTCTCTTGGATATTTAAAGGATCCTCAGAATGTTTGCTGAAAACATGCATTAGCTCTCAAGTCCACTTTCCCAAGAACTCTTCAAAGTAGCCTCAAATATCTAGGAGCGAGATGGAGTTAACCAGCCTCCCTCACATAGCTAGGAGTGAGATGGAGTTAACCAGCCTCCCTCACATAGCTAGGAGTGAGATGGAGTTAACCAGCCTCCCTCACATAGCTAGGAGTGAGACGGAGTTAATAGCCTCCTTCACATAGCTAGGAGCGAGACAGAGTTAGCCAGCCTCCCTCACATAGCTAGGAGTGAGACGGAGTTAATAGCCTCCCTCACATAGCCAGGAGTGAGACGGAGTTCATAGCCTCCCTCGGTATCCATACGAAGTCCGTCCTATACAATGATGCGGTTTTTGCGCGGATCCCACACACCCTCCTGCAGCTGACTTAGAACAGCTGGGCAGCGGTCGCTCTGTCACTCCGGGAGTTAGGGCAAACGTCTGTTTATGCACAGGACGATCACAGTTGTTCCCAGGGATTTCCTATGCACAGAAGCAGAACCCATGGACATGGGGGGGGGGGCACGAATGTCCTTGGGTTGAGTGTTCGATGACATTGATGCTCTGTGCAGACAGGTTAGGCACCCAGGCTGCTGAGTTTTTTTTTTTCCTTGCCACATGTGTGAGGAAGCTCATTGGATCAAAACACCACGTTTTACAATGAGCAGCTAAGGCTAAGCAGACCTCTGGGGGTGGGGGTGGGGTGGAGAAAGGGAGAGCCACTGCTCATGTCTGCTTCCTGTCCCTGTAGGTACAAGTCCCTGTGCCCAGACACCTGGCCGCACTGGCGCGGGCCTCCAGCAGAGGGCGTAGAACGTCTCATCAAGTACATTGGCTACAAACCCGAGGAGTACAAGTTAGGGAGGTAAGTGGCCCGGAAGTCGCCGACCACTTTCTTCCCAAAGGTTTCAGGTGTGGATCTGTGTCCATATTTGGACTGGACATACATTTTATGTGTTTTACGTAGATGAACAAGCACATGTTTCCAGCCACTCAATTTAAACACAGCTCTGGACGGTTAGCAGGAGAGGACCACGAACCATCCCCTTTATTAAAGATTTATTTTTACTTACTGGAAAGGCAGAGTTCGAATCTTCCATCTACTGATGCACTTCCCCAGATGGCTGCAACAGCCAGGGCTGGGCCAGGCTGAAGCCAGGAGCTTCCTCCGGGTCTCCCAGGCAGGTGCAGGGGCTCAAGCACTTGGGCCTTCCTCTGCTGCCCTCCCAGGCACATCAAGCAGGGAGCTGGGGCAGAAGTGAAACAGCCGGGTCTTGAATGCGATCAGGATTTGTGATGTGTCTTGGACGGTTAATGGGGCCGCCTTTCAAACTTGGACTTGCACTCTTTTTAGAAAGCAGAGGAGCACAATTCAAAGCCACTTTAGGTTAGGATAGCGTTGTCCCTTCCTAGGGCTGCACAGCCGATTAGCACAAAGTGACTGCCCTACAGCAACAGCCGCTTAATCCCCAAGTTTCTGGGGGCCGCAGGTTCAAAAGCAAGGTGTTGGCAGGACCGCGGCCTCCGGGAGGCGCCTTCCCCGCCCCTTGCAGCTTCTGGTGGCTCGTGGCTGCCTCCCTCCGAGCTCGGCCTCCATCTTCGCGTGGCCGTCTCTGGCATCTGCTTCCAGGGACACCCTGGTCGCATTCAGGACTCGGCCTGGAGTCCCGTCTCAGCCCTGCAACCCGCGCAGACGGCTCTGAGCCCCTCAGTGGACGGGGCTGCACCTGAACCCCCTGCAGAGGCTCACTGACCGATTACTAACTAGAGCTTTTTTTTTTTTTCTTCTCACTTCTAGGACCAAGATATTCATCCGTTTCCCCAGAACTCTGTTTGCTACTGAAGATGCCTTTGAATTTAGTAAACATCAATTAGGTAGGATTTTTCTACCCTGATTTCAACAGACTGCGAAATGAACACGTTTAGCTTGGGGGGTATAAACCTTAAATATGGGTGTCTGAGATCATGTCGGAACCCAGGACCGAGTGGGGGATGATTAGGTTCACGTGGCTCTAACTCATGGGAGTGTAAGATGCCGTGAACTTGTGCTGAACACATCGGGAGAGGGGTCCTGGATGCGTGTGGAAACTTAATGCTGTTGTGCCCATCCCCCTTCAATTAAGATTTCTAAAACCTCATTTGCATAACATCTGATGTTGGAAGGGGTAGCCTCAAAGCCCACAGCCAGGCTCTGTGTTGTGGATGATAAACAAGAGAAGTTAATGTGGGAGAAATGTAAGCCATGGAATCATGATGACCGAGAGGGGGACTTGGCCTTGGAGACCCCAGGGGGTCGCGGACGGAGCGTCTACGCCTCAGCGGCCTCGGTGCCTGCTGGAGGCCAGGTGCACATGCGCGCTTTACACCCAGGATCTCACCCGAGTCTCTCACCTACAGAGAAGGCAGTGCCATTTCCGCTTCACACTTGGGGAAACTGAGGCCCAGATGTACGGGCAACATGCCGAAGGCTGCAGTTAGCAAGCAGCCGAGCCGGGGTCCGAATGTGGTCTGGCTTGTGTCTGCCCTCATCACCACCATGCCTGCTGGTCTCGTTTTTAATGCCGGCATTGTTGCAGGTTTCATTGTGTAATTTGTTTATTTGAAAGGCAGTGACAGAGGAGGAGAGCCAGAGATCTTCCATCCAGTGGTTTATTTCCCAGGTGTCTCAACAGCTGGGACTGGGTCAAGCCAAAGCCAGGAGCTCCATCCTGGTCTCCCACGTGGCTGGCAAAGACCCAAGGACTGGGGCCATCACCTGCTGCCTCCCTGGTGTTGTCAGCAGGGAGCTGAGAAGTGGAGATGGGTCTGGAACCACACTCCCATGGGATGTGGGGGGTCCCAAGTGCTGGCTTAATGCACTGTGCCACAAAGCCTGCCCCTGCTCCTGGTTTGGACCTCTGTGGCAGTGGACACTGCTTACTGAGGATCCATTTGCGGGCAGGTGCTGGCTCAGCTGGGCTGTGGGGCGCCTGATCCGCTCCCAGGGGATGTGACCCTGCTGGTCTTCAAGGCCCTCACTGAACTTGACCTCTGGGGGGGTCCTCAGCAGCTGTGTTGCCTGGAGCCCAGGTCTCCACCCTCTGAGCCTGGACGCCCGGTGGTGGTGACATCACTGTGAAGCCCGTGTATGCCCCGCAGAAAGCAGGCATGAGAATGGAGGTGCCCAGCGTGGGTCTGGGGGCTCTGGGCTCTGGGTCATCAAAGGCAGGAGAGAGACTCCAGTTACGGGAGGGCAGCTGGGACCAGGGGTGGTGTCACCTGCCGCTCTCACATCTGTGATGCTTAACCGAGACCCTCCCTCCTCTGTGGGCCCGAGGGCCATGGCTGATGTCCCCTCTGGAGGGCACAACCACACAGACACATGAATGAAAGCTATTTGACCAAAACTTTTGCTTTATTTTAAGTCGCAAGAATCCAAGCCACATACAAAGGCTGCCTGGGAAGGAGAGACTATGTGAAAAAAAGACAAGCAGGTGAGAGTTCAACAGGAAGTTGTCAGCTGGCGCTGGGCCAGCCCCGTGCCCTTCCCTCTCTTCCATGTGGCCCCTGGGGCCATGGGCGCTTTGGGTTCTCTCTCGTCAGTCCCTGAAACTGCAGGGCAGGGCTGCCTCGAGTTCCAGTTCTGGGGCCTCTTCTCATTTTTTACCGTATCGACTGGAGATTGTTTTGTTTCATCCATAGCACAGACACATTTAAATTTTTTTTTAAGATTTATTTACTTGAAAGGCAGAATTACAGAGATCCATCTTGTATCTGCTGGTTCACTCCCCAAATGGTTTGTGTCCCAGGTGTCCCCAGCAGCTGGGACTGGGCCGGGCTAAAGCCAGGAAGTTCATCCTGGCTTCCCACGTGGCTGGCAGAGACCCAAGTACCTGGGCCTCTTCTGCTTTCCCAGGTGCATCAGCAGGGAGCTGGGGCAGAAGCAGAGCAGCCAGGGCTTGCAGTGGCACTCAGAGGGATGCTGACCTCACAGCTGTTGGCTGAACCCACTCCACCGGCCCCTTAATTTATTTTTAAAGCCACACAGATGTGTGTGGACTTTGCTGTTCATTCCTGCACAGGGTTCTGTTAGCTCACATCAGCAAAGCAGTCCACACTGAAGACTTGAGTCGTCTCTGTCACAGCGACCCCACTCTGCTGTTGTCACACGGAAGCAGCAGGCAGCACACAAGTGAACAGGTGCGGCTGTACTGCAGTACAGTTGCGTCAGAAATGGGCAGCCAGCCCTGGTTGTGTGAGCCTGGCCCACCCTCCCTATCCGGAGGCTCAGGCCTCCATAGATTCAACAGAGGAATGAAAATACATTTTTAAAATAAACTGCATCTGGGGCTGGCGCTGTGGCACAGCAGGTTAAGGCCCCAGCCTGCAGTGCTGGCATCCCATATGGGTGCTGGTTGGAGTCCCAGCTGCTGCACTTCTGATCCAGCTCTCTGCTATGGCCTGGGAAAGCAGTAGAAGATGACCCAAGTGCTTGGGTCCCTGCACCCACGTGGGAGACCCAGAAGCTCCTGGCTTCAGATCAGCTTAGCTCTGGCCGTTGTGGTCATTTGGGGAGTGAACCAGCAGAATGGAAGACCTCTCTCTCTCTCTCTCTCTCTCTCTCTCTCTCTCTGGCTCTACTTCTCTCTCTGTAACTCTTTCAAATAAATCTTTTTTTTAAAAAAAATAAACTGTATCTGTACTGAACATGTGCAGAATGTTTTCTTATTTTAGTATTTTCTCTTTCCCTAAACAGCTATTTCTATAGCATTTTCATTGTACCAGGGGTCATTAAGTCATCTAGAGTTGACGTAAAGGATTCGGTTGGCTGGGTGCAGGTTACAGGCAAACACTGGAGCCCTGGGAGTGGGGGTGCCCTGGCCCCAAGCCCCTGTGAGCACCGAGGGACATTTGGGGGCGTCCAGTTGCCAGTTTGCTTCTGTAACACGAACAGTGCTCCTGTGGGGAATCAAAGCACCCCAAAACCTGAAAAACATTCAGCTGTGGGGAGGTGAGGCAGCATCCGGTGTTTGTGTCCTCATTCTGAAATGTCACCAACTGAGTGGGAGGAATCGCTGCATGAAATGAACCAAACACAGTGGGGAGCTCCCCGACCCCGTCACAGCGGCCACCCCCGCTCCCGCCTGTGGTCTCGGGCTTCCCAAGGCACTCTCTGCCCTCCTGTCCCCCCGCTCAGCTGTCCGTCCCGGTGCCTGGGCGGGCATCAGGCGTGTACCGAGTGCATGGTTGCTTCTGGAAAAGCCTTGTTTGCCCACCGTTGTGCTCGCCTTGTAACACCAGCAGTGACCTCTTTCAGCCATCAAACTAGAAGCCCACTGGCGGGGAGCCCTGGCCCGGATGGAGACGCACAAGAGGAAGTGGGCCGTGCAGATTGTGAGGAAGTGAGTCCTTGCATATGGCGGGGCGAGGTCGCTGGAAGCTGGCGCACTGTGGGGGATGCCAGGAGCTGAGTCTGGGGGCCTTCTGGATGCTGTTCCCCTCGGGGTGCTATGAGGAATTCAGGTCCATGTCCGGGCCTGGAGCTCCTCATCTCAGTGACAATCACAGCCCAGTACAGTTGGCTCCTCTTCCCGTTGCCCCAGTCACTCCAGGCAGGCGGAGTGAGTGGCTGTCCTGGGCTGGCCTGAGACAGCAGGGTAGGGTGCGGACTGCGACACAGTGGGGAGGCTGGGTCCGCTTCCAGGGGTGGTCACTGTTCTGCTCTATTTGACTGCTGCTGTGAAGGGAGGGCCTGGCTGGTGCTGCCAGCCTAGCCCTTCGAGCTGAACTCTGCCTCTTATGGAATGGTACTCATATTTTTGATTGGCAAGACATCCAAGCTACGCAAAACAAAAAGCGAGTGAGTGAAACAAGGTGTGCCTTTGGGGAAGCTTTGGCCTGTAGGCGCCGCTGCACTCCCACCGCCGCCTCCCCGCCAGGCTACTAAACTCTTCCTTGGCAGGTTCATCAAGGGCTTCATCCACCGCAAAGAGCCCCTCTGCCCCGCTGATGAGGACTTCGTCCTCCTCGTGCGCAAGAACTACATTCTGAACCTGCGGTATCACGTCCCCAAGACCGTCTTGGACAAGAGCTGGCTGAGGCCGCCCGGCATCTTGGACAATGTGAGGACTAAACTGGGAATCCGAGGCTGCACGGGGCCCAGCGTCCGCCTTTCTCTCTGCCGCCCCCTCAGCACAGCAGTGCCCGGCAAAGGCTCTGGCCCAGAGGTTAAGATGGCCGTGTCTGCTATCAGAGGGCCTGGGTTCCAGTCCACGCTCCAGCTCCCCGCTAATGCAGACCCCCAGGGTGCTGGGGGTGGCTGGGGAAGTTGAGTCCTTGCCTCTCATGTGGGAGCCCTGAATTGAGTTCTGACTCCCAGCTTGGCCTAGCCCAGCCCTGGCTATTGCAGACTTTTGAGGAGTGAATTAGTGGCTGGGAGCTCTATTGCTTAAATAATAATAAAAATTAAGAGATTTAGCTCCTCAGGATTGGTGATATCCCTACGTATATCATAAAGCTGAGGAGGTCCATTTACATACTTCTGAATGACTTCCCTCGGGATGTGCCCTTCCAGCTGGGTTAGACCCTGGCCTAGGACAGGGTTTCTCACGACAGTCCAGGCCTCTCCATCTCGAGAGCATATACTGGGGGCTACGGGCAGATTCCTGGGCTTCATCCTGGCCCTACCGAGCCAGAATCTCCAGGAAGCTCCTTAGAGCCAGCTCCGTGGATGTCTCCTAAACATACTCCAGTTTGAGGACCACTCGTTACCCAATGGCAACAAGAGCAAGACTGGAAGTTAGCTGCTTGCTCTGGCTCTAAAAGCTACAGTAGTTGTATACTTGAAATCCAACAGAATTCAACTGTATTCTTTTAAGATTGTATTTATTTGAGAGGTATAGTTACAGAGAGAGACAAAGGTCTTCGATCTGCTGGTTCACTCCCCAAATGGCCACAACGGCCGGAGCCGAGCCATTCCGGAACCAGGAGCTTCCTCAGGGTCTCCCACGCAGGTGCAGGGGCCCAAGGACTTGGGCCATCTTCTACTGCTTTCCCAAGCCATAGCAGAGAGCTGGATCAGAAGTGGAGCAGCCGGGACTCGAACCGGCGCCCATATGGGAATGCAGGCACAGCAGGTGGTCCTTGAACCCACTAAGCCACAGCACTGGCCCTCACCTGTATTCTTAAAGCCTTTGGTTTGGCTGCCAAATCCCAAGACAGGGCGGTCAGTGAGGCAGGTGCAAAGCAAGTGTGTTCTCCACGCAGGTTTCCACTCTGCTCAGGAAAATGTGCACGAGGAACCTGGTGCGGAAGTATTGCCATGGGATCACGGCCGAGTGGAAAGCGATGGTAGGGATGTGACGCTGGCAGGGTGACGCAGGGCCCGAGCGTGGGCCCTGCACATGGACTTGGGAGCGTCAGGAGTCCTGGTCCACCCTTTCAGCCCCAGGCCCAGGGCTGTGCTAGCCCCATGCTTGCCTTGTCGATGAGTTGAGGATAAATGCACGTAGACCTTGGTGAGCATTGGCTGTTGCTGCCATCAGCATCACTTGTTGCCATGGGAACACAACCCAGATGGCCCCTGAACCGCAAAAACACAGGACCCCTTCTGCTGCAGGTCTTTGCTGTAAAGGGCCAATGTTTCAGGCTCTATGTCAGTCACAGAGCACAAAAGCATGTCAATGGATGGCACGGCTGCGCGCCAACGTTTACAGACAGCAGGCTGCGTTGGGCCAACAGGCTAGTTTGCCGATCTCTGATCTGGAAGAAAGAAAACTGCTCTCTGAGGGGCTGGAAACGACTTTGAGGAAGCAAGCAAGAGCACCCAGCCCCCACTGCTGGCTGTATGACGTTTAGGGCACTGCACTGACTCCCCTGCCCATCCCCTGGCTCCTGGAGTCAGGCAGCAGTGTGTGATACTGTGGGTCCCCAGTTCCCTAGCCCATGGACGGTGTTTGGTGCAGCCCTTAGGCTGCTCCTTAGCCCACCTGCACCCAATTCCAGCTTCCTGCTGATGCAGCCCCTGGGAGGCAGCAAGCAGTGGTTCAAGTACGTGGGTCTCAGACTCCAACATGAGACAGCTGTGGCCTGGCCCGGCCTTGCTCACTGCAGACATCCAGAGAGTGAACCAGTGGGCTGGGGGAGCGCTCTCTCGCTCTCTCTCTCTCTCTCTCAAATGCAGAACATGAGACTTTGCTCCTTGGGATCCTTGCTGGGGGCTCGGGGGGGGGGGGTTCACTTAGAGCACTTCCTGGCTGTTGCAGCCATATGGGTGAACCAGTAGACGAAAGATCCCTTGTCTCCGTGCCTTTCAAGTGAACGTTAGAGCTCCCGTGGCTATGGGTTTTGTGCCTTTGTCTTCCTAGATGCAGCAGAAGGTGGTCGCTAGTGAGATATTCCGGGGAAAGAAGGCAGGCTATGCAGAAAGCTTAACTCGGCCCTTTGCCAACAGTCGGATAGGTACGTGCTCTGATCCGTACGCCGCCCACCTTCCCAAGTCCGCCTTCAGAAGCGCGGTTCCGCAGCACTTCCCCATGGCCGTCTCCCCAGCTGGCCTTGGCACAGAGAGCAGTGGTTTGTCCACGGGGCTGGGGTTTAGCCGTGACTCATGGTGTTCTGGTTCCCTCCCTAGAGGAAGGAGACATTAACCCCAAAGTGCTTCAAGTGATCAGCAACGAGAACCTCCAGGTAAGGGAGTGTGTGTGTGTGTGTCCCCAGCCTCAAACAGGATTCCCTGCTTGAGGGTGAGAACAGGTGTGTGTTCTCCGTGAAACCTGTCTTGGAAGCGCTGTTTAAATACGGGGTGCAGAGCTCTACCTGTGACACTCTGGGTATTGACTATAGATGACCTATGACCATTCCACACCTCCTGCTGCTCTTACTAGGGCCTTCCTCCATCACCCTAGAAGCTGAGTTAGCCATGAACTCGATCACAAAATAGCCCTGGATTAGTGAGGCACCGGGTGCTGACGCTGGCTTCCCAGTAGCAGGGAGACGCCGAGCCGGTCCCTGAAGCTTGAAAACAAGGTCACCAAGAGGCTCAACGAGGGGCACAAAGTGCTTTGGCTGCTGCCTGGCCTGGGGCGCTGGTGTGCTTTGGGGCCTCCCTCTCCCCTTGGCCCTGGAGGACAGAAGCCTGGGCGAGTGGATCTATGTCCCCTCCAGGAGCAGACCCAGGAGGAGGGTGGCCGTGCCTCTGACTTCTTCAGGGGGCACCTCAGTCGGGCAGAGCTGGGGAGCAAATCTTCCAGGGCGAGCTAGGCAGAGAAATGATCGCGTGTGCAGCCTCTCTGACCACCCAAAGCCCCCCGCCCGGGGGTCTGAGCACAGAGAAACCCCATGGTGACGTCCCCTCCTTGCAGTACGCCGTCCCGGTCACCAAGTATGACAGGAAAGGCTTCAGGGCGCGGCAGCGCCAACTCCTCCTGACACAGAAGGCGGCTTACGTGGTGGAACTGGCCAAGGTCAAGCAGAAAATAAACTACGCGGCACTCAGAGGTAGGACACAGCCCCGGCTGGCTCGATGGCTGCTCAACCCGTCAGGAAGTGGCCTGCAGTGGCAGACCCGAGTGTAGGGGGCTCCTGCGCCCAGGGCTGCCTGTCTTCTAGCACAAGGATTGAAACCAGCCCCCGCTGCCCTCAAGCATCCGGGGGGGACAACAATCGCCTTCCACACCGGCCTGTTTTTATCACTTTACGCCCACTGGCGGCCTTAGCTCTGGAGCCTGCCCTTGCTCCTCTCGGGTAGAGGTCAAGCTGGCCCCTAACTCAGGACCTGTCCTCAGGTATCTCCACCAGCAACTTGAGTGACGGAATCTTTGTCATCCACGTCTCACCCGAGGACAGCAGGCACAAGGTAAGCGGCGGCCACCACGCGCCCTCCACCTTTATGCATTTTCCTTCTGAGCCTCAAGTGCTGACCTGCTGTGCGGTCTGCTCTCCACCCAGGGGGACGTCATCTTACAGTGTGAACACGTGTTTGAAGCCGTCACCAAGCTCGTCATGCTGGTTAAGAGGGAGAACTTCGTGAACGTCGTCCAAGGAAGGTAGGCGCCTCTGTCTTCACATCAGTGTTCATTAACAGGTCAAGGAAGTTGCGACCATGAACTTCCTCCACCCACGTTGGCCACCAGGGGTGGGGCAGGTGCACCCCCTGGGCCAGCCAGCGCAGGTGAGGGACACTGCTGGGCTCCGGCTACCAATGGAACAGGAGTCTGAGCACACAGGGCTGCCACACCCAGTCTGCTTATCGATTTGGAAACTCGAGATTTCTGAAATTTCTCTAGGGTATCAAAAATACCTGGCACACAGAATTTAATACTGTTTTTTCATTCTCGTTCCACTCTCTCAGGTTAGGCAGGTGGGAGCAAAGTGGCAGAGCTGGAGGGGAGGGCCCCTGTGGGTTCTCAGGCTCAGCCCTGACCACGGGAGGCCCCACCAGAGCCACAGCTTCTCTCCCCCCACTTCTGCTCTCTCCCCTGCTCTGTGAATTGTGTCCAGCACATGGCTGCCTTTACAACCTGACGTATGAACGTGGAGCTGTTTCGCCGGGGGAACACTTAATCCACTCTAAATTCAGCAGGAAGAGGCACGGATGGCTCCTTGGACATCAGACTGACCCTTGGAACACCTGGTGGACTAAACGGATTTTAGAGAATCTAGATCAGTTACCTGGCTGTAGAAATGGGTTTCTTTTGATCAACTGTGATTCGATATACCAGTAATGTGTCCCTCTATTTCAAGTTTACAGTTTTATATTAGTCCTGGAAAAGAAGGCACAATAGTTTTTGACACTGGACCGGAAGAACAGATCTACAAAGATAAAAACGGACAGTTGACAGTGGTGAGTGGCTGGGCGTGGGGAGAGGCAGGCAGGGTTAGAATGCTCTCCCCTTCAGGGCTGTCGAGTGAGCCCATTCTCCCCTCCACTGATGCTGTGTCGCAAAGGCGGGAGGAAACGGAGGGCAGAGGTGTGGGGCACCACTGAATGGAACGGTGCCCGTGTGTGCTCAGGGAACCTTAACTTTAAATGCCGAAGTCCAGATGTTCAGAGGCTGACCTCTGCCCTATACTTGTGACAGTGGCTCTCAAACTGGTCCCCAGACACTGTGAGCTCTTTGGGCATCGGCCCAGCCAATCTTTGCAGTGCACCTTGGATTTACAGAGCACTGCTGTTTGAGGTGCTGATAGCTCATACACGTTTAAACATCAACGTAAACATAACTGCCCCTTCAGGGACAGTCAGCTGAGGGGCTGTCCTTGGCAGTCGTCCACGTCACTCTGCCTGACAGGTGTCATCAGGGAGCCACTTTCTACACCTGCCTTGGCTCGTGTCTCTAATGCTAGGTGCCTCTGCCCCAGGTGTCGGTCCGGAGGAAGTCCTGATGGAGGATGGCACCTGACCCCTGTCGTCGCCGCTTCTGCTCCTCCTCGGGAATTTGATCCGGTTAGCTGTGTCTGCAAGGAAACCTTCCAGAAGCTGGAGGACAAGGCTCGTGGCTGAAGAAAGTAGCGTGTTCACTGCAGCCTACACCCAGCCTCTCCACGGCCCTGCGGCACTCTTCAAACACCTGCTTCCAGGAACCAACTTGGTCAAGGGGGAGTGGCTTTAACGTCACAGACAGGCCCTGCCCTCAGCGGGCACTTCAACACATACAGATAGGCTGCCCCGGGCCCCATTCTGAAATGTCACGTATGGGCTAAGTAAATGAGATTTTATAAAGCTCCAGAATTTGAAGTTTGCTTTAAATGGATTTTGGTTAAGTGTCTTGGGTCCCAGGTGGTGAATGGAGCGAGTCTTCCGTGCTAAGAGGAGTCCCCCCTCCACCCCCCCAACCTCGAGCCTTCCCTGTAGTGTTCAGGCTTGAACAGGGCAGCCCCAGCACTCCTCTCCGCCTCCCACCCGAGCTGTTCCAGGCAGGGAGCAGGATGCAGGACCCCACCTCACCCTCTGCACTCTCACCCCCACTGGGCATTGCTGAAAAGAGCCAGAGGACACACTGGAACAGAAGCATGATGCTTTTATTTTACATACGTCCACGATGCTTGTACACAGACAGTGACTAGTGCAGGGACAGAGGGAAATGACACGAAGATGCGCTACGGCGGCGACTTTGGTGGAGCCCGAAAGCCAGGAACCCAGCCCCTGGTCACCACAACCGGAAGACTTATTCCAAGCAAACGGAACTTGTGTAGATCAGACCAAAAGCTGTTTCCTTTTTTAAACTGGAAGCTATCACAATGCAATAAAAGCTTACTCTTTACCAAATCTCAGACCAGTGTTTTACTTGGACGGCTCTTAAATAGGAACAGTAACTTCTGCTCCTAGTGCTGGCGTGAGAAGAATCGAATCCTTTTGCGGTACACTGGATTGCAGAACTTGGACCAGCCACCACTGGCTGCTGTCGGCTCCAGGCCAGATGCAGCTTCGCAGTATCGTTCACCATGGAATGTTTTACAAACCTGTTCACGTCCCAGGGAGGCCAGAGACAAACCCGGAGACGTGAAGGTGGAGCGAGCTGCCCGAAATGTTAAGCCACAAGGAATAAAAGCCAAACAGATCAGATTGTCCACAGACACTGAAAAACTAGAATGCACACAATGGCTTTTCTTTTCCTACACAAAACAGAACTGACATCCACTTTGACTTTCTACAAAAATTCAACCCAAACGGCAGGGCTGGTGTTCAGAACTTAAACAGTAGAAAATATTTACGAAACGTTGTTTTGTAAGCCCCCTTTCCTTAGCACTTAATAAAACCCAAACGGCCTTGTAGAAAAGTTTCCCCTGTAACAGGTTAAAAAGCAAATACCCCGTAAGTGATTTGTAGGTTCAGTCATGATTGCAGGCTTTGCTGCTGGGTACAAAATAGAGGCGTCCAATTGTCGCAGGGAGGGCAGCGCCAACAAAGTCCCCACTGTAAGAACCAACAGTTTGGGCCTCACAGGGTGTCAAAGGCTGCCCACGTTAATACCTTTGGTATAAACAGTCACAATTCCCTTGAGAAGCAGACAGAACCATCCACGACCTGGCACACACACACTCTCCCATGGCCCTCTAACTGCTCTACCTCATCTAGTCTCAACCACCCATACCAGTCATGACTCGCTTCTGCTGCTCCGCACGCGCAGAGGAAGCTGGGAGGTAGGTCACTGAGAACATCCGTCCGACACGGCACCGGGCCGACAGCCGAGCTCCAGCGCAGGCTGCCGGTGCCCACGAGCACACATCCCACCCACAGTCACACACATCCCCTAAACAGAACAAACATGAACGCAAACCAGACCCAAAGGTATCTGCACACCCCCTCTCAACCTGCTCCCTGGAGGCCACTCCATTCTGCACAAAACTCCAACACGAGAAGGGGCTCCCCGGGGGCAGGTGGTGTGAGTGGGGGTCCCCTTGGGGCAGTAAGCCCAGCGCAACAGGGAAGGAGCGGCCTCGGGGGAGCAGCAGTTTGGAGCTCCGCCTGGAATGGGTGGATTAACAGGAACGTGGCTGGAGGGAACACGGAGCTGGGAAGGGAGCTTGGCCCTCACCGTCAGGGAGAGCTCAGCTCCGGGCCAGATGGGGCGGGACGCGGCCCAGCCATCACCAGACCAGAGCCCACTCACGGCAGTGAAAGGTTGGCTCCTTACACCAGGCTTTGCCCTCAGGAACAGCAGTGTGGACGCACGAAGCTCCTGGGGTCCTATTCCCACTGCTGCCCGCTGCAGGCACACCACACTGCAGGGCAGGCATGCAGAGCAACTATGGAGCCTTGTGCTCGGTCACCACGCACAGGAGCCAGGCTGCGGGGTCACAGGTCAGGAAGCAGGCGGCTCCCAGACACCTCTGCCTGGCACGGCCGGCTGCAGAACCTCTCAGAGCCGTCAGACCGCAAGAACTCGGAGGCCGAACACCCACAAATAAATACTGCAGACAACAGCTCTCACGGCAGGCAGGCACGCACTCACACTCCTCCGAGAACTCAGAGGGCCTGGCCCAGAGACCTGCTTCCTCCGGAAAGCAGAGGCATTAGAAACAATAAAGGTGCAGATGCCTGGGTAAGACAGAATCACGTCACCTGGTCGAGAAATAGCAAAATATCATCCAGTTTGTTACAAAAGTATCCGCAGACTCCAGGGGCAGGGTCTGAGCGAGGCGGGGAGGGCGGCGGAGGGCGGAGGGCGGCGTGGTCCGCTTGCCTGCTCACTGGTGGAGGTGGGCCCGGTCGTCGGGGCGCTTGATGTGGATCCGTCGCACGCGCTCAATCCGCTCCCGCTCTCGCTCCTCATCCTCGTCCAAGTGGTGGGAGCGCCCGGCGGCCCCGCCCGTGGCCTCCAGGAGTGCATTGTCAGGTCCCCGGCCATCCTGGGCCTCATACAGCAAAATATTCAGGGTCTCCTCGTAAATTCTGGCTTCAGGGAACTCCACCTGTGTCCCCACAGAACACACGGCAGGTCAGGCAGTGTAGGGCATACACACACACACACACACGCAAAATGGCAGGTGGACGGTGGCGGGGGGGGGGCTAGAATCTGAACGGCAAACTAGCGGCGAGTTTACTCTCCCATCTGCCCCGCACCATCAAGGGCCCATGCGGGCTCTGACACACCATAAGAATAGGTTCTCTCTGGAAGCTGTCTGCTAAGACACACCCACAGCCGGGCCCACATCACATGGTCCCAGAACCCCTCTGCTCCCTCTAAAAATCAAACTCTTCGTATTTTACAGCTTCATCAATAGGATGATTATCGTTTTAGAACCATGAGCAGAGGTAACCCTGGTATATATAAGAAAACCAAACCCGGACCCAGTGGAGGTCTAGTTACAGGAAGAATTCACAGCCCTAATAAACACAGTTCACAGGAAAAAAGAGGCAACGATGTAGCTTGCCAACGTGCAGACAATCCCACTTCCCTGTGAACCGTGCCTTCTTTGTAAATTTTTCTTTCTTTGAAAAGCAGAGTGACAGAGGAAGACAATACTCCCCACACGCTGGTAACAGGACTGGGCTAGGCGGGGGCCAGGACTCCATCCAGATCTCCCGTGTGGGTGGCAGGGAGCCAATCTCCCAGCGCGAGCATCAGCAGCAGGCCAGGCAGAGGCAGGACCTGAACCCAGGCCCTCAGACACAGTGTGCAGGTGTCCTGAGCAGTGGCTTCACCACTGTGCCAGACGCCCAAAACCAGCCACCCTGCCACCGCCACCGCCACCCTGCCTTTCAAACTTGACAGAGAACTCTCATCTGCTGGTTCACTCCTCAAATGCCCACAATGGCTGGGGCTAGGCCAGGACCTCAGTCCAGGTCTCTCGCATGGGAGGAAGGGGCCCGCCTACTTGAGCCATCATCTGCTGCTTCCCAAGGCCGGCACTGGCAGGAAGCTAGAGTGGGACTCAAACCCAGGCACTGCAATACACGACCAAGTGTCCTAACCACAGGCCTAACATCCCCTCCGCACCCCCGCCCGCTTTGAGGAAAAGAACCCCAGTGTCGCTCCTTTCCTGACTACCTTCAGAACACCACGTGCGTTTGAAGATGTGTTCCGAATGCCTGTGAATCAAACAGGCTGCCCAGCAACCCCCGTGTGGGCAGCGGAGAGGAGCAGACACAGACGGAGCAGGAGTGGCCAGGACTTGGGGCCACTCCAGACCAGTGACGTGCACACACATCGCAGTACTAGTCTGTAGATGACTGAAATTTCCTGTAGTAAGTTTAACAAATAATAAAAGACTCTTTTCTACTAACTTCCTCGTTTGCTTTTCGCTTGAGGCCAGCTCCGAAATCCTACAGAACTGGGTGCTTCCCAGAGCTGCAGGGACAACAGTAGCCTGAGCAGGTGACCAACACACGGTGCAGGGTGTCCAGAGGCGGGACAGTCTGCCCATGGCCGACCTACTGCTTGTCACTGCTAACCAGGCCTCTCTCAGGACAGGCTGAGGAAGAAGTAATGCGAGCATATCATGACTGCAGGCAGAGAGGCCCAGCTCGTTCCTGCGACGAGCAGCAGCTGATGGAGCCAGGCTGGCAGGACGACGCAGGTCAGAAGCTTCTGCCACCCGAGGGAGAAGACGCTGGCAGCAGGCTACACACACGGACAAGACTAAGTCTGACTCCACATTCACGGCGCAGGGACTGGGTACCATGACTGTCGACTCGCTAGCATCAGAATGCAAACGCAGTCTGTGTCCCCAAGACCCCATCTGGACTTTCCCAGGGCTCAAAGATACCGTGTCTTAACAAGTGAGCCACTGTGGGGCAAGGGAAGCGTCTCACGAACCTCCCCTGCTGCGTTCGGCTCCCATGGATAGCAGCTCTACAGCGCGCATTCCCGAGCAGCACTGGGTGCCGCCTGCCGAGGCCCTCACCTTGGTCTGTTTCTTCTCGGTGGCGTAGACGATGGAGGTGCAACAGACTTCAGCGATCTTGCGGCCCTGACCGTAGAAGGACCAGCAGCAGATTTCATCCCCAATGACGTCCTTTATGAAGAGCACCCGCCCGTTAAAGCGCAGGGACAGCTTATCAAACAGTTCAATGTTTTTCAACATGTTGTCGTCAGAATTGCTGTAAGAGAGCATTTGACAGGGTGACAGCAAGCCCACGGTAACTGGGCCCTTCCACACACAAGCCCCTACAGGGTCCATGCCCTGCACAGCCCATTTCAATCTGACAATAACCCCAAGTGCAGGGCTCTGCAGCTCCACTGCTCAAAGAGGCAAAGCCGGGGTCAGAGTCAGGTAACTGAGGCCAGCTCTGGCCCCCTGAGCCTGTGCTCCTCACCAGCCGCCCCATAAAACCCGAGAGAAAACACAGAAGATGTGGTGCCTCCAGACACAGGGAGAGCGCCAGCTCTCCCCCTACCCCCGCCCCCCAAGGAGCGGAGGAGCACTAGTAGAAACGTCCCCCCCCATCAGTTCATAAACTCTCCCGCACCCTCGGGTTCCTGATTAGCACCCCATGCTCCCAGATCCCCGCAGATACTGCTCCTGGCAAGTATGACGGCGCAGCCACTTAGGGAGTCTGGCAGGCCCCCCAGACTACGCCCCGGGCTATCACGTGACCCGGCCGTGCGCTGCTCAGCGTCTACCCAGGAGAAACGCAGCAAGTGTCCACAAGGAGCCTGGCACGTCAATGTTCACAGCGGCACCACACACAACAGCCAAGGAAGGCATGGAGGCAACTCAAATGTCCATCACACGATGAATGGGTAAACAAAATATGATGGAATATTACTCTGCCGCGGAAAGCAATGTTATCAAGCTGCAGTGTGGATCAATCTGGAAAACATTAGACTACGTGAAGGAAACCAGGCCCAAAAGGCACATGGATTCCATTCACATGAAATGTCCAGGAAAAGCAAATCCGTCGAGACGGAAAGGGGACTAGCGGTTGTCCACAGCTGGAGGTAGGGGAGCGGCTGGGGGCAAATGGGGAGTGGTTGCTAATGGGTGCAGGCTGTCTTTGTGGGCGGTGAAACTGTTCTGACTTTAGAGGGGTTGAGGACTGCACAGCTCTGCATACACTACAAGCCCCTGGACTGTGCACTGAGCAAGGCGGGCTCTGCGGGCGTGCAACTCTCGCTTTCTCCAGAGGCGGCCACCTCGCTGCAGGGAAGGAGCGGCCGGCTCGGGCGGCAGGAGCGGGGGCTCTGCCCCACGGGACAGACATCTTTGCTGGCTGCCGCCTTACCTGGTGTACGAGTATTTGTTGTTACTTCTGTTGTACAGCAACTTCACAGCTGGCTGTGGGTCATTTTGAAAAAGGAAGAAGAGAGTTACTTGGCGTGCAGGTGCAGTGAGCCACTGGCTCCCCTCAAGGTCGGGGCCCTGCCAGGAGGCAGCGAGGCAGCCACAGACCAGCAGAGCTTGCTGGCTGGAGAGGAGACTGCGTGACCCCACAGCAGGGGGCCCACAGATGACCTGTCACTTCCCATTCTTAACTTCGTCTCAGGCCTGGTGGGAGCGACAGCGAGTTTTATCTTACAGCTCATTCCGAAGCACGGCTGTCACTTCCAAGAGCAAAAGAAACCCCACGGGGCGCCTCCCACGTACCTTATTTGAAGTCGCTATGAGCTTTTGCTCCTCCTTGGATGAGGTGATGACGGGAACCTTGCAGAAAGGCTCGTAAGTGTCTTTGTTCTGCTGGAACAAAACACGCTTTCAGCCAAGGAAGCCTGCCTCGCGCCGAAGGCTCCAAGGCGCGCTCCGGCGAGGGCGCGTCTCACCACCCATGAGTTACGGCAGGGGAAGGTGAGTGCTGACTTGGCCAGAGCTGCTGTCTGGCTGGGGCTGCCATATGCTAGGGTGCTCAGAAGACGCTACCGACGAGGACACATTTTCCACAGCTCAAGAAGCCACTCGAAAGTCAACCCTCAACGTGGCAAATGAAACACGGTCTAGTCAAATGCTCCTACAACACCACTGTAATGACGACAGAGGAACGAAAAGGGGACACAGCCGGGAGAGACGGAACAGGAGAAGTGAGGTCAGCACACGAAAGGCCTGGGCCAGATGGCCAAAGAGCGACCATCACGGAGGTGGAGAAAGCAGAAGGTGGCAACGGCAGAAGGAAAGAACGCCGGGACCCTTCAGGGAACGGCCCTGAGGGCTGGGGCCCGGGGCCGGGGGCCGGGGGCGAGGGAGCCTGGGCCGGTGCAGAAGCCCCCGGGCACCTCCAGCCCCAGCCTCTTCCAGAAAGCTCCTCTGTCCAGCAGCAGTTTGCACAGCAGAGGGCGGGGCTGAGCTGCCAGCAGAACACATGGGATGCACCATCCATTCCACTACACACTGGGCGCCCCAGCCCCCTCAGGCAGCAGGACAGGTCTGGTCCCACAGCAGACAAGAGGGGAAGATTTCCATTAAAAACAAGGCTCAGAGAGTAACATTTGGGGTCCCCACTGAATGAGGCCGCCCCACCACCTGACAAGGAGACCTGGCCTCTGCTTTATCTCGACACAGATGGAGACCACGGCATGATGGGAGGGAAGCCTCTCCAAAATGAGACCAACCAAATGCAGACGGAGTGAGGGGAGAAGGCAGCCGAGAAAGGGAGCAGAGAGAAGCTGCGGAGGATCAGCGGGCAGCCGAGAGGAGTCGGGCAAGGCACCTTGGGAAGTGCGACTGCACACTCCGTCCGGCACAGCGTCCCTGGCACAGGAAAGCTCTCGGAAGTCAGGCACCTGAGAGCAGGAAGCTAGGACTCAACAGACAGGCCGAAGATAAAACTGAAAAAAAATATGTGAGAAAGTAGGAGAGAGAGAGAGGAAGTGGGAGGAGAGAGAAGTGGGCGGCCAGTCGTGCAGCTGTCACCCAGACTAACACTGAAACCAGACAGGGAGCCAGAGGGCAAGCTGCCAAGGCTCTGATGTGGCTCCGCAGACCAGAGACCGAGCCTCCTGTCTGAGGATCTGGGGCTGAACCAGCCATACGCTTAGAAACCCAAACAAGACAACGAGGCAGTCGCGAGCTCTGTGACCTGAAAGCTACACGGGAAACAGAGTAACAGCCTGGGCTCTGTGGCTCGGTCCCCAGGGCTTACACGGCTCAGGACAGTGAGAACTGTAATACGCAGTGGAGAGCAGCACGGGCAGGTGCCTACAGTGTGGCGGGCTCTGGGCTGTGAGCCTAAATTCTAGTCTTCTATGGTGACTCGGCAGATAAAAAATGAAAACCAAAAAGGCGAAAAATAACAGTATAAGCAGGTTATGTGGAAAAGAGAAAGAAGCAAACAGAAAAAAAGTGCCGAAAGAATGGAGAGACAGCCTTGGGGGCGAGGGTGGGTGGGTGGCAGGGTATGCTGGTGCTTTTGGTAACAACCCTGCAGTATTGCAAAGTGATGGCCGTGCACTGCTTTAACACACGCTGGCAATGAAACAATGACAAAGCGAACGCTGCTGCAGCCTCCCGCAGATCCCCAGTGAGGTCAGCGGCTCCGGGGGGGAGGGTGTGTGGCAGCAGCAGTCCCCTGAGGAGTGAGGCACTGCAGGGACTGCCTGGTCTCGGGCTAGTCACACACACGTGGCGCCGGGGAGGCCCAGAGCGCCAGGTACACAGATCACACTCTGTAACAGCCCTCAGCCACTCTCCCCATTCTCGCCTCCGTCAGAACTCTGCTGGCCGTGCCCAGCAGCAGGGGGTCTGTGGGATTTTACCGTCATTAGGCCACCCTGACAGTCCTGCCCCAGTCCAGCTGAGGCGGGATCTCTGACAGAGACTGTGCCGGACTATCAACAATGACTCAACTTGGAGTAAGTCCCCAAGCGGGGTCTAGAAAAGTGGCCACGCCCCGGTGAGCTCTCACAACAGCTCAGCAGGGCTCTGCCGAGGGAGGGCAGGAAGGCAGCATGCTCCGCGCCTGGCCACTCTCGGGAAGTCGGGGTGACGCCTACTTGCAGGGCCGCCTGGCACTCCTCCAGCAGCCCCTGGACCAGGTAGTACTTGGCCTCTGCCAGCAGTTCTTCCATCTCCCGGCGGCTCTCAGGCAAGGGGACCGCCCCATCACGAAGGTAGTTGAGTATGGTACCAAAGTGCTTCCCACAGCGGTCAATGAGGATCCAGCCTGCAGAGAGAGGGGAGAGGAGGGGAGCGCTGAGCACAGCTGCGTGGCCGCCTGGTGCCCCGCATCTCCCAGGGAAGGTCGCGGCCCCGGCTGCCTGCCTCCGGCCCAGGGCCGCTCAGGCTCTGCCAGGCAGCGCTGCCACAGCCTCAGGGCCCTGACACAACCACAACTCCAGACAACTCACGTCTGGGGCTCTCGCGGATGCCAGGGACCCCAGGCCTAAAAGGATGATCCTGAAGTACCCCCAAAACTCCACAGGGCAGCCCAAGAGGAGCCTGGGGTGCAGTCCTGGGTAACACGGGTCCAGACAGGACTTCCCAATACTGGGCGTGGTTTCTGGGGTAGAAACACCCCTCCCCCTTTCCACAACACTTTGTTCAGCCACTCAAATCACAGGGCCATTTCCCAAGGAGCACAGCCTTACCCCCCCAGACTCCGGGGGGGTGACCCCTACACACTCCCAGCACCAGCACAGGAAGTCCTCTCCGTAACTTCCTGCAACAAACACGAACTGGCAGGGTCAGCTACTGGACGTAAAATGACGAGTGGGATGGACCTGCCTCAGACAGCTCAGTCACCATGGAAAGATGGACCCTGCTTTAGCAGACATAGGCAAACGGCTCGGGCACAATGAGCACCTCCTGGGTGGGCCTGGGAGCTGCCCTCCCGCTTCTCAGTAGGCTTCCAGGTGCGTCACGGGGCTGCACCTGCACCGAGAGCCCAAGGAGTCTCAGAATCCCTCCCTGGAAATGAGACAGTCCCTGGGCAGCACTTGAAGACAGAACTGGGGCCTGGGAAGAGAGGCAGAGAAGGAGCAGAG
This sequence comes from Oryctolagus cuniculus, assembly GCF_964237555.1. NCBI lineage: Eukaryota > Metazoa > Chordata > Mammalia > Lagomorpha > Leporidae > Oryctolagus > Oryctolagus cuniculus. The sequence continues at coordinate 18,467,417 of NC_091452.1, forward strand.
ATCAGCGGCCCCTTGAGAGAAGGCAAAGCACTAACAAGAGGCCAGGCAGCCGCCATGTCCCCCCCTTCCCACCCAGCCTGCTGCCCCACGACATGGTAGAAGCCACCAGTAGGCAGGGCCATCGGGAGGCTCACACAGACACCCCTAACCTGTCACCATCTCTGCTCCTGATTGGCCCCACAACCCCCCCCACCCCACCCCACCCCTGAGCTCTCTGCACACCCCTGGGCCCTGGGTCAGCGGCAGAGACAACCCAAGTCCAGCAGCAAATGCCTTGTTCGTCTGCCCCCGAGCCGGACCCTCCAGGCGCCCTCTCAGTCTCGGGCACTGCTCGGGATTCTCTGTAGCAGTCACCAGTGAGTCTCTGCCTCCAGAGCCTTGCACTTTGTCCTCCCACAATGCAGCAGCTTCCTGAGGACTGCACGAAGGACCACCACCCCCTGCCCCCGGGGTGGGGGGGGCAAACACAAGCAAAGGTGGAGTTGGGATCAGATCCTGGTTTCCAGGAAGGAAGAGGCCCCCACAGGCACATGAATCCCACCGCCCTGCCAGCGGCGGCCACAGGCTCTCCCACCCGCTTCAGTTCACGTTACACACCAGCAACACCCGCACTCAGCGCCTTCCTCAAGGCAGATGCTCGGGGCCAGCGAGTGGCGTACTGAGTGCGGGAGGGCCTCAGCCCGGCCAGGGGAAGCTCGCGTCCCACTCCCAGAGGGGGCCGCTTCCTCCTGCGCCCACTCAGTGGCCAGGCAGGAACATGGCTACAGGGCTGCCTGAGCTCTGATGTTCCAAGTAGTGCCAGAAACCCCAGTTTCTCTGTGAATCTCTAGGTGTTTAAAGGATGTTAAACTAATTAGGGGCTGGCGCTATGGCGTAGTGGGTAAAGCCTGCCGAGTGGGCATCCCATATGAGCACTTGTTTGAGTCCCGGCTGTTCCACTTCCGATCCAGCTCTCTGCCATGGCCTGGGAAAGCAGTAGAAGATGGCCCAAGTCCTTGGGCCCCTGCACCTGAACAGGAGACCTGGAAAAAGCTCCTGGCTCCTGGCTTCGGATCAGCGCAGCTCTGGCTGTTGTGGCCATCTGGGGAGTGACCCAGCGGGTGAAGGACTTTGTGCTGCAAGCTCCTGGCCCTGGCCTGGCCCAGCCCTGGCTGTTGCGGGAGTAAACCACAGGACAAAAGATTTCTCTCTCGCTGCCTTTTCAAATAAATAAAAAAAATTAAAGTAACTTTTTGTAAGTAGAAATTGAGGCTTTAAGGGAAATGGCAACCAACGCAACTCAGTTGCTGAGGGAAGACGACGTCTGTGCTCTGCCTTCGACGCGTGGACAATTCAGCTGCTCAGAACGAGCCAGGCCCTGAAATCCGCTTCCCCAGGGCCGGGCCAGTTTCCAGAAGTGAGCAGGCGGACCGTGACGCGGGCGCCTGCTCAAGAATGCCGTCAGGAAATGCTTGTGGCGAAGGAATCATACTTTGGACAAATAAGGGCAAAGGAGCCCGCGCTCTCTCCATGAGGTTTCAATTAGCATTCTGACTGAGATATCGGGGTTGCTGTCGGAGCAGGACTCCGGCCCTGCGAAAGCTCAAATGTCGAGCAGCTCCTCGCTTGGGGGCCATGTTTCCTGCAGCCTCGGAGGATGGGGGCGATTCCCAAAGGCCAGAGGCTGGGACGCTTTGGACCGGGCCCCAGGGTGCCTCCCGGGATGGCAGGGCAGTGAAGACCATGGACCCACGCTGGGCGATACTGCGCTTCACTTCACTTCTGCCCAGCAGTCCTCTAAGGATGGTATCTCATCAGGGAGGCACGGGAACAGGAGAAAGCACACCAGCACACAGTACAACGCTGGGTTTACTGGCAGCGCTCAATCAGCTACGGGTTGTTTTTGTTTTTTTAAAGGCACAGTGACACAGAAAGATGGAAGGAGAGAGAAAAAAATCTTTTTTTTTTTTTTTTAATTTGACAGATAGAGTTAGACAGTGAGAGAGAGGGACGGAGAGAAAGGTCTTCCTTCCATTGGTTCACCCCCCAAACGGCCGCTACAGCTGGAGCTGCGCCAATCCGAAGCCAGGAGCCAGGTGCTTCTTCTGGATCTCCCATGCGGGTGCAGGGGCCCAAGCACTCGGGCCATCCTCCACTGCCTTCCCAGGTCACAGCAAAGAGCTGGACTGGAAGAGGAGCAACTGGGACTAGAACCCGGCACCCATATGGGGTGCCGGCGCCACAGGCGGAGGATTAACCAAGTGAACCACGGCACCGGACCCCAAAAATCTTCCATCTGCTGGTTCACTCATTCCCCAAGTGGTCACAACAGTCAGAGCTGTGCCAGGCTGAAGCCAGGAACTCCATCCTGGTCTGCTACATGGGCGGCAGGGAGACGAGCACTGTGACTTCATCAGCCGCCTTCCCTGGCACGTGGGCAGGAAGCTGGGTCAGATGTGGAGCAGCCGGGACTTGAACCGGATGCCAGTATCGTAAGCAACGTCTTAATCTGCTGCTCTACCACGCCGGACCCAGCTATAGTTCTCTGACAGTGAGTGCGTCACGTGACTTATCACCACTGCTGGAGAACACCACACCGGCAGCATGCAGAAGGGGCAAGTCCCAGCCCCAGCAGGGCCTGCGTGGTGCTCAGGGCACCGACTGCTCTGGGGGTTGGGGACTGGGCCAATAGGCTCACTCCTCCCACTCCTCTCTCCGGGGATGCCAGACCTTCCCCTTTCCTTCCCCACCTCCCCAGGAGCTTTGATTTCCCCTCGCCACACTACGGCATTTATACACTGTTCTTTTGCGCTCCCAAACCTGTCTGGTCATGAAAGTCAAGCAAGGTCCTTGCTGCAAATTCAGAGTCCAGGAACCTGCCACACCCCCGAGTCCGATTCTCTAGTGCAGGGTCTCTAACCTCAGCAGGTCTGGCATCTTAGACCAGGTGACTCTTTGCTACAGGGGCTGCCCTGTAGCCCCTGGTAGCAGCATTTCTGGTCTCTGTTCACTCAATGTCTCTATTCACTCCCATTCCAGCCAAGTTGTCACAACCAAAAACATCTGTCAACATTACCAAATGATGGGGTGGGGGTTGGGGGACTGCAAAAAACCACCCTGACTGAGCACCACTGACAATGTAAACAAGCAATGTACAAACGCTGAGGTGGCAAAAGGCACTATTTCAAACTGAGGGCTGGAGGGGGGGGGAAGTGGGGGGTGGTGGCGGGCAGCATAGCAGATAAAGCTTGTGATGCCAACATCCCATCCGGGTGCTGGTTTGAGTCCTGGCTGCTCCATTCTGATCCAGCTCCCTGCTACTGCGCCTGGGAAAGTAGTGGAAGATGGCCCAAGTCCTTGGGCCATTGCAACCACGTGGGAGACCCAGAAGAAGCTCCTGGCTCCTGGCTTTGGACAGGCGCAGCAGCTCTGGCTGTTGCAGCCATTTGAGAAGTGAACCAGCAGATGGAAGATCTCTGTCCATTCCCCCCACCCCCCCGTAACTTTCCCTTTCAAATAAATAAATAAATCTTAAAAAAAAAAAAAGAGGTGCGACGTGGCAGGCAACATGACATAGCAGGCCTAGCTGCTGCTTGGGGTGCCTGCACCCCACAGCAGAGTGCTTCTGATCCAGCTTCCTGCTGGTGTGCACCCTGGGAGGCAGCAGATGATGCATCAAGAACACGGGTCCCTGCTACCCACACGGCTCCAGACTTCAGCCTGGAGCTACCGGGGACATCTGTGAAGTGAACCAGCAGATGGAAGATCAGTCGCTCTGCCTTTCAAATACATAAAAATAAAAACAAACTTGAAAAAAAAAAAAGCCGAGACAAGTCAGACTGGGAGTACCTACAATATAGAACCACCAAGAGCTAGCATCCTGAGCTCACACTCTGAAGCAACAAGGAAAGGAGAACATGTAAACAGGAACATTTCATCAGGCTGTTGTGGCCATCTGGGGAGTGAACCAGTGGATGGACGGTATCTCTGTGCCTTTTAAATGAATAAACCTTTTAAAAATTAGGTTTAAATATGTATTTGAAAGGCAGAACAAGAGAGAGAGAGAATCTGCTGGTTCACTCCCCAAATTCCTGCAAGTCAGGGCTGGGCCAGGCTGAAGCCAGGAGCCCAGAGGTCAGTCCAGGTTTTCCGTATGAAAGGCAGGCACCCAGCTACTGGAGCCATCACCTGCCGCCTGCTGCCTCCCGCAGGGCACGTGAGGATGCCAGGTCAGAGGGGAGTAGCCAGACTCAAACCAGAGACTCCGATGGGGGACGCGGCATCCTAAGCGCCGACCTGACGGCCAGAGGTGTGCCCCTTCAAGGGACATTTAAGTGACCAATAAACAGAAGATGCCCATGGGAGGACATGGCTGGAGCCAGGGAGTCCCGGGATTGGGAGCTTCAGCTTCTCTAGCCCCACACCACACTTCACTGTCAAGTCTCCACCTGCAAAGCATCAAGGAGGAAGTGCGGCAACACAGACACCACCACGCGCTGAGTGCTTCCTAGCGAGATGAGGGGAGGGCGCCCAGGTGATGACACAGCCAGGGCCTGGGGGTCAGATGCTGGGTGTACCCGGCAGCACCAGGCGAGGGTCATCCCTTAGTCACATGTAGAATGCGGCACCACTTGCACACCGTGTCCATTTAGGGGACAGGGCATGAGGCCTCCCGGGATAGACTTCCTGTGGACTTTCAAAGCTTCTCAGCCGCCTCTCCTGAGGACCCCTGAGTCCCGGCTGCTCCACTTCCCATCCAGCTCTCTGCTGTGGCCTGCAGAGCAGCGGAGGATGGTCCAAGTGCTCGGGCTCCTCATGGAAGACCCAGAAGAAGCCCCTGGCTCCTGGCGTCAGGCTCAATGGCTCAGCTCTGGCCATTGCAGCCATTTGGGAGTGAACCAGTGGATGGAAGACCTTCCTCTCTGTCTGTAGCTTTACCTCTCAAATAAATAAAAAATTTTAAAACAAAACACTTGCCCACAAGGCTGGCACCGTGGCGAAGCAAGTGAAGCCCTCACTTACAATGCCGGCATACCATACGGGTGTTTGAGTCCCAGCTGCTCCACTTCAGATCCACCCAGCTAAGGCCCTGGGAGAGCAGCAGAAGATGGCCCAAGGGCTTGGGCCCCGCAGCCCACATGGGAGACTCGATGAAGCTCCTGGCTTCAGCCTGGCCCAGCCCCAGTGATATGGCCATCTGTGAATGAACCAGTGGATGGGAGATCTGTCTCCCTCTCTGTCTCTCCCTAACTCTACCTTTCAAATAAAATAAATCTAAAAAACAAAACAAAACAAAACTCATCCTGGCAAGGTGGAGGCCTGAGCACAGAAAGCACAGGAAACAGGGAAGGCAGGGTCAAGCCAGGGTGTGGGCAGGCCCAGAGCTTAGGAATTCTCAGGCTGACAGAAGGACAAGGCCATTTTTTAAGCCTCCGGGGACATGTCCATTAAGCCAGCCAGGTGAGGCTGCAATCCCTGCCAGGTGCTCACGGACTGCTCCAGGAGGGCAGAGGCAGTTCAGGTAGGACTACCTTAAAACAGTTTCATGGGGGCTGGCGCTGTGGTGCAGCGGGTTAAAGCTGCGGCCTGCAACATCAGCATCCCATAAGGGCACTGGTTCGTGTCCCGACTGCTCTACTTCCAATCCAGCTCTCTGCTACGGCCTGGGAAAGCAGAAGATGGCCCAGGTCCTTGGGCCCCTGTACCCACGTGGGAGACCCAGAAGAAGCTCCTGGCTTCGGATCAGCTCAGCTCTGGCCGCTGCGGTCATTTGGGGAGTGGGCCAGCGGATGGAAGACCTCTCTTTCTCTCTCCAGCTCTACCTCTCTAACTCTTTCAAATAAATAAATAAAAATCTTTTAAAAATTAATTGCCAACACAATCTTCCAAAAGGAAAAAACATTTGCACTCTCGCACACACGTCGAATGTGTACTAAGTGCCGACAGCCCCACAGGTGCATCTTCCCAGGCGAGCACGAGATGTAGGGAGTTAAGCAGGCGGTCAGGGGTCAGCTGACACCACCCGGGGAGCTGGGTCAAACCCAGGTCTGGAGTTTTTGTCTGGAGGAAGATGCAGAGAAAGCACTTGGACTTCTCCAAGGTCTGAGTTTCACTCTGCAGACACAGAACCATCAGAGAGAACAGGGAGACCTGGAAGGGAGCAACCAGGGCAGTGGATCCAGCCTCCATCTCACAGAAGAGCAATCCGAGGCCTGCAATGGGCAGGTGACCTTCTCCAAGTCACACGGCCAATCAACACCGGAGCTGAGACTGCGGGGGCCCCTGGCCAGGTGACCCCTGCTGGCCTTCGGGTGTGGGCTTGAACATCGCCTCCTCAGAGAAGCCCTCCTTGACCACACCCACAGTCTAGACCAGGTCTACGCCTTACACTCAGGGTTCCTGCTCACCTCGGAAACACAGAGCACTTGTTGAAACTTGTACCTGAAGCAGGTGAAGCCCTCAGCTGCGAGCCTGCGCAGGGCCTACCTGCACCGAGAGGCAGACAAGCGTGTAGGGGGAGTGGGCGCTTACCTTCACTGTCGGTGAGCACCTCCATGCGCCCACTGAACATGGCCTTCAGCATGGTGTCCTGCTTGGTCAGCGTCTGCATGGTGGTGTAGTAGAGGGCCCCACCCACATTCAGCTTCACATACTTGGAGCTGGGGCTTGTGCCCTTGAAGGAAGTGGTGCGGGTGGCAGCCGCTGGCACCGCTGAGCTCACCACACTTTCTCCTGACATCTCTTCCTGCCAGTGGAGAAGACACAGGTCATGATGTGGGCTGGGCTTACTCCTCACAGCCGGAGGGCTGAATCTGGGCTCACAGCGCGTTCTGCTTCATACAGACAGACATACACACACACACACACACCACCCTTAGCGCTTGCTCCCAACGCTGAGCACTCTGGAGAGCTAATAGCAAAGTCTGGGTTTCTGGCTTCTAAAGTCAGAGGCCAACTGGACAGGGGGCAACATCGGTGGAAGCTGGGAACTGGCTCCCCCTGGAGAGTGGCAGGCGCCCCACCCACCAGCTCTTGTATCAAGGGCCTCCTCCCCATCCACACCCAGGGAAATTCTCCCACAGCAGGCCCACGCACCGCCCAGGCCTCTGTGCTTTCTGACCGCCACGCACCACTCAACAGCTAGAGACACCACCTTTCAGCTGAATTACCGAATACACTTGTAGGAAACTGGGATTCCAACTCGCACTCCCCACACTTCCCGTGCTCAGGGGGACTCTCTCAGGCTCCTGCAGACACGTTCTTGCCAGATGAGAGCCTCCCGCCCTGCTGCCATCCACAAGTCTCCCTGGTAGCAAGGCCGTAAGAAACGGAACACGCACAGCAGCCCAGACAACACTGCCCGCACCAGTAAGGGCGTGCGGAGGGGACAGTAAGGAAATCTGCCCGGAAATGAAAATGCTTCGATGTTTTAGTGCCCTGCTCTGCAGACGGACGTCAGCTGGCATTCAGGAAGGTGCGCGCCTGAGGCAGACCGAGCTTTCCAGGTACACGTTGCCTTCCGTCCCATTACCAAGCTATTTGGCATACGGCGCCGGTCTGATGGGACTGGGTCAGCGCCCACAGCTGCAAAGCCCCGCCCCAGGGGAGACCCAGAAAGCCCCTCTGAGGCCCTCCACCACAGCTGCACAGCCCCCGCCCCAGGGGAGACCCAGAAAGCCCCTCTGAGGCTCTCCACCACATCCGGCTTTTAAAATGCAAACAACGCTGGAGGATGACTGAGGACCGGACACCACCACGCAGGGAGGCGGTCACCTCCCAAAGCCAGGAGGGGAGTCGGCGCTGAGCGAGGCGAGGATGCGGCTAAGTCCCCCTTGTGCTTTACCAAGCCGCGTGGAGTGGAGCCAGGACACCCACGTCGAGAAAGGAGAGCCCATCTCCCTGCTTTGAGACGTGCAAAGAGTTCTGAAAAGACTGCAGGCAGCGTGTGGCTAAGGGCTTGGGTTTCAGAGTCAGGCCTGGGTCTTGTCTGAGCCCCTGGTTCTGGCACTTAAGGAGCTTAAGCGACCATCTGAAGCAGCCCCCTCTCGAGTCATGCCACCCTCACAGGCCCGCTGGCAGGGGTGGCACAGGCAGAACTCGGCTCGGACCCTCGTGCTGAACGAGCGCTCCAGCAGGAAACACTCAGCTCTCCCCTGTGCAGTTTCCAGCTCGAATGGCAGGCCGGGTGACTGAGCGATAACAGATCCCGTCCTGATCCAGCTGGAGACTCCAGGCTCGGTATCACCTAACCTGCGCCTCTCCGGAGCCTGCTCACTCCAGGGGTCAGCCGAGGCAGCGTAAGGAGAGGAGCCCCAGCTGGGACCAGGTCCCTGCCAACTGGGGACACAAAGCAGCGGACAGTGAGCCTCTCGGAGTAACCCTCTCCGGGGAGCCGCCCCAGACGCCCGCCTGGGACCTGGGATCTGCTGTTCCACTTGTTCCAAAGGTTGAAATTATCAGTGACTGTGGAGAGGTGCTGCAGGGGAAAGCAAAACTGGTTCCGGGGAAGGGGGAGAGAGGGGGAGCGAGAACGAACACACAGCTGAGGATCTGGCTAGACTCCATCCACTCAGAAAGACGGATGCATTGCAGCCAGACGGCAGTGAGGGCCCCTGTCCTTCCCGGCTCCTCCCGTGGGGCTGCTGAGTCTAACAGTGGACATCGGGGTCATCTGCTGCCCCGGTCTCACCCTTGAAAATGCCCGTCTAATTGGTCTGGGGTGTGGCCAGATGCCTACAGCTTCCCCAGGTGTCTAATGCACAGCCAAGATTACAACCCACTGTTCCGGAGAGCCCTGTTCCTCTTCATTCAGCTACAACTAACACCTGGGTCGTGGGGAAGCCTCCCAGCCTCCTGTTCTGCTGGCCCAGTGAATTCCTGAAAAACCAAAGCCCCCAATTCAGAGCTTCGGGGCCGCAGGCAGGAACAACCGTAGGCACACCTGAAAAATTAGAGCTCAGCAGAAGGGGGGAACCTTGACTCGAGAGGAGACTCAGGCAGGTGCGGCCTGAAAAAAGGCACCAAATCCCCACAGATCCGAGTGTGAGTGTGAGTGTGAGTGTGAGTGTGAGAGGGAGGCAGGTGGGGACTACAACTTCAGTTCCACCACTTCCTGCACGAAGCTCTAAGCAGGGGAAGCCCCAGGCTCGAAACTTGCAAAATGGAATTGTTACAGCTGCAGTCATCCAAGTTGTCCTCAGGGAAGGAGCGCTGCATGAGCCCTCAGGGGGACTTCCCTTCTGCCCCCCAAGCTTTGAGACCGGTGGTCTCCAGTCCTGGCTGTGCCCGCCAGCCCCAGTGCTCTGCAGGGGGCTCAGTCCCCACACTGCAAAGGCTCCTCGGGTGGTTCTGACGCTGCTACCGGGGCTCGGCGCCACTGAGCTAAGGTGGCCAGCGACCTGCATCTCAGAGTCCCCAGGGGAGCTGTGGCAGACCTCTGTGGGTTTTCTCACGGGGTGGGGGCTCGAGGACACCGCACTGAGCCTGGGTCCAACACTTCCCCCAAACTAAAGGCACTGCCACAACTCCGAAAAGCCCGGCGCTCCATCCCAACCGTGCGGAATCCAATCAGCCACACAACCGGCCCCGCCTGGCATCCCAAAGTGGGTACTTGGAGGAGCTCCCGGAGCAGCTTCCTCTTCTGGCGTGTGGCACACAGCTGCTCAGCATCAAGCCCGCTTGTCGGAGGCGGAAGGAAAGCATCAGGGCTCTCTGACCCCGACCGCCCTCATCAGGGACCAACGAACCTCCTGCGGGGCGCCCGCGCACTTGAAGCAAACCCACAGGTGACCACACTCGGAGGCCCGCTGGCAGACCACCCCGCAGGCAGTCCTCCTTCTGCACAAAGTGGAGATCAAAGTCAGGCACACCTGGCCTCGTTTTGCTCCGACAGCGTCCAACAAGGAAACAAGCCAGAGGGGCTGGGCTGCTCTGTGCGCAACCCCAGCGAGCAGACACTACCCCGCAGCTGAGAGGCAGCAGGTGCGACGCCCCGCGCTCCCGAGGCGTGGCCACCTGCGGCCTCAGCGGAAGTGACTGCCCCGGCACCCTGACCTCAGGCCCCTGGCATCCCTCCCCTGAACGCACACCCCAGCCTGCCGGCTCCCACTTTTGTCCGTCCTCCACGCCACTCGCCCTGCGCTCGGCCACACCTGGGACGCCCTCACGCCCACGAGATCCAGGCATCCCAGACGCTGCGCCCCAACTTGGCTCTCTTCACCCTCTCAAAACCTACCCGTTCGGCCTCACAACACCCCTCCCCCCGCCCCTATCCGCAGTTCTCCGCCCCAAATGTCTACGTTCATTGACATCTCTTTGTTCGCAGCGTCACCGGTTCCCGTCTCCAACCAAGCACTGCAGACCCAGAGACCCCTCCCCACTCACACACTCACTCCTCAAACCCAAGTGTTTTTCTCCCGGTTCCTAAAAAGCCGCGGACACCCCAAGCGCCACCCAAAGCCCTTCCCCCACCCCGGCCTCGCCCCCCTCCAGCCCCCCGGCTGCCTCTCCGATATCGCGACGCCCCCCATCCCACCCCCTCCCCTCGGTCCCTGCGCCCTCTACTCTGCCGCTTCCCGGCTCCCGCGGCCGCCCGGAGCCCCCCCGGCCGTGGGCACCGCCCTCCTCACCATGAAAAGCCGGAGGACGCCGGAGTCTCCACACCCGGACTGAGAGAGGCAGGAAACACCCAGCTCACGCGAGCCAGGGGCGGAGGCGGGGCCTGGGCGGGGACTTCCGCTCCCTGCACGCCACTTCCGCCAGGCCGAGAGCACCGTCTTAAAGCATCCGTCCGAGCCTTAGATGTCAGCCGCTTTCCTTCCAACTTCCACGGCAGGAATGGGTTCCGCTTCGTCTCGGCCGGGTCGGACTTGTATCCCGGCCCTGAATGCTTCGCTTTTTCAGCCTCCAGCTAGGAGGACAAGGTGCGGGAGGCCTCTCTTGCCGGGTCGAGTAGCGCTGCGGAACTGTTGTTTCTCGGAACTGGATAGCTGCTTCTAGGCGGAGCTGGGAGAGCGAACACCCGGGGCAAGATGGCGGTCGGGCCTCGGCCGCTGCCCCGGGTTTGGCGGAACTCGGGGGTACTGGGTTGAAGCAGTGGCAGCTGCGGGCCCGGCCCCGAGCGCGGGGGCTTCCGGCGGATAAAGGTCTACGGCCTGCGGGTAGTGAGTGGGAACAAGGCCGTCGGTTCTCCGGGTGGTGGGGCTGGGGACTTGGCGGAAGGTGGTTTGGGGCCGAGTCCCGGCCGGGCCAGCTCGGAGGGGCAGGTGCTAGGCGCTGGCCTCCGGGAGCCCGGGGAGTCTCCACGGCCCTTCCCACCTCGCAACAAACTTGGGGTGACAGATCTTTACAAGCGGACTAATGCTGGGAGAAAAAGACTTGTGGTTGTTGATACCGAGGAGAGACACCGGGTTTCGGGAATCGCCCGCACCGGAGTTCGAATCCTGTTCGGTTGCCGTGTGACCTTGGGTGAGTCCCCTCACCTCCGTGAGCCTCAGTTTCCTCCTCTGTGAAATGGAGCGACTAGTTCGGCCCCCGGGGTACCTTATACTGCCGTGCTGTGTCCGACGCCGAGCTCTGAATGAAGACAGCCTTGGTCGAGGTTTGACTGACGCTTAGTGCCGCGGGCAGCCCTGCGCCTTAGCTTCTCTCTGCCCTGACGGTCTGTGGAGGGAGGCGACCCCCGACTCCTGTCCCTTTTACTTACCAGTAAACAGTGGCTTCGGAGTTAAGTCGGGGGCCCAAATTCAGGCGCCCCGCGACCCCGAGCAAGTCGTGTCATGCACTCTGCATTTAGTCCTCCCCGAGTGGAGTTGGGGTCCGTAATAGCACCCACCTACGCGGGCTGTAGCTTGTTGTCCTAACGATATTGTTATGAATAGCCTAAGTCTTAAAATTGGAAATTTTGTAAATTCTCAACAAAAATTTAAAGTCGACAGACAGGAGGTTGGCTAATGACAGCCATCTGCCGGCCTCCCACAGGGATCGAGTCCCAAGATACCAAAGTCTGGTACAAAATGGCACAGTATTGACACATCACCCACGCACATCCTCCCAAATGGTTTAGTCATGCCTGAATTACTTACATACTCACCTGTAAATGCTTTAGGGACAACTATTGTATTGTTTAGAGAATGACCCAAAAAAGTGTGAACATGTTCAATACAGACTTTTCATATTTCCTGAAGCTCGTATTTATTTATTTATTTATTTGAAAGGCAGAAGAACAGAGGGGTCCCATCCACTGGTTCACTCTCCAAATGTCTGCAATGGCTGGGACTGGGCCAGGCTGAAGCCAGGTCTCCCACGTGGGTGGCAGGGCATCGGCCACTTGAGCAGGGTCTGATCAGCAGGGAGCTGCAGCTGGAAGTAGAGCCAGGACCCAGAGTCGGGCCAGTATGGGATGTGGGCATCTCAGGGGCCTCTTAGCCAGCACACCAATCATGGTACTTGCTATCCAAGGTTGGGTGAATCCGTGGATGCAAACCCATAGTTCCAGAAGGCCAGCTGGTCTCCGTTCAGTGTCCGATGCAGGGTCTACCTCTAATGAAGGTGGTGGTCCCTAGACCTGGTCCCCCGCCCTGGAGGGAGAGCCCTCCCAAAGCCACTCGGCTGCTGGTGTGGCGCGTCTCCTGTGGATGGTACTCTCTGGACTGTCGGGTGCTTTTGGAGAGCTGCGTGAAGTTGGCCTCATCCAGAACAGACTGGTTTGGAGCAGGACTCGTCGGGGAGAGACCGGAGTGAAGACTGAATCCCGTGTGTTAGAGTCAGAATCTTGGCACTGCCGCTTGCTAATGTGAATTCCGGGAAGTGATGAACGAGCTTAGAGGGTTGCTGTCCTTATTACTCCCGAGAAAGAATCTGCCACTCATTTTCCTTTTGCAGATGATCATGGCTAGTGCCCCCCTCTTGTTTTTGTTTTTGTGTTTTAACCTGTGTAATTCTCACTTCCCAAACTGTGTTGGGAGCTTCTGAAGAACAATACAGTGAAGCCCACTCTGATGCCATACACTTTGGGGCATCCCTTAGTGACACGTTCCTGTTCAGTCCTGGTCACGGCACTACAGCGACTCCGTTGAGACAGAGGAAGGGGAAATGTTTTGGCAGCATTAGGATGGAGGGGCTGTCAGCATCCTCTGTGCAGATGGGGAAACTGAGAGCCGGAGAGGGTAACTGGCCAGATGAGAGGTGGGCTAGGGGCTGGAAGGAACCAAGAGCTAGGTGTCGCTCCCCCTCTTCGTGGAGGAACGACACAGGACCCTGCGCTGTTCTTTTGTCTGCTCAGCCCTTCCCGGGTTTGCTGCTGGTTCTTCCCGGGTTGGCTACCGACCCTTCCACCTCCGTGGAAGGGCAGTTCCCCCTGGCCACTTTCCCCACTTCCGCGGGGGAGCGGCACACCGCCGGCCGGCTCTCTCGGGGGCTGCTCAGATGTTATTCGGATAGATGTTCCCTTTAGATGTTCCTGGTGCATGTTGTCTCTCTCCTCCTTTATAGTCCTCTTCCACCAATCCCAACTCTGCTACCCACACGCCGAGTACGCTGCTCTCCTCCAATCAGGAGCAGGTCCTACAGTTTATTGGTTGAACTGGAGGCAGCTGTGTAGAAGCTGTTTCCTCCTCTCCCAGTGCCATATTGTGGGAGAGCAGATGCATAGAATAAGTCTTAATTCCAGTAACTTAGTCTAGTCCGAGTTGCTCCCAGTTGCTCCCCACAGATCCCCCTTTCTTTTTATTTTTGGCGTTGATACACGCCTGTCTTCGGTGCCCTGCGGCACACACTCTGCTCTGCTTGCTAGAGTTGCCCACAGGTGCTTACACGCCCTACCAATCAGGCAAACCGAATCCGGGTCCTCTCTTCGCCATGTTGTGAGGAGGTTTTTAGGTGCTGATGCGTGCCTGTGTTCGGTGCCCTGCAGCGCATGCTCTGCTCTGCTAGAACTGCCTGCAGGTGCTTACAAGCCCTACCAATCAGGCAAACCGAATCCAAGCCTTCTCGTTGCCGTATTGTGGGGAGACTTATTGGTGTTGATTCGTGCCTGTCTTCGGTGACCTGCAGCTCATACTCTGGTCGAGCTGCCTGCTGGTGCTTGTCGCCTTACTAATCAGGCAGACCGAATCCAAGCTCTCTCATTGCCATGTTGAGGGGAGGCCTTATTTTTCTCTATTTCTCTATCTCCGGGCATTCCTATCTCTCCCATTTTACTTCTATCTACCAGCATTCCTATTTCTCTCATTTTACTTCTAAACTTCTGTTTCTCTTATCCCCGCGGCTTCTTCTCGGCACCTCGCCCCGCGGCGGCTTCATTTTCCCTAACATTTTTCTCTACCTGGTATGTTTCCCTAAGTTTTCTTCCAACAATATTCCCCTCTCATTTCTCCTGGCTTCTCCCCACAGTCCGTATCCGAGTCTAAGTTTCTTCTAGGTTTCACTTTCGCTTTCAACCTGCAGTCCGTATCTGAGTCTAAGTTTCTTCTTGCTTTCACTTTAAATCCTAACTTCTTTCCAACAGTCCGTATCCGAGTCTATGCCTAGGCTTTCAATAGCTTCTCACCGGCACCTTTTCCGTCCGGCTTTTCCCTAGGCTCTTTGCTAGTCTCTCTCTCCGGTATTTTTCCACTTCTTCCCGTTTCTTCCCGCTTCTTCCCTCCTAGGTTTCCTATCCGAGTCACGGCACCATTATGTTGCTCCCCCTCTTCGTGGAGGAACGACACAGGACCCTGTGCTGTTCTTTTGTCTGCTCGGCCCTTCCCGGGTTTGCTGCTGGTTCTTCCCGGGTTGGCTACCGACCCTTCCACCTCCGTGGAAGGGCGGTTCCCCCTGCCACATTCCCCACTTCCGCGGGGGAGCGGCACACCGCCGGCCGGCTCTCTTGGGGGCTGCACAGGTGTTCCTTCAGCTAGATGTTCCTCTTAGATGTTCCTGGTGCATGTTGTCTCTCTCCTCCTTTATAGCCCTCTTCCGCCAATCCCAACTCTGCTACCCACACGCCGAGTACGCTGCTCTCCTCCAATCAGGAGCAGGTCCTGCTGTTTATTGGTTGAACTGGAGGCAGCTGGGTAGAAGCTGTTTCCTCCTCTCCCAGCGCCATATTGTGGGAGAGCAGATGCATAGAATAAGTCTTAATTCCAGTAACTTAGTCTAGTCCGAGTTGCTCCCCACACTTGGCTGGGGGCTGGAAGGAACCAAGGGCCAGGCGGCTCCTGCCTCTCGTGGCCTTTTGGTTGATTGTCCCCGGCATTTAGCAGAGTGCTTTAAAAACGCCTGTGTGCTTTGTTTGCTTGGTGAGTGCGGTGCGCGCTGGCAGGTGGAGGAGGTGTATGGCAAGGGGGAGAGACTTGCGTTGTAAACAGAAGTGGCATAACCCTTGCCTGCCTGGCGATAATCTCAGGGAGGGGCTCTTTTCCTGCACGGTTTGCTTGTGAGCAGTGTCTCCTTCCTCTCCTCCTCCGTTTCCCCTGCCACGGAGGGCTGCCCGTCTCCAGGGTGTGGAGAGAGCACAGAGCTGTGCTCGGGCGGGTGTGCCCTGCTCTTCCGTGGCTCTCGGAGAACTTGCACGACAGGGCCGGGGCGGCAGGACCGGGGTCCTCACACCCTGGAAGACGGGGAAAACGGACGAACCAGCAAGGTCAGGGTGCCGGCACTGCTTCCCACCCGAAGACCCTTAGATGGGTGCTTCTGCTGAGGAGTCTTTAAACTTTGCCTAGTGAAAGAACGTGGCGCTTAGACTCCTGGCTCTGGTCTGTCTGCACTTTGCCAGGCGCCGGGTGAACTTCGTCTCCTTTAACGAATGACAGCGCGCAGATGCTGAGACTGTCCACAGTGTGTGGCAGAGCTGGGGACTGGGTCCAGCGCTATGAGACTTGAAGCCATGTTCCTTTCCCTGTGCCACGCTGCCTCGCCAGGAAAACTTCCCACAGTTCACTGCCCCAGAACAACCACCCTGACTTAGCATGTTGGGGAATTTCACCCCAGCTTTGTGCACCTGTGTTTCTCTTTCCCGCGAGGCAGCTGGGACTGCAGGCAGCCCTTTTCTCCCTCCCAGTGCACATTTTTCCAGATCCTTAAAAACATCAAGCTAATTTCCCATGGCTTTTTAACCTTCTGTTGTCCTGTTACAGAACATATAAAGCTTCCATTCAACAGTTTTGTTTTGTTTTGTTTTTTTAAGAGAGATTTATGGGGGCCGGCGCTGTGGCACAGCAGGTTAACGCCCTAGCCTGAAGCGCTGGCATCCCATGTGGGTGCCGGTTCAAAATCCGGCTGCTCCTCTTCCGATCCAGCTCTCTGCTATGGCCTGGGAAAGCAGTAGAGGATGGCCCAAGTCCTTGGGCCCCTGCACCCGTGTGGGAGACCCGGAAGAAGCTCCTGGCTTCAGATCGGCACAGCTCTGGCCGTTGCAGCCAATTTGGAAGTGAACCATCAGATGGAAGACTTCTCTCTCTCTCTCTCTCTCTCTCTGCCTCTCCTCTCTCTGTGTAACTCAGACTTTCAAATAAATAAATAAATAAATCTTAACAAAAAGAGAGATTTATGTGCTTATTTGAAAGGTAGAGTTGCAGAGAGAGGGAGGGACAGAGATGTTCCATCTGCTGGTTCACCCCTCAAATAGCTACAGCAGCCAGGACTGGGCCAGAACAGAGCCAGGAGCCTTTTCTGGGTCTCTCATGCGGTGGCAGGGGCCCGAGCACTTGGGCCGTTTTCCACTGCTTTCCCTGGCCATAGCAGGGAGCTGGATGGGAAGTGGAGCAGGCGGGGCACGAACCTGCTGTGCCACAATGCCGGCCCCTGGGGTTCATTTTAACCTCTTCCCTTTAAATTGTGAGGACTGGGGAGACAGAGTTCGCGTCTATAGGAGACATTAACGGAAGAGGACGCAAGAGTTGTTTCTTTAAAACTGGAGACTGCGTATTAGTGACTTGACCCAGGGAGGAACGTTTGATGCCACACTGATAAAACCTAACCCTGAGTCTGGATTTCTCTCTCTTGCTTCTGCCAGAAAACAGAGCAAGCTCTCTGGAGTGTGAAGCTGTCCTCAGCCGTGAGGCCTGAGCAGCATCACTGATGATTACCTGACGTCTCTGCAGCACAAGCAGGTCCCCAGGTGAGCACTCCAGACCTCCCTGCAGGGCCGGGGAGACCACCCCTCTCTCACCTCCTCACCCTCAGGTGAGCACTTCAGACCTCCCTGCAGGGCCGGGGGGACCACCCCTCTCTCTCCCACCTCCTCGTCCTCCTTCCTGTGGTCACACAGCTCAGACAGTCTGTTTCAAGGATCACCAATGAAGTGTCTACAACTGTTGACATGAGGCATGGCGGTGCCTCAGAAAACCTAGGAATTGGCTGGCCACGTGACCCAGCAGCCTCTGCTAGGCATAAATCCAAGGGCAATGAAGTCAGTTGATCACAGAGCTGTCTGCACACCCGTCTCCATTACAGCTCCGCTCACAAAGGCTTGGGATCGGCCTGAGTGTCCAGCGAGGAACAGATGCTTGGGTAGACCGGGGTAGCGGGTACGTGACGGCATCCTGTTCTGCCACAGAAAAGGATGAGGTGCTGACATCTGCGGCACCACGGACGGCCTGGAGACACTATGTTAGGGGAGGTGTATTCCAGAGCAGCTCTCATCACAAAGCCGTGGTAAATGGGGCAGGCACTCAGTCTAAAGATGCCCACACCCCACAGTAGAGTGCCTGGGTGCTACTCCCAGCCTCCCCTTAACGCAGACCCTGGGGGACAGTGATGGTGGCTCAAGTAGTTAGATTCCCGCCATCCTTGTAGGAGCCGTGGATTGCATTCCTGGCTCCCGGCGTCAGTGTCAGCCTAGCCCTGGCCATTGCGACTATTTGGGGAATGAATCGGCTTGCTCGCTTGGTCACTCTGTGCCTCTCAATATAAAATAAAAAACTGACTAGTGTGCTAGGCGGGGGAGATGCTCCTTCCCTGCGTTGTTCTTCACACAGCGTATGCGTGTATGGGATCATCGCACTGTACCCCATAAATATGTGCAGTTTCGTCTGTCAAAGCAATCCGCAGAAAAGCCAGCCTTTGTTACTGCTGACAGGCCCACTGCTTCTAAGCACCAGTGTCATGTGAACTCTATATTCTGGGTGGCGTTTTCTTCCCGGGTGCTGTGTGGCGTGAATTAACCTGGCAGAGAGATTGTTTCCAGAGGCTGTGTGCTTCAGTTCAGTGTTGTCGGCTGAGCCGGCAGCGCACTTTGGACAGAATGACAAAGGCATCAAGCAGCTAAGGCATCATCTTGGCGTGAGAGGCTCCACAGAGCAGTACTGTGCATTCTGGGCTGCTATCCAGAGCCGTCCTTGTGGGAAAAGACGGATACTAGAGATTTAGAGAAAAACGGAAGGTGTCGTTTATAACTGCTGTCCAGAAGAGCGGCCGGCAGCAGACAGGCCCTGCCGCGGAGGCTGCATTGCTGCTTGAATGGGGGCAGTAAAGGTAACAGAACAAGTGATTAAGCTGAGTACAACCACTTTTATGAACTGCGATGGGTGCCAAAAGCACAGGGTGTTTGCTGTAAAGAAGTGAGGGTGTTTATTTGAAAGACAGAGAAGTAGAGTAACAGGAAGAGGAAGAGACAGAGAAAGAAAGACATCTTCTGTCCGCTGATCCCCAAATACTTGCAACGCCCAGGGCTGGGCCAGGCCAGAGCCAGGAGCCAGGAATTCCAAACGACGCTCCCACATGGAGACAGACCGGAGTGCTTAAACCATCATCTGCTTCCCATGCACATGAGCAGGAAGCTGGACCTGACTTGAACTTGATATGTAATTGGGCATCCTAAGTGGTGACTTAACCTGCTGTGCCACTACACCTGCTCCAACTTTTGCTTTTCTAACGTTAAAATGACCTCTCTTGTTTTGAAGGGACCTTATTTTGCTGGGCACAAAGTAGGCACCAGTAAGTACTTTTTGAATGAATGGATGAATAAAATGTTGACAGTAAATCATAGTGTTTGATCTTCTCTTCACGTCTTTACTTGGCAAAATAAAAGTGGACTGCTCCAGAAACTCACATATTTGGGAACCTTCATCTTGTAATTGGAGCAGAATTTCTGGGTAGGGTTAGCTTAGGCTTTGTTCATTTTGTCAAACGTCTACAGATTCTGCCCTTAAACCATGCCAGGCATTGAACTCTTAAGAAAAAATAGACCCTTTTTGACTTTTTAGAACTGGATTGTAGTGTGGTAGGGTTTTTTTTTTTTTTTTAATTTTTATTAACAGACAGACAGAGATAGCTCCTATCCAGAGGTCTACTCCCCAAATGCCCACAAGGGCTAGGACTGGGTTTGGCCAAAGCTAGGAGCCAGGAATTCAAACTGGGTCTCCCATGTGGGTAGCAGGAAACCAGCTCCTGGAGCCATCGCAGCATTGGCAGGAGGCAGGTGTCAAAACCTAGGCACTCTGATAGGAGACTCAAGTGCAACTGGAATCTTACCCTCTGTGCCAAACGCCCCCTCAGATGGAATTATTTAACACTGGATCAGCATCCCTGCTCTTGGGGAGTTGCATGAAGAGAACGAGCCTGCAGGAAGTTGGGACTTGTGCCAGGAGAGCCGTGAGCACCCTGGAGGGTGCTGGCAGGTCCTGAGCACCTTCCTGTCGCCGCCCATGCTTTGCTCTGGAAGCCTGCGTGTGTGTGGCACACGGTGGCCTGCAGCAGCTGCTCCCTGTTGTTGCAGGGCGTGCAGCTTGCAGACATGTTCACTGTGTCTCAGACCTCCAGAGCGTGGTTCATCGACCGGGCCCGCCAGGCGCGGGAAGAGCGGCTGGTGCAGAAGGAGCGGGAACGCGCAGTCGTGGCCATCCAGGCGCACGTGCGGAGCTTTCTCTGCCGGCGTCGCCTGCAGCGAGACATCAGGTGGGTGCCGGGAGCCCCTCAGCCTGCTTTCCTCTCCGTTCTCCTTGACGTGCTTACGAAGCTTCCAGTACTGTGAGCTCCTGGGAAAAATGTCTTCTTTTTCCTTCCCTGCCTAGGAAAGAGATCGACGAGTTTTTTAAAGCAGATGACGCTGGGTCCAGTAGAAGAAGTGCACTTTGTATTTTTAAGATTGCCAGGAAACTGCTGTTCTTATTCAGAATTAAAGAGGATGATGAGGTAAGATGATCGTGGCTGGCGTGCCCAGTCCTCCCAGGTGCCAGGTCTGTTTGTGCATATTTTAGAGAGATTAGCTTCCTGCGTCCTTAGAGAAACTCCATAAGCTAGTCGCCCCCACATCCTGCGTCTGGTGTTCATGGGGGCTGTTTTGTAAAGAATTTTTTTTTTAAGATTTACTTGCTTGTTTGTTTGAAAGGCAGAATGATGGAGAGAGCGGGAGAGAGAGAGAGAGATCTATCTATCTATCTATCTGCTGCTTCACTCCCCAGATGGCTATAGCGGCTGTGGCTGGGCCAGCCTGAAGCCAGGGGCCAGGAGCTGTATTCATGTCTCCCACGTGGGTGGCAGGGGCCCAATTACTTGACGCATCACCTGCTGCCTTCCCAGGTGTATTAGCAGGGAGCCAAGCAGCTGGAACTTGAACTGGGATCCGATACAGAGTGCCGGCAACCCAAGCAGTAGCTTGACCCTCTGCCTTACTGCGCCGGCCCCTGTTTTATAGGAATGAGTCCCTGTTCTTGTCGGAATCTTTGTACACTGACTAATCTGAGCGTGAATTGGACTCAGATGCACTCAGGGGCAAGGCAGACGAGGTGGAAGAAGCCATCTGTGAGACGAAACGTGGTATGAGATATGAATCATGGGGCTGGCACTGTGGTGTAGCGGGTAAAGCCTCCGCCTTCAGTGCCGGCATCAAGTCCTGGCTGCTCCACTTCCAATCCAGCTCTCTGCTATGGCCTGGGAAAGCAGTAGAAGATGGCTCAAGCCATTGGGCCCCTGCACCCACATGGGAGACCCAGAAGAAGCTCCTGGCTCCTGGCTTCAGATCGGCACAGCTCAGGCCATTGCCGCCAACTGGGGAGTGAACCAGAAGATGGAAGACCTCTCTCTCTCTGTCTCTCTCTCTGCCTCTGCCTCTCCTCTCTCTGTGTAATTCCGACTTTCAAATAAATAAATAAATCTTAAAGAAAAGAGAGATATGAATCATGGCAAACCATAACTGGCAGCAGTGGTGAGATGGCAAAGGGGGGCGATGGGGCTTGTGGCCTGTGTCTCCCCAGCAGGGCGGCTGCTACTCAGCCCTGGCTGATGGTAGACCCGAGCTCTGAGTATTTTTAAAAAGGATGCTTGTGGTCTGGGGCTTGCCATTCAGTGTTCTACTGGGTACGAGTTGGTAGCTCGCTGGGATTGTTTCACGTCCTGCAAACCGAAGAAAACGTGCTGGTTTGCATCTTTGGCCTGAGAACAGTCAGCTTGCGAAAGACGAGTGTGATGGCAGGAAAGCTGCAAGGCGTCTGTAGCAGCAGTGGGGACCCCTGGAGGCGTGCCTCTGCATCAGCAGCAGGGAGCCATTTGTCATCGCTGAGCGTCACGTTGGGAGGCTTCCAGGCACTGGTGTCCCAGGAAGACCCTCCAGAGCTCACAGCCCAGCAGGCACGGGAGCAGCACGCAGGGCCGTGTCCTCCCCATCACGGCCACGCAGACAGGGAAGGACACTGCAGCTCACGGTGGTTGGGCAGCCTGCCCAACGCGGCTTTTCACGGTGGATGCAGGACTGATGGAGCCCGGGTGTAACCCGTCCCCCAGTTTCTGCTTGGCTGTGGTGATATGGCTGTCCCTGAGGCTGTGAGGGCCGGTGTCTGGGAGCGCAGTCTAGGAGGTAGCTTGGATTCTGCAGGAATCCGAGTCTCGTCTGCTGTCTGGACTTCTGTGTGAAATATGCCGGTTTCTGAAACATCTCTTGAGCGCCCATCCAGCCATGGGACCACCACTTTGAGAGGCTGCCTCTTGCCTCTCTGAGCCTCAGTTTCCACACCTGTAGGAAGGGATTGAATGCCATCACTCAGGCGAATCAGCCGGCACGCGGCCTGACGTGCCGGGAGCCCACCAGACGCCTGCCCCTCTCTGACCCCGTCCTGCCTCTCTGCAGAGATTCCAGAAGCTGTGTCGCAGCATCCTGAGCAGCATGGAGGCCGAGAGCGAAGCTAAGGTGAGGCGGGCATGGGGCCCATCCCCCAGCTCTTGCCAGCAGCCTGCGCGGCACCAAGAGGCCCTGCGGTGAGGCAGGCGGGCGCGGAGCCCATCCCCAGCTCTTGCCGGCAGCCCGCGCGGCACCAAGAGGCCCTGCGGTGAGGCAGGCGGGCGGGGGAGCCCATCCCCAGCTCTTGCCAGCAGCCCGCGTGGCACCGAGAGGCCCTGCGGTGAGGCAGGTGGGCGTGGAGCCCATCCCCCAGCTCTTGCCAGCAGCCTGCGTGGCACCGAGAGGCCCTGCAGAGCACCCCCGAGACTCGGTCACACCCTCGGAAACAGTAGTGGAGGGCTGCCGACCCCCAGCACCTGTCTGGGAAGCTGCGCTCTGCTCTTGCCTCCGACTCAGGTGGCAGTTCCTGTGCTGGGCCATGTGGCTACCGTTGGTGTCACGATGAGTCCTGTGTGCTGCCTTTTCATCCGTGCAGCCCCCCTGCCTTCACAGGACCTCGCTTCTCAGAGACCCGGCCCCGACAGTCAGGGGCTGCGACGTGACCCCGTAACCCCTTCTTCCTCCTGCCTGCAGGTGTGGTATGTGTCCCTGGCTCTTTCCAAGGATCTCACCCTCCTGTGGATTAAGCAGATCAAGGACATTCTGTGGTACTGCTGTGAGTTTCTTGAGCAGCTCAAGGTAAAAAGCCAAACAACCCGTGAATGTGTCGCCCTCACCTGGGCCCTTCGTCCTTCTTGTCAGCGTGCCCGTCCCTCCCTCCGAGGTTGTACCTGTGGGGACCCCCAGGTGTAGGTCGATTGCTTGAGCTCCTGTTCTGGGAGAGAGAGGTCGGCTGCGCCGTCCGCAGGAGCCCTTTGTCTGCTGTTGCCACCCTCTCCATGTCAGGGAGCCTGTCCTTGCCTTTTCCTTGCTTTCCATGTCGTGACTGCTTTATGGTCTGTATTATTGGACTTGTTACTTACGGAATCCCAACATGAGCTCAGGGCAGGATGTGCATTAGCAGGAAGCTGGAATTGGGAGCAGAGCCAGAACTAGAACCTAGGGACAGGGCCGGCACCGTGGCGTAGTGAGTCAAGCTGCGGCCTGTGGTACCAGTATCCCAATTGGCTGCTGGTTCAAGTCCTGGCTGCTCTGCTTCTGATCCAGCTCTCTGCAAATGTGCCTGGGAAAGCAGTGGAAGATGGCCCAAGTCCTTGGGCCCCTGCACCCACATAGGAGACCCAGAAGAAGCTCCTGTCTCCCAGCGTCTGATCAGCCCAGCCCTGCCTTTGTGGCCATTTTGGGAGTGAACCAGCAAATGGAAGATCTCATACTTTGTCTCTCTGTCTGTTTCTCTCTCTCTCTCTCTAGTTCTGCCTTTCAAATAAATAAATAAATCTTTTTTTAAAAAAGGGAAGAAGAAGATCCTCGGGACTCCCATATGGGAAGTCTGCATCCCAAGTGGCATCTTAACCACTGCCCCGCCCCTGACTTTGTCTTGACCAAAGAGGGAAAAAAAGCCTTTACACGGCAGCTTAAAAAGTCTGGGCAGCCAGCACCGCGGCTCACTAGGCTAATCCTCCACCTGCGGCGCCAGCACCCCGGGTTCTAGTCCCAGTTGGGGCGCCAGATTCTGTCCCGGTTGCCCCTCTTCCAGTCCAGCTCTCTGCTGTGGCCAGGGAGTGCAGTGGAGGATGGCCCAAGTGCTTGGGCCCTGCATCCGCATGAGAGACCAGGAGAAGCACCTGGCTCCTGCCTTCGGATCAGTGAGGTGCACCAGCCGCAGTGGCCATTGGGGGTGAACCAACGGAAAAAGGAAGACCTTTCTGTCTCTCTCTCTCTCTCTCTCACTGTCCACTCTGCCTGTCAAAAAAAAAGTCTGGGCCGACACCTGAGGCTCATTGGGATCCTGGGCTGCCCTGTAAACAGATCACAGTATCGAGAAGGATGGGGTGCTGATGCTGGCCCTCGTGTTAGGGAATATGGACAGGTGTGGTTACATACAGCAGCCACTCTGGCTTTTCGTGTGGGAGGGAGAGGCTTGGCATGGACTCAGCAGTGGAGAGACGAAGTGCAGTGTCCCCCGAGTCCACCAGTGGCCCATCTCAGCCATCTCAGGGTGCTCACGAATGGCTCTTGGCCACCACCCAGCCTAGGCAGTGAGCCAGCAGCGGTCCTTGCCTGGCTTGTGTGGGGAGGCAGTGCAAGCAGCGGCAGTCTCACACCTGGGGTTTTAGGAAATGCCTCACAGCCAGGTGGGCAGTCCCTGCCCTGCCCTCACTTATTGGGACAGGTCCCTTTTTCTCTGCTCTCTGGGTCTGCCTCCCATAACACATCTCTCTTTGAGAAGAGGCTCTTCTACTTAAGAAAAATAAGTTTATGTGAAGGAACAGATGTTAGCAGAAAAGAACACTACCACTGGAGCCAGGAAGATCCACAATTTTATCCTAATTCTGCTGTTCATTTCCCCCATGGTCTTGAATAAGTCGCTTCCCCTCACTCTACACTCTTGGGTATGTGCGTTTTATGATATTTTGTCGTTTTAATTGGTACATAGTAGTTGTCCATATTTATGGGATGCAGTGTGACATTTCATTCCATGTATATGACGTGGAATGATCGCATCAGGGTGACTATGTCTATAATCTCAAACACTGATTATTCCTTTGTGTTGGAAACATTCAAGCTCTCCCTGCTAGCTTTTTTATTTTCCATTTGCTCATTTTATTTATCTGAAAGGCAGAGAGACAGAAAGAGCTCCCATCTGCTGATTCACTCCCTAAAGGCCTGCAAAAGCCAGGCTGAAGGCAGGACCCAGGAACTCAAACCAGGTCTCCCCCATGGGTGGTAGGGACCCCGCCACTGAGCCATGCTTGCTCCGAAAGTGCAGAGAGGTTGAGAAACTTGCCTAAGGTCGCACGCTGGCAGACGGTGAAGCCAGAAGTCGGAGCCCCGAGAGTCCTTCGTGCCCAGCTGTGGCTCTCCTCGGTTGTCCACAGAGACGCACACTCACGCAGCGGGCCAGCTGGGTCGTCTCGTTCCCCAACAACTCCCAGTTCTCCGTTCCCAGGAGTGTTTGCGTCCATGGCCAAGCACCATTCACTTCTTGTCATTTGTCTCCTGATCCGGGGGGTGGGGGGACGATGAGCCCTAATCCGTGGTCTGACCACTTTAGCGAGGGTTGCGCCAGGCAGCCCCATGGGCACCGTGCAGCCTGCACCTGGAGGGCGTGCGTCTCACTCGAGCTCTCTCGTCCTTTCCAGCCTGAAATCCTGCAGGCCTCCAAGCTCATCACCCTGTACCTCACCATGCTCGTCACCTTCACAGACACCGCGACGTGGAAAATCCTGCGGGGAAAAGGTCTGTGGGGCCGCTCAGCCTTCCCTGGCGTGTGTGCAGGGAGCTCGGGGGCCTCTGCTTGTCAGGAGCATTGTCACCTCCCCAAGTTCCGGGGAGGCCCCAAGACCACACAGGTGAAGCGCCCGGGGTCCTGCCCGTGACACTGGACAGGCTCTGCAGAATACGTTCCGTGTTGCGCTGTATCCTGTGCCCCCCTGAATTCCTGTTTCAGGCCATGGCTCTGATGTCGTTTTTAGAGCTCCCATAGCACCTTAACCTCTGAATGAGAGCAGTCCCTTAAGCTGTGTCGTTCGTGTGGAAGACGCCCTGGTGAGCACAGCGGGCTCCCAGTGTCTGCAGGGCCTGGTTGCGGGCCACCTGCAGCCACTAACAGCCAGGAATGTGATTCCCTCCTATCAGATGGCATGGTGTTGGCATCTAAGCCGCACACCTCCGTGCGCTTCAGATCCCGTCCGGGGACCTAGACTCAATCAGTGAAAAGGCGTGGACACAGCCCTACTGTGCTGTTAGGGACTCGTGACCAGCAACAGCTGTCTCTACGTGTTCGCGGCAGATGCAGGGGTTTCATTCCACAAATGTTTCCAAGCCATCGTGGGCTGTGTCTGTGGAGGCAGAACCCACAGATGTGGTACTTCTGTTCGGCTCATAAAATGTGCCTTCCGTGTACAGTGCCTCCCGTAAGGAGCGTCCTTAGCCTTTCGTGTTTCCCATACTCATCCATCCAGTCGCCAGATCACCCGCGTGCCAGCTGCAGTGCTGGGCCCTGGAGGTGCGGGAGGAGCGACCAGAGGAGGCCGCTGCCCCCCTGGGGCTGCACTGCTCCCTTCCTCCCAGACTCGAGTCTCGTGGGGAGACAGACACTGGATCGCAGCCACTAGTGTGTGTGTGTGTGTGTGTGTGTGTGTGTGTGTGTGTGAAGTGGCCGTGGTGTCGCGAGTGCTTAGAAGGAAGAGGATGAGAAACGAGGGTGTTCAGCGGAGTGGGAGCAGCCTTTCTCCTGGGCGCGGCTGTACGGAGGAAGTGATGTCGGAGCTAAGAGCTGGAGGGAGAGTCGGAGCGCCCCTGATGGAGGGGCGGGGGCGCTGCGAGAGCAGAGGGAACCGCGTGTGCAGAGGCCCCAGGTCAGCAAGGAGGCGTTGTTCTGGACTCTGGGAGGGATCTAAAAATGACTGAGGGCTGGCCGCTGCCCAGGGGCTCCTGTCCCAGTGTGGGGAAGAGGCAACCATGGAAAATAGTGCCAGGTCCAGGAGGGGTTAGAAAAGGCGCCCCGGGGGCTCCGAGGTCAGAGGTGTTGCTTCTGGGAGAACCAGCAGGCCCATCCGCCCTTGCGACAGCTGACAGCTGAGCCAGGCCCTCCAGGAGGGAATATTCCAGTTAGACAGGGCTTCCCTGTGCCCTGCCTCCAACCTAAGCCTGAGAGTATCTCATTGCCCTATGGCCTCGGCCTGGGGCACCATTGTCTGTCTCAGTAAACAGATCAGGTTATGGCAAGAGATTTTTTTCTGAAGCCTTTTCCTTTATTTAGGTGAGAGCCTTCGGCCGGCCATGAACCACATGTGTGCGAATATAATGGGACACCTCAACCAGCGCGGGTTTTACCCTGTGCTGCAGGTCTGTGACCCTGTCCCTCCTACGGCCTCCCTGCACTCCACCGCTTGGAGGTTTGCCTTTGGTGTCAGCACAGCCAGCACCTTCCTCGCAGTCCCGCGTCCTCTCCTGCCCCCCCGGCCTTGGGTCACCTGCAGTTCAGGTCAGGGGAGGACGGTGGCACTGAGATGCCTCCACATTTTTGGCCCAAGCGCTCATCGGTCTCTTGAAATTGAACCTCAGGAAGGAGGCCTTGGACTCGTTCCCTCAGCTTCCTTCTCGGTTGGTGGTGGAATTGGGTTTCTACCTCTGGGTTCTCAAACAGCCTCTGTCCACTCCACCTGCCTTGTGTCAGTCTGTACCTCACAAGCGTGCTGGCTGGTTAGAATTATTGCTTGGGAGAAGGAAGTTGGTTTATCCATTCCTTCTGCCTGCCTGGCACCGTGATGGGCTGTTTCCTGACCTCGTCACCACGCCCCGTGAGGTGCTTGAAGACAGAAGGTGACGTGGTGAACTGTGGGGCTCAGCAGGGAACCTTCTACCAACAGCATAACTCAGCTGTCTCTGGAAGAAGCTGCTCACTTGAAATTTCATGTCCGGTGTTCTACATTTTAACTGTTTTTGTTATTTTTAAAATTTCAACATTGTATTTGAAGTAGGGAGAGAGCGGTGGAAGGAACCTCCGTAGCCAACGCTTTCCTTCCCCTGTCCTCTTTAAAAATGTTTCAGCCCTTCTTCTTTTAATTGAAGCACCACCTTTTACTTTCTTGCTGCTTTTTTCACGTATGGTCAAATATAAAGTCGATGTCTCCCCTGACCGGGTCGCTCGTTCTTTTCAGGTGTTGTTGACGCGAGGCCTGGCGAGACCACGGCCTTGCCTGTCGAAAGGCACTTTGACGGCGGCCTTTTCCCTGGCACTGCGGTGAGTGAGACGGGACAGCCGGAGGGCGCGCAGGCCCCCAGCACGGCTCCTATTCCTTTCCCTTGTGTTGTTCCCAGTGGTGGGGACGTCTACAGGGGAAACTGACACAGCTGTGACTGCTCCAGCTGCTGCTTTTTTTTTTCTTAAGATTTATTTTATTTGATAGTCAGAATTAGGGAGGCAGACTCTCCACTAGGTGGAGGATTAGCCTATTGAGCCACGGCGCCGGCCCTGTGATCCGTTTTGAATCCATTTTTGTGTATGGTATGAGATAGAACTCTATCTTTTTTTTTTTTTTTTTTTCGAGATTTATTTAACAAAGGAGAGACAGAGAAAAAGATTTTCCATCCACTGTTCACTCCCCAAGTGGCTGTAACAGGAGGGGGCTGGGCCCAGCAGGGCCATAGGCAGGAGCCAGGAACTCCCATCTGGGCCTCCCACGTGGGTGGAAGGGGCCCTAGTGTCTGGGCCGTCTTCGGCTGCTCTTCCAGGTGGTTAGCAGGGCGCTGGATCAGAAGCAGAGCTGCCAGGTCTTGAACTGATGCTGCCACGTGGGATGCTGTCGTCACAAGTGGTGGCTGAACCCTATGCACCACGCCAGCACCTCATTAAAATGATATTTATATTTGTCTTTTTCAGATTATGGAAATAACACATGCTTATTATAGAAAATCTGGGCAAGGCAGTCAAATATAAGAAAGATTTATCATGGTTCTGCAATCCAGGGATAAATTATGAACACTTCCTGTCAGTCTTGTATATTTTATATATGAAGGAACTTCAAAAAGTTCATGGAAAACACATCATGAAAAAATTATGCATGGATTTTAAAAAATTTTGCCAAAAATAAATGAATCTTATAATTGCATTTTCCATGAGCTTTTTTACAGTACTGTTGTATTTATGTAAATATTTTTAAATGTTAGCATCATTCTGTATATATGTGGGTTAACCCACTTCACCGATGTCTGAGTTACTGTTGAGTTACCACATGGCCAGTGCACCTGAGTAGGCCCCACTCGGTGGAGGAGTGGGTTGGCCAACACTCCCACAGCCGCTTCCCCTTCCTCCTCATCTCAGGCCCCTTCCTCTCTCCCTTGCCTAGCTTTTTATCCTGCTGTTTCTAAAGGCTTAGCTATGGCATGAGCATTCTCTTGTGTCTTATTGCACATCTGCACGGTACTACACTGTGTGGCTGTGCTCTCATAGTCTCAGCCGTTCCCCTAGTTCATGGGGTTGGAGGGGGACATCTGGCTTCGTGGTTGAGACGCTGGTCAGGACAGCCATGTCAGAGTGCCTGGCTCCAGTTCCCGCCTCCAGCTCCCTGCTGATGCAGACCCTGGGAGGCAGCAGTGATGGCTCAGGTGGTCGGGGCCCTGCCCAGTCCCAGGACTGCAAATGAACAGCTGATGATGCCTCCCCCTCTTATATGACTCTATCAAAAAGTGAGAAAAAAACAGTTCCTGGAAAAGAGGATTTATTGTGGTGCCCCAAAGATGGAAATCCATGTATATAAGGGCCTTTTGAAAGTTCCTGGAAATACATATTAAGTAATGAAAAATCTATGGACTGATTTCAGATTTTTTGCACTAAAATAACTGCATGTTTCCATGAACTGTTTGAAGTGCCCTCGGACATTTGCGTTTTTAGCCAGAAGTTTTTTTCTGGAATTCCCACAAGGCATAGTTTCAGGGGACTGGCAGGCGCTGATGGGTTGGTCTTTAGTCCAGGAGCACACACAGACGCATCTGAACAGCTGATCTGTCTGTCAATCTGTCTCGTGTCCAGCCCCGTGATTGCTGCCCAGTTTTCAGACAATCTGATTCGGCCCTTCCTCATCCACATCATGTCCGTGCCTGCCCTTGTGACCCACCTCGGCACGGTGACCCCGGAGGTAAGTGGGCTCGGCGGGCCCCGCGCCCCCCAAAAACAGCCCCATTTCAGCTTTCCTTCTTAGAGACGAGAAAGGCGAGCGTTCCCTCTGCCGACTGCCACCCCGGCCCTGATTGGTCTTCAAAACCTGTAGCCGCTGTGGACACACTCATGCTTCCTAGCCCCAAGCAGCAGCTCGCGCTGTGTCCGTGTTCTCGGCTCCGCATCCCAGGGGTGGCCTGCCGGCAGCCCTGTTCACAGTGGTGGGAAACTCGTCTCGTGTATTTCTGCTCTAACGGTGTGCCATTGCTTGCAGCGTCTCACTGTTTTAGAATCTCATGACATGCTTCGAAAATTCATCCTATTCCTAAGAGACAAGGATCGATGCCGTGACGTCTGTGAGAGTTTAGAGGGATGCCATACCCTCTGTCTGATGGGTGAGTGTCCGTGCCTGGAAACCCACACTGTTCCGGGTGTCGGAGAGAGCCCGAGTGTCTGCTAACGAGCATTAGGGATTTTTTTTTTTTTAGTAATAATTGGGAGCACTGTTCAGAAAAAAATAATATATTCAGAGAGGTGAAACGGACGCAGAAAATTGGAAGTTGCACAGGAGGTGCAGCAGCTGGCCTGCGAGTGAAGTGACCACGACTGCACAGCGCTGGGCCGCAGCCCTTGGCTCCTGGCAGCCAAGGAAGCAGCGGCAGCGTGGCGCGCTGCCCGAAGAAGTCTCCCCTCGCGAGGGAGGGGGCGGAGAGCTGCCTGGGGCTCCGAGAACAGTAGCGCCAGCCTCGCCAGGGCAGCGTTTTCATTGTCCATGCAGGAAGAAGGGTCTGGAGAGAAGCACTTGTGAACAGTGGAGGCAGGCAGGCTTCCCTACCTGATAAGAAGAAACTTGCCTTAGACAGAAGAGGGGTCTGGGGCCAGGTTTTGTGGGGAGCGTCCAGACGGCTCTGTACACCAGGGGAGTGCAGAGCTCGGTGAGCGCTGCGTGACGGCGGCTTCCCGGGATACTGGGATGTGCTTCAAAACGTCATTTCTTTTGTTCACCCTCGGTTATTTTTTAAGATGAAAATTGGTTGCTTTTATTTGTTAGAAAGAGCCTTAGGAAATTATCTGTATTGCTACATGTGGGGAAGTGCCTTGACTGAACTGGGAAATTTGCTTTTGGAAGGGCACACCCGTGGTTTTTAAATAGGAATTACAGTCCAGTGTGACCCGAACTAAAGCTCGCACGCCTATGCCTGCCCGCACGCCCTGCGCGCCTTCCCGTGACTTCCTGGGGAGAACGAGGGTGGCGGTTCTCTGTCTAGGTGAGGAGACAGACTTGAGCGGGGTTGAAGGCCGTGCAGCGAGTTGGTGACAGAGCCTGGCTGTTAAGCCTCAGCCCCTGTTTCGTGACCCTGCACAGCAGCCCCCTGCTCGAGCCCGAGGCAGAGAGTGGGGCTGGGAGGCGCATGCGCACGTGCTGCTGGCCATCCCTCTCGGCCTTTCGTCTTGGCAGGCAACCTCCTGCACCTGGGCTCCCGCAGCCCCCGCGTGCTGGAGGAGGAGACGGACGGCTTTGTGAGTCTGCTCACCCAGATGCTGTGCTACTGCCAGAAGTACGTGGCCCAGAAGAAGTCCAACCTGACGCACTGGCACCCTGTCCTCGGCTGGTTCTCCCAATCCGTGGATTACGGGTGAGGCCCGAGTCGAGTCCACGTCTCCTGCTCCCCCGCCTGTCTCCCCACCGTCGCCCTCCTTCCTTCTGTCTGCCTGCTTCTGTCGTGTTTCTTATTCCCAAGATAATACATAGTCACTGTGTAACAAAGGTGAGACCCAAAAAGAATGAGGCTCATCCCATAGTCCTACCACCCAAAGACAATCTGAGTATCTTCACTTGCTGGAAGTATCAGTAGTCCTTATACAGATGAGATCATGGTTTGTTTTTATTGTTGTATATTTACTATTCAAAGGCAGAATGACAGAGAGAGAGAGAGATCTTCTGTCCTGGTTTACTCCCCGTGTGCCCAGAACAGCCAGGGCTGGGCCAGACCGAACCCAGGAGCCCGGAACTCCATGTGGATTACCCACATGGGTGACAGGGACCCAAGCACTTGAACCATCGTCTGCCGTCTCCCAGGCATGTTAGCAGGAAGCTAGATCAGAAGTGGAGTAAGCAGGACTGGAGCTGGCTCTGCAACGGGATATGGGCCTCCCAAGTGGCAGCTGAGCCCCCACAGCGCAGTGCCTGCCCCAGAGGTCATGTTATTTTGTTCTTTTCACGAATAAATTATGAACTGTAGCAATAATTTTTCAATGTCTTCTTGAGTGACCAGACTGCCATAGTTTGGAGATGTTAACAAGGTGAACGATTGAAAGGGACGAGAAATCAGCCTAGGACCTTTCCCGGAGAAACAGCTCTTTAAGAGCTCAGTCGCGTTAGAAACACCAGAGGTCGAGTAAGGCAGCGTCAGATGGGAAACGTGTGCCTTGGGCTGCGAGGAAGCCCAGGCAGCTGTGACGCCAGCTGTGTGCGTATTCGGATCCGGCCTGCGGTGTGGGGTCCCTGGCAGTGCCCTTAAGGCAGAAAACTGAGGTCCAGGAAAGGAGAGGAAGCTGCCCCCTTGTCCTGTATACCCACATGGCATCCTTGGGCCTCATTGCCAGAGCATGGCCCACCCCAGAGTGACAGCCCAGCCTGTGCTGGGGGCGGGGGCCTGGCGGCCTGGCGTGTAGAATAGCACCTCAGGGGGCAGCCAGTCTCAGCTCCCCTGGAGGCCTTTGGATGGCAGCTCGCTCTGTCTCGGCTTCCTCCTCTGAAATGCAAGGTTATCTGCCAGGGTTGTCTCAGGATTGAACCTGCCTGGCCCCTCTCGGGGGGGCAATGGCTGCTCCCACCACAGTGGTGCACCCAGCACAGGGCCTCGTCCAGGCAGAGAGCGCCTTGGATTTCAGGAGTGGGAGCTGCGCTGGGGGATGGTGTGGCACGGAGAGAGGGGCCCCAGCTGCAGGCCAGCTGGGAGGAAGAGGTCAGCTAGGCCGGTGTGAGCCAGCTTTGGTCCCCTGGGTGCTGGGGGAGGTCTCTGACTTGCCTGTGCGTGTAAGGCCTGGGGACGGCAGTGACACTGATGGCAGCACCGGCAGTGTGGGCGGGCCTGCAGATGAAGAGCCCGGGCGTCGGGGAGCTGACATGTGCGCGTCCTCTCTCCTAGCCTGAACGAGTCAATGCACTTGATCACCAAGCAGCTGCAGTTCCTGTGGGGGGTGCCCCTCATCCGCATCTTCTTCAGCGACATCCTGAGCAAGAAGCTGCTGGAGAACCAGGAGCCGGCCCACGCACAGCCGGCGGCGGCGGCGGCGCCGCAAAACGTGCTTCCGGTGAAGAGTGAGTGCCCGGCCGGGGGCGGCCCCTCCTTCCCCCACATGTGTGCTCCGCTGTTTGTGGGGTGCTCTGAGAGTTTGAGGCTGCTAACCTCAGGCTCACATTTAGCGAAACAGTGACACGGGAGCCACAGGACTGGAAAACAAGGACCAGGGAGATAGAACTACGTGAACCAAGCCAAGGTGGTGTGGATAGAGAAATGTCAGCAGGTCTATGGTCCATGAGGGCCACCCAGATGCTCACTGAATTCCACTTTTGCTGTGAATTCTTTTTTCATCTTTTCCAAATTTTTATTTATTTGAAAGGTGGAGTAGCAGAGAATCTTTTTTTTTAGACAAGCAGAAAGAGGGACATGGCCGGCGCTCTGTGCTGATCCGAAGTCAGGAGCCAGGTGCTTCCTCCTGATCTCTCATGCAGGTGCAGGGCCCAAGCCCTTGGGCCATCCCCCACTGCACTCCTGGTCCAGAGCAGAGAGCTGGACTGGAAGAGGGGCAACCGGGACAGAATCCGGTGCCCTGACCAGGACTAGAACCTGGAGTGCCGGTGCCGCAGGCAGAGGATTAGCCTAGTGAGCTGCAGTGCCGGCCGAGAGAGAATCTTTAATCTATTAGTTCACTCCCCAAAAGCCCGCAACAGCCAGGGCTGGACCAGTCTGAAGCCAGGAGCCGGGCGCTCCATCTGGGTCTCCCGTGTGGGTGGCAGGATACCCTTGGGCCATCCTCCGCTGCCTCCCGGGCACAGTCACAGGAAGCTGGATCAGAAGCAGAGGTGGAGCTCGATCCCAGGCCCTCAGGTGTGGGATGCTGACATCCCAAGGGGTGGCTTAACCTGCACCACAACCCCCACCCTGGGGCAGCCAAACTGGAAAGGCGTTTGCAGACCCTTTCTTCCCATTACCAGGAAGAAGGCAAAAGACCTGTTTCTTCGGGGAAGTAGAGCTTTTATGAGTTTTTTGGTTTTTTTTTTTTTTTGGAGACAGAGAAAGAAAGGCACAGGCACAGGTAGACGGAGCAAGCTCCCAGCTGCTGAGTCAGTCCCCCAGTCTCCACCACAGCCAGGACTGAGCTGAACTAAAGCAGAGAGCCAGGCTTTGGCCTGGCCCAGGCCTACTGGGGTGGGCATTTGGGGAGTGAACCAACAGATGGAAGGTCTTGATCTCGCTCGCTCGCTCACTCACTCACCCTGCATCTCAGATAAACAAGCAAAAACCCCAGATACCAGTACTTGCCACGCCTTCTTTCCTCTTCAAAGCACGGAGAATTGAGAGAGCTGAGGCCCCTGCCCTCGCTGTTCCTCCCCTAACAGTCCTCAGTTTTTTTGCCTCTGTGAAACCTGCTGCAGATACTCACCGACAGCAGAGTGCGTCTCAGATTCCATCTCTGACTGTGCCTGCTGTGTTCTAAGAATTTTTCTGGAGAGGACTTTGGATTACACCTAAAACTCTGTTGTTAATATTTTTTCTAATTTATCCCAAAGAAACCTCTGGACTCAAAGCAGCAGCCCCGCTGTGTGGCCCTCACGGTAAACCTGTGCCTTACTGGAATGTTCCGCCCTCTGCAGGGTGGCGCCTGGCAGGTGGCTGAGCCTCTGCTTGGTTTCCTCTCTCTGTGCCAGGTCTGCTGAAGCGTGCGTTTCAGAAGTCTGCGTCGGTTCGGAATATTCTCAGGCCCGTCGGGGGCAGGCGTGTCGACTCTGCGGAAGTACAGAAGGTTTGCAACATCTGCGTCCTCTACCAGACCTCGCTGACCACGCTCACCCAGATCCGCCTGCAGATCCTCACAGGTTTGGGCCCCCAGTGGCTGTCTTCCCTTCTCCACCGTGGCAGGCGCTTCTGAGAGAGGCAGACCTGGCGTCCGTGGCTCAGAAGGCCGGTTTTGAAGGAGGGCAGTTCCGAGCTGTCTCCACCGCAGTTGAAAGCTGCAGCTGCGTCCGTTTCGTGGCCCTTACCTTACCTGTGCAGTACAGCTTTGCGGAGGCTCTTGTTCTGTCAGAGCAGAAAGCTGGAAAAGTGGAGAAGCAGAAAGCACGCAGACCGTCCTTCCTTGCACGGTCCCCGGGGAACCACCTGTGCCCGAGTGCTGCACATGTCGTGGTATAGAAAGGGGTGGTTTCTGTCCTTCCTTTTTCAAGATTCAGTTATTTATTTGAAAGGCAGAATTAGAGAGGGGCAGAGGCAGAGAGAGAGGTCTTTCATCCACTGGTTCACTCCCCGAATGGCCGCAATGGCCAGGGCTGGGCCAGGTTGAAGCCAGGAGCCAGGAGCTTCTTCCAGGTCTTCCACACAGGCACAGGGGCCCAAGGACTTGAGCCATCTTCCACTCTTTTCTCAAGCCATAGCAGACAGCTGGATCGGATGTGGAGCAGCCAGGACTTGAACCGGCGCCCATATGGGATGCTGGCGCTTCAGGCCAGGGCTTTAACCTGCTGTGCCACAGCCCCAGCCCCTGTATGTTGTTATTATTTACATTATTCGTAGCACTCCTAGGCTTAACCTATAAAAAGGTAAGGAAATGGGAATGCTAATTACTTGCTCAGTTCACCTTGCTTACATGTACACTGTACCCCATGAAAATGTGCAAGTATTACATGGTAATTGGAAGATTTTTTTTTAGAAAAGGCAACTAATTCCCAGAGTGCCATATAAAATGAGGGGTGCTCTAAGGGCTCAAAAAATACAGTGACTGTGTTTTTCTGAGGAACATACCTTACTGCATTGGTGAACGCCTGTCATTCCAGATCCAGACTCTGTATGGCAATAGCTGTGTTATTATACTTAAACCCGTGATACGGCCTCTGTGTCTGAGACCTAGTGGCCTTCAGGAAGACTTGGGATGCCCACTGCCTCACCTTTTGCCTCCCCCAATTTTTTTTTTAATGTTAATTTATTTACTTATTTGAAAAGCAGAGTAACAGAAGAGGGGGGAGAGAGATGGTGAGAGAAAGAGAGTCAGAGAGAGATTCCCCATCCATTGGTTCACTCCCCTAATGCCTACAACAACCAGGGCTGGGCCAGGCTGAAGCCAGGAGCCAGAAAGTCCATCCAGGTCTCCCATGGGGGTACCAGAAACCCAAGTGCTTGCGCCACCATCTGCCGCCTCCGAGGTGATTAGTAGGAAGCTGGATCAGAAGGGAAGGCGGGGTGCAGTCCCGAGCACCCTGACGTGGGATGCTGTGGAATGCAGGCATCCCAGACAGCAGGGTGGCTGCTGCATCACGGTACCCACCCCGCCCGCTAGGGGAAGGCTGTTTTTTGTTTGGTTGGTTTTGTTTTGTTTTGTTTTTGAGGCAGGCAGAGTTCGAGGAGAGATAAAGAGAGAGATCTTCTATCTACTGGTTCACTCCCAAAATGCTGCAATGGCCAGGGCTACCCCAGGTTGAAGCCAGGAGCTTCATCTAGGTCTCCCACATGGGTGGCAGGGACCCATGCACTGGGCCATCCTCCCCTGCTTTCCCAGGCATATTAGCAGGGAACTGGATGGGAAGTGGAACAGCTGGGAATCTCAGCGGGTCCCCATATGGGATGCTAGGGCTGCAAGGCAGTGGCTTAACCTGCTACACCACAGCACTGGCCCCAGTCTGATTTAGCATTTATGTTTTAAATCAGGGATAGCAAATTTTCCCTAGAAAGGGCCACAGAATATTTCTGGGCCTTGTGGGCTAGACGGTCTTGGTTGTTAAATCAAAAACGTTGGACAAATTAAACTGGGCACAGTTTAATTGAGCAAGAATTGAGTTTGCAAATCAGGCAGCCTGCAGACCCAGGATAGGCTCAGGGGGCTGCGCTTAGCCATGTGGACAGGCAGCATTTGAGTTCAGACGAAAATGTAAACGAGGCATAGAAACAGCTTGGCATTGACCTTTCTGAACTTGGGCTGGCCAGCTGACCACTTGTGATTGACTGGAGCCCAGATGCTGTGATTGGCTAGGACTCAGCTATTGGAAACATACAGGTAAGGCTTTCGGTCCCTTCCATAAGGACTCAAAGTGCAGAGGCCACCTTAGGCCAAGGAAAGCAGAGGAGGATGGCCCAAATGCTTGGGCCCCTGCACCCACACGGGAGACCTGAAAGAAGCTCCTGGCTTCAGATCAACCCAGCTCTGGCCGTTGCAGCCATTTGGGGAGTGAACCAGTGGATGGAAGACCTCTTTCCCCTCTCTCTCTCTAACTCTGCCTTTCAAATAAAATAAATAAATCTTTAAAAGAAAAAAAAATCAGGCAGATCTGGATTCTGTTCCTAGCTCTGATACTTACTGTGTGATTTGGAACCAGTTATTTAACCCCTCTGTGTGTCAGTTTCTTCTCTTCTAGAATGATGATGACCTTGGGCTTCACCAGGCCAGAAGGGTGGCAGACCACATGTTTAGAATTTCTGGTACTAGGGTGTCTGGCACATAGGAAACCCTGATTAAACATTAGCTGTTACCGTCACTGCTGCTCTCGGTGATACTGCTTTTCTTCCATTACCTGTTCACTAGGAGATTTCAGTGTTTCATTTTCTCAGTGAGTAGGAAAAATAGCAGACCAGGAGGAGCCGCACCTGAAGCTTGGGTTTTTCTCTCCTTTTCCAGGTCTCACTTACCTTGATGACCTGCTGCCCAAACTGTGGGCGTTTATCTGTGAGCTAGGGCCCCACGGAGGGCTCAGGCTCTTCCTGGAGTGCCTGAACAATGACACCGAGGAGTCCAAGCAGCTCCTGGCCATGCTGATGCTGTTCTGTGACTGCTCCCGCCACCTCATCACGTAGGTTGACTGCTGTGCTGCTGAATGCCTTTCCCAGAATCCAGAGGGACCAAGTTACACTGTCAGCGAGGAAGTAATCGCTGACTCAGTGCCTGCACACGTCTGGACCTGGGTGGCGGGATCACTGTCAGAATTAGACAGGAGAACATTGGCTGAGTGGGAGGCCCGTGCCCCGTCCTTGCTGGGAGCTGGGGAGGCACCACCGAGTGTGGGCCTTGAAGATGAGTCTAAGGCCCAGCTCAGCCATTTACTCCTGTGCTGGGTGGATTACTGGAGAATTACGGAGTGGAGAACCAGGGTGCAAAACCTGCCTGGCCATTTACTAAGACACCATGGGCAGGGGTCCAGGGCTTTAACCTCTCTCAGACTCAGTTTCCTCATCTGCAGGTGGAAATAGAATAGCACCTACCTTTAGGCGTGTGCTAGGGACAAAAGGGGTACTGAGTAACACGCAGGGCTTGGCACAGTCCCTGCCACGTGGGCCGAGCTCAGGACACGTTGGCTGCTGCCGTCATTGCTGCCAGGCTGCTTAGCCTCCCTGAGCCTGTCTCCTTGTTAGAGTGGAGCGCCATCACCAGTCTGACAGACAGTGAGTGAGAGAGGAGCGCCAAGTACTTACGACGGTGCCTGGGGAGTTAGCAAATGTGACCACCTTCAGTTTCCTCATGTGTTCAGGTTATGCATCCTCTTGTGTATTTGCTATTCTTTTAGTTTCACTTTTCCCCAAAAGTGCAGTAAGGAATCGTAAGACAGAGGGGACCTCAGGCCCTTATGTTCAGTCTGGAAGACATCAACAGGAGATCAGGGACACAGAGGTGGCAGTTGGGTGGGAGTCCTGGAGGAAGGGGCTCAGCGAGCAGCTGGAGATAGGAGCAGAGGCGCCACCGACTGCTGGGTAGGGATGGCCCAAGACTGAGCTGTAGTCTAACGTGTATGAAGGTTTCATGCGGCCTTTCAACACCCGTTCATTCGTCCACGAACAACCTGCCAGGTGTCTACCAGGAGCCAGTGGTGTGAGAGTCTCCAGGGTGTGGGAGGAGATTGCACAGCCGTCCTCAGCAAACACAGACTCGCATCGAGTCCAGCACAAGTCGGGCAGGAGCTCAGGCGTGAACAGGGTGCTACAGTCGGATCCTTACGAATAAGGACATTTTTTCCCTTGGTCATATTTTTAAACATTTACTCAGGGTGGTTGCAGATAGAAAGTAGGGAGGACAATGGAGTGAACCCTCATCACCCTAACTAGTTCAGTTACCAGCCCACATCCGGTGTGCTTCATTGAATCCCCACCTGTTCTCTCCCAGGTTGTTCTGAAGCAAATCCTAGACAGCCCTGGTTTGATCTGTAAAGTATACCGGAAGCTCTCCCAAGGGTAGCGCTTCTATGGCTTGAAAGGAACAGACTTAGGCAGCAGTGTGGAGCGCTTGTTTACCTGTCCTCACTGGGAGGTGCTGAGTAACCTTCTGTCTGGTTTAGCATCCTCGATGACATTGAGGTTTATGAAGAGCAGATTTCCTTCAAGCTGGAAGAGCTGGTCACCATCTCCTCTTTCCTGAACTCCTTTGTGTTCAAGATGATCTGGGATGGAATCGTAGGTAAGGTGAAGGCGTCTGCCTTTGAAGGTACACCCAGGGAGGTCCAGGAGTCTTCAACATCGGCTGATTCCTCGCTCTTTCGCTGTCACCGCTAATAGAAAATGCACATTTACCCACCCCACTGGAAATGTTATTTCAGCACTCCCTATGGCCTCCTTTTGTTTTTTAACTTCTTACCTATGCATTTGGAAGACAGAGCTTTCCCATGTACTGGCTCACTCCCCAGATGTCTGCATCAGCGAGGGCTGAACCAGCCAAAGGCAGGAGCTGGGAACTCTGTTCAGGTTTCCCGTGTGGGTGGCAGGGCTCCCGCTACTCTAGCCGTCACCTGCTGGTGCCCAAAGCTGGAATTGGGAGTGGAGCCAGGACTCAAACCCAGGCACTCCAGTATGGGATGCCCGCGTCTCAGGTTGCGACTTGACCATCCATTCCCCGCTCCGTGGCCCCTTAAGACAGCAGGGTGGTTACAGAAGCCTCGCTCTCCCCTCATCCTTCTAGTTGTATGTGTGTGTCAGGATTACTGACAATGGCTTATTTAGTCCTGAACCTTCCTTTAATTCTTTGAGTTGATTTCCATGAAGATTAAACACATGCCTGTTCACACTTGAACTTAGGAGTCCATCTCCTAAAGTGTGTCCAGTCTTCAGCACAGAGCTCCTTAGGTTAAAGAGGCCCCCTGGACAGCGGACTCGTGAGAGGCAGTGTGAGCCGTTGCGTCTGAGATGCTCAGGACACCCGGGGCCCTTTAATCCCTTCAGTTCCGCCGGAAGTTCCTAACGCAGGAGGTCAAGGCTTGATGAGGGCCCAGGAGGTGGGAGCCGTCCTCTCGCTCCTCCCCAGTGCACACTCCTCTTCCAGACTGGTGCCTCTTTGCCCCACAGAGACCGCCAAGGGCGAGACGCGGGAGCTGTTCCAGTCTGTCCACGGGTGGCTGATGGTGCTGTACGAGCGGGACTGCCGGCGGCGCTTCGCCCCCGAGGACCACTGGCTGCGAAAGTGAGCGTCGGCGTTGGGCAGGGAGGGCTGCGCGGAGGCCGTGGTCAGCTCAGCCCCCTGCCGGCAGCCCAGGTGGCTGAGCGCTCAGTGCCTGCCGAGCCGCTGTTCCCACGAAGCCCCTGTCTGGATGCCTCCCTAGCACTTGCTTCTGAGAGACGCTTGCCCTGAGCATCGTTCTAGTTCATTAATGATGACAAATCCAGGTCTTAAATGCAGCAGCTGTTTCTGATCCACACTGGAAGAGAAGGTTTTTCAGCTGAGCTGACAACAGGGTATAGAAATTAAACATCAGCCTTATGTCAGCAGGATCACCACGGGGGAGCGGGGAGGGAACCCTGCAACCCTAAACGTGAGCGAGGCTGCCAGCGTCTCCCTGGGGCCACCTCAGCTCGGTAGCTCTCGACGCTGCAGCCCTGGAGCAGGGCCTGCCTGGCACGCCGGCCTCTGAGGGACCCATGGTAGCTGCTTTTGGGGCGCAGCTGCAGGTAATAGACGCAGGAACAGGTGTGAAACTTGAGGATCCGAGCGGCAGGCTGGAGCTGACCCTTAGCCGTAGTTAGCCAGCCCTGCACTAGATGTAGGCATTCTTGCTGTCGGTTTCCCCAAGCCCGTGTCTTCCTTGTTAAGGGATCTCAAACCTAGCGTGCTCTACCAAGAACTCGACAAGGACAGGAAGCGGGCACAGCTGATCCTGCAGTACATCCCTCACGTGGTTCCGCACAAAAACGTGAGTACGCTCAGCGCCGGGCCTCCCATTGTTGTGTGATAGCCACTGGGAGACTCGTGAGGCCGTGTGGGGCACACGCCACGGGGATTGCTCACTGCGTGGCAGGTGTCACACTGTGTGCTGGGGACAGGCGGAGAGGACCACGCGAGCTGGCGGCGGGTAGGATGGGAGGTGTGCACAGGGCTGTGCAGTGGGGAGTGGGGGAAGGTCTTTTCTCCTCCGCCGCCTTGTAAGTTCTTACTGCACCTGACAGAGGAGGAAGGGGCTGGCCAGACGCGCCCTCCCCACGGGCCTGCCCAGCGGTCCTGACCTTGCCTCCCGTGGGAAAGCAGGCTGTTCTTAGGGTGGAATGTCCTCCTCCGCTCACACACCTGCGTCTCTAACCCCTGCCCCCAGCTCCTTGAGCAGCCCTGTAACAGGCCTCTGCCCTGTGGGGTGAACGTTCTGGGATTTACAGCCCACTCCCCAGATGTTACCTTGGGACCACGGTCCGCTTGAGGGCGAGGGGAGGCCGACGGACGCGTCAGGCACCCTTACACTGCAGCCCCACTTGTTAAATTTCTGGCGGTGGGAAAGTTCACCTTTGAGTTTCTGTTTTATGTTCGTCATACTGCCTTCCTTTAAAGCAGGCACAGAGCAGGCTCTGTAGGGCCTCCGGCCGCTGGGGTTTTATGGGGGTTACTGACTGAAGGGGGACAATACTTGGTCCAGCACCGGTCTCTCGCTGCAGCCAGGCTACCCTTTCTGGAGCATTCCTCCTTGGCATGTCCTCAGCTAGATTTCTACTTCCCAGAAGTGTCTGGGGAAGGCCTGCCCGTCCTTTCCCTGGGCCCAGCAGCAGTTAGGCAGGCACCCCTCACCGCTGAGTCCGCATCTCAGTCATCTTGTGCAGCGTCATCTTTACATCTTCACTTGTCAACCCGGTTTCTCTTCCCACCTTTGCTCCTTCCAGAGAGTTCTCCTGTTCCGCAACATGGTTACCAAGGAGAAGGAGAAGCTGGGGCTTGTGGAAACCAGCTCCGCCTCCCCACACGTCACTCACATCACTATCCGCAGGTCCCGGATGTTGGAGGTGAGTGGGGTGGCCTGCGGGCCTGTCACAGAGAAGCTCTGCCGAGTGCCGGCTGCCTGAACTGCCCGCGCCCGCCTTGGCCTAGTGGCTCGTGAGCTCCAGGAGCAGGAAGGGGCTCCGTCGTCATGGATGCTCAGTTGAGCAGTCCTGGGCACCGCAGACCTGCACCTGGGAGTGCCCTTGGCCTGCGTCAGGCCTGGTGCCTCGGAAATGAGGACAGGAGAGGCCACGCTGCCGTTCCCCTTCTGCGGAAGCCCCGTTTGTCTAGCAGGCACTATGGCCAGACTCCCGACTGGGCGTGGGTGGGGTGGGGCCGCCAGGTCTCCGGAGCCATAGCGAGCAGTGCGTTCATTCCAGGGCCCGAGGTTCTTTGTAGACAAGTACCTAGAGATGCAGGTCAGGTTGCCCACCTCTGCTGAACCCGCTGCCTGGGGTTTCCAGTCACCAGCGGCCACATGTGACTTAGAACTGGGTGCCTCGTCTTCTGGCCCTTTGCCTGCGAGAGGCAGGAAACTGTCCTAGCAAACAGACTTAGCACAAGGCCCTCCAGTGATCTGGAACGCTGGTGTCACACATGGGACTCTGGCATCTCTGCCCCCCCCCCCCCCCCAGCCCGGACGTGCCGGTCTCACCAGCAGTGGCCGTGCAGGCAGAGCTTGTCTCGCCCCGCTTGATCTGTAGTCCTCTTGGCACACATGGCTGCTGGCTCGTTTATCGTGTCGTGCCGGCGGAGGGCAGGCACAGGGTCCCACGACAGCACGTGGAGGCCGCACCCGCCCTCCCTGCACAGCTGCACTGGCGCCGGGCTGGGGTCACTCCTTCCAGGAGAACTGGTTCCAGCCCCTGAGCTCCGCCGACGGCGCCGCCATGCTGCCGGAGAAGGCGGCTCGGGGAGACACTTGATGTTCTTGACATCCTTAGAAGGAGACCTGAGGAATCTGTGTGCCCACAGGGGCCCTGCAGGCCACGTGTGGGACAAACTGCCGCAGGCCGTCTCACAACAGGGACGTTTTGGTTGCTTGCTGGACAGAGAGAAATCCCCTGCACTGCCCGTGCTGCCTCCTGTTCCCCTCGAGGCCTTGGGCCCTGCTCGCAGCCTCTGCGTATGCAGAACCGCCCCGTGAGCCTGTGATAAGACAGCCGACTCCCAGCCTCAGCACCGGGGAGCCGCGGGGCAGGTGGGTAGCGTGTGCCTCTCCCAGAAGAGGTGACCTCCACTCAGCCCCGCACTTGCCGTGTGGCCACAGGGCCTCCATGGCACCAATGTCTGGGAACTGTGGGAATTCCCCCAGCTTTGGGGTTGTGACCTAGTTAGATTTGTTTTTAATACCTGGAGAGCCAGATGTTACCTGCCTTCGCACCCAGCTCACCCTGGAGCCCGACCTCTGTGCTGACTCAAAGCGAGAGAAGGCCCGGTTGGGCTGGCACCTCCCTTCTCCAGCACGCTCCTCCTGAGCCGGGGACCCGGCTCCCAGCT
Source organism: Oryctolagus cuniculus (assembly GCF_964237555.1). Lineage (NCBI taxonomy): Eukaryota > Metazoa > Chordata > Mammalia > Lagomorpha > Leporidae > Oryctolagus > Oryctolagus cuniculus. Next base: position 18,511,180 of record NC_091452.1, read on the forward strand.
CTCCAAGACCTCGCTACCCGCCCCCTTCGGCCCCACAGAGTCTGGCGGTGTGGACCATGGCGCCCGCTCAGAGCACCACAGGCCCTTGACATCCTCCTGAGGTGTTGTTGCTGGGCCTGCTTTGAAAACTCCCTGGGGAGAGTCAGGGGACGTCTGTCTGGGGGGCTAAGCCAAGTCTGTTTTGCCCTCCGTTCCAGCACGCCTTGTCAGGACATTGAGTTAGGAAAGGAGGCATGGCGTTCACTTGCTCACTTCTCTGATCTGGTGGAACCCAGTGGCCTTTGCTTGGTTTGGACACTAGGGGGCATCAGAAAGCTGACGTCAGTCTCATTACTCTGCTTCCGCTCTCAAGATGTGTGTGGAGGCCAAACCAGGGCAGAGACTCTGGTGTTTCAGAACTGGAAAAAGCCTCAGATGTGCCCTCTTCCACCCCTTGCCCCTCACCCCATCCAAGGCAGAAGTGAGGCCAGAGCCGGTGGCAGAGCCGGGCCGCAAGCCAGGCCTCCCTGCTCGGTGTGCTCTGCGCCCGTGCGTTCAGCGTGGTGAGGAAGAGGATGCTAAGCGCACACTCACCTGCCCAGGGCCATGTGCATAATCCTCACACAACTGCCCCTCTTCCCAGATGGCAGGAAACTCGTCCCAGGAGGCCCACGGCAAACTCTGTAGCTTCTTGAGGAAAAGGCCAAGGTGGGGCTAATCAGTCCAGGTGGAGGTTTGAGCCCAGCAAAGGGGCCCAGCCCAGTGCTGAGAACTTCCTGTGTACCGTCCCACTGAACCCACGTGCACACGGTCACACACTAAGTGCTTTCACACGTGCCTTCCCGGTCAGCCATGTAAGCACACGCACCACTGCCGTGTCCTGGGTGAGGGAGGCAAGAACCACCACGGATAAGGGCTCGGTGGGTTAAACGCTGCCGCGGCCTGCCTGGTGACTTCTGCTTGTTGTCTGAGTTGATGGCTCTGGCTTTTTGCACAGCAGAAGTACTCGGAGAAGCACGCCACACTGCTGCTGTTGCCACAGGTGACTCCAGGGGCCTGAGCGGGCATTTCTCTCTGGCTCGCTAGCTCTGAAGCCTGATCCCTGATCCCTGAGCAAGATCAGGAGGCATCGTAGGACGGTCCTTTGGACCCCGAAGTGGCAGGAAGGTGGCAGGACTTCCCTAGAACAGGTCTCACCACAGTGGCCAGTGCTCCTGCGTGTTGCGGCAAGGTGACAAGGTTAGCAGACAGGTGGGGGCCATGGAGACGGCCTGGCTAGCATCTGCAGGACGGACCTGCTGTGGCTGTGGCTGTGAGGAAGAGATGCGGTGTGGCCTCTGCGGCGTGCCAGCGTGGACATGGAACTCGCCGTGTGACCGTCTCGAAAGACGACAGTTCACCCGGGTGACAAGGCCCCTTGTGGGAGGCCGGAGGACTGCCCCTGGGCTCTGTCCCTTTTGGCCTTGCTCTGAAAGCACATTGGAGGCCAGAACAGGAAGCCAGGGACTCCTTGACAGAGCAGCAGAGTGTTCGTGGGAAACCCAGGCTGTGTGTGTTGACGTCTGGGCGGGGATGATGGGCTGAAGGGCAGCAGTCTGGAGAGCAAGAAGCTGCCAGAGGCTTTGCCCGCACCCTGCCCCCGGCGGGCTGTTCACTCGGCACCTCGCCGCCTCTCCTTCCTGCCAGGCCCCTTGCCTGCCTGCTGCTCCACAGCCGACAGAAAGGTCTAAGGCAGGGGGCTGGCCGTGCTGCTCCCTGCCTCGGTTCTGCTGGGGCTCCCTATTGCCCTCAGGACCCCACACTTCTCGGCATGACTGTCACCCTCTGGGGAAAGGCTCCAGGAATTGAGGAGTAGGGCTTCCTTTTCTTCATTGCCTAGTGTTCTCTGAGGGATTTTTTTTTTTTTTTCAAACTACGGGCTAGAAGATATTCTTGGCATTCAAAGTGAGAGAGGTGAGCTGGGGCCCGCTTCCTTCCCTCCTCTGGTGGCCGAGAGCCTGTCACGACTCGTCTTGCCCAGTGTCCTCTTGAGGGCAGCCTCCCCTTGCCAGAGGGCCGCGCAGCCCATCCGAGACGAATCTCCCTTCAGCAGCGCCCCTGCTCGGCGCCTTCCCAGGGGACACGGGAGCCCACGGAGGTGGTGCCGAGTGGCGCCGAAGGTGCTCACGGGCCGTACCTCTGCCCCGCAGGACGGCTACGAGCAGCTGCGGCAGCTCTCCCAGCACGCCATGAAGGGCGTGATCCGCGTGAAGTTTGTCAACGACCTCGGGGTGGACGAGGCGGGCATCGATCAAGACGGCGTCTTCAAGGAGTTCCTGGAAGAGATCATCAAGAGGGTCTTTGACCCGGCGCTCAACCTCTTCAAGGTTTGTCAGGAGGCCAGGGCCCGGGCCGCCGCAGCCGGGGTCCCGGGGAGCCGCCAGACAGGAGCTGGGCCTGCCCGACGCCGGGCTCCCGACCTCCCCGCCCTTTGCCTTGCAGACCACCAGTGGGGACGAGAGGCTGTACCCCTCGCCCACGTCCTACATCCACGAGAATTACCTGCAGCTCTTCGAGTTCGTGGGGAAGATGCTCGGGAAGGCAGTGTATGAGGTACGCCGTAGAGAAGTCCCCGGCGTGGGAGTGCCGTCGGGCGCCAGGGCAGCCCCAGCCGTGGGGTGGGGGGACGGGACCCAGGCTTCGCTGGGTGCTGATGCTGCCCTGTGCCGTGGCTGCTGCTCTCGTCTGGGTGCAAGGACGGCAGAGGCTGGGAACAGTCGCTTCTCCCATGGCTTTGCTGGGGAGGCAGCGGGAGGTGACCTCAAGCCATGCTGGCCCAAAAATAAGCCAGCGCAGCTCTCCCTGAGGTGTCGGGAGCGCCAGGCCACAGCCAGCTGACCACACGGGAGCTTGTTAAAGTCACTTGTCCAAGTGAGCTGGGGGCACCTGCTGGCTCACAGCTAGAATGGGGAGGCCCAGACAGGCGCCTCACGGGCAGCCGGGCGACTTGTGTGTTCACGGCTGAGTGAGGTGCAGGCAGTAGAAGTTAGGGTACTGGGGTGCTGTGGTAAATGAGGCCACTGTGCCTGGTCCCTGGCCACCCCAGGTGAGTCAGAGCTGTTGTCCTCGCCGTCATGGGGGGAGGTGTCCAAGCCGCCGCTCCTCGGTGTCGTGGGGCCCGGGCATTAGGGACCACCTGAGCCCATTCCTGGTGCGGCCCACAGAGCTCCTCCCAGCATCCATCAGGAGCCAGGTGCGACCCCTCCGTGTGGCACTCACCTCTAGGTTGCTGTCCGAGCAGGCGGTGCCAGCAGCTGGGCCATTGAGAAGGGGCTCTGCTCCTCATCCCGGCTTCCTGCTTCACACACCCTGGGCTCACCTAGGTGAGGCCCTGCCGCCCACATAGGAGACCCAGGCTGAGTCCGGACTCCTGGCTTCGGCCTGACCCAAACCCCAGCTGTTGCTGGCATTTGGGAAGTAAACCAGAAGTACTGACTGTCTGTTTCTGTCTCTCTGCCTTTTAAATATATTGAAAGGGAAAAAAAATTGTTTAAGGCAACCAGAATCTGCATTAGGCCCTCCCTGGGCATGCGCCTTGTTTTTCCTCTAAATATATAGCTCTGCAGGGACCCCGAGGAGGCTGGGGCAGCCAGGAGCATGGCCTCGTGGCTTGGGTGAGCACCCTCCTCACTTCCGGGCCTCTTACCTCCTCCCCTCGCCTCAGCACGGCCATCCTGAGGGCCCTGAGTCGGGGGTGTCGCATACTCACTCAGCGGCCCCTCCCACCCCAACCCCCCCCCCGGCCCGGCCGTCACCCGGTGTGCCTGTCTCCGCCTTCCAGGGGAGCCTGTGCCAGCGTTCCTATGCATCTGGCAGCGTCTCCCCTGGCTTTATGCAGCAGCCGCCTCCTGCCTTGCCTCCAGTCCATTCCCCACGAAGAGTGTAAACCAGTTACTGCCCTGCGTAGAGCCCTGGGGATGAATCCAGCCCGGTACCAAGGGGCCCGGAGCCCTTCCCGTGCCGGCCCTGCCTCCTCTCAGCCTGCCCTCCTGACTCACATGCCGTGGCCGGCAGGCTTGTGCAGTGTCCCTGAGCACTCGCCGTTAGCTCAGAGTGCGAGAGATCGCTCGGATCTCTTCCTGGAAGCTTCCCCTCTGTGCTCCTCCAGCCCCTGCCATGCCCGCGGCACCTCACAGGTCACCCACTGCTGCCTTGAGAGCCAGCAGGGGCATCCGCCCGCTCGTTCAAGCCTCATAACTGAGAGACCGGTGCTGTCCCCGTTCACAGCGGGGAGCTCAGGTCCCAAGGGCTGGCAGTAGCGGAGCTGGGATTTGGCCCCCCCGCCCCCGCTGTGTGGCTCCAAGCCTGTTCCCCTCGGGACTGCGCTCTAAGGTCCCCAGGAAGCGCTCGGTTGTGTTAGATGGCAGGGAGGTGGCACTGTCCAGACTGAAAACTTGGGACGAGGCCAAGGGATGCCAGTGGCTCTCTGGGTGCCACCTCTGCAGGCCGAGCCGTGGCCCCAGAATCGCGGGCGTCCTCTCTCGTAGGGGATCGTGGTGGACGTGCCCTTCGCCTCCTTCTTCCTGAGCCAGCTGCTCGGACACCACCACAGTGTCTTCTACAGCTCCGTGGATGAACTTCCTTCTCTGGACTCGGAGTTCTATAAAAACCTCACCTCCATTAAGGTCAGCGCAGGTGGCGGGCGAGCAACATGAGCACGCACGTGAGCCCAAAGCGGCGTGAAGCCACAGGGCTGAGCAGTACCCTGCGTGGGCTGCCCTCTCCCTTCCTGCCACCCCCCGGCCCCTCCCCCAGCCTCCTTCCTCCAGGGGAGGGGCAGCCATCTCAGTAGCCCCGCCCACAGGACACCCCGAGGTCACCGTGTTCCGCAGCTGCAGCTTTTCCCTTCTCTGTTGTGTTAGCGCTACGATGGGGACATCGCCGACCTGGGCTTGACGCTGTCTTACGACGAGGACGTCATGGGCCAGGTAGGTCCGTCTCTGCCTGACCCTTTCCTGCCCCACCTGCCCCAAGCTTCGAGCGAGCGCACACCCAGGGCCTGCTGTGCAGGGGGCCTGGCATTAGCCCTCCTGCACCTCCCCCAGACCCTCTGCCGTGCTGGCATTCTAGGGTAATTCCCTGCGGGAGCCGTGCTTCTCTGTTTGTCCCATTGCTTGTCCCCATGTGTCCCATTGCTTGTCATCCCTGTGGTGAGCACTGGCCTTTGCCAGGGGTGGGGCTGCGATCTGGGGAGAGGAAGGAGCCAGACGAGGTCCTGCCCCTGTGCACCCGTCATCAAGAGCAGGCAGGGGGAGAGCCGCTCGGAATCACAGTAGCCGCAGCCCCTCTTGCCACAGCGACTGCTGCCGCTTCCCTCCAGTGCCCTGTGCCCCTGCAGCGGCAGCCCCTGGAGGCGCCCTGCGCAGGGCTGAGGGCCACCCTGGAACTTGGAAGGCAGCGCCGGCCTCTGTGACCGGGCCCCTCGGGCTCCCTGAGCCACATCTTCCTCACCTCACAAGCTCGGGTCCCGGATGGGTCCCTGCGAGGCCACTGCAGGCCGGCACGTGAGGACGGAACCTCGTGCCCTGTGTTAACCTCGAGTGTCCGCAGCTCGTCTGAGCACAGGAAGAAAGCGAGAGGTGACCCACAGAGCTTCTCCCAGCAGTACCTGTCCTTCCGCCGGCTCGAGCTACGGGGCTGTAGTAGCTGGCCTCAGAGGTGCGCCGCTTTGATTTGGGGACGACCCACGGGAGTATTCTTAGGGTTGAAGGCAGCAGTTGACTGTAGAGAACTTTGACGTAAACCTTTACTCGGATTTGGAGCCTGCTGCCCCATGTGCTGAGTTTGCTGTCCTGAAATGGCTGAGCAAACAACGCAGCGCAGCCCGAACGTGAAGACGCGAGTGAGAAGCAGCCATCGGGCCAGGTCTTGAGGCTGTCGCACCGTGCGCGCCATGACCTCTGCCTCAGTCCCTCGTCGGTAGCACACACGTCTGCGTCTGCGTCGTCGTCTGTCGTAGCTGCGCTGGGCCCAGGGCATGGGCGTCCTGACACTGCCTTCACCACCCTGCCATCTTCCTCCGAGCTGCGCGATTCCTGCATGGCATCCCAGAGCCTGCCAAGGGCAGAGAAGGAACCTTGCAGATTGATCTCCGGGGATCTGCTATGGATATTCCCACCTCGATTTCTGTGTGTGTGTGTGTGTGTGTGTGTGTGTGTGTGTGTGTGTGTGACAGAGAGAGACAGAGAGAGAGAGAAACAGAGAAATGGTTGTTCCCAAACACGGCCCATCTCAGCTCCCTTCATCACCGGCTGACTGGTGTGGCGCACGTTCCGTCTGCAGGAAGCTTGGGATCTTCTCTCCTAATGACTGTCCCTCTTCTTCTCCAGCTCGTGTGCCATGAGCTGATTCCTGGAGGGAAGACCATCCCTGTCACAAATGAGAACAAGTGAGTACCGCCATTAGCGTGGTAAGGTCACCACTTGAAAAGATTTCATTCCGGCCTCCAGGCCTGCGCTGAGGATTTATTAAGATGGATGGAAGCAGAAAGAGGCCATAAATATCATAATGGAATTTACTGGTTGCAGTTCAGAGCCCGAAACTGCATTAACTTCAATTTGCAAAATAAGAATTGACAGTTTGTTTTTTGTAGCAGCGCTGCTGAGGTCACAGCACCCAGCCACGGCGTTCTGAGGAATGTCCCCGTGGCACAGTGGCGGAGACACCGTGGAGGGCAGATCAGCCTGGAGCGGTGGCAGCTGGCAGTCCGTGGAAACTCAGAGCAGCAGAGAGCAGGTCCTCAGACAGGCAGCAGAGGAGACGCTGAGGCCAGCCGGCTCCCGGCACGGACAGCGGGCTCCTAGACACTGTCGGAAATGTCAGCCTTTGGGTCCCTAGAAAGAAAACCTGCCAACACACTTCCTCTGCCCGGCTCAGTTCTTCCCGAATGGAAGCAGTGGGACAAGCTGGCAGAGGAGCAGACAGGCCCTTGTTGTCCATCCAATCCTCCACCGCTGGGCTCAGCTGAGCCTCTCAGCTATTAATCTGCACATCGGTCTCTCCAGTGACCGTGAGGGCTCTGTCCTGCCCGGGGAGACATTTGGATCGGGCGTGTGTTACAGTTCAGCATCCCCAAGAATCGGGTTCCTATTGGGTCGGGTAATTCAGTCAGTCTGCAGGTCTGGGAAGTTTCTTATTTACAAACAGAAGAAGAGACCCTGATGTTTTTGTTTTTGTTTTAAAGGTTTATTTATTTATTTGAGAGGTAGAGTTACAGAGAGAGGGAGAGACAAAGGTCTTGCGCCTTCACTCCCCACATGGCTACCGCTGCTGGAGCTGAACCGATCAGGAGCTGGGAGCTTCCTCCAGGTCTTGTACGGGGGTGCAGGGGCCCAAGGAGTTGGGCCATCTTCTACTGCTTTCCCAAGCCATAGCAGAGAGCTGGATCGGAGGAGGAGCAGCCGGGACACAAAGTGGCACCCACAGGGGTTGCTGGCACCACAGGCAGAGGCCCAGCCCGCTACACTGCAGCGCTGGCGCCCTAGACCCTGTTTGTATCATGGTTGAAATCTACCAGCTTTTCCCCTTGGCCACAGGGCGTTAGTTTAAAAAACTTGCCAGGGGCAGAGTGCAGGTTAGGAGAGGCTGCCCCCACCGAGCACCCAGGCCTGGGATGAGCAGGGTGCCCCGATGTAGCCCGCGTGTGGCCTGTGACCCTTCCCACAGTGTGTGCACAGTCCTCCGTGGATTTGCAGCTCCGAGGGAGAGCTGTGGCGGTCACCATTGGATACGCGACGTGTCTCCCAACCCCGGGGCAGCCACTTCTGCCCAGTGCTGTGGCCTGGGGGTGATGGTAGGAACTGTGTGCAGATCCCAGCCCAAGGGAGCGGGTCAGTGCTGGACTAAGAGTCCTGTCCTGCCTTGGAGTCCCCACACTGCCCCGTGTTCCTAGCGGGGCACCGCGGTGTGAGGCCAGGTGCTCGGGCTGCAGACTGACTGCCAAGCCTGGCAGCGCCTGCTCCCCCTCCTTAGGGAGCGGCATTTGATGTCCTACTTCTGGTGTGGAAGTTTCCCGTTCTCTCCCCTCCCTCCCGCTGCTCTCCCATTCGCTTTGTCTCCGTAAAATAGAACAGCCCTAATTACCAGCTTCAAAGTGTACAAGAGGGGCGGGCGTTGGGGTGCAGCGGGTTGAGCCACCACTTGGGGCCCCTGCGTCCTAATCAGAGTGCCCGTTGGAGTCCCGGCTCCGTGCTTTCCGACCTGGGCCCCTGCCCCCCACGTGGGAGCCAGGATGGAGGTCCAGGCTCTTGCCTTCAGCCATTGGGGACGTGGACCAGCAGATGGACAATCTCTGTCTCCCTGTCTCTGCCTGTCACTCTGCCTTTCAAATAAGTAAATAAATAAACCTTCTTACAACAAAGCATACATGGAAAGAAGCGCAGTAAGCGCCAAATTCCTACCTGGATTAATACAGATTACCACTGGGCAGTTTGACAAACGGATATTTTCAAGGTAGACCCAAGCATCACGGCGGAAAACAGGGTTCTTTGGCTGTAGTAATTTAGAATTTGCAAGAGCCGGGCCCAGCAGCCGGTCAGACTCGTGGTCCAGGTGAGCAAGGCTTTGAGTGCAGGTTCCCCAGGGACCACTGTTGGAGCTGCTGCGGGACTGAACCCCACGTTAACCGGCTGGGGTCCAGGAGGGTGAGACAAAGGAAAACCTGAAAAGTGCCGATCGTGCCACCAGGGGCCCTTTCCAGGAACGCCTCGCCTGAATTCCTGCTCTCTCCTACTGCCGCCCCCTCCCGGGGTTGGGGAGGAGTGAGTAGGTGGTGCCCTTGAACACCACTCGTCAGAGCGGCATGCGGGGTTCGGTTGTCCCCGTGAGATGGCCTGCTGCTATTTGGGGTTTTGGTAAAATGGCTCAGAATTGATGGCACTCATCTCTTCAGTGCTTGCAGAGCAGGCTGCCTCAGCCTGTTAGTTCCCATTGTTTTCTCTTCCTTGTTGGTCGCAGAATTAGCTACATCCATTTGATGGCTCATTTTCGAATGCACACTCAAATAAAAAACCAGACAGCTGCCCTCATTAGCGGCTTCCGGTCCATCATCAGACCCGAGTGGATCCGAATGTTCTCAGCCCCCGAGCTGCAGCGGCTCATCTCCGGAGACAATGCTGAAATCGACCTGGAAGATCTCAAGTAAGGGGCGGGGGGAGGCGGGGGCCCTGCGGCCTCCCAGCAGGGGAGCTGCTCCCCGACTGGGTTCCTTTGGGGGCACGGCTTCAGTCCCCAGGGGTCTCTGTCCTGCCCGATTTCGGGTGGGTCACTTGGAACAGCCTGACCAGCTGCCTGGCCAGAGGCACCAAGTGGAGGCAGGTGTTGAATCTTGGAGACATGGCGTCGGCCTCTGCTCGGGGACTCCTCGCTGCTGAGGCCCGAGCCTGGCTGAGGGCGCAGTCTGGTGTCCCCCAGGCCCGCAGGAGCCGGCTGTGGCGCCCGCATCTGCGTGTGGCCAAGCCTGTCCTCCGCTTGCTTTCAGGAAGCACACGGTGTACTACGGCGGTTTTCACGGGAGCCACAGAGTGATCATCTGGCTCTGGGATATCCTGGCCTCCGACTTCACGCCGGACGAGAGAGCCATGTTCCTGAAGGTACTGCGCCTGCGCTCCTGGGTGCTCAGACACCCACACTAACCTCAGCGGCTGCTTGATGTCTGAGCTCACTCAGAGAAAATGACATCATCAAGAGGGCCTGGTGTCATCTGTGTGTTCCCTGCCATGGTGACCTCCCTGCTGGGCCACGCAGTAGCCAGAGGGGCTCGTGGGGTGAGGCTGAGGCCCTCGCGGGCCTGCACAGGGCCCAGCACCCTGTTCCTCTCCTTCCTTCCACTGTAGGAGCAGCCAGTGTTTCCTCCCTGACCTTAAGAAAAGAACAGCCCAGCGGGCTTCTAAACAGCCTGCGCCTACGATGTCGTGTTTAAACTGCCATGTCCCGCCCTGTGTGCCTCTTACAGCGCCCTCACGCGTGCCTCCCAGTGAACACGCATGCTTGCTGAGGCTGCTACCAGTGTTACCAGTATGTTTGCAAATAAGAGTGGCTGGCATTAACAGTGCCCCTGCCCTGGGGTCTGTGGGTTGTAAATGCTTCCCGAGGGCACTCAGACTTTGTTAGTGACGTCAGCAAGGTGTGCGTTCTCGGATGCTGGATACCCCACGCACTCGTGTCTGTGTGTTCTGTGTGCATCTACTTTTCTAAAACTAGAATCCGCGTTTCACCACCTGCTTCCTGCTCAGCTGTACACACGAACCTCTTGCTCTCTGCTTGGGGTGAATGTGGTGCCTTGAAACGCTTGCCTTTGGGCATTGGGGTGCTCCGTGGGTGGTGGCACCACCATGGGACTGGTAGTTGGTCTGCTGTCTCCACAGGTGGCCGTTGGGAGGGTCAGTCCCTGAGCGGGCCCCCCTGCAGTCCAGCACATGGGCAGATTTTCTCAACACCCCCACAGGCCTTGCTGTACTCGAGGTGGACAGGCAGGAGGAGATTCCGGGAGGATCGGGTCAGGCTGCCCGCCCGTGCTTCGGTCTCCTCGTACCCCACCCCCACCCCTAGAAAGAGGCGAGCCAGCGTCTCGGGCCGTGCCCCGCACGTGCACACCCTTTGGGTAGCCTGTCTTGTGTTCTGCCCTCTTCCTGGGCTGCAGCCAGGCCCACAGCAGTGACTGCACAGCTTGCTCTTTCCACGGGAGATGGAGAGCACTCACCCAGTGATTGACTCCCCGAATGCCCACAACGGCCAGCACCAGGCCAGGCCCAGAGCCAGCAGCCAGCTACTTAAGCCATCACTGCTGCCTCCCAGGCTCCGCGTCAGCCAGAAGCTGACCAGGCTCTGTGACGTGGGATGCAGGCGTCTCGCCCTCCAGATCCATGCCCACCCTCGTGTATTTTGTTCGACTGTGACGACAGCGCAGAGCAGCATCTGACCGTGCCCTCTGGTCCCCTGCCCTTTGACCTTTGCAGCCATCAGCAGACCTGAGCCAGCCCTGATAGAAACCTGTGTGCATCTCCTCATTTTTGACACCAGGCTGACCAGAGCCCTGACAGAGCACCTGTGTAGTGCCTGCACAAGCACCCGGGGCAGCGTGCAAAAAGCCCCTCTTCCCACGTAGGAGCTCCTACAGGTGAAACCCACCGGAGTGGGAGTGGTCTGGTCATTCAGTGTTGGTTTTTTTTTTTTTTTTTTAAGATTGATTTATTTGCAAGAGTTACAGAGAGGTGGAGGCAGAGAAAGAGAGAGGTCTTCCATCTGCTGGTTCACTTCCCAAATGGCTGCCGTGGCCAATCTGATGCCAGGAGCCAGGAGCTTCTTCCAGGTCTCCCACGTGGGTGCAGGGCCCAAGGACTTGGGCCATCTTCCACTGTTTTCCCAGGCCATAGCAGAGAGCTGGATCAGAAGTAGAGCAGCCGGGACTCGAACCAGCACCCACATGGGATGCTGGCACTGCAGGCAACAGCTTTACCCGCTACGCCACAGCGCCGGCCCCTGGGTCCATCCTTTTTGTAAGAACTTTTTTTTTTTTTTTTTAGCAGGCAGAGTGGACAGTGAGAGAGAGAGACAGAGAGAAAGGTCTTCCTTTGCCGTTGGTTCACCCTCCAATGGCATGCTACACACAAAGTGTCTTTGGATGGTTTCAGGACTCACAGGCATTTATAACGGTGGTGAAATGGTACCATGTGTTTTCAGGGCAGAACTTGCTGAATTTAGAGTGAGGTGTGGTGTGGCTGTCTGCTAGAGAAGCGAGGACATTCTGGTCAGGCAGAGGCCCGAGCGCAGACAGAACAGGCGTGTTCAGGGTCAGAGACCATGCACGGACAGAAGCTGGCGTGTTCAGGGACAGAGACCATGCACAGATAGAAGCTGGTGTGTTCAGGGACAGAGACCATGCACAGATAGAAGCTGGCGTGTTCAGGGACAGAGACCATGCACAGATAGAAGCTGGCGTGTTCAGGGTCAGGCCCGTGCACAGGCAGAGGGGGCGTGTTCAGGGTCAGAGGCCCACACGCAGACAGAAGCTGGTGTGTTTAAGGTTAGAGACCACGCGCAGACAGAAGCTGGCGTGTTTGGGGACATACCAGCTGCTGCCATTGAGACAACACCGAGTCTCCCAAGCAAGCGGGGGAGTGTGCCTGCTGCCTCAGCCTGCTCAGCCTGCCTGGCTCCGGGGGCCTGGTTCTGTCAGTGTGCCGGGAGCAGCGCTGTCTCTCAGAGGGTCCCTCGGGAGCCCTGCCCATGGAGCCTGCTCTGCAGAGCAGCAGGCAGGAGCTGCGGTGAGCGTGCCCCCAGGCCCCCCGCCCGGGGCTCCTGCACACGGCTCTAGGTCTCAGCGCCTGGCTGTCCCCACTGGTGCTCTCATGGCGTGGTCACCGCCTGCCCCTCTGGGGACTAGAGTTTGTGTTGTTCCTGCACCTGTCAGTCACACAGCCTCCCATAGGCCAGGTCCTTGGGTGAGGATTTCCTGGGATGTGTCCCGGACCCCCTGGGGCAGGTGCACCTTGTCACCCGACACCGCTGCCTACGGCGGTGACCCAGGCAGCGACCGAGAAAGCAGAGCGTCTGTGGACGCGCGGCCGCGGGAGCTGAGCGGCGCCCTGTGCCCACTGACCCTGTGTTGCCTTGCAGTTTGTGACGAGCTGCTCCAGGCCCCCGCTCCTGGGCTTCGCCTACCTCAAGCCTCCGTTCTCCATCCGCTGTGTGGAAGTGTCGGATGATCAGGTACCTCTGGGGCTGCGGGCAGTGCGGCCGGGCAGTGATCCCGCCTCCTCTTGGCTGTGGTAGCTGTGCCAGCTGTGCGTCTCTGCGGAGGGTGCCCCCTGCAGACGGGCTGCCCTGGGCTGGGGAGGCCCATCCCTCTTCACTTCCTCTGGGAAGGGTCCTTGGGGTAGGGGTGGGCACTGTTTTTAGAAGCCACTGGTCTGCCCAGGGCTCCAGGTCCAAGAGAGACTTTGCTGGGGGGAGGAACACAGGTTTAGGAAGTGGTCAGAGGCAGCTGGACGCAGGCCGTGGCGTCTGGGCAGCATGGATGTGCAGAGCTCATCCCGCGCGTCTGGCCCCCGCCATGAACCCAGAGCCTCTCGTCATGCCAGTCCAAGCTCCTCACGCGGGACAGAGGGCCCTGAGCCTCCACACTTAGGGGCCGCTGACCCATGTTCCCCTGCGGGCCGTGGTGCTGGTGAGGTCGGGGACAAAGGGCCGGGCTGCGGCCAGCCCCGTTGTAGTGCCTTTGCGAGTTTGGTGGCTTTCTGCTCTTTGAACGTGGGCGAGCTGAGCCCCCACTGTGAACCAGGAGGACCCTTACCTGGTGGGGTTCCTGCTGCCGGCCTGGGTGCGGGCGCTGCTCTCTGCCCAGACTCCCAGGCCCTTGGTCCCGAGTGGGGGCCGCCCTGGAGCAGGCCCGGGCACCCCCAACCCGGGCTGCCATGTGTGCTTGCAGGACACCGGGGACACCCTGGGCAGTGTCCTCCGGGGCTTCTTCACCATTCGCAAGCGCGAGCCGGGCGGCCGGCTGCCCACCTCCTCCACCTGCTTCAACCTGCTCAAGCTGCCCAACTACAGCAAGAAGGGCGTGCTCCGGGAGAAGCTGCGCTACGCCATCAGCATGAACACGGGCTTCGAGCTCTCCTAGCCCCCAGCCCGCTGCAGCCATGACGCCCCTGCGGCCTGCACACGGCCCACACACTCCGGGTGGCACCCGTGGCCACGGGCTCTTGCGAATAAAGCTGCAGGTTCCACCCGCCCCGGTCCTCGGGTCCTCTAGTCCTCAGGTCCTCGTCCCAGGGCCCGGAAGCTGAGGCCTGGCAATGGCCAAGGGGCTGCTTTCTGGATGGTCAGGGTTAACGTGAGTCTGTGTGCCCTCAGCCCTTGAGCGAGGTGCCTGTGAGAAGTCCAGGAACCCCAGGCCCCCCCAGCGGCTTCCACGCCGGGCTGTGTGCACACGTGAGTGCCCCCGTTTCCGTGTCTGAAAACTACTCAGGTCAGGCCTCGCCAAGCCTCTATGCACCCGTCAGCCTCTGCCTGCGTCTCCAGCCCAGTCCGCCCAGCCCCAGCCAGGCCCTCCTGCCGCTCCTCGGAGCCACGTGGTCCACCCCACGTTCCCCATCACCTCCGGAGCCCTCAGCAGACCGGGGCCCATCCCAAGCTTTCCCGCGCCCAAAGCCTGCCGGCTTCCACGTCTGTCTGGGCGGGGGCTCCACTCCATGGAAGGCAAAACCCCAAAAGGCGTGGGTCTTGCTGTCAGGCCTCCCTCAGCACTGGAGGCCCGGGAGCGCACTGCCCCGCCGGGCCCCCGCCCCCGGGGCTGAGGGAGCAGTGTCCGTCTTCCCCCGATGGCGATGGCGTGAGCCCTTCCTCCAGGCCCTGTGGGCGGCCTATCAACCCTGCCCCACCCCGTACGCGCGTGCGTGCCCCCACCAGACTGAAGCCGATTGGAAGCCTCTGCCCTGTGGTGCCCGCCCAGGCCCACTGCACTCTTCAAGGCTGTAGAGCGCCCTCTAGCGAGAACCTGCGTGCTAGCGGCAAGACGGGCAAGACCCAGCATCCGCACGGCCCACCGCGGACTCATGGGCTCTGGGGCACCGAGATGCAAAGATGGCGAGCGACTTAAGACAGGAATTTGTTCTTATTGAAGATGTGTTCGTGACCTCTAACTGGGATTTGCACTTTCTTTAACCCTTGGCGCCTTCCAAGAGTTCTTCTAGTCCTGTGTGCCCTGAGCAAGTCTGTACGTAGATGCTGGGGCCTGCACGGGGCCGCAGGACCCCACCCTTGGCTAGAAGCCTAGCCAGCGCGAGTTTGGAGTGAGGGGCTTCTAAGCTCCAGCCTCACCTCCTCCCGGCTCTCCCCTCCCTCGGCGGGGAGGGCTCCAGCCTCACCTCCTCCCGGCTCTCCCCTCCCTCGGCGGGGAGGGCTCCAGCCTCACCTCCACCCGGCTCTCCCCTCCCTCGGCGGGGAGGGCTCCAGCCTCACCTCCACCCGGCTCTCCCCTCCCTCGGCGGGGAGGGCTCCAGCCTCACCTCCTCCTGGCTCTCCCCTCCCTCGCTGGGGAGGGCTCCAGCCTCACCTCCACCTGGCTCTCCCCTCCCTCGGCGGGGAGGTTGTGACTTCCCTGAGTTCTTCCCAGAAGTAGACGTCCTGGGTTGAATCCGTGCTTTTCCGGCAGGTGCTTGTTGGTTCCTGATGGCTGGAAAGAGCTGAGGGCTCCCGTGTTTCTCATCTTCCGCGTGGAGACGCGGGCGGAGGCTTTATTAAATTTGTACTTAGGCACCGTGGCTGCGCGTGGCCTTTCTCCCGGCGAGTGCCTGGATGACCCCAGGTCAGGCGGCGGCACCGCCCCTGTGTCGTGGGTGCGCCCAGGTCTGCTCTCAGATGCAACACAGGACAGGGGGGCACCCTGGGGCTCCGGCCCCCCACTGTCCGCAGCAGCAGCCCTGCCAGGGTACTTGTCTCTGCGGTTCACGTTTGCCACAGTAACACGCACGTGGTCAGTGTGTGTTGGGGAGAAAAAATCCAGAGAACTCAGGTTGGTGAGGTGCAGCCAGGGGTCTTCGGCTTTGCTCCCTGAGGGGTGCCTTGCTCTGACCCTGCAGCGTGGCTGGCCCTCGGGAGCCCACCTCAAACCCGCGGCTCCTCCCAATCCCACCAGCGGCCCTCCCCTCCCCCGCCGCCTGGGAGCACCCCGGGCGGCCCAGGCAGGGAAAAGTGTGGCGGGGCGGCTGGGAGCCTCCAGCGTGACGCCACCCTCCCCAAAACGGAAGCCCTGGCCTCTGATGTTCTGGCTTTTACTTATAAATGATAGCACTACAGAGAGAAAACTTGTCTTTCTAACTGAAAAATAAGTGTTTTTTTTTAAACATTAAAATGAAAATACAGATTTTTGTTCTGAAAGGAAAAGAGGAAAACAGAGCCAGCTCCCAATCACTGGTCCAATCCCCTAAATGCTCACAGTGTCCAAGGCTGGACCAATCCGCAGCCAGGAGCCAGGAAGTCGACCCAGGTCTCTGACACATGGCGGGAGTTCACACACTCACGGCCGCCTCCCAGGGCCTGCATTTGCAGGAGGCTGGGCCGGAGCCTGGTGTCCAACCCAGGCTGCCGGGTGTGGGATGTGGGCCTCCACCGGTGGCGTGACCGCTGGCCAAATGCCCGGAAACAGCTTAGTGTGCCTGGGGGTGTCTGTGGCAGTCACAGGCGCTGGGCTCCAGTGTGGCTGGCAGCGGTGGCACCCCCAGCCTGTCTGTGTGGCCGATGGAGTGAGTGGGCCACTGCTGGAAGCGTGAGAACGGCCCTGAGCAAGTGACGAACCTGTGAATCCAGGTCTCCCTTAGGAACCCCGAAATTGGCCAGTGTAGCCCAGAGCCTGCAGAAGGGAGCGGAGCGTGCAAGCCCTGCCTTCCCGCCGCTTCCTGCCCGAGGCCCACGGAGTCCCCATGGGTGGGACACTCGGAGCTCCCAGAAGTAACAGAATGCACCCCACTCGGTTCTCACTGGAGCAAGACGGGGCTGCCCGGCTTCCAGAGGCTTCTGCTGCAGTGGGCCCATGAGAGAGGATTTGGCGACGGTCACCTGGGGCCCCAGGGGAAGCCCACCTGCTGCTACACAGGGCATCAGCCAGGGGGCGTGGCTCAGGGGGCACCTGTGTCCGCCTTGGCTTGTCGTCACAGCTGACACAGGTTGAGAGCCTGTGCCCGACAGGTTGAGCCCGAGTCCCGAGCCTGCTGGCAGCAGGAGGAACGGACCTGACAGAGCTGGGGAGGGGTAGGGTGGGGATGTGTCTGCCATTTCTCCCTGCCGTCCACCTCGGCCCCGTGCGCTTTAAAGTGAGATGTGGTTGCAGATTCTGAGTTACGGCGGTGTGCTCATCAAGGCTGACTAGCTAATTAGATTTATAAGGACTTGGCTCTCAGAGATCCGTGACCCTGATGTGTCAGCTCAAAGCTCTGAGAAGTCCCTCTGCTAGTTCTCTTGGGAAGTGGGGAGGCAAGGAGGCCCGCTGCTAGGTTTGGAGGGACCCCGTGGCCATTCTCAGACAGATTGGAGACCCTCACTTCCCCCAGGGTCCCCACTCCTGTGAGATTTGTGCTTCGTGTTAGAATCGCCAGAAATGTCAAATGCACTCCACTCATTCCATTACCTCCCTGTGAAGCCGTGGCAGACATTACTAATGGATTACCAAGCTCCTTCCCTGTTGAATCTGGACCCAGCCTTGGTTTTTGCTAAACACAGCCTGCCAGGCAATCTGTTGGAACTGGCACCTCCTCTGCCCTTCCCTGCTCTCAGCAGAACCGAGGGGAAGGAGTTTGGTTCTTACACGGGAAGCCAGGACTGAGCGACGGTTCTGCCAGTTGCTGACAGTGAAACACTGGGCTCATCCCTCTGCCCTAGGGGTGCCAGGGTGTCCAGGGGTAGCTACGGCGATGGTCCGGGATGAGAGTCTGTACAACGTAAGCTTAAGGATGCTGCTTTGTCTACTCCCAAGCTCTGAACAAGATAAAGTCGCTGCAAACCACGGAGAGAGAAGGAGCCGGTGTCCGGAGGGGGGGTGAGAAGCTGGATTAGCTCCTCCCCGGCGGGGGGCGGGGCGGCCAAGACCAGTTTTCCTCCTACAGCAGAAGCCAGGCTGCCTCGGGCTCCGACAGAATGGACACCGCGTGTTCGCCAAGCGACAGCTAGGACCACTGGGGGGCAGCTTCCCAGAGGGTGGCGGGAGCGGAGAAGGGCTATTAGTCCCCAAGGGCCGTGTTTTTTCACTTAATAATGGATAGTGAAGGATTTTCCACAAATACCCATCATTTTCAACAGCGTCTTATCTCCTACATTCCCTTATTGGTAAATATTTGGCTCGTCTGCTTACCCAGCTTCCTCTTGTTGGATGTTGGATGTTGGATTCAGATTCTTGGCTCTGACGAGCAACACTGCACTGAAAGAAACCCTTGCAGTGCCACCGACGTACCCCTTGCCTTGGAAGAAATTCCCAGAGACGGTACTGCAGGACAGTTAGGGCCACGCATCCCGAGGACTTCCATCCCGGTTACCAAATTGCCCTCCTGAAAGGTCCACGCTGTCTCCAGGGCCCCCAGCACCACCACCACCACCCCCACTGGCGACAGCAGGTGCAGCGCTGTGGGCTTGGCACACTCTCCAGCTGCCGGGGTCTGCAGCTGCACCCCTGAGAGCTGTGGAGATTTAAAAAGGTGTTTCTCTGCCAGTCCCTAACTCCCAGGCACCTGGAGAGAGTCCAACAGCCAGGCCAGGCAGGGTCCGGAGGTCACCAGGCACAGCCACCCGCGGGCCCTGGCCTCCTCCCTCTGCACGTGTCCGCCTGGCTGCCTTTTCTCAAGGCCTGTGGCTCGCAGCTCGTGAGTTATAGCGAGGCTTATTCCCCTCTACAGCTCCTATGGAGCTAACAGATGCACGCCCGTCTGAGGCAGTCATGCGGCAAGAGACTTTGGGGCCAATCCTTCCCGTTCTGACAGTGTGTAATCGAGGTGAAGCCATAAATTCCACAAACAAGCAGAAACGACCCTTAGCGACATATGTCTGCTCGACCCTTCCAAGGTGATCGTAAATAAAGGCACCTGCCCGCCGGGGAGGGCCGCGGGGGCTGCAGATGGCCGGGGACGGGGGCCCGAGGACCTGTGCTTCAGGGCCAGTCTCTGTGGAGCCGGTGGGGAGGTCACCCTGTGACCTCCGGGGCCTGGGTCGCCTGGACACCTTTGCTCCATTTCTTCAGTCTAGTTGTTCTCCAAGGCTGCCCCCCCTCCGCCCCGCCCCGCCCCGTACCACCCTGAGCTGGCCCTTGCGTCTTCCTTGGAAGGCTGCCACCTGCTGGCATCTTCCCCGAGTTCATGGGACCCTCCTCTTCCCCAGGAGAAGATGCCCCGCCCTGCTCAATCCTTAGCCACACCCTCCTCCCCCGAGCTGTCCCGTGAAGTTCAAGGTGCTCACTCTGCCTCTGCTGCTGCCCACAGGGAGTCGTTGGCAGCCTGAGTCCCCGGGAGGAGTATGAACGAGCCGGAGCGGCGTAGACAGGTCCACATCCGATCCTGAATTTGGCATCTGACCCGTTATGTGACACTGGCTAAGGAGCAGTCTCCCTGTGCCTCTGTTGCTCCCCCAAAACAGATGCTGACAGCTACGGGAGGGGGGTCTTGCGGGCTGCACGTGCCCTACGCGCGCGGCGGGGGCTGTCCCTGGCTTAGCTGTGGTGAGCCCATCAGAGGAGCCCAGTAGGTGCGGGCTGTTGGTGATGACAGCCATGGAGGCCACCATGGCTCCCCCGTAGACACCGTGCGGCTTGGGGCAGTGACGTCACCCGGTCAGCCCCAGTGCCCTCACGGCTGCAGCGAGGAAGCCAGCTGCGCGTAGCCCAAGGAGTTCTGAGAAGTTAAAACATGGGCGAAGTCGGGCAACACCAGAGCATGCGGCCAAGTGCTGGTCGTGGGGAAGCAGGTGTGCAGCCTGGATTCAAAGCCGGGGACAGAGCCGTGTGGCTGGGAGAGAGTCACGTCTCCCCTCTTCCCCTCTGAGCCTCGGCGTGCTCACCTGGGAGCGGGGGAGGATGATATTAACAGTTCTACGTAGACTCCACAAGCTGCTGAAGCAGTTTTTAAAATATTTATTTATTTGAAAGGCAGGGTGATAGAGGAGGAGAGATACGGGGGGTCAGGGGAGACTTCCATCCACTGGTTTACTCCCCAAATGCCTGCATCAGGCACAGCCAAGCCAAGCTGAAACCAGGAGCCAGGAACTCCATCCAGGTCTCCCACATGGGAGGCAGGGGCCCAAGCACTTGGGCCCTTACCCGCTGCTCTCCCAGGTGCACGCGCAGGGAGCTGGATTGGAAGTGGAACAGTCAGGACTCAAACTGGCACCCCAGTATAGGATGCAGGTGTCCCGAGTGGCGGCCTAGCTGTTCTGTGGTCACTGTTCTATGACAGGGTCACCCTCCCTCTCACTTAGGCACAGCGCTCCTGGAGCCGTGCTCCCAGGGCTGGCTGTGGCAGCCCCCACTGCCCCGCTCAGCAAGTCCAAGCCGCTAGGTGGTCCCAGATACGCCCCTAGGCGTATCTCCTGGACCCTTGGAAGTCTGTGTTAGTCTCAGTTATAAAAGATGAACATTGAACACGGAAGCTCAGAGTGGTTAAGCGGTTTGCTCCAGGTAACTCAGCCAAGAAGTGGACAAGCAGGAATTCGAATAATAATAATAATACCTACAACAATAGCAGCTAACAGGGCCAGCACTGTGACACAGCCAGTTAAACCACAGTCGGCAGTCCCCGCATCCCATATGGGCGCCAGTTCAAGTCCCGGCTGCTCTACTTCCAATGCAGCTCCTGCTAATGTGCCTGGGAAAGCAGTGGAAGGTGGCCCCCAAGTGCTTGGGCACTTAGCCCACTATGCCACAACACCAGCCCCAGTAAATGAATCTTTAATAATAATAATAATAATAATAGCAGCTAACCGTAGCCAGTGGGTGTGCTAAGTGTTGTATTATCTCAGGGCGTGTGTTCAACACAGCAGTTAAGATACTGTTTGGGGGCCGGCGCCGCGGCTCACTAGGCTAATCCTCCACCTAGCGGCGCCGGCACACCGGGTTCTAGTCCTGGTTGGGGCGCCGGATTCTGTCCCAGTTGCCCCTCTTCCAGGCCAGCTCTCTGCTGTGGCCAGGGAGTGCAGTGGAGGATGGCCCAGGTGCTTGGGCCCTGCACCCCATGGGAGACCAGGAAAAGCACCTGGCTCCTGGCTCCTGCCATCGGATCGGCGCGGTGTGCCGGCCGCAGCGCGCCGGCCGCGGCGGCCATGGGAGGGTGAACCAATGGCAAAAGGAAGACCTTTCTCTCTGTCTCTCTCTCTCACTGTCCACTCTGCCTGTCAAAAAAAAAAAAAAAAAAAAAGATACTGTTTGGGAAGCCCGCATCCTGGGTTCGAGTCCTGGCTCCACTTCCTGCTTCCGTGTACCCTGGGAGGCAGCAGGTGAGGGCTCAAGTAGTTGGGTTCCTGCCACCCACACGGGAGACCAGGATTCAGTTCCAGGCTTTTGCTATGGTCTGGCCCAGCCTGGCTGTTGCAGGCATTTGGGGAGTGAAGCAGGCAGAAGACTGGTCTCCGTCCCTGTGAGTCTCTCTGCCTTTCTATCCATAAGTGTCTATTTCCTCTTTAAAATCTGCTGACCTTAAGGGGTAGATACTGTTATTCCCATTTCAGAGATGAAAAAGCGAGTCTGACCAAGACGAGGTGACGTGCCCAGAGTCACGGAGCTGGGAGGAGACAGGGTCTCAAACCCGAGCCTGGCGGAGGCCAGCGTCTGATGGGCGAGTGCTGTCCCGGGGCCTCCGCACGCATCCAAGGCCACCCAGCAGCCCCCCCCCCCACCCAGCCCCAGGTGTTCGTCTCCCACTTCAAGGCTGGGGCTACACGAAGCCCCCGTAGGCTACAGCAGAGGCAGCCTGCGAGCCCCAGCTGAGCTCCTGAAGAGGTGGTTGCGTGTGTTACTGCTCTTGCTTAATGTTTGATTTTATTTTCATCCGATTTGAAGGGCAGAGCACTAGAGACGGAGAGCAGGAAGCTAGAATCGGGAGTGGCTGTGGCTTGAACCCAGCCTCTCCAATACGGGATGCAGACATCAGACACTGTGCCCAGCACCAGCCCTGCGTGGGTCGGTTCAGCCAGGGATCCTTCCTTAGGGGTCCCGTGGACTTGCCCAGATGGTCTGCACACCTGTGAGCGTGTGCGTGCACAGAGCCTCCGCCGGAATCCCAAAGAAGACAAAGCACGACTTTAGAAGCTTCTGGATCTGTGGACTGGCAGAACCCAAGGTGCATCCCCCAAAGCTGCTGGGTCTGCCCCCACCGATCCTGGCCCCCGCCCCGCCCGGGCTCATGGCTTCCAGGTCCCACCTGCCCGTTCTCGCCTCCGCCCAGCCTGGGTTCATGGCTTCCAGGTCCAGCTCTCCCAGAAGACAAGCATTAGGCCAAGGCACATTCCGCCTGCCCCACCCCCACCAGCTGGACTGTGGAGGGGAACTCACTGGCTGCAGTAATCAAGTCAGGGCCAGCCTGAATCCCGCATCACCTGTGAGATTCCTGGGCACCGTCTGAGGGGACGGAAGTGCCACAATTCCTTCCAGGCTCTGATTTATGCAGTCTGCGTGGGGAATTTATTATACAAAAGAGTCTTATTCAATTAAACTTGAAATGCGACCTGGTTCTTCAATGTTCGGCACGCGATGGCTGGGACGGAGCACTCATAAAACCGGATGGGCCGTGGGAAGGGGCTGGGGAGGAGGCGGGGTGACATTGCGGCTGACGGGCGGACGTTTGTCATTGGGATGGGTTACAAGTTCGGGCTGTGGAAATTACTCAGTGAAAAACGCACATTAACAATAGCCATGAAATAGCAGTTAAGGGGAGCCAGGTTGAGACATGTGACAGCAGGATCTATTAGTGGCTGGCATTGTTCGCAGCAGCCCGGTTGTGGGGAAAGCGACCGTCCAGAGGCAGAGGGGTGGCCAGCAAGGAGCACGGGGCCAGGAGTCCCAAGGCCACGCCCTGGCTCCCCTCCCTGAGCCTGCTTCCCCCGTGCAAGGCAGGGCGGGCAGGGGAGGTTCCTTGGCCCACAGCGGCTGGGGCCATGATTATCGTGAGACCGTCTCTGTTCCGAGGACCTGACCGGGACCAGGGCGGGGCAGCGAGGCACTAGATGGGTGCAAAGTGTACGAGTGACCAAAAGCTCAGTAACCAAGAAAAGGAATATTTTCAAAAATCAAATTATGAAAAAAGGGTCCTATGATAAACAAGATATCCCGATTAAAAAATGTATTTATTTGAAAGGCAGAGAGAGAGAGAGAGAGAGAGAATCTTCCATCTGCTTGTTCACTCCCCAAATGGGCTCAACAGCCGGGGCTGGGCGAGGCCAAAGCCAGGAGCCAGGAGCTCCATCCGGTCTCCCACGTGGATGGCAGGGGCCCAAGCACTTGGGCCATCCTCCGCTCTTCCCAGGCACATCAGCAGGAAGCTGGGAAGCAGAGAAGCTGGGACCTGACCCAGTGCTGTGATGCGGGATGCCAGTGCTGGTGGCAGGGGCATAACCTGCTACATACACCCCAAGGCCAGCCCCACGATGTCACAATTGTCAACGACAGCAGGCTGCAGTTTGCTTTGCGACCCCGTGCTGCTGTGCGAGGGTGGACAGCGGGAACTCAGACCAGCGACACGGGACTCGCGGGGCCCACGGGGCTCACGGCCCGGCATGGTTTGACGAGAGCTCTTAGGAACCTCTCCACCCTGGTTCCTGCGACAGGACGACGTTCTGATCGGGGGTGGAGGGGCACACAGCTCCCTCCTGCTTCAGCCGCCTTCCAGCCTCACAAGGCCCTGCAGAGGGGCACACGCTGCAACAACCCGTCCTCCAGGCCCCACAGCAACCTTTCTGCTTATTCCAGTGGGGGAGGCGTGGGAGAGAAACACCTGCCGTCTGCCCTGCACCTGCGTGGTTTCAGGGACGAACATTGGCTGGTGGAAGGGGAGACAGAGCCAGAGTGGTTCACGATTGGCTGTGAGCTGCTGGGGCTCCGCCTCCCTGGCCGAGCCTGGAATGACCGCAGGGCAGTGAACCACCCTCAGCCCCTGAACACGCGCGCTTTCCCTGTTTGCCATCAGGGAACACCGACTGTGCTCCAGACCTGGGACGCACTGCGAGGAGCGGCGTGAGACACGGCCACTTCCTGGGGTGGGGGGGTGTGTGCTCACTCTTGGGCCCCTGCACCTCACTTCGCTCTGCCCATGGCTCCAGAGCCGGCTGTAGCCTGCTGGCCATGAAAGGACCCAGGGGACATAAATGTCACTGCCACCTCCAGGTGAGGGGGTCAGAATGCAAGCACAGATGTGCAAGCAATAGATATGCTTGTCACAAAGATGGCTGCAATGGGGCCCAGCGGGCCAAGCCGCCCCTTGCGACACCGGCACCCCATGTTGAGGCACTGGTTTGGGTCCCTGCTGATCTGTTTTGGATCCAGCTCCCTGCTAGTGCGCCTGGAGAGGTAGCAGATGGTGGCCCCAGTGCGGACCCTGCCACCCATGTGGGCAACCAGGATGGACTTCCCGGCTCCTGACTTTGGCCTGGCCCAGCCCTGCTGTTGTAGCCATTCTGGGACATAAGCCAGCAGATGAAGGATCTTCCTCTGCCTTTCAAATAAATAGATAAATATTTAAAAAAAAAAAAAACACTAACAGACGGCTGGAGGGACCAGCCTTCCTGTGCCCAGCCCGATGCCCCTGGCCACGCAGGCACCCAGGGAGCCCCGGCTGCACTGCGCGCCCCAGCTCTTGCAGCCCCTGCGTGGGGCGGGAGCGCGGGAGCCTGCCCTTCTGAAGTCATTTCCTGCCTTCAGCGCACCGACTCCTCTCCGCCCTTCATAAATATCCCCTTCCCAAGGGCACAGCTGGCACCAGCGGTGGCGTTCTGTAGCAGGAGGGAGCCGTAGTGACAACTGAAATAAAATACGGCCGTGGCACGGGTGTCAGAGGCACGAAGCTGCCAAGTGTGACAGCGAGGAAGTCGGTCTCATGGGCGTCCGCCTCGCTGGAGCCCCAAGACCTGGTCTCCAGCCGAGTCTGCGCCGCCTCGGCCCCTCGACTCGCTGCCTGGACCAGGCAGGAAAGGCCGCCTGGAAGCAGCGGCCGTGGCCTCACCAGGGCCCCCCTCCTCGCGCGAGGAGTCTCCAGCTGCACCCCCAAACACGCTTCCGTCCCAGTCTAGGGCTCCTGAGGCCCCGCCCGTCCGCCTGCCGCCACCCTGCCCCCTCTGCTGGTGGCCGGTGGCCCGGAGGGCACTGAACTTCCACGGCCTGCCTGCCTTCCCCTGTGTCAGCGTGGCGTGGGGAGCCCCTTTGGCGCGGGGAAGTCACAATTCCGATTCCAAGGGCCTCTGGGAGCATTCCAAATCCTTGAACAAGCAGAGCTGGCAGTGGGAGGGCGCACTCGCTCCCATGCGTGCAGCCTCGGTCTCACACACACAGGCACACACACACACACACACACTCTGATGCACTCACACACGCACACTCTGACACACACTCTCACACGTGCACACTCACACACATGCACACACACACATGCACTCTCACACCCCCACACTCTCTCACACACACACGCATGCACACACACACACACATGCACACATACTCTCGCACAGTGCAAACCTTTCCCACTTTTATTCTTCGTGCTTTTTCTGCAAGACTGGGTTCACTGCTGCTGCTTCTAAGACCCAGGACAGCCGGGGAGCAGGGGACAGACTGCTCGCCGGGAGGCTGGGTGTGCATGGCAGGCCGTGGCCGGTCCCTCTGGCTGGGCTCTCTGGGAACCAGGCCACCGCCAGGGTAGCCTCTCCATGGTTGTCACCACAGACGTGTCTGGCCGTCCCCCTTTTCCGGAACTCCCGGGTGCCTCAGGCTCGGTCCGATGGGTCACTTCTCTTGTATATTTTTTCCTGATTTCCCTCCTTCATGGCTGCGTATCTGGCTAATGTGAAGAGGTAGTCGCTGAGTCTGGAGGGGCAGAGACAAGCAAAAGGAACGATTTGAAGAGAGATCAGGTCCTCCCATGAGCCTTTGAGGGAGCACTGTCAGTCACACGGCCCTAGGAGCATCTCGCGGGGCCGGCAGGTGCGCAGCCAGCTCTAGCCCGACGGATGGCTGTGCCGGAGCGAGGCCAGCTTCGGGGAGAGCCCAGGGCCCGAGGGGGCTGTTGACCTTGCCCTAGGCCCTGGCCAGGTAACTCTGGACCAAGCTGCCTTCCCCACCTTCGAGTGGCCAGGCCTGAGCTGCCTGGTGGTCTTGCGCCATGTGGATTCTGAGCCCGGGATTCTGCAGGTAGAACCCACACCTGGGTGGTGCTGGCCACGCCTGGGGTAGAGGGCCCTGGGCAGGGGTCTCGGCCGCGGCGTGATGGACGTTCTGAGTGGGCCCGCCCACTGTACCGCATGGTGCTGAGCAGGGAACCTGCCTCCACCCGCGGATGCCAGCAGTGCCTCCCGCTGGCCACTCTTGACCACCAGACAGCTGCAGATCCTCCCAGTGCCCCAGCCGAGGGCACCGGCCTGGGGTCCCCTGGTCCCCAGCCCCTCTTGCCCGTTCTGTCTTTGAGTCATCAGTGGGGGGGTCTGTGTGAGGCCTTCTCAGGGGTGGCAGTGGAGGGAACACGAGAGATGGCGGCACGACCACCCTTGTAGTCTTCCTGCCTCTCGGCTCCTCCCTCCTCCAGCCCCTGCCCATCCCAGCCCCCAAGGCCGGCTCCACGCCATCCCCCGGGTCAGGTCCTCCTCCCTCACTGCTGGCTTTCTTGGGGACAGTGGCAGATCTGCTCTGGGTGAGACACCCTCCTGGATCCCATGGTCCTGGAGGGCTGAGACATCAACTGACCTGGCCCACACTGCACCGGGGCTCCCCAGGGGTGCTGCCGCCATACAGCCATTCCTCACTTGCTGTCCAGGAGGGGAGGAGCTGCTCAGGAGCCAGGCCCAGGCCACGTCCCAGCGGCAGCAGTGTCCACAGTTCAGGGGCTGGGCCACGGCCGTGAGGCCGCCCACAGGTACCCAGGTATCCTCCTGTTCTCCCCCAGCTGCTGGCCCCGGGGCTCTGGCCTGGCCCGGCCCACACTGCTCCTGCACGAGCCCGGGCTGGGGCAGAAGCCAGCAGAGCAGAGGGAGTCCTCCCTGGGCCTGGCTCACTGGCTCCTGCACCGTGCCCCCGAGCTGTCTTCTCTCGGTTCTGGCTGTCCCAGGGCCCGGCTGGCTGAGAGGGTCTGTGCCCTGGGCTCCCTGCTCAGTCACCGCTGAGATGCCTGACGAGGCCTTCCCTGAGCCCCCAAGGCTGCCCCTTGCTACTGCCCTTTGTAGTCGGTTTTAATTTGTATTTGTTTATTTGAGAGGCAGAGACAGGAGGGGAGAGAGAGAGAACAGGAGGAAGCACTCTCCTATGCTGGCACGCTCCCCAGACGCCCACAATGGCCAGGAACTCAATCCAGGTCTCCGCCGTGGGTGGCAGGAGCCCAGTCACTCGAGCCATCGTCACTGCGACCCAGGACCTACATTAGCAGCAAGAGCTGGGAATTGAATCCAGGCACTCCAGAGTGGGACGTGTGCATCTTAAGCGTTAGGCCAAACACCTGGCCCTGCCCGGCCCTCGGCAGACACTCCCGAATGCTGTGTGAATGGCTGAGGGAGCGCATTCCGCCCGGGCCTGCTCCCCGGGCCCAGGGCATTGCTCTTCTCCCCCACACACATGCCCGGTTTTCTGGAGGAAGGGGACGCTCCCGCCTGCACCTCGGTACCTGTTTAAGAATTTGGCCACGTTCGCGTCGGTCTCTCCCATCTGGACCAGAGGCACCACGCTGCAGAGGAGGAAACACCGTCACGTACGTCCACGCGCTTTACCACCCGCTGCCGCCTGCCCCAGCCTGCACGAACCCAGCTGGCATCATGGGAAACTCCTCCCCCGGGGTCTGAAGATCCACCCCCCGCCGCCGCCCTCCTTGGACCCATCACAGGAGGGACAGAGGGTGGCAGAAGCAGGCTGGCTGCCCCCCACCCCAGCCTGCTGGCCTCGTGCGCTGGGCCGGGGCGGAAGCCCTCCCTGGACGGGGTGTAGGGGAAGGAGGACACGGACCCTTAATTCCCAAGAGGCCACCGTGCTAAGCCCATTTTTTTTTTAACAACTTAGGGCTTCACAGGGGACATAAAGACCCCAGGAAGCCAAGCCCCCAAGTGCAGCCGGGACTCTGGACTGTGTCTGCTGGGTGCAGGTGTTCCGGGGGTGGGTGCCGTCTGCAGAGACGCGGCAGCTCTGGCCAGGCCCTCCGGGTGCCTCACTGCTGCTGCGTAACTCAGCGTCAGGGCTCTTGTCCCCACTCAGAGCCACACGACAGGCAGAGGGGGTGGCCAGGCGGCCTCTGCGGTGTCCAGCCATTGGTCATCAGGAGCTCTGCTGGGGGCGTGGCTTTGTGCAAGGGACTGCTAGGCTGGCCCTGGCCGTGAAATCACCTCTCTGAGCCCCATCTCCTGACCCAGGAGAGGGGGGCTGCTGTCGCGTCTGCCCCAGGGCCATGAAGGGGAACCAGTGAGGTCGTGAGCAGGCCGGGCCCGGCACGGCCCCATCCGTGCCACCAAAGCCAGCTGTCTTTCTGCTCCTCGGTATGGGTGCTGCAAACGGAGATTCTGCCACCACTCTCCCCACGCCCCCCTGGAAAGGCTTTCGGGGGACCAATTCTTCCCAATTCTGAGCTGGGCTGGCAGGGGGCTGGTCTGTGGGTGGCTCCCTCCTGGCCCCCCAACAGCTGCGTGGGTCCCTCTGGGCCCTTCCACATCAGCCACCCGCACAGCCTGGAGCGCAGCACCAGCTTCCTGTCACTCTGGGCCTACGGGTGTGTGCCAGCCGTGACGTCATCTGTTGGCTTGGTTGGTCCCGTGTCACCGTCTGCTACCTGGGGGCGGGGCCTGGGCCTGTCCTGGTCACCCTGGCCCGCCGTGCATGCCCCCTGCCCATCTCCCGGGCCCCCTTACCGCCTCTCAGCTCGGCGGCACACGGCCCGGCAGAGGTGCAATGCGGAGCTGCTCTTGCCGCCAGACTACAAGGAGAAAGCAGGAGTTGGCAGGGCTGGCCCGGGGGCAGGGGCAGGTGCACCTGCTACAGACGCTGTCCAGGCCCTGCCCCTCACCACAGTGTTCTGCATCCAGGAGACCCTGCCAGCACACCCACGTGGCACCCCCCTCCAGAGTGGCCAGGGCTGGGGAGGGACTGCAGAGGACATGGGTGATGGGGGTGGGGGTGGGGGCTGGATGGCTGCCTCCGTCACTGGGAAAAGCCACGGTGAGGGTCGCTGTGAGGGCCTGTGTGTTTGTCGGAGCACCCAGCCCGCAGCCACCCCTCCCTCACCCCACCCCCAACACCTACAGGCAGAATGAAAGCCGTGAGCGGGGGCAGCTGGCGGGCGTACTCGTCAATCCAGCGTTCCAGCTCCAGGACGGGCCCCTCCCCGAACGCCGCGTGCTCTGGGGAATCCAGGAGCAGACACACTGCCGGGGGCTGTCGCAGGCTAGACCATCGAGGAGTTGCCCCCGTCCCCTCTGCTCGAGTGGCCGGCAAACCGCTTCCCCACCCCGGCTCTGGAGGCACCTTCCCTCCCAGGGGCCACGTGCAAGGCTGGCCGGCCCGCCCACGGCTTCTCTGGGCTCTGGGCTCCCAGGGGGCAGCACCCAGGACACAGTGCTTCCCCCCTCCCCCACCCCGGGGCCCTCAGAACACCCGCAGCAGACTCAGAGAATTACTTAAGTGGGCCTCCCTGGCCGAGGAGCGCGGTGTCGCCAAGGTGGAGCCGATGTCCTGCAAGGTGCACTGGATCTGGGGGAGCGACCAGAGGTGAGTGAGGACCTCACAGGGCAGGCTGGGCGGAGACAACGCGGCTCCAGGGAGCGAACTTTGGGTGCAGTGGTTAGGAGATCCCAATAACCAAGTGCCCCGCTCCCGATTCCACCTTCCTGCTAACGGGCACCTTGGGAGCCAGCAGGTAAGGGCTCAAGTAGTTGAGTCCCTGCCGCCCATGTGGGAGACCTGGATTTAGTTCCAGGCTCCTGGCTTCAGCCTGGCTCAGCCCTGCTGTTGTAGGTATCTGGGGAGCTCTGTCTGTCTGTCTTCCTTTCCCTCTGCCTTTTTTTTTTTTAAAGATTTATTTATTGGGGTTGGCACTGTGGCGTAAATAAAAAAAAGATTTACTTATTTATTTGAAAGACAGCGTTACAGAGAGAGGGAGAGACAGAGAGAGAGGTCTTCCATCTGCTGGTTCATTCCCCAAATGGCCTCAATGGCTGCAGCTGGGCCAGGCCAAAGCCAAGAGTCTGGAGCCTCTTCCAGGTCTCCCATGTGGGTGTAGGGGCATATTCACTCGGGCCATCCTCCACTGCCTTCCCAGGCCATCAGCAGGGAGCTGGCTCAGAAGTGGAACAGCTGGGACTCGAACCAGCGCCCATGTGGATGCCGGTGCTGCAGGCAGATGCTTAGCTTACTACTCCACAGTGCTGGCCACTCTCTCTGCCTTTCAAATAATTTTTTAAAATCTTTTCCACATGCAGAGATGGCCCTGGGCATGCTGGGAAATCGTGCAGAGCAGGTTCAGTAGGGACCGTGGGGTCTTGGCTCTGCGTGAGCCCCTGCAGGGGCCCTGGTAGAGCTTGTGTGGGGTCTGCGGGAGACTCCTGTGGTGGCAGCTGGGTTACCCGGACAAGCACCAAGTGCCCAGCAAAGGGCACCTGGAATCTTCTGGGCCACCAGTGCATGCCTGTGCAGCCAGACCCACAAACGCCAGCTCTGACTCTGGACCTGGGCCCGGGCGGCCAGTGGGGAGGAAGGTGGAATCTGACCCCTGGTTAGATGGCCTCTGTGACGGCGTGCGAGGAGCAGGCGCAGTGGAGGCTGCCCACCCGGCACTGGACTGGAACCTTCCTGGGGCACAGACGGGCAGACTTGGGTGTTACCTCACTGCTCAGGTTCAATGTCTTCTTGGTGGCAGGAGTGATACCATCCCCTTGACCCTGGCTGTGGGGCCTGGACACGTGTGTTGTTTTTTAAACTAGAGAGGAGAGTCTTTCCGTCCTGGCTCCCGGCTCGGGTCTGCACCGGTGCCCTCTGAGCGCAGCTTCAGCATCCCACGCCAACCTCTCCATCCGCCGCCAGGATCGGCCCCTTCCCTGGGCTCCTGCACCCTCTCCCCTCAGGCACACTGGGTGTGTTAACCTGCCTGCTCACCTGTCTGCCTCCCCACCTGGGCTGGGTGCTGTGAGGTGGGGTAGGGGCCCTGTTTTGCAGGGAGCGTGGCCCATCTTTTATCTTTTCCCTCTGCAATCCTGAGGCATTCCAGGAGCGAGGCCCGTCTCTGTGGGAGGCCCTCCTCCCTCCTAAGAAACAGAGTAGGTGGGGTCGGTGCTGTGGCATAGCGGACTAAGCCTCCGCCTGTGGCGCCAGCATCCCATGTGGGCGCCGGTTTGAGTCCCGGCTGCTCCTCTTCCAATCCAGCTCTCTGCTGTGGCCTGGGAAAGCAGTAGAAGATGGCCCGGGTCCTTGGGCCCCTGCACCCGCATGGGAGACCTGGAAGAAGCTCCTGGCTCCTGGCTTCGGATTGGCCCAGCTCTAGCGGTTGTGGCCCTCTGGGGAGTGAGCCAGCGGATGGAAGACCTCCCGCTCTGCCTCTCCCTCTCTCTGTGACTCTACATGGCAGGGCTTCCCAGAGCTCCTGGCGTGGGCAGAGGCACCTCACAGAGTCTGGCAGTCTTGGCGCCATTGCTACGTTGGACTGGGTCACTCTGTGGTGACGGGAACTGTCCTTGCACTGCAGGTCATTTGGCTGCGTCTTTGGTCTCCACTCCCTAGACACCAGGACCTTGCTCCCTGCGAGTCATGGAGATGGGAAATGCCTGCAGACGCTGCCAAGGGTCCCCGGGGCTGAGAACGGCTGCACTTGATACACACACCCCCCACCCCTTAGCACAATCTTCACAGCTCGCCTGGGACGCCAGGTTGTCTGTGTACGTCCCCACTTTACAGATGAAGAGACTAAGGCTCGCAGAGGGAGAGTGAGTAGCCCCAGGCAATTCAAAGAGGGACGATGGTCAGGTGGGGAGCCAGTGACAGTCCCCAGGCCTCGGGGAGGGAGAAACCCCAGCTCGGGGCGAGACAGCGTTACTCACTTTCTGAAGCTCTTCGGCAAACGGGTGGCCCTTCTCCGTGATGAACTCCATAGCAAACCTGCAGGAAAGGAGGGGGAAGGATCTCTAACGTGACACACGGGCGCCCGGGTGTCAGCCACTGAGCTAAGGCAGCTTGTTTGCCAAGGTACACTGATCCCGGCCAGAAGTTCCCTCTCCACAGGTCTGTTGACACAGCACTGAGCAGACGGTGGCACAGGCTCTGTCCTGCAGGACCGGGAGGCGTGAGTAGGGGACCCACCTGTGCAAGGGGAGACTGTAGACTGAGGTCTGTGCTCTGCAGGAAAAGAGCAAGAGAGCCTATCCCGGCCTTGGCTAGCGGGGCAGGGAGGGCTTCCTGGAGGAAGCCATGCTGCAGGTGGACTTGGAAAGCTGAGCAGGAGTCCCCCAGCCAGGCAGGATGTGGCAGGGAAGGCACAGGACGGCACCCTGGCTCTGCTTGTCCTTCCTGTGCCAGCCAGAGTCCTGGCAGGGAACAGGGAGTGGGTGTTGGAGGGATTCCCAAAGAAGAACTTCAAGAAAGGACTGCTCACAGAGGGGCAGGCAGAGTTACAGGAACTGAAAACGGGTGGCAAAGACCAGCAGGAGCCTGAGCAGCAAGGGAGAGACAGACAGAGAGGGAGACACACACACACACACACACACACACACAGAGAAGAAAGGTCTTCCACCTGCCGGTTCACTCTCCAGACGGCTGCAATAGCAGGAGCTGGGCCAGGCTGAAGCCAGGAGCCAGGAGCTCCATCCGGGTGTCCCATGTGGCCAGCAGAGGCCCAAGCACTTGGGCCATCTTCTGCTGCTCTTCCCAGAAGCATGCGCAGGGAGCTGGATTGGAAGCAGAGCACCCAGGACCTGAACCGGCACCCCGATAGGGGATGCCTGCATCACAAGCAGTGGCTGAACCCCCTGCACCTCAACACCAGCCCCAGGACATTATTCACAAAGAGAGAAAGACACAGCTGCTGCCTGGCCGATGCTCCTGTGACCCGGGCCAGTGGCAGGTGCCAGCAGCCCCCAGGAGCAGCTGCCCAGGTCGTGCCTGCCTGCCCCTCCTCCACCCCCACGCTGTGGCCCCACGGAGGCAGGGCTGGGGCTGTCTGCTTGGCAGGAGCTGGTGCATGGAGACGCGGGGTCAAGTTTGCCAGAACCCACACGTGGGGCTCCCTGGCCTCCTGCCGCACATCAGCTGAGAGACGGTGGCTCGTGGGCTTGAGCAGCTGGGGCTGGCATGCAGCTCCACTCCCTGGGCCCCCTTCATCTCGTGTTGCCTTCCTCCCCTGCTGGTGGGTTCGCCACACGCCCTCCCATGATGGGCCCTGCTAACATCTCCGCTCAGCTCCACCATCAAGCCGCAGGCGCCCCAACCGTGGGAGGGAGGACGAGAATCGGGGTGACAGCCTCTCACATTCTTGCCGTGCATACACGCACATTCTAAGGGTGCAACGTGGGGTGATCTTGCTGAGCCCCCCAAGAACCCAGTGCGATGCACACTAATGCCAGGGTCATCTGACAGAGCAGTAGGCGCAGGCTCAGAGAGGCAGCTGATTCACCTCGAGTCACACAGCTGGTCAGCTGTGGTTCCGGTTTTGAAGCCGCTCTGATTCAGCTCTCCCGAACCAGCACGAGATACTGTCAACAGCGTGCTGAGCGTGGTGGACTGCATGACTCTTCTCAGACCCTGTGCACATGATGGGCTCTGGCCAACGAAGTGTGGGTAAATGGGACAGCTGGCTCCCCAGGAAGCCTTCGAGCCAGTGTGAGCTCCCCCACAACCTCTTTGCCTCTGCAACAGTGACAGGTGCTGTCCCAGGCACCGGCCATCCTGCCAGGCTGCGTCCCAGAGCACAGGCCGGATGGAGCCAAACCAGACTCAACCCATGACGCACCGTAGTAAGAATAGGAAACAGAGCCGGCATTGCGGCGCAGCAGGTAAAGCTGTCGCCTGTGATACCACTTTCTCATCTGGGTGCCGGTTTGAGTCCTGGCTGCTCCACTTCTGATCCAGCTGCCTGCTAATGTGTGTGGGAAAGCAGTGAAGGATGGCCCAAGTCCTTGGGCCCCTGCACCTGCTTGGGAGACCTGGAAGAAGCTCCTGGCTCCTGGCTTCAGATCGGTGCAGCTCTGGCCATTGCTGCTTTCTGGAGAGTGAACCAGTGGATGGAAGACCTCTCTCTCTCTCTCTCTCTATATATATATATATAGATATAGATCTTTGGCATTGTACACCATGGACTAGGGAGTTATCACCACAGCAGGACCCAGCGCATCCTAATTCCCTGAGCCAGCCCTTCTAAACTGTGGCTTATTTGAAAAACAACATACAGGGGTATAGTGCAGTGCATTAAGGCAACACTTGCGACACCAGCATCCGGTATCAGAAGGCTGGCAAGTCCAAGTCATTCTGCTTCCGATCCAGCTCCCTGCTAATGCGCCTGGCAAGGCAGCAGAAGGTGGCCCAAGTACTTGGGCTCCTGCACTCACGTGGGAGACACAAATGGAGTCCTTGGTCCCTGGCTTCAGCCTGGCCAAGCGCCCGCTGTTGCAGGCATTTGGGGAGTAAACCAGCAGATGAAGATCTCCCCCCTCACCCCCACCATCTTGGGCTCTGCCTTTCAAATAAATAAATAAATAAATATTAAAAATATAAAATACAGTGAAAAACACGCACAAAAGGGGTCCCATGAGGAGCTCTGGTTCTCACTTGTTGCTCAGCAAACGATGGAAGCTGAGTGGCACAGGCCTGCTCCCCTGAAAGGTGAGGGAAGCCGGCCGGGCGGGGGCCGTGTGTAGGTGCAGGAAGAGGCGGGGCCTGTGGAGCTGACCACTGCCTGAGCCCCCAGGTGCAGGAAGAGGCGGGGCCTGTGGAGCTGACCACTGCCTGAGCCCCCAGCAGGCGGGAGAGCGCTGCACTCATTCCACGCACTCGTGCCCCACTCGAAGTCAACCCCAAGGCCAAAGGCCGCCCCTCACCCGATGGCAGAGCTTAGCTCGTCTGTGGTGCCCAAGGCTTCGAACACCTGGTCATCTTTGGGCCTCCTTTCTCCTGTGAAGGTGCTGGAGAACCCTGTGAAAAAATACGCAGCCACCCACATTAAGAATTCTTCCCCTGATACGCTGCGTGTGTGTGTGTGTGTGTGTGTGTGAACTTTCCACCTGAAGTGTAACAGACACAAAATACTCAGATCCCAAGTGTACAAGCCGACGGAGTCCCACCCAGAGCCCCTCACACTCCTTACGCTCCATACCCCAGGAGTAGCCACTACTCTCACATCTTTCCTTTCTAGTCCCGGCTGCTCCTCTTCCGATCCAGCTCTCTGCTGTGGCCTGGGAAAGCAGTAGAAGATGGTTCAAGTCCTTCGGCCCCTGCACCTGCATGGGAGGCCTGGAAGAAGCTCCTGGCTCCTGGCTTCAGATCGGCGCAGCCAACTGGGGAGTGAACCATTGGATGGAATACCTCTCTCTCTCTCTCTCTCTGCCTCTCTTCTCTTGTGTAACTCTTTCAAATAAAAAAATAAATAAATCTTTTTTAAAAAATCATGAACTGGAGCTGTTAAGACACAAACCTCCTGCATTGGAGAGCCTGGGTTTGAATCCCAGTTCCAGCCCTTGACCCCGGCTACCACAGGCCCCAGGAGACAACAGTGCTGCTCAAGGGGCCGGATTCCTGCCACTCACATGCGCGACCTGGATTGAGTTCCCAGCTTCTGACTTTGGCCTGGCCCAGTTCACAGCCATCATGGGAACCGGGGTGAACCAGCAGATGGAAGCTCTCGCTCTCTCTCAAATTAAAAAAAAAAAAAAAAAGAGCAAGTCCTAACCACCTTGCTAAAGAAACAGAACACACGTGTGCGTACTGTAGAGACATGGGTAGATCCCACAGGCAGCAAAGCGCTCCATGTGCCTCTGTGTAGGTCACTGCCCCTGCCTGCCCCTGACCGTCAGCCCCCCTCGGGTGTTGCCAGGAGCGGGCCTGGCAGTCACCCATGGGCGGAGGGATTCTGTGACACACAGCAAGTCACAGCACATCCTCAGAAGGGCCCCTCTGTGGCTGTGATGGGCCAAGACCCACAAGTCCAGGCCCCTCGGTCAGCACGTCTGAGCAGAGAGCAGCGTCCACGCTACACACGTCACCGAGCATCCCCCGTCCCGGCCCACGGGCGTGACCGCTGCGTGCTCATCCTCACAGCTCTAGCACGTCTTCCCTCCCAACCTGTAGAGAAAAATGGAGACGGCCGCTTACAGAATCGGCCCTGGGTCCTGGTAGCACCCCATCCTGCACCCGCCCCAGGCCGCCCTCCACAAGCTCAGCCCTGCAACAAGCCGTGTCCAGCACCCTCTCACGGAGCCACCTGGCCATGCCCCTGCTGGGCCGGCTCCCTCCTAAGGAGCCAACTGGCCCCGTTTTGTGTGAGTGGAGGTTGCCCCCCTGGAGGCCTCTGGCTGGGGGGCACCAGCAGGATCATCTGATCCTTATTATTCTTACACATTTTCTTCCCCCTCTTTTTCAAAAAGATTTATAATTTATTTATTTAGAAAGATTACAGAGAGATAGAGGGATAGAGAGATTGTCTACCTACTGGTTCACTCCCCAGGTAGCTGCCACAGCCAGCGCTGGGCCAGGCTGAAACCAGGAGTCAGGAGCTTCATCTGGGTCACCCACGTGCATGGCAGGGACCAAAATACTTGGGCCGTCTTCCACTGCTTCCCCAGGCGCATTAGCAGGGAGCTGGGTCAGAAGCAGAGTAGCTGGGACTTGAACCCGCACTCAGATACAGAATGTCAGCATCCCAAACAGCGGCTTAGCCCACCACGCTGAAACACCAGGCCCTCTGTACTTTTTTCTTTCTCTTTTCTTTCTTGTGGTAACATATAAAGAACATAAATTTTCCCATTTTGACAATTTTTAAGTTCAGACCAGTGGCATTAAGTACATCCTATGCATCTCTCCCTCCCTCCCTTTCTTTCTCTCTCTCTCTCTCTCTCTATATATATATACATACCAACATATATTTTGATCTGTAACATATTGATGCATTCTTCTATACCTTATTTCTTCTATTCTATTATTTCTATTTCTTATATACACTATCATGTTTTCAAATGATCAAAGTAATATATATGCATATGAAAAACAGAATGGAAGATAAGTATGTTGAATAAATAAAACCCTTCTACTCTTTACCCCCTCCCCCCAAAACTCAACTCAATCTCTCCCCCAGTCCAAGGTGTGATCTTCCAGATTATTATATACATAACTGAACAAATATGTATATATGTATGTGTATGTGTGTGTGTGTGTGTTAGACACATATACATGCTTTTTATCCAAATGGATTCAGTCTTTGGACTGTTTTGTAACCTACTTTTTTTTTTTTTTTTGACAGGCAGAGTTAGTGAGAGACAGAGACAGAGAGAAAGGTCTTCCTTCTGTTGGTTCACCCCCCCAAATGGCCAGTACGGCCGGCGCTGTGCCGATCCAGAGCCAGGAGTCAGGTGTTTCTCCTGGTCTCCCAAGCAGGTGCACTGCCTTCCTGGGCCACAGCAGAGAGCTGGACTGGAAGAGGAGCAACTGGGACTAGAACCCGGAGTGCTGGCGCCACAGGCAGAGGATTAGCCTAGTGAACCACGGCGCCAGCCTTGTAACCTACTTTTAAGAAGTTTGTTTTTTCACTTGATGGGCAGACAGACACAGAGAGAGAGCTGCCATTCACTGGTTCATTCTCCCAATGTTTGCGACAGTCAGGCCTGGAGCCAGGAGCTCCATCCAGACGTCCTAGGTGGCTGGCTGGACACCAGTCACTTGGGCCATCCCTGCTGCCTCCCGGGGTCTGCACAGCAGGAAGCTGGAGGCAGGAGCCAGCGATGGGGATCAAGCCCAGGTGCTCTGCCGGGGTGTGTGTGTGTGTGTGTGTGTGTGTGTGGCAGGTGTCCTAACTACTAAGCTAGAGGCCCGCCCCTGCCGTCCGTTTGCACGTCACGCCCCGGCTCTGTGGTGTCTGTTGAGATCTTCTGCGTGCTTTTCTGGAAGAACATCTAGGTGGGCTCTGCTACGTGGCTTTCCTTACACTTGTCACTGTCCCCGCCCTACCTTTGTCTCCCGTTTTGGTGTAAATCCTGGGGATCTTGGGTGTCTTCGGGGAAGCTTCTAGCCTAGTACGAAACAGACATGAGGACAGGTGAGTGGGGCTGGCTTACACCGAGGGGCTGCTCCCTCCCCGGCCTCTGCCACCCTCTGCCGGCATCTCTCCCCTCCATCCCTTCGAGTTGCGAACCCTTTGTGGGCCACTCGGGCCTTGCCCACGTCCATGCCTGCAGAGGGGCCGCTCAACAAGCACCCCCCGACGGACCACTCCCCAGAGCAATCACAGGCCTGCAATCCGGGAATTGTTCCAGGGCTCTCTCCACGACCTACTGCCTTCATCACCCTGCAGAGGACACAGCAGCTCACAGCACGGGACGCACCTGCCTGGGTCGGGAGGAAGGCAGGCGTAGGCCGGGGATCTGTGCCCAAGACTCCAGGGCCCAAAGTCTCACCTCCACCCTAACAAGTCAGGGCCTCGTGCAGGCCCAGAAACTAGAGCCACTCCCACCCTATGAGGCTTTGAGCACACACACTTGCAGAACTGCCAAAGCAGGGTTCAAAACTGGCTTCTGCGAACAGCCACCTGTTTGCAGGTGACTCCAAATTAAACTGCGGCATTACATGGTTAGTCAAAGGTTTAATGATTGCATCTATGAAATATGTCAGGGGCCAGTGCTGTGGTGTAGCTGGTAAAACCGCCACCTGCAGTGCTGGCATCCCATATGGGCGCTGGTCTGAGTCCTGGCTGCTCCACTTCCGATCCAGCTCTCTGCTATGGCCGGGGAAGGCAATGGAAGGCGGTGCAAATACTTGGGCCCCTGCACCCCCGTGGGAGACCAGAAAGAAGCTCCTGGCTCCTGGCTTTGAATCAGCCCAGCTCTGGCTTTTGTGGCCATTTGGAGAGTGAATCAGTGGCTGGAAGACCTCTCTCTCTTTCTCCCTCTCTCTCTCACTCTCAAATAAACAATAAATAAATCTTTTTTTAAAGAAATAGATCAATCCATAAAAATAATTTATTTTCATCTTATTTGGAAGGCAGAGAGAGCGCGCGCACGAGCTCCAATTCGCTGGTTCACGCCTTCAAACGCCCGCAGCAGCCAGGGCTGGGCCAGGCAGACGCCAGGAGCCAGGAGCCCCATCCAGCGGCAGGGACCCAAGTACCGGGGCCTTCTTCACCCGCTGCCCAGAGTGCGCTGGGGCAGGAAGCTGGAATTGGGAGCGGGGCCGAGACCCCAACCCAGGCGCTCTGATGTGCGATGCGGGCGTGCGAACTGCGTGAATCCATCCGACCCCTAATCCATCAGAGGTCCACCCACTGGGTCTGAGGTCTGGGCTGAGCGCATGGTGCAAGGCGGATGACGACAGCCCTAAGATGGCAGATGGCGCTGGCGTAGCCGTGTCCCGGCTCCCTGCCCTGATCAATGACAGCTGGCCTTCGTTCAGACTGGGGCAAGGAAAGCCTGGCCCCGGCCACGGTGACGTCAGCACACACCGGCGACGTCACGGCGGTGAGAGGACCCACGGCGACGTGCGGTGTGGAGCTACCCTCCCGGCCAGCCACTCACCTGTCCCCGTCCTCCACGCCCTGAGGGCCGCGGCTCTGGAAACGGGGACGCAGTAGCCTGCCGGTGCCAAGGCACCCGCGTAGGCCCAGGCGGCCTCCCAGGCTGCACACAGCCATGCTCCGGGCGACCTGACGGGGGCTGAACCCGTCAGGCTCCCGTCCAGGCCCTGGGAGGACCCCGCCTACAGCCGGCCGCGCCACCGTTCAGCTCCATTTTCCATTGGTTCGCGGCGCTCGCACCAGGGCGGGACACTCCCAACGATCTGTTTCCCATTGGTTTACAGAAGGAGTGGGGCGGGAGAACCCAGGGCGGCTCAGCCGCAATCTTTATTGGCCAATGCTCAAGCCAATTAGTAAAAGGATTCCCGTCTCGCGCGTCCTGATTGGTTGAGCGGAAGGACGCGGCCGCCTTCCCCCCGGAGCATCGGAACTCCGGGATGGAGGAGTGCCAGGGCCACTTGAGGTCCCATGCAGAGGGGTCGCGGTAGCTGCAGGTGAGAGGTCGCGGTCGCGGGGCCGGGTGGAGCGAGGTTCTGGGACCCGGAACGACCCGGGGCCTGGCGCCTAGGTTCTCTGCTGGAGTTTTCCTCAGCTCTCGAGAACCCGCGCTGAGGGGCGGAATCTGACAGGTGTGACTCGAGCTGCGGTGAGCGAGCGCCTACGAGACAGGGGTCACGGGAGCTCCGAGCTCCTAGTGCGCCTGAGCTGCCGCCTTCTGGGACCCCATCTTGCAGAACGGGGACTGACAGGTGTTTTCTGCAGCCTTGCTTTTGGCTGTGATGCGTTGGCAACACCGTCCGCGTCGGGGGGAGCGCGGGGTTCCTTCTGGTGCTCGGCTTCATTTAAAAGTCCACCTTCAGCAGTAGAAATAGTAGAAGCTGAAACCAAGAGGAGCCAGCCGGCGATGAGTAGCTGGCCGGAATCACGCGATTACAACGTGCCGGGCGCTGCTGAGTTTCCTTTGCGTGCATTTAGCCTTCCTAGCGACCCACTGGAGCAGGTGCACGTACTGTCCCCGGGTGGCAGGTGGGGAATCCGAGTTCATGGCCGATTCAGGTGCGTGAGCGGAGGCAGCATCCCTAGGAGTGGAGGGTCTGGGATTTGAACTCGGATCTCTCTGATGTATCGCGGGCGCAGAGCACGCGCTGGCGGGCAGCCGCCTTTTGGGTTTTAATGCTGGGCTTCACCCGGGCATTCTCTCGTCCTCTCCCTGCTGGTTCTGACACTGGGGATCCGGGCTCTGCCGCCTGGTTTTCACCTCCAGGAGTGCCAGGAGCCATGCTGTCGGAAGCCCTGCTGGTGTCTGCTCCGGGGAAAGTGATCCTCCACGGAGAACACGCCGTGGTCCACGGCAAGGTAGACGACCCCCCCTCGCCCCGGTGCCTTCTGGGATCGGGCAGCCCTTGTTCCTGGCGCGAGTCTCACAGGAAGCCCTGGAGCAGAGGCGGGAGAAACACAGGCTGAGGCTCGCCCAAGGGCTTCTCTGGTCCCACTCGGTGAGATCGCGGAGAGCTGTTGTGAGTGGAAGGAGATCCCCCCGGAAGTGAGGGGGTTTTTTTGGGGGGGAGGGGTAGACGGTGGAGGACTGGACGCCGGGGCATTGCCAGGCTTCCAAGTTCAAAGGGTGACCCAGCAAAGGAGTCAGACTCGGTCTCACTGTCTCATTCCACCCTCACGGCTGTCGCCGCCCCCACCCTACCCCAGGCCCGTCCTCGTAGTCCTGCTGTACACAGGTGACAGTGAGGCCCAGAGAGAACTGGAAACTTTCCCTCACCTATTTTGTAGGCACCAAGGTCCCTGGCAGTTTGGTTGGGTGAGGAGTGGACCCCCAAGCTCCTGTTTCTTTCCGCTCTGCCACCCCTCATCTCCGATGCTTCTGCTTCCCTCGGAAGATGCAGTGATTATGCAGAAGTGATTCCTGGGTGTGGAGAACCCTCTCACGGGAAGGCAGATATCGGCAGGTGGAATTCCTCATTGACTGGTGGTGGCTCTGCGGTCGCTGCACCACAGCTGATTAGTAGTGCCTGGCAGGGTGGGGTGGCAGTGGCTTGTGTGCTGGTATGTGCTCTCTCTCAGTTCAGCACAGTGACGCTGACCTCTTTGGCTCCCATCTTCCGGCTTCTTCTCTAGGTAGCCCTAGCTGTGGCCTTGAACTTGAGAACATTCCTCCGGCTTCAGCCCCACAGCCATGGGCAAGTGGGCCTCCACTTACCAAACATTGGCAGCAAGAGGGCCTGGGATGTGGCCAGGCTCCAGCAGCTGGACACGAGCTTTCTGGGTAAGTCCAGGGACAAAGCAGGTGTGCAGAGAGCCTGGGCCCTGAAGGAGGGCAGAGGGCGGCTGCGTGGTTCTTCCGGGCCGCGCCCCCGGGAGCCCGCGCCCAGCCCTTTTGTCCATGCTGACCCCAGGACACTGGCTCCCTTCGTCGACTGTTTTTTTAGATTAAGGTGTAACATGAGGCACTGAATCTTTGTAGGTTGAGTGAACAAACACACAATGCAAAACAGCAATGCAGACCACCTTCAGCGTACGTGGAAAAGTGGAATTGAAAGATCAAGTTTATTTTGGTGCAAAAAACTTTTGAAATCCAGGCAGGATTTTTTTTTTTCATAATAATGCATTTTCCCCTAAACGTTTCGATGACCCCTCCCACGTGCAAGTCTGCATGTCACTGTATAGGACAAGGCCTTGGATGACAGGTAGGTGTCAAACTGACAGTGACAGTTCCTGGGGAGGGGGGCGCTTTGAGAACTGAGGAGTGGACACCAAGAGCCTTATTCTCTGTTATATTTCTTTTAGCAAGGAGGATGTGTTCGAGTTTTGTTATTTTAAAAACAGGCCGGCGCCGCGGCTCACTAGGCTAATCCTCCGCCTAGCGGCGCCGGCACACC
The DNA here is from genome assembly GCF_964237555.1 of Oryctolagus cuniculus. Taxonomy (NCBI): domain Eukaryota; kingdom Metazoa; phylum Chordata; class Mammalia; order Lagomorpha; family Leporidae; genus Oryctolagus; species Oryctolagus cuniculus. The sequence continues at coordinate 18,553,475 of NC_091452.1, forward strand.
GGGTTCTAGTCCCGGTCGGGGCACCGGATTCTGTCCCGGTTGCCCCTCTTCCAGGCCAGCTCTCTGCTGTGGCCCGGGAGTGCAGTGGAGGATGGCCCAGGTGCTTGGGCCCTGCACCCCATGGGAGACCAGGAAAAGCACCTGGCTCCTGGCTCCTGCCATCGGATCAGCGCGGTGCGCCGGCCGCAGCGCGCAGGCCGCGGCGGCCATTGGAGGGTGAACCAACGGCAAAGGAAGACCTTTCTCTCTGTCTCTCTCTCTCTCACTGTCCACTCTGCCTGTCAAAAAATAAAAAAAATAAAAAAAATAAAAATAAAAAAAAAACAGTAGGGTAGCTTATGCTTTTAACTGGAAAACATAGTCAATAACTGGACGTTATGACTTTTGAAAAAATCACTGTTATTGCTCCTCCCCCCCCCCCCCCCCCCAGTAATGACTCTGAGCACTATGGGATTAATTCCTCTGGATCAGTTTCGGTTTCAGTGGAGGGACACTGTGATTGATTGAGATAGGGAAAGACTGGTTTTTTTAAACCAAAACTGGGTCTGGTCATACAAATCATTCAGAAATGTCTGTGTCCATTTTCTTCTTTGGTGGATCAAGACTTTTTTTTTTTTTTTTTTTTTTTTTAAGATTTATTTGAAAGAGTTACAAAGAGAAGTAGACACAGAGATGGGGGGGGGCATCCATCCTCTGGTTCACTCCCCAAAATGCTGCAATGGCTGGAACTGAGCTGATGTTAAGCCAGGAGCTTCCTCCAGGGCTCCCACCTGGGTGCAAGGGCCCAAGGACTTGGGCCATCCTCTCCTGCTTTCCCAGGGGCATTAGCAGGGAGCTGGATTGGAAGAGGAGCAGCCGGGACTCGAACCGGCACCCACATGGGATGCTGGTGCTGCCGGCTGGGGCTTTAACCCACTGTACCACAGTGCCAGCCCCAACACTGTTGTTTTGTACCAATAAAGACCTTGGTGCTATCCTTGATTGGGTTTTGCACTTTTTGATCTTTTTGTTATTGTTTTGTTATTGTTTTATTTTTCCCTGAGAGGAAGAGAGAGAGAGAGAAATTTGTCAACTTGGTTCACTCCCCAGATGCTTCCAGTGGCCAGGCCGGGCGCTGGGAACTCACTGCAGATCTCCCACATGGGCACAGGGACCCAGTGCCTTGAGCTGTGCTGCTGGCTCCCAGGGTTTGCACCAGCAGGAAGCTGGAGCAGGCATCAAACCCAGGCGCTCCCAGGTGGCGGCCCGTCTCCCAAACATCTGCCCACTCTGTGCCAACTTTTGATAGCCCTGGGAACATTGCATCTGTCCACGGGCAGGCAGGTTTCAAGTCAGCGGAGCCCTGGCCTATGCCAGAGTGGGAGTTTGTTCTCCGATTCGGCTTCCTCTCTGGGCAGATGCCTCCTTGTTTGCAACAGGGTTCTCGCCAGGATGGGGCAAATGACAATCCTCTAGGGTGTTTTTTCTAAACCACACCTGACCCCTTTACACCTCTTCCTGTTCTCTCATGGAAGCCACAGCCACTCCCCCAGGCTGTGCGGGAATGGAGTGAGAGTGGACATCCCAGGGGCCGGCGCACTAGGTTAATCCTCTGCCTGCGGCGTCGGCATTCCGTATGGGCACCGGTTCTAGTCCCGGTTGCTCCTCTTCCAGTCCGGCTTTCTGCTGTGGCCCGAGAGGACAGTGGAGGATGGCCCAAGTGCTTGGGCCCTGCACGCGCATGGGAGACCAGGAGGAAGCACCTGGCTCCTGGCTTCGCCAACCATAGCGGCCATTTGAGGAATGAACTAATGGAAGGAAGACCTGTCTCTCTGTCTCTCTCTCTGTCTGTAATTCTACCTGTCAAATAAATAAATAAAATCTTTAAAAAAAGAGAGAGAGAGAGAGAGTGGACATCCCCATTTTAGAGAAGCTACTTCCATGTCTAACCTCATGGTGCCTCTGAATCGCCTCATTGCCTTTAGCCGCACAGACGAGTTGTTCTTCAAATCACTTGTGGAAATAGAAGTAAAGATAAGTTTATTTTGGTGTAAAAAATTTTGAAATCCATAGATGTGCAAGACCTCCAAAAATTTCACAGAAAATGCACATTATAAAAACAAAACAAAACAAAAACTATGCACTGCGTGGGTGTTAAGGCGCTGCTTGGGGTGTGCACACCCCATGTGGGAGAGCCTGGGTCCGCGTCCCAGCTCACTCCCAATTCCAGCTTCCTGCTAATGTGCACCCTGGGAGGCAGCAGGGGATGACTTCGGTACCTGGGTCCCTGCCACCCACATGGGAGACCTGGTTGGAGTTCTGGGCTCCCAGCGTCTGTCTGGCCCAGTTGCTGCTGTGAACATTTTAGGGGGTGAATCAGTGGATGGAAGATGTATTTCTCTGTTTCTCTCTGTATGTCATTAAAAAAAAAGAAAGAAAGAAATTAAAGAGAAAAAAAATTTTAATTAAGAAGAAAAAAAAATCACTGTTTTGGAGCCCACCCCAAAAGGCAGGCAGAGCCCCAGAAACTGGCTGTCCACACCTGGTGCACAGACCCGCCCATCTGGGCCAGAGAGGTCCCCTGAGACCGTACGTCAGGAGCGTGGGGTGCAAGCAGCCAGCAGGCAGGCACCTGTCTCAGAGCACCCAACTGGGGCGGCCAGGCAGGCTGCCGGGGCCTCCGTGAGCAGTCGCGTCGCCTACGTTGAAGGTGGGCGCTAGGATGGTGACAGCAGGTGCAGGACCTGGGTCAGGCCGTGTTAGTCCACCTCCTGTGGGACACCAAGGGAGCTCCGGCCTTTCGGAGACTTGCTGTCTCCCAGGGCATGGCACCTGCACCTCTCTTCGAGCAGCCTTTGGTGCCCTCCTGATGGCTGTGGCCCCAGTGAACATGCACTGGGCCCTTGTGTGTCCCAGGCATTGAACCAAGTGTGCTCGCATATGTTAGCACTCAGAATTCTCCCGCCTTGGAGGTGCTTGATTCATCCCCATTTCACGGATGTGAAAACTGAGGTTCAGAGGTCAGGGAGCTCAGGCTACAGAGCTTGTCGGTGGCACAGGAAGTATTCAGATCCCGGGTCTTTCTGAACTCCAAAGCCCAGGCTCTTTTTTTTTTTTTTTTTTTTTTTTTAGATTTATTTACTTATTTGAAAGGCAGAGTTACAGAGAGAGAAAGAGAGAGAGAGAGAGAGGGAGGGAGGGGGGAAGGGAGAGGGGTCTTCCATCCACTGATTCCAAATGGCCAATCCAATCTGAAGCCGGGAGCCAGGAGCTTCTTCCAGGTCTCCCATGTGGGTTTAGGGGTCCAAGGACTTGGGCCATCCTCTACTGCTTTCCCAGGCCATAGCAGAGAGCTGGATTGGAAGTGGAGCAGCCAGGACTCGAACTGGCACCCACATGGGATGCCTGCACTGCAGGCCGGGGCTTTACCCACTGCACCACAGCCCCGGCCCCCAAAACCCAGGCTCTTGACAGCCATTCCTCCCCCATCACAGAGCATTAAACATCTGGGCTTTCCCAGGCACCCCCAGCCTGGCTGTGTTCTGTGTATCAATAATCCATCCAATATGTATTTCCTTAATGGAGACCCTGAAGTTTCCTGCTGCGGGCACAGCCGACTCCATTTCACATTCCCTCTAGAACTTGACCCGCAGCTTGAGTGGGAATCGTCCAGGCAAGCTGGCCAGACCTGCCCTGCCTCCCCAGCCTCCCAGGGGAGGAGGCCAGGCTGCTGCACGGGAAAACACTCGCCACCTCCCGTTCCCCCTCTGCCCAAGCCGCCTTTCCCAGGCGCTGACTTTGTGAGAGTGTCCTGTTTTCCCTAATGATCTTTCGGGGAATAATTTAATCCTGCCTTTGATTTGGGTTTTGAATAACGGAAGGTAAAACGCCAGGCCCTGAGTGACTGAACTAGCATTCGCTCTCTGTGCGTTTTAAATGTCTATTAATTAAGCACTTACCATGTGCCAGGACCTGTAGTGAGGATCTTCCATCCCTTATTTAATTACACGCTCACAGCTACGCTGTGATGAGGTACTGCGGCTGTGCCCGTGCCTCTTGTACCAAGGAGGGAAACAGGGCTCAGAGAGGCTCAGTCACATGCTTAAGGCCACACAGCACCCCAAAGCCAAGGCTGCCTGCCCCCCAAAGCTTGGAGTCCACAGATGGACTCAGCCCTGGTGCTGGGACCATACGTTCACAGTCACCCGCGTTCTAATTCTAGCAATGACTCGATTTTTGGTGTTCTGCACCCAAAGCCCTCTCGCCCACTTGTGTTTGCTTCTTTGCCTGTGTGACAGAGCAAGGCGACGTCTCCACGCCCACCCCGGAGCAAGTGGAGAAGCTGAAGGAGGTGGCAGGCCTCTCTGTGGACGGTGCGGGGCCCGAGCACCTGGCTGTGCTCGCCTTCCTGTACCTGTACCTGTCCATCTGCCGGAAGCAGAGGTGTGTGCGTGGTCGGGGGAGGATTTCTGTGGGCGCGGCTGGGGCGTGCACCTGCTGCCTTCCGGGTTTCTGATGGCAGTGGGGCTCAGCGTGTGTCTGGCGCCTGGCAGGCCCCTGCGGTGGACCTGCTGTTATCAGTGACAGCCCCCGTAAGAGGGCAGTACCTGGTGCCAGGCAGGCTCGGAGGAGTCAGCACACTGAGGCCCTGCAGCTAAGCAGTAGGCGGTAGAGCTGGGAAATCCGTTCAGTTCCCTCCAGTGACATTTACACACTCACTCCCGCACTTCTGCCTCCAGTGGAGCCAGAGCCAGAGCCTGGTCTCAGATCCATCACACGCCATCTCCCGAGCCAGGCTTCTACAGCTGCCTCTCTTCCGCATCTCACGGGCTCCAGGGACATGGCTCCAAGAAAGTCTGGGAAAGCCAAGCCCCAGAGGGCAGGAGTACTGTTGAGGTGGGGTCACCCAGGGTTGGAAGGCGTAAGCTCGGGAGGCAGGCCGTGCAGGCTCACGCCCCAGCTGTGCCACTTGCTAGCTTGCTTGAACTGCTCAGCCTCTCTGAGCTTCAACTTTCCTCATCTGTAAAATGGGTGCAGTGATCACACCGAACTCCTAGAGGTTAAACGAGTTAGTTCATCTAAAGTACGTGGCGCAGAGCTAGACTGACATTAGCTGCTGTTAGTAATTTCCCCCGAAGACTCTCTGAGGAGTAGAATTACACGTAAAGTGGGCCTGATGCTGGCACATGGTGAGCACGCACTGTTTCCCTCTGGTGTGGGGCTAGAAGGGCAGCCCTGCGCTCAAGCAGCCGCCGCTGCCGCGGGACCCTGCACCCGGCCCAGGATGCCTTCGTAAATGGCCCCACACTTGCTGATGGACACAGGGGTTTTCAAGGGGAAAGGGGCATGTCCCCACCAGTGGGGGGAGCATTTCAGAATCCCCCCACCTGGGGAGGGTGCGCATGTGTAGTTTAAAAAGGCACAGTCAGTCTTGTAATTTTATTTTTTGAATAATTTTATTTACTTGAGAGAAAGAGAAAGTTCCCATCCACTGGTTCACAGTACAAATGCCCACAACAGTAGGGTCAGAGCCAGGCCAAAGCCAGGAGCTCCATCTGGGTCTCCCACGTGGGTGGCAGGGGCCCAACACCCGAGCCAACACCTGCTGCCTCCCAGGGTGCACACTAGCAGGAAGGTGGAATTGGAAGTGGAACTGGGGGAGGGGGATTGGGGGGGCCTGTGCTGTGACGTAGCAGAGGAAGCCACCACTTGCCGGGCCAGCATCCCATATGGGTGCCGAGTTGAGTCCTGGCTGCTCCACTTCTGATCCAGCTCTCTGCTATGGCCTGGGAAAGCAGTGGAAGGTGGCCCAGGTGCTTGGGCCCCTGCACCCACATGAGAGACCTGGAAGAAGCTCCTGGCTTTAGATTGGATTGGATCAGCCATTTGGGAGTGAACCAGCAGATCGAAGCCTCTCTCTCTCTCTCTGCCTTTCAAATAAACAAATAAATCTTTAAAAAGAAACAAAGTGAAACTGGGATTCCTGCCCAGGCCCTCTGCGATGGGTTGCAGGTGTCCCAAGCTGCATCTTAACCTCTGTCCCAATCACCTACCCTCTCCTACGACTCTTCTGTCTGGAAGATGGGAAGTGTACTTAGTGGAGTCTACCGAACCTTGGGTTTGACCCTCCTCCCTTGGGGAAACACACAGAAGTGCAGTGACTCTGAACTTGGCCGATGTGTGTTTCCTCCAGCCGGGGAGTGGACGCTGTACGTTGGCAGAGGCCTCCCCCTGGACATGGTCAGCTCACTGCCATGAGGCATCAGTGGGTGAACTTCCAGCCAGGGGTCTTCGAGGCAGAGCTAGGGGTGGATTTTTCAGGTAGTTAGGGACAGCGTCACAGTGGAAATGACATTGGTGAGGTCTTGAAGGGTCTGTGGGGGAGGGGGGGTTCCCTCTGGGAGTGCAGGGGCCTCCCAGGAGAGGGACCAGCCTGCGCTGACAGCAGGGCTGTGAAGGAAGCCAGCGCGTGTGGGAACAGGAAGGAGTCCAGAGAAAGGGTTGGTGGTGTGCGAGATCCAGCTAGGGGAGGCCCTGGTGGGATGAGCTGGTGATTTAATGAATCCGGGACCCACTTCCTAACTGTCTGATCCGCCATAATCCCCTGGCATCCAGTCGGGATGGATCTGGGGCCCGGACATCTCCCCCCCAGTCAGCAAACTGTGCCAGTTGCTCGGACGCAGGCCCTAGCAGCGTCTAGTCCTGGGCCCCACTGCCCTCCACAAGTGTCAGGCTTGGTGCCTTGGTGTGTTTCAGGGCCCTGCCGAGCCTGGATATCGTGGTATGGTCGGAGCTGCCCACCGGCGCAGGCTTGGGCTCCAGTGCCGCGTACTCCGTGTGTCTGGCCGCCGCCCTGCTGACTGCGTGCGAGGATATCCCAAACCCACAGAAGGACGGGGCCCCCAGCAGCAGGTAACCGCAGCCCCCCCACCCCAGCCGCTGCCCCTCTCAGGTGTCAGGCCCCAAGCCTGGATTCCCCGGCAATGACCACACCGCCACCCTGCGAGGCGAGAGGTGTCATGGCGCTGGTTTACAGATGAGGAAGTTGAGGCCCGGGGCTGCCCAGCTGGTGGGGCGGAGTGGGATTTGAGCCCAGGCTGTCCTCATCCGCTGTGTCGGTTCCCCACCTGTCGCGCCCACCTTGGCTCTTTGGGGTTCAAGTGGTATGCAGTGAAAGGAACTTGAGTCAGGGTGTGGAAGGCAGTGGCTTAGCGAACCCCCCCTGCTCTGCACCGATGCACTGTGGGACCTCTGACGCTCCAGCGTCCTCTGTATGGTGGTGACATTGGCCAAGGATAACAGTGAGGTGTGGCCACACCGTCGTGAATGAAAGGTTGGCATCGGGAGGTGTGTCTCTCAGGGGAGGGCGTCTCTACTCCCACAGGCCTGCCTCATCCCTGCAGGCCTCGCGGGTGGGGACCACATGCGTCAGGGGGGCCGTAGAGCCAGGCCGATGGCAGAGCATCTCAACAGAGTCTTCGTCAGGCACAGGCCCTGTGCAGCCTGGGCCCCGCGCCTTGTAGACCAGGCCCCAGGCTGTGCTGCATCTCCAGGGACCCACTTGGCTCAGGGAGCCCTCCAGTACCAGCCTCGGGGAGCCCAGCTGTGCCGCTTCGGACACCCTGCCCCTCTCACTTGTCCCCAGGGTGGCCTGCAGAGAAGCTTCCCAGACAGCCCAAGGTGCCAGCATGACTCAGCTGTGTGCCACCAGCCACACGCTCACAGCCTAAGCCGGGCCACAAAGCAAGGACATGGGGCACAGGCCCGCAGCCAGGGAGCTCGCTCCTCTGCCCGAGCTTGGCTTTGCCTTCGGTTTTTCTTCCCCACGTGGCATGGAAACGCAGCGGTTTTGATCGTCCAGCTTGTTAGGGTTTCTGTCGCATCTGATGGGTCCTCCTCAGACTCGCGATTGAACTGAGACTGAGCACCCTAACCACAGCGCCCATGGAGCTGTGGAGGGGAAGTCTCCTTCCGCCTTCCCCAGCGCTGCTTGTCAGATGCCTGTGTGTGTCCAGAGGCCGCTGTCCTCAAGGGAAGCATCCGCCGGAGATGCGAGGCTGGCCCTGCGGGTGATGCTGGCTGGCTACTGCCAGGAATTTCAGTACAGGTGACCCGCTGGCTGTCATGCTGGGGTTCCAGTTCCTCAGCTGGGAATCAGGGCCGGACCCAGGGATCCCGTGGGCGTCTCTTCTGGCCTTGACATCGGGATCCTGGGAGATCAGACTGGGACTCACGAGAGAGGCTATGAGACAGCTGCTCATTACCAGGAGCTAATTGCCGGGCGTAACCTCGGCTGGTGGCAGCCTGGTTGTCCTGGGCTCACGCTGGCTGGCACACCCAGAGGTGGAAGATGACCGTGTGTGTGTGTGTGTGTGTGTGTGCATGCACGCATGTGTGTGAAGTCTTTGTCCTGCTGCCTCTCCCAGCTGCCCCGAAGACCAGCCATTCCGTCTCCGAGCCCTTGGAGAGAGCAGGCCCCAGTGCCGCCCCACTTCCTGGCACAAGCGTTGGGAAGAACGAGGCAGAGTGGGAAAAGGGCCGGGCGCAGCCTCGGGCGCTGCCCGCTGACTTCCCTCCTGGTAGCTCACTGCTCCCCAGGCACGCTGCTGCTGCTGCCGCCTTTCGGTTCCCAGGCAGGGCCAGCTCGCAGCCAGTTCCAGGCATTGTCCAGGCTGCCCCCTCTGGCCGGCCCCCACGCCTCGCCTGGCTGTCGCCCAGGCACGCTGCTCAGCTGGCACCGCCTTGACTGTAGGGAAATGGCGCGGCATCACTGACTCGTTGGCACCTCAATGCCCACAGCGCACTGCCCTCGGCGCCAGGAAGCCGGGGGCTGTGTCTGTTGTGCTCCTTGCTGTGAGCGTAGTCCTGGGCGCACAGTGAGAGACTAAACATTGGCACCGTGTCTAGTAGGTCGGGGCCCAGGCTCTGAGTCAGCAGAAGTCGATCTGACGTAGCAGTGAACGGCACTGTGACCCTGCAGGTGCTGTTTTAACCTCTCTGGGCCTCGGGTTCCCCTTCTGTCCCCTGGGGCTGCCTCAGGAGACACCTTGCAAGGCACGTGGCCGGCGTTAATCACGCAAGGAGAGCAGACTCAGCGGTTAGGTGGCGGGCCCAGGATCACTCAGCCAGTCAGGGGCATGGGAGGACTGCGGGAATCCCAAGCTGCCCTGAGGGGACCCCAGCCCCCCTACCCTGCCCCTACGGTAAAGACCAAGTTCTGTGTCTCCAGGTGGGCCAAGGATGATTTGGAACTAATCAACAAGTGGGCCTTCCAAGGCGAAAGAGTGATTCACGGGAACCCCTCCGGAGTGGACAACGCCGTCAGCACGTGGGGTAGGCACAGCCTACATTTGTCCATACACCAGCCCTGTTGGTTTGGGATGAACAGAATGAGTGGGTCTGAGGGAAAGAACATGGTCTTGCTTGGGGGCTGGGGTGGGCAGTGGGAGAAATCCCTGCCTCACACCGTTGAAGTAGAATCTCTGGGCAGAAGGCGGGGTCGTGGGCTCCCCTGGGGAGCCTGCACCATCAGGCTGCAGGACCACGGCCGTGGGGCTTCCACGCCTTCCCTCTGGTGGGCTCCCTGCTGACTGGGCCCACCTGTGCCACGTGGCCATCCAGAGTGCAGCCGGCTGCCTGGAGGTGAGGGGCGGGGCACCGTGTTCTTGGCTGAGCCTGCAAGGGCCTTCTCGCCCTGTTGGACCCGAGGCTTGAGTGACCAAAGCTGAGATGACGACAAGTCATGTCATTTATCCTGCTCCCTGACGGTGCAGAACTCTGACCCCTACCCAAGGTCCAGCTCTCTCCCAAGAGGCCAACATCTGTGGCTTTGCTAAGCGCAGACCCCCACACTTTTCTCTGCAGGAGGAGCGCTGCGGTACCAACAAGGGAAGATCTCAGCCTTGCAGAGGTAACAGGGGTGGAGCCGCCCATTGCAGCCTGGCCACGCCCACCTGCTCGAGGGGGCGGGCTCTGTGTCGCTATGACGTTACACCCGGGCAGGTGTCCTGGACTGTGGCCCCCACAGTCCCCTGGGGCAGGGAGGGGGACCCAGCAGCTGCTTTTTCCTTGCCTGCTTCTGAGCTTCAGCAGAGGGTGTGGCTGTGGCCCCGGACCCCAGGCTGCTCAGTCACTTACTCGTTCATTCATTCACTCAGGAAATAGGAGTTGATGTCGTCCTGTGTTCCTGGTGATGCTAAGCCAGGGCCTAGGGATATACAGCAGACTGTCAGCCCCAGTGTCCCAGAACCTTCGGTCTGGCTGGGGGCAGGGGCGTGGGGCCAGGCATGCACCCAAGAGCCGCTGGCCGTGAACATGAGAGTGGTGTGGGCGGAGGCGCAGCAGGCGAGGCAGGCCAGAAGCCCACAGGAGGCTCATGAGCAGCTTAGGGCAGAGGGGACGTACGGCAGCTGTCAGTCTGATGGATGTTTCTTCGCCCCTCCCTCTGGGGTAACGAATTACACATGCTAAATTCCAGCTTCCCCTGTTCCATCTGCACCCACGGTGGAAACGTTAGGCACGGGGAATATGTAGGAGGCCAGCAGGAGCCAGGCACCCTCTTGGCCGACGCCTAAGCCCCTGATCCAGTTGTGGGGTGGCACAGTGGGCCTTCCCGTAGCCATGAGGGTCCCAGGGCTCCCTTGCTCTCTCTACCTTTTCCCAGTGTGGTCTCCTTCGCAGCTTTGCCCCATTGCCCTGTGAGCTGGGCCACTGTGTTGAGCGGCCCAACGACTCGGCGTGCTGCGCTGCCTGCACCCCCCGGTCTCTTCCTGTCCCTGCCCCAGCTGCTTCTGAATCCAGGCCTTTTTTCTTTTTTAAAAAATTTTGATAAACCCTTGAGTCAACAAGCCTGCCCTTCTGAACCCTGGGGTTGCTCAGTCATGGCCCTGGATTATTGATTTCTGGGTCATTCCTCGTGGTGGGGGTGCATGAGAGGGGGCTCAGAGGCACCCCGATCTCTGCATCCTGGATGGCGGGTGCACTGCTCAGCTGTGATACCCAAAGATATCAGCAGAGATCCCCCCACCCCTGCCCCCTGTGCCCTGGAGGGCACGAGGGGCACAAGCCCCCTTAGCAAAAACCCTGCTCTTCGAGGAGGAAGCAAGCAGCGGGAGGGCAGACGGCTTCCCCTGGCTGCTCTGGGAGTCCTTGCTGGTGGAGCCTCCGGGGCCTGGCTGCAAGATGACTGTGCTGACTGTTGGGCTTCCCGAAGAACAAGCGGAGGGTCCTGGTTATCTGGGCACCTGGGTCGGCTGGAGGAGGCAGTCACGATGGCATTGCCCAGAGAAGGCGTCCCCAGGGTTCCGAAGCGGCCGAGTGTGACCGGGAGGGCATCATCAACGTGGCTACAGATATCTGGGCAGTCTTCCTGGAGGTGGTGGCATTCCATCCACTCAGTTTCCCGAGAGCCCGTTGTGTCCTAGGCTCTGGATGAGGTTGTGGGGATAGAAAACCAATGAAGACGTGGCCTGTGTACTCCGGGTGTGCAGTCTGCTGGGGGATGTGTGAGAGGCAGAGGCAGGGGAGCAGTCGGTTGGCGGCGGCGTGATGGGCGAAGGCCCTGGGGTCTGCAGGCCTCGGCTTGAGTCTGGCTGTGCTGCTTGCCGGCCCGGTGCACTGGCCTGAGTCACTTCTCCTGAGCCTCCCCCCGCCCCCACCGCCTCTTGGGGGACCCTGAGCAGGAATTCAGAAGTTAGCTCCGCTCCCTGCTCACCGCATGGATTCCTCCGCTCCACAGATACTGTTGGGTCCTCGCTGCCAGGATGCACTGGGTGCAGGGCCTCCGCAGGGATGAGAGAAATGCTGGAAGTGGTCGGTGTCTCCAGGAGAAAGGCAGAGCCAGGGGCTAGAAAGTGGGTGTGGAGAGGAGGTCTCTGATGAGGCCACACTTGGGCAGGGACCCGGATGAAATAAAAGACGGAGTCTTGCAGCCGTCAAGGTCAGGGCAGGCCATGCAAGTGCAAAGGCCCGGAGACAGGAGCTTGCCCGGGGTGCTGGGCAGCAGCGAGGAGGCCAGGTGAGAGTGGGGTGAGCGGTCAGGGCAGGGAGAGGAGGGTGGGGGGGGTGAGGGGGCGGGGCGCAGTCCAGGCGCAGGGCACACAGCACTGACAGGACATGGCCTTGGGTGGCAGTCGCTGGATGTCACACGGAGCCTCCGGCTTGGGGCCAGTGGCAGGTGCGTTTGCACAGGGCTTGTCTGAGCAAGATGAAGACAGGACGCACGGGCTCCTCCCACCCCGGGAGATGCTAGCCCAGAGCAAGCTGACTTTGGCTGCCCGCTGCAGGGCACCGCAGGGAGCAGATGGTGATGGGCTGGAGGCCGGGCCCCAGCTCCCTCCACGGCTGGCTGGAAGAGGAGCCACCGGCCCCAGACCACGGGTGCCGCTTCCCCATAAAATAACACATTGTTTGCCGAGTGGATCGAGCCGTGGCCTCCCAGAACGCTGCCCTTTTGAGAAACAGCTTGTCTTTACAGCGGAGAGAAAAGCCAAATAGAACGTTCATCTTTTGTAAAGTTTAAAAAAAAAAAAGAAAAAGAAAGAAAGAAGGAGCCAGCCTCCGCGGCTGGGAATCGATATTAATTTCATGGGCTCGTGGGCGGTGAGATGGAGCAGGTTGCTGGCAGCCGTCGGCAGCCCTATTGGAGTTTACGACAGCGAACTGTGAAAGAGAGAGCGAATAAAAGTACCCGGGGATCGGCAGCTGTCTCAGGCCACGTCCTCCTCCTTCCATCCCCAGTCGGCCACAGCCCTGAGAGATGCTGGCCTGGGTCCCCAAGGACAGCCCAGCACGAGGACAGTGGGGATCGAGGCCTCAGGAGGGATGACCGAGCTTCTCTGGGGACGGCTACGTGCACTGCTGTGGCAGCCGTGGGAATGACAGGCCATGTGACTTCGTCTCAGCTGGTGTCATGTCCGGGCACCATCAGGGCGGCCAGGGCAGGCTCCTGGGGGCCGTCCCCCGCAGCCCCGCCTCCCCTGACCCTTCTCTCACTGTCTTGGGCAATTGTGCCACCTGTGCCAGGCAGCACGGGCACCCCCCTCCCTGCCCCCTGCACCTCCCTGCAGTGCCATCCATCCCAGATCCGCGTCTCCAGCTCCCCTCCTGCTGCCTGGACAGCCTACACCGTTGAACCTCGGCCCCTCCTGCTCTTTGCTTTGAACCTGCGGCTTTGCTGCATGTGCCACGTTCTACCCGACTCCAGGCTTCGCTCAGGCCACACGCGCCCTTCCCGCCTTTGCCCTGTTAGTTCCTCCCCTTGCTGGGTGCTCAGCTGGCACATCACGCCAGGGGCAGCCTCTGAGGACCTTCTCCCTTCTCTGTCTCTGGGCCCCGGGGCCAGGCCGGGTTTCCTTACACAGTGGGTGCTGAGTGAGTGAGTGCGTGAAGAACTGCAGGAGCGCCCCCTGCCTGCGGGCTGAGGTCAGCAGGTGGCTGTCGCCGGCGGCAGGAGCCCCTCGCTCCCTCAACTCCATGTTCCCTCCCTGGGCTCCCTCTTCCTCTTCTGCATGGGGGCGGGGGTGGCTCCAGGTTGTTCCCAGTGCCCACCCAGCTCCCCTTTCCCACCTCCTTATCACCCTGCAGGCCACCAACTCTCCAGATCCTGCTGACCAACACCAAGGTCCCACGCAGCACCAAAGCCCTCGTGGCCGGCGTCAGGAGCAGACTGCTCAAGGTGCTTCTTACCCACCCAGCCCCACCCCCAGCAGGTTTCTGGCATGTTTGGATTTCTGAGCCCTGCCTCTGGCTGATGAGCTGTGGGGGGCTGGGGGGGCGGCGCAGTGGCTGATGGGAGCAGGGAGAGCTGGGGAGGCCCACACCCAGCCAGGGGCAGGACAGGGACTCCTGGAACAACAGGGATTGGGCTGTAGACACGCTGGCTTAGCAGCCGGAATCCCCCCTGCTGATGCCAGCACACAGGGAGACACAGGCCAGGAGGAGAGGGGCGGTCCCAGGGAATGGGCGGATGTGGCAGGGACACCTGCCTACCCTCAGGCCTCACCAACCCCTCGTTCCTGTCCCTCCAGTTCCCAGAGATCGTGGCCCCACTGCTGACCTCCATAGATGCCATCTCCCTGGAGTGTGAGCGCGTGCTGGGAGACATGGCAGTGGCCGCGACCCCGGAGCAGTACCTGGTGTTGGAAGTAAGAGCCCGCGTACAGACTCTAGGGTGCCCGGCCAGGCCGCTCTCGGAGGCGGTGCCTCCCTGTCTCTCAATGCTCAGAAACCCCAGGCCAGGGCCAGAGGTCCCAGGGCATGGCCCTGGCCAGTGCTGTGAGGATCCTGGGGTGGCCTGGGCCCAGGGAGAGAGCGGGAGAGAGGGTGAGTGTGTAGAGAGAGCGGGGGTCTCACTCTATCCTCTTCCATGGTGAAGAGGGGGGAGTCCGTGTGTGTGTGTGTGCACGCGTGCGCATGAGAGCAAGGGTCTCACTGTATCCTCTTCCGTGGGGGTTCACACAAGCAGTGAGCTGGGCCAGGTTTGGGGGTCCCGTGGGTGGACACTGCCACCAGTCCAGGGGTGACTTCTCACCCGCCACCTCTCCTCCATCGTTGCCTGCGTTTACTCAGTCACTTTATCACCTGCCCACTTTGGGTCACACGGGGTCTAAAGTTGTTCTTTCCTTGTCGTAACCCTGACGACCGCCTTCTGTGTGGTCGTGGAGGAGGAGCTGAGCCCCCAGAGTTCGGCCTGCTCGGGCCGGAGTCTGACTCCCGGCTCCTCTCCCTGGCCGCGCTGCAGGGTCTGAGACATGGTCAGTGTCTGATGAGCCGAGGACCCACGCTGTGCTGCAGACAGGCTCCCTGTGGCCTGGTGGTGTGGGCTGATGTGAAAAGCCACCAGCTTCCCCTGGACGACAGGACCCAGCGGCCCCTAACAGAGGCCGCCGGGCCGCCACTGCCCCCTGCCCTGCAGCCGTTAGAGCCTGCAGCCCGAGCCACACCTTGCCCAGGTGCCATCTCCCTCGGTCCTCACAACCACCTCCCTGTGCAGCAGCTCCACTGTCCCCATTTTACAGACGTCAAGACTGAGCCTGAGCGAGAACGACTTCCTCCAAGGAGTTTCTGACTAGCGAGTGGCTGAGCCACGGTCAGACTGGCTGACTTGTTGACTCCTTTGTTCTGCAGACCTTTAAGGAGCTGTGTGCCAGGTGCAGGCCCCCCACCTACTTCCTGTGCTGCTCTCCGGCCACCCCCGCCCCCAGCCTCCGCCTTGCTGGCTCTCAATTCCTTCCACGTAGAAAGGAGGGCACGCAGTCCCCCTGGGTAGGAAATGAATAATGATAGAGCGCTGCCTAAAATACACACCCCGTGGAGCCCCCGGAGAATGCCACAGAAGAGCGTGTTGATTATACATTGTGTGTATTTTTGGCGGTGGCAGCCGCTGAAATGCACAGCTCGGCTCCTGGACAGCTTTGCACTGCAACCAGCGAGCTGTTCTCCTGTGTCACACCTGTCATCTGATCCGTGACAGATTTTGGATCAGAATGTGACAGGTGTCTGGAACCCGCCTCGGCAGCCTGACACCTGGCGCTCAGGCGCAGAGAGGGGCCCCCAGCCCGCCGGGCCGGGGAGAGGCACCCAGGGCTGCCACCAGGCCATCATGCCTGTCTGCTCGTTTGTCACAAGCATGGAGGGGTGCAAGGTGGGCTCGGAGAGGGGGGCCCCCCAACCCTGTCTCAGCAGCCGTCCCCGGGCGGGAGAAGCAGGTGGGCCTCGCCAGTGATGTCTCGGTGATTGGCAGCTCCCAGTGCGCAGGCGTGCCCCGTGCCCTGGAGCAGAGCCTTGCGCTGTTGAGCCCCGCTCGCTCTCTGCAGAGGTGGGCCGACCCGCTCGCCAGAGCCTGCCCTGCCCTAGTAGCTCCGCGCCCTTAGGCAAGTCACAAGCCTCGTGCTGATGGTGCGGGCTCTGCGGGGATCCCTTGCCTAGAGCACACGGGCCGGAAGGGGCAGAGCCCAGCCCAAACCCAGGCCCGGCCGCCTCCAGGGATCCCGGTGTAACTTCCTGATGGCACCGGCTCGGTGCTCCTCCCACCCCGCGTCTAGCGTGGTGCCCAGCGTGTCGGATGATATCTGCGGTGGAGGCCTGGGCGGTAGCGGCTCTCAGATTCATTATTTCGTCCGTGCACTTCCTGTCTGCTCCTTGGAGAGCAGAAATCTTATTCGGTGTAATGGAAGAGCCCTAGACACCTCTTAGCTCGCGCCACCCCTCATGGCCGCGCTGCAGCTACACCCACACCCCGTCTCTATCCTGAAGGCCAGCCAGCGGAAGGTGGATGTTGTTGGAGACTTTTCCTCTCGCGAGTGTTGGAAGTCTCCACCAGGCTGGACCAGAAAAGGGGTTTCTTGGGTCCCCACTGAGGAGACCAGCAGTAACAGCTTCAGGCAGAGCTCGATCCAGGGGCCGAAACCCTGCGGTCAGGAATCGCTCCCTCTTTCCTGTAACCTCCAGCTGTGCAGGGGGCAGTGGCAGCCTGCACCTTAACCCACCCCGTTCTAGCAGCTCAGAAAAATCCCTGGGAGAGGCCTGGTGACCCCAGGGCCAAAGGCTTCCATGACCAGGCCTAGGATAAACCCCAAGCACTGTAACATGAGGGCGAGCTCGGCTCCACCCAGATGCCGAGGGAAGTCGTGCAGGAAGCAGGGGCATTGACCGTACCAGGCAGTCAGAGCCGCTGGCTGTCGCAGCCGCTGGCTGGCGGACGCTCGGGGCAGACGTGAGGATGGGCGCGAGGCCCCGGCTCTGGCAGGCCGGGCGGAAACAGACGGGACCTTCTCCTGCAGGAGCTCATTGACATGAACCAGCACCATCTGAACGCCCTCGGCGTGGGCCACGCCTCCCTGGACCGGCTCTGCCAGGTGACCATGGCCCACGGACTGCACAGCAAGCTCACTGGCGCGGGCGGCGGCGGCTGTGGCATCACCCTCCTCAAGCCAGGTATGGAGGAGAGGGGGCTGTGAGCAAGTCTCAGCTCAGCTGTGTGGCCTGGGGCAAGTGAATTCATCTCTCTGGGCCTTTAGTCCTCATGGCCAAGGAAGGATGACAGCATCGGGCTTGCAGGGTGAGGTTGGAGAGCCTGGCTCAAGGCTGGGCTGTGGTGGGCGCCGTCCCCGCCCCGCCCCGCCCAGCCTGGCCCGCCCTGCTGCAGCCAGGATGCGGTGTCTGGGGGTCACCTTCATGCTCCTCACTCTCGCCTCTGCTTGTGGCCAAGGTCAGGGTGGACCTTCCCAGGAAACAAAGGCGTCTCCTTCCCATTGCTCTGTGGGGGAAAGAGCAAGATCTAGCACTGGGCATGGGGCTGCATGCTGCACCGTGAGTCCCGCCTGCTGTGCGGTTGGCAAGGGGCCACCGTGCACCTGCGTGGTCGTCTCCCTCTGTCGTCCTTTGACTGCCCCCTTCCTTTCGCCTGTGCTCCGCTGAGCCCCCGGTAGCCCGGGGCATCCCCTCACCCTCCATGGGGACTCCCAGCCTCGGGAGGTGGCCGTGTCCTCACTTCAGTGGGCCCTGGCCGCTGGTTCAGGGTGCATGCCAGTGGTGAGCACTGTCGTTTCTGGAGGGGGTTCGGTGTAGCCGCTGCTGTGCCGTGTGCTCTCCCATGGGAGCCCCCCCCCCCGGTCACTCTGGAGGGGCCGGTGTTCACCCCATTCCCACCCAAGGACACTGGGGCTTAGCCAGCAGAAGTCCCTTGTCTGAGGCTGGGCCCCTGGGACTCTGCCCATTGCTTCCTTGGCCCCCCAGGGAGGGCACAGGACTCGGGTCTCAGCACACAAGGGTTGCAGGCAGCCTCTTTGAGCCTCATAGGTGCAGCAGGAGGGCCTGGCCCCTGGGCCTTCCCCTTGGACAGTGTAAACTCTCTCCAAGGGTGGGGGCAGTGTTCAGTGGTGACTTGCCTTTCTCCCCCCACCCCACCCCCAGATCTCGAACGGGCAGAGGTGGAGGCCACGAAGCAGGCCCTGACCGGCTGCGGGTTCGACTGCTGGGAGACCAGCATCGGTGCCCCCGGAGTCTCCGTCCACTCAGCCGCCTCCCTGGCCGGCCCCGTGCGGCAAGCCCTGGGGGGCCTCTGAGACGAGCTGGTGGCGCCGCGGCCCCACCAAGAAGCCCCTCCCTGGATTATTCTGGAGGCTGGAGTCGGCCTCTGTGCTGCTCTTGACATGGACAGAGAGGCCGCCAGGGACGTGCCACCCGTGTCCTGGCTGCCCTGCAGCCAGTCGGCCACTGGGGCCAGGCGGGGTCCCCAAGCCTTCACACCAGAGGGGTGCGGCCCCAGGCTGTCCACCTCTGCCTGCAAGCTCCCAGCACCCCCGCTGCCGTGGCTGGCTCTGGGTGCCAGCGTCTGGCCCTAAGCAAGGGGCTTTCTCTGCCTCCGCCGCCTCCAGGAAGCCTGCCTGGGGCCCCAGTCCTGCATCCCTTTGTTGGAATCTTCAGCGCCGCGGGTGGCCTCGCCTTCTGCCCAGCTCCACTGTGGGCTCCCCTGGTGCAGTCCAGGGGAGGTCTCAGCCTTCCACTCAGCTGAGTGGAGGCAGAACCAACGAGCAGTGGCTTCCAGTCTACCCAAAGGTCTCGCAGAAAGATGGCAAAGGCAGAACAAGAGACCTTGAGGGAACAGCACTGCACGCCGTGGCCAGGAGGCTGAGAGCCCAGTAGCCCCCGGACCCCCGTGCCGTCCTCTGTCCCCGGCCCTTCTGCCCCCACTTCCTCAGTGCAGCTCTTCCAGAACTGAAGGAAACAGGGCATTTTTTGGGGTGCATCTCAGGGGCAGGGCTGGGCTGGGTTTTCTCAGGTGACCCTTGCTGGACGCGTCGGCTGGGACAGGGCCGTGAGTCCCGCGGCACAGCTGCAGGAAGGGGACGGTGCCACCTGCTCTCTCCTGGAGCCCACTGACCCCGGGGGAGGAAACACTCTCGGGTGTCCACAGCCCCGGTGCCGGGCACCTCCCTGGCCCTCGTTGCCTGTCAGCTCGGCTCTTTCTGAAACTCAGAAGCCACCGGAAAACCCTCGCAGCCAGCGCTCTGCCAACAGATGCCTGGATCTGCGAGAGGCAGGGCAGGAAGGTGGGGGCTGGGGCAGGGACTTCAGGGATCCGTGCACATGGCTCCGTGCACCACTGCCCTTGGCCACTAGGGGGCAGCTGGCGCCTTTCCGAGCGCCTTCACTGGGCGTGGGAGCCCCCCACGTGGGGCCCCTCTCCCAGCCCTGCCTCCTGTGCAGGCAGCCCTGGTGGCGTGGCTGATGGGGGTCCCCTGGCCCCTGCCCCGCAAGGCAGAACCACTAAGTAAAACGCAGGCGTGAGCGCTTGCTCTGGGCGAGGCTCCGTGCTGCACTGTGCGTGCCAGCTGCCCAGGGCAGGGGTCTCATCCACTCTTGCAGGTCAGGACCCCATAGCTCAGGCAGGTCAAGTTTCTTGTCTGGGACCACGGAGCCAATCAGCCTCAGGCGGGAGTCAAACAGAGCCTGCCCTCTGCCCCTGCGAGGGCTCTTCAAAAAGTTCGCAGAACGGTGGGGGAAGGGCGTGCATGGATCTTTGTTGTTTGCACCAAAATAAACTTACCTCTGGATTTCATTTCCTGCAAACTCTCCGAAGTGCCTCGTCCCTCCCCTGCCCGGCGTGGCTCTGGGTACAGGTTGTGGCTGCGCTTTGAAGCCTTCTGTGGGCGGCTCCTGGGCCTGCGTGTTTTTCCCCCCGCCACGGGATTTGAATGTGCAGCCGGGGCTGAGGGCCACTTTGCTGTCTGGGAGCCTCCTGGGCCGCGGAGGGGAGTTGTCCAGAGGCCAAGTTCCCGCCACCGCCCTGCCCCTGCGCCTGCCTCACTGTGGGCACAGGTGTCTGCTGGAGCACAGGCTGGCCTCATAGCCTGGCCCCCAGGAGGCAGCCACCTGTCTTCCATACCCATTTGCAGACAGTTTGCATGGGCAGTGCCACCCTTTCCTGCCACCTGCTGCCGTGAATCTCCCTCCTGGCCGCACGTGCGAGTGACCCTGGAGGGCCTGGCCCCACCCCCACCCCTGTCTGATTTAGCCCGTCTCTGCGTCACTCCCTCGTGCGGTCTTTTTAAAGCTCCCGGTGATTCTAACGTGCAGCCAGGGTCAGGGCTGAGGACTCCTAGGGTCACCTGTGCCACCCACGCTGCACATGGCCTTGGGCCACTCGGTTCACCTCTGCAGGCCACAGCCTGCGAGGTGGGTACCAGTGCCCCTTCCCAAGGGTTCGCAAAGCCCGCGTGAGAGGTGCTCATAAGGCCCTAAATGCAGGGCCTGGTGTGCAGTGAGTGCTAAGGAAGTGTGCGGCCCTGTGAGGGTCTTATGCTGAAAGACAGGGGAGCCCCTGGAGCCCAGAGATGTCCAAGTGGTGCCCAGGTGCCCTGCTGGCTTGCAGCCCCAAAGTTGCGTAGCTGAGGCCCACCAGCCTGCCAGAGTGGCAGTGGCTGAGTGTGTGCACCCTGTCGGCCAGGCAAAGGGTGGCTATTTCCCCCAGGTCAGCGTTTGGAGCTGCTCCCAGCCTCTGCCACCCAGCGGGGATGTGACTGCCGCCCTCAGAGGCGGATGTCCACAGAGAGTGTCCCAGGACTAGCAGGGGTCCACGTAGGGGGACGGGCAGCCAGTCCCCCTGGGTCACCCACAGAGAGCATCCCAGGACTGGCAGGGGTCCACGTGGGGGGACGGGCAGCCAGTCCCACTGGGTCACCCACAGAGAGCATCCCAGGACTGACAGGGGTCCACATCGGGGGATGGGCAGCCAGTCCTGCCAGGTCACCCACAGAGAGCATCCCAGGACTAGCAGGGGTCCACATCGGGGGATGGGCAGCCAGTCCCACTGGGTCGCCCCCAGAGAGCATTCCAGGACTGGCGGCAGTCCACTTTGGGGGACGGGCAGCCAGTGCTGCCGGGTCACCCACAGAGAGTGTCCCAGGACTGGCAGGGGTCCATGTGGGGAGACGGGCAGCCAGTCCCACTGGGTCACCCACAGAGAATGTCCCAGGACTGGCAGGGGTCCACGTGGGGGACGGGCAGCCAGTCCCACTGGGTCGCCCTCATCTCCTTCCTGTTGTCAAGGACTTCTTTCTCCCCAAGGGCGTTTCGGGGCCCTGGTAGCCTGTCGCGTTGGGCAGCTGGTTCCAGGCCAGATGCTGGGGGGCGGCCTGGCCCTGCCCTGTGAGATGCTCCCCCGGAGCCTGGTGAGGCCCAGTAGCCAGAGCCGTGTGGCCGGTGAGCTAGTGTGCAGCCATCCCGGCCCCGGCTGCTTTGGGGCAAGCCCCTTGGCCGTGTCTTAGCACTGACAGTGCCAGGAAGGGGCAGAGAGCTGGGCTTGAGGCCAGTCCCTCCTCTGTTTTGGTAAAATTGCTGTTTTTGCTGTTAGAAAGCCAGAGTACATATACCAGAACGCCGTAGAAAGGAAATCCAGACGAGCCGAAGTGAGAAAGGCGAAGTCGCCAGGTTTCCCCACTCAGGGATTGCTCGCTCGGCAGCTGCCGCCTTCCCGTGTGCACGTGTGTATGTGTGCGGGTATGTGTGCACGTGTGCACATGCACTGTGCTGTCCAGTGAATGAAGTGAGGTCATACCGTCAGTGCTGTTTGGTTATCGGCCACCTTTCTGTGTGCACGTGGTTCTAACGCCCAGGCCGTAGTCACCTGTCCCCCAGCTGTGCCCCAGACGTCCAGAACCCTCTGTGGTCCCACACCTGTGGCTGCCGGGACCCTGAATTCTCTCTTCATCCAGCACAGCAGCCTCACACACACGCACACAGGCCCATGAGTACACAGACAAGTGTGCCCACGCACATGCACACACAGGCCCATGTGTACACACACAGACCCATGTGTACACAGACACGTGTGCCCACACACACGCACACACACAGAGACCCATATGTACACAGACATGTGTGCCCACACACATGCACACATATGCCCATGTGTACACAGACACATGTGCCCACGCACACACACACAGGCCCATGTGTACACACACGCATGCCCCCCCACAGACCCACGTGTACACAGACATGCACACACAGGCCCATGTGTACACACACGCATGCCCACACACACACAGGCCCATGTGTACAGACACATGTGCCCCCCACAGGCCCATGTGTACACAGACACATGTGCCCACGCACACACACAGGCCCATGTGTACACACACATGCCCACACACACATACAGACACGTGTGCCCACACACATGCACACACAGGCCCATGTGTACACAGGCACGTGTGCCCACACACATGCACACACAGGCCCATGTGTACACAGGCACGTGTGCCCACACACATGCACACACATGCCCATGTGTACACACACATGCCCACACACATACACACAGACCCATGTGTACACAGACACGTGTGCCCACACACATGCACACACACATGCCCATGTGTACACAGACACGTGTGCCCACACACATGCACACACACAGGCCCATGTGTACACAGACACGTGTGCCCACACACATGCACACACAGAGACCCATGTGTACACAGACACGTGTGTCCACACACATGCACACACACACACAGGCCCATGTGTACACAGACACACGCATGCCCACACACACATGCCCATGTGTACACCGACACACGTGCCCACACACGCACACACATGCCCATGTGTACACACACGTGCCCACACAGGCCCATGTGTACACACGCATGCCCCCCCACACACATGCCCATGTGTACACAGACACACGCATGCCCACACACATGCCCATGTGTACACAGACACACGCGTGCCCACACACACCCGCACCCGCACCTATGTGCCCTTTTCTCCACGCTGTGACTTGCTCAGAGAGCCAGCCGGCTGCCAGATGAGCTGTGTGTCCTGGCCGGGCGGCACCAAGGCCCTCCCCGCAGCCGTGGGAGCAGCCCGCGTCCCGTGAGCCCCTGCTGTGTGCCCAGCCTGCTGCCGAGCGCTTCGTGCCCCTCCCCTCTGTGAGTCCCTGCAGCAGTCACCATTGTTACCCCCATCCTACAGATGAATAAACTGAGGCCCAGAGAAGGGACATGACTTGTCCGGGGTCACAAGGCAAGCAAATGGCAGAGCGGGCCTGTGTGACTTCCCAGCCCCGCTCTCGTCCCCTCCCAGGGACTCTCCTTGGGAAGACGACTGATGGCCCCCAGAGCCCTGTCCCCTCCCTGCCTGACTGACATAATGGCATTGCTGCGTGCACCCCTGTGACGCCAGCCCAGCTCATGCCTCCTGCCACCTCGGCCCTCTGTGCTGTGCACCCCTCAGACCCCGGACGCAACACGACAGACAGCCCGAGCACCATGCCTGGAGCCACGCCTCCCCGTGCCCTGGATGGGTCACGCCCCACGCCTGTGTCTTCCCCCTCGGCGAGAGCACTCATCCCCACAGCAATTGCTCGTCATTAAAATCCGAAACTGTCAGAGCCGGGACGACCCTGGGTGACCACCTCGTGTGCTGATGCTGGGGAAACTGAGGCCAGAGAGGGCAAGAAGCCACCTCAGGCCGCACAGCGAGCCCCGCCAGCCTCCTTGCCTTCTGGGTTCCTCCGCGTAGCTGGGGCGTCACGGAGAGAGCCGTGCTGGACCAGGGCCTGCCTCACTTCTGCACCCCCTGATTGCATGGCTCAGAGCAGGAACCCCTTCTCCCCTCCCCGTTCTCGGTCTCAAATGCCGGGCAACTCCCAGCAGCCCAGGGAGGGCTCCTGTCTGGCACCCCGGGGCCCCCGTTTTGGTTTGGATTTTCAGAATTTGGAAGCTTTGGGGAGTAGAGCCCCGCCCTGGTGTCTCATCCCTGGTAGCTTCTGGGGCAGCCCCGGCTGCGGCCGCCTCTGCAGCCACGTGGGAAGTCCTGCCAGGTGGCGTACAACCCACCGCTGAGGTGTCCACCACGATGGCCTTGCTGTCCCTGAGTTTGGGCGCCAGCTCCCGGGTGTCAGCGTCCTGGACCGTGGGTCTGATTCATCCTCTTGTCTTGCCCACAAGCGGGCAGAGGTCCCCGCCCCCGTCATCTGGCCACACACGGCCTCTTGCACAGCACGGCAAGGGGACCCAGTGCTGCCAGGGCAGGCAGGACACGCAGCCCCACCCGGGGCAAGGGGACCCCAGCTCACTGTTAAACCAGTCTTCCTCCTTACTGATCCCCTCCCCCCGCCCACCATGAGCCTTGACATGTGACAAACGTGGTTTCCGGTGGGCTCCGCTCCAGTGGCTGGGTTCTCGGGGGGCTCTGCCTTCTCCAAACCAGGGGCAGGAAGGGGTCACATCCTAGACCACCCCCCACATCCCTCCAAGCATCGGGAGCAGTGGGGAAGCCGTGTTGCCTCTGTTCTCTCACCACGCTCTGGGGCTTAAGGGACAAGATGGCACTGGGGCCACCTCTGCAGGCTGGGCTCCCAGAGATGGCCTGGGCCCATTCCAGCGTGTTTGGAACCTGGTAAAGAAGACATCCATCTGCAGGGCGTTGGCTGAGACCAAGGTGTCTCCCCGAAGGCTGCCAGAGATGCACCTGCTCCTGGGGACCTCATGGGTGTCCCCCCTGCCCAGAGAAAGGAGATGCCTCCCAACACACACACGCACACGCACACATATGCACACATGCATGCACACATGTGCACACATACACACACGACTCTGGCCCGTTGGCTCCTGAACACCGCTCATTGAGCACATACTCAGGGCACACCTGCTATGTGCTGGGAACCGGGCGAGGCCCAGGGAAGGGGGTGGCACACATCCCCGTGGGCCAGGCCGGCCGCTGACCCTCGGGGCTCCCTCCTGCCTGTTCCCTTGGCAAACCCATGAGGGAAGCGTGTGAGCCCTTTACACAGGAGGCGACTGAAGCCCAGCAGGGCAGTGCCTCTCCAGGTCACACCGCTCGCAGACAGGAAAGCTGGGGCCTGCGGCAGGTCTCTGGACTCCAAGTGCAGAGCTCTTCCTGCTGCCTGGGCCCAGACAGCTGAGTAGGCGTCTTTGTGAGCAGGCAAGTGAGGGGAATCCAGAGGCAGGAGCAGGAGGGGGCTCGCTGTGTGCCCTCAGGCTGGTCTCTTGCCCTCTCTGGGCCTCGGTCTCCTCATCTATAGAAATAACGGTGCCAGGAACTGTGTTTCATCCTCACAGGGGTCAGCGTCTCCTGGACTTGAGGCTCAGCCCTATTGGACCGCACGGTGTGGCCTGACCACCCACAGCCCAGGGGCCTCCGGCCCTCTCTGAGGCTCGGGCTCCTCACGGGCAAAGCGGAAGTACCAACAGAGGATGTGCAAGTCGCGTGGGGCCTGGGATTTAACCCCGGTGATATGCGACCCCAAAGCGGGGCCAGGCTGGGCGTTGCTGGCACACCGGTCCCTGGAGAGAGACGCTGGCAATGAGAGGCAGCCCTGTGCACCCCGCAGCACCCAGCAGCGAGGCTGAGCTGCAGTCCCCAAGACCACGGTGCCCGCTGGGGATTAACACGAGTTGAGGCCGTGACCTTGGAGGAAGAGGCTTCCCTTCAAGGTTGCACCTGCCTTCTGCTGCTAAGACGGCCACATCTGCTCTGCCGTCCTGCCACCTGGCTCCGAGACACAGGGTGGCTGTTTGAGAAGGGACACCCACTGTCCCTTCATGCTCCATGCCACAGAGCTGGGGCCGCACCTGCCGTTTGTGGCCGAGCTGGGACTCCAGCCCAGGCCTCCTGTAGCCCAAACTGGGCCCACCCGAGCCCAGGAGAAGGGGCAGGTGGGCTGCTAAGGTGACTTTGTCCTGGGAGACGCCACCATCTCCACAGGTGCCTGTAGCAAGCTGGGACCCGAGCTGGCTCCACGGAGGGCTTGGGCGCTCGGAGGCGGGTCTCCAGCTGTGACGGGGGGTGTGGGGCCCCCACCTCTGCACTTGCCTCCCATAGAGAGCACCATCCAAAGAACCAGATTTCTGAGATTTCTGAGATGCTGTGCGACTCAGGTGAGTGACTGCCCATCTCTGGGTCTCCTCTGCCCAGCCCCTGTCTGGCAGCCTGGAGCCAGGGCCTGCCTTCTGGCCCCTGGGCACCACTCTGATGGCCTCAGCCTCGCAGGATGGGCACCAGGCCTGTCAGGTGGGCACAGGGCAGCCCCCAGCTCCACCACCCCTTTCCCTGCGGGAGGTTGTGGACCTCTTGTCCAAATCTTTCTATCTGGTGTTGAAAGCAAATTCGGAGAGCTGGATCGGGGACATCTGTATTTGGTTTTTAAATACAATTCAGCGATCAAGAAAAATCCATTTATTTATTTATTTAGCAAATGGCCAAGGGGTGGGGGACCCCCCCCAGCAGAATCTGATTACCCCTGGGTGCCCCCTGACATGGCGGGCGGCGGGCGCGCCAGCTCTCCCCTGGGAGGCACAGATGGCATTTTTGTCATCGGTGTCAGCGCCGGCTCCTTCCTGCTCTGATGAATAGATTCTAAAGAGGCAGTGACATTATTCGAGATAACAGAGGGAGGAGAAAAAGGGTCAGCGAGGGAGAGAAACGGCAGCGCCAGCAGATAAAGGCCAGGCCGGAGGGGGCGGAGCGCCCCCAGCCCAGCCCGGCTCCCCGTGGAGGCGGCGGCAGCGGGGGCTGGAATGCGGGAGGCCCAGGACAGCTGCGCTCAGCGCCCGGCCCCGCTCCCCGCATCCCTGGGCAGCCCCGGCCCATTCCGCCTTTTCAATTCGATTCAATTAGGCCGGCCGCTCGGAAGCTCGGCGCGTCTGACACCCAGCGTAACTGACAGGGGATTAGTGCTGTTGGTATTGCACACGCCGCCGCCTGCGAGGGCTGGGGACCTGGCTTAGGGATGCAGCCCACCACCGGCCTGCCCCTCTGGGACCCCTGCGTGTGGAGGGGGCCGGGGGCCCTGCTCTCTGCCGCGCCTCCTTCCTCCTGATCCAGGGCCTCAGGGCCTGGGCAGTGGAGCGAAACAGCCCAGAGAGAACAGAGTTCAATTCCCGGCTCTGATGCTTGCTGGCTGGGTGAACCTGGGCGTGAGCAGCTTCAGCTCTGAGCCTCAGTCTCTTCACCTGGAAAATGGAGCCAGCTCACCCACACGGCAATACTTCCAGTTAGGAGGAGGGGCATCGCTGTAGGAACAGCAGTGTTGAGTAACCACTACTGTTCAGCCTCAGGTCATGCACCTTGCTGTACCCATTTCACAGATGGGATGATGAGGCTCTGAGAGATGTCAGCCACACCCAGAGCAGCCGGCTGGCAAATGGGACACAAGCTGACCTCTGTCCTCTGGCCCTGGACGGTCCCAGAGTCAGGGGCAGCAGGTGGCGTGACCACGTCTTCATGGCTCAGCCTGCTTCTCAGCCAGTGGCTGATTTGGCTGGGGCCCTGAGAGTGGGTTTGGTGCCTGAGCTTAGGCTGTGCCCTGGGCTCTGGAGTCTCAGGGAGACTCCCTGCTCGCAGGGCTCTCCAGCGATCCAACTGACTAGGGCCCAGGGAAAAGGATGGGTGCGTACCCCAGCCCAGAGTGAGAGGAGGAGGTACCCGAGTGGGGTTTCGGCTGGGCTAGGAGGTAAGGGAGGGAGTCCCAGGCAGCAAAGACACTGAGGTGCTGTGGCCTCCAAGGATCCAGTGTTGAGATGGAGCTGTCAGGCCGGGGCTGACACCCTGATGGCCCTGGGGAGCCACGGTGGGTGTCAGGAAGGAGGGTTGCAGTTTCTTCCAGAAAGGCCTCTGGAAGTATGGGTGGGGGAGGGGCTAGGTGACAGGTGCAGTGGCTGATGGGAGCTGTGACATTAGGATGGGTGGAGAGGAGGTGACCGACAGGTCGCAGGTCCCTGGGGGAGACTTCTCAGTTTGGAGGCCCCACTGGTTAGAGTGAGAACACCCCACCCTGCCAGGGGTGGGGCCCTGGTTGGCACGGAAGCCCTCCCTGGGACTGTCCTTGGGCTACAGGGACCACAGACTCAATGGCTTAAGATGAAAGCGCCTTCCGCCGTGGCTGGGCGCTCAGAATCCAGGTGGTGGCCGGCCTCTCCCAGCATGTGGCGGCCATCAGCGCCGCGTGGTCCTGGGCGTGTGGCTGAGCCTCGGTCTCCATGCAGTTAAATGGTGGCCCCTCTCCCTGGGCGCCACCATCCTCACCCGGCCATCTCGGGTCAGTGCCGCCCTGCTCCCCTCTTTGTAACTTGGCTACCTGTGCAGAGACCCGATTTCCAGATAAGGCCCCGTCCACAAGGACCAGGGGCTGGGGCTCCAGGGTCACTTCTGGCGGGACCTCTGCACCCCCGGCATCCACGTCCATGGCCGTGGTCCCCAGCCTGCCCTCCCCCCCCCCCGGTACGGCAGTCCCCATGGAGTCAGGGAGCCCGCCTCTCCTCCCCGGGGGGCCCCAGCCCCTCCTGCCAACAGCATCTGAGCAAGGCCGGTCTGGGGCCACCTCTCCGGGGGCTGTTCTCCCAGAGAAGTGGCGTTGATGTCAGCGGGCGCCTGTCACTCTCTTTGCCAGCCGTCGCACCTGTCAGGATAAGTGAGACAGCCAGCGCCCGTCTCTGCCTTGGGGATTTTATTGGCAGTTTTGTTGTCATCTGAAAAACCCTCCTGTTCTTCCCCGGCATCTTCATCAGGCTGGGGGTGGCATGGGGAGGCAGGGCTGGCTCCTGGAACCAGGCTTGGGTCGGGGTGGTGCCAGCTCCCCTGGCCTGGGCAGAACACCCCTGAGGTGGGCTCTGGCCCCAGCCAGGGCACAAAAGGAAAATGGGAGGTAGGAGAGGAAGGCACACCAGGGGCCCCAGGCAGTGGCCAGAGGGGGCAGCCCGGGTCCCTCTCCAGTGCCCCCGTGAGTGTTAGGGGGGGCATTGTAGAGGTGGGGTGACCTGGAATGTGACCTCAGACCCATGGGTGCAGCTGTCAGCTCCATGACAGGCACTGTAGCAAGTCCTTCCTGCTGCACAACCTCAGTGTACCCGTCTGTCCAGTGGGCTCATAACGGGATTCCCATAGGCAGAAGGTTAATCTGGCCCCAAGCACCTGTCATCCCCGGCGGTCCCTCCAGGGGAGTCTGGACAGGTGGGCGATATGTTGTGGAAATCAAGGCCGAGAGAAGTGGCCTGGCCAAGTGGCAGGCAGGCAGAGGTGTGCCAGGGCGGTTTGGAAGCCAGGCTGTGAAACCCGGGGCCTGGCTGTGGCCCTGCCCAGCCGGCAGGGTCAGTGAAAGGAACATGGGTAACACAGGGTGCGTGCAGTGCCTGGCACATGGGGAAAAGCTGTCTGTTACTGTTGCTGTTCCTGCTGCCGTCATTGTTGGGGTGGGACCCACTGTCCCAAGGACTCTCTGGACGTCCCTGGGGGCTGCTGACCTCAGAGGCACAGGGCAAGCTCACGCAGGGCTCAATCCCACTCCACACTGTGGGCCTGCCTGGGCAAGTGGGGGTCACCTCACCATGTCCAAGCAGCACAGGGCGAGAGATTGGAACCCAGGGAGCCACCCCTTGCTTAGGGCCCTGGTTTGAGCACGTTCGGCCACCTGCTAGCTGGCCTCTTACTTTGTAATGACCAGAGGCCCCTGCGAAGGCCAGAGATGCTGCACACCTCAAGGTCCCGGGGTGGGGGAGACACGGTTGTAGCACCCCAAGGTCCTGGGCGCATCTGAGCCTCCTAAGCCTCTTCCTGGTGCACTGGGGGAAACTGAGGCCTGGAGAGGGGGAGGGTCCAGTGCTCCAGCCTCCTTCCCACGCAGGGCTGTCAGCCGGGCCCCTCTCTGCCCCCTCCCAGTCCGCCCTGTCTCCAGCCCCCCGTGGCTTGGAGAGAGAGAGCATGCAGGCGCCCCGGGCCCACGGGGAGGCACGCCACTCTCCCGCTCCCCAGCACACTGAAGGTTTTGAAAGTTAAAGTATTACCGTCGGCTTTGTTGTTGCCTAACTACGACAGACAAATTGAGAACCAGTTGTCAAAATGTCAGTGTACAACAAATCAACATGCAGAACGAGTCTCTGCGCTCCGCGGTGTATAATTAAACAAAAAATCCCTTTTAGAAATTTCCGCGCGCGTTGGTTCCACTTTATATTTGTCTGTGTGATTAATAAAGGCAGCTAATTTTCAGACTTTAAAAACAGCTAGAAAATAGCTCCTAATTACATATTAGGTTCCTGGCGGCCCCCGCTGAGCTCGGCTGGCATTGGTGGGCCGGAGAGTTTGGCAGAACCTTAATTGCATTCTGCTCATCGTCTAATTTTAGTTAAATGTAATGCAATCAGCTGCAGATGTCTGAAATAAAATATGAATTATGAATATGATGAAATTTCATTCTTGAATAAAAAAGTAATTTGCTATTTAGTTCATTAGAGTCACGGAGGTTTATTAGGAGCAGGTAGATGCAGCCAGGCGAAGATGTGTATTAAACGGGCTCAGGGAGAAGGGGAGAATCCCCAAGCCGGGGGCGGGGGGGACTTGACCTTGGAGTATCCAGTTGTGATTAATTCTTGCTGGCCCTGCAGGAGGTCCCCGGTGGCTCTGATGACCTGGCACATGAGCTCCCCTGAGCGCTTTGAGGCAGGCGCAGGATGGTGAGGCCAGGGGCCTTGCAGTGAGAAGCCCTGGGTGACCCTGGCACCCACCCCTCTCCTGCTCATCTGGGACTGCTGGCTTCTGAGCCTCTTAGATGGGCATGGTGGTGACGCCACTGTATGCAGGACGTAACACGGGGCTTGGGGACACGGCAGGAGGTGGCAAGGGTCCTTCTGTCAGGCTCTGAGTGGGGCCTGGGACTCTACCTCTCAGAGAACCTCAATTTCCCATTCTATAAAATGGGTATAACGATGGCACCCATCAGACGATCAGAACAGTACTGAAAAAATATGTTGGCTATTGCTGGAATCGTTGTCAGGCGTGGAGGTCGGGACACATTGGTATTAAAATACCTTGTTTTATTTCGTCCTTAGAAACGGCTTGTGATGCTGAGATCAAAAACTCGGTCTTGTTTCTGAGGCCCACAGAGGTTAAATGAATTGCCTAGTAATTGCCAGAGGCGGGATTCGAACCAGGACTGTCCTGCCTCCAGTGTTTCCGCACTGCATTCAGAATAGTTCTTGGGGAAGTGGGGAGGGGGCGCTGTGGAGCTGAGCTGGTGGAATCCAGGGCTGGGGATTCGGGGGTGGGGGGGGCAACAGGGTCAGATGGGGGCAGAGGTGAGTGAGGGGCAGGCGGGCATGCGCTGGGCAGAGGGTGTGGATTCTGTCCCTGGCCACCCTGGGCAGGTCGGCAACGGCAGAGGCTGGCTCTGCACCCTTGTTCACGCCAACCAACAATTTCCTGCAATTATCCAGAAAGATTAATTAGCAGAGTGCCCTGCAGATCGATAACTCAGGAGAGCACCTGGCGGCTCGGAGAAAGGAAAGGAGCCGGGAGGCGGGCGGGAGGCTCCCTCTGGGGCGAACGAGCCTGGTTCCGCGGCGGGCACCCAGCCCTGAGGGACTCCCTGCGGGCTCCTGGCAAATCCCTTTGCCTCCCTGAGCCTCAGCCTGGCCACTGGTGACCTGGGGGGCTGGGCTGTCCCCATCCAGGGGTCTTCCCACTCCCCCTGGGGACCTGGGGGGCCGGTGGGGAGGGCTCTGTGGAGGGAACCCTCTGCTCTTGGACTTGACTTTGCTTGGCTGGCATGGCGTCCAGCTGGGGCCTGTGGAACACAAGCGTGTGGGCTTCCCAAGGGTCATCAGCACACAGCCCCGAGGACTCGAGGGCTGGCCCGGGGAGTGCGCCTTGTGGGGATCAGGATGGCGAGCTGGGATCCCAGTCCTGACCCCCACACCTCCTCAGGGGCGCCCCTCGCCCCTGCACCTCTGCAAATGGGGCCACCCTGTCGTAGAGTTGAGAGGCCCTGTTGGGGTGGTGTCTGCGCTGGGCCAGCCTTGAGTGGGGACTGCTGTGACAGTGAGCTACCCAAGTCACATCCCACCCCCCGCCACAGCACAGCGGGCCCGGCTTCCACCAGGACGGAACCAACGCACAGTGAGAATTCAGTAAAGGGGGTTCTGCATACGGAGGTGCAGCCAGCCAGGGCCACTGAGATCCCCCCACGCAGGGCCTGAGAACAGCAAGGCCCCCATGGTCACCAAGGGACACAGCTACTGCCAGAGTGGGCGGATACACCTCAACCTCTGCCTACTCCCACCCCAGCCTCCCAGTGGAAGTGGGAGGGGCCAGGGAGCCCCCAGATGCAGCCCCCGGAGCTCAGCTTCCCAGGGCCCAGATCTGGGCAGGAAGAGGGGGATGGGACGGGACTCAAAGGGCAAAAAACCCACGGAAGCCCCTGCCCCTGTTCCAGGAATTCAGACAAGGACTTTATGGGGGGGTTTTGGCTGGGGGTGGGTACAAGGGGGTCCCAAGCAGGCAGGGGTTTCCCGCCCTGTTCCCAGCACCAGCTCCCAAAGGGGCTTTCCCAGGGTCTCTCCGCTCTTCCCACGGGTCCTCACCCTGCCCGAGAGAAGAATCTCACTTCTTACTCAGTGCTCCCAAAACAGTGCTCCTCGGGCATTGCAGAGGGCGGCCAGGCAGGCTGGGTTGGCCCTGGGTGAAACGAGGCCGTGGCAGCCGAGTGCCAGGCGCAGCACCCGAGACATTGCAGGTGGTCGTGAGGCCTCCCCTTCCTCCCCTCCCATCTCGGCACCTGGGCTCCGTCCAGGCCTGGCCTAAGCTGTGCCGAGACCGAAAAACATTCGTCCAGCCAAGAACACAGAGCATCTCTGGGCTTGGGGTGGACACGGCAGCCGCGTGAGACAGCCCCAGACTCCGCCCCTCGGGGGGTCCTAGTCGGGGGAGGGGGAAGGGACTCAAGGCTGGAGTGTCTGGAGTTCGGGTGCTCATGGGGGCGGGGGCTGGATGTCAGGGAGCAGCGCCCATCAGGAGAGAGCCCTTAGCCCTTATTCTCGACGTGGGGGCCCAGGAGGCTGTCCCAGCTGGACACTCGGCGTGCAAGGAGCTCCTAAAGGGGCGAGCGCCCCCAGTGCTGGGCCCGGGGCGGGAAGGCGTCCAGGAAGGCAGGGCCACGCAGGGGCCCTCTCCTCCACTCGCCCCACACCGGGCCTCAAGGGCACCTGCCGGCCACCGCCCGGCCACTCCCGGGCCCAGGTCAGCCGCTCGTCCCTGCTCTATTCGTCAAAGGCATGACAGCTAAAATTCATTTGAAGATGAAGAAAGTGCGGGCTAATCCGCTCTGCGAGACAGTGATAGACTACCAGCTCCGGGAGATTCGCACAGCAGTAATGAAATTAGGCTAAAACTGCTGGCGGATTGCAGATAATTGCCCTTGTCTGTCACTAGGAATAACATCTCCCAAATCCAACACAATGATTGTTCAAGTTGCAGGAATTGCCTTTTCTTTTCCCTGGTTTGAAAGAGAGACAGGCGAGGCGGGGAGGCCAACTCAGGGGCTGGATGCGGGGCCGGGGGCGTGGGCGCTGACGTCACTGACCCCCGGGCCGAGCCGCCGTCCCCCCCGAACCTTCCCCCCCGCGGGGGTCTTCTTGGGTCCCGCCCCCAAGCTTTGGGTTTCTCCTTGGATGCCCCGTGCCAGCGTGTCCCAGAAGCCGTGGCCCTGCGGTCTCGGGGTTAGGAAGTGATGGGGAGGCTCACGGGGCTTGTGTTCAAGTCATGACTGCATTAAGTCGCGTTCATGTAAGAGAGGGGGCCGCGCTGGGTGAGGGCCCCTGAGACTCCAACCCCCACGCCCAGCCACCAGGGGATCTGGATTCCCGGAGAGGAATGTCGGCGTGACCGGCACCTGTGTGGATGATGTTACAGCCGTCTCTGTCCCCAGTGCACCTTGTCATGTGCCAGTCTTCTCGCCTGGGTGGTTAGCACCAAATGACGTCACAGAATACCACAGCAGGCTGTGTTCACACAGCAGTGGCCCGGGAAGCTTGCACGTCCCCCGCCCCCGCCCAGCTCTGTGAAGTCAGGGTGTCAGCAGCGTGTACTTGGGTGACACTGGCTCGCAGAATCGCAGAGCTGTAAGGAGTCTTGGGGTTTGCTCCAAACTTTGTTCGACAGTTGAGGGAACTGAGGCCCAGAGAGGGTGAGTGATTTGGCCGAGGGCACACAGCAAGAAGGACCTTCAATGTAACCTTCATCCAGGTCACAGTGAGGTTGAGGTTGACCCTCAGAGAACCTGTAACTGGTCCTCTCGTCCAGGCTGCACCTGTCCCACTTCACGCTCCGCCCCAGGGGCTGGGCCCTGGTGCCGTGTTCTTGGGGCTATGCCCAGGTTCCGGGATTTCCTTTCGTATCACTAATAGTGAGCACCAAGCCACACTTTCCGTGCCCTTGCTCCTTGCTGATGCCCTGTGTGTCTAACACAGGGCACTGGGAACAGGGCACGGCCACCGGGGGGTCTCAGGGTGGCCCGGGTGCGGGGTGGGGAGCCTGTGTTCTGGCCGGCGTCAGGCAGAGCGGCCTTCTGAGCGGGGTTTTGAAGGAGCTGAGGGTTTTCCCTGGGAGGCCGGGCAGGGGGTGAGACCCACTTGCTCCCAGTTGCCGCTTGGGACAGCTGCCTCCCAGGTCGGAGCATCCGTTCCGTGTCCGGGCTCCGTTCCCAAGCCCAGCTTCCTGCTAACGCACAGCCTGGGAGGCGGCCGGCGATGGCTCAAGTGCTTGGCTCCCCTGCACCCATGTGGGAGACCGGGTGGAGTTCCAGGCTCCTGGCTTCAGCCTGGCCCAGCCCTGGCTGCGGCAGGCACTTAGGGGGTGAACCAGCTGATGGGGGATCTCTCTCTCTCTCTCTCTCTCTCTCTTTTTTTTTTTAATTTGACAGGTAGAGTTATAGACAGTGAGAGAGAGAGAGACAGAGAGAATGGTCTTCTTTCTGTTGGTTCAAATGGCCACTACGGCTGGCGCTGTGCTGATCCAAAGGCAGGAGCCAGGTGCTTCTCCTGGTCTCCCATGGGGTGCAGGGCCCAAGCACTTGGGCCATCCTCCACTGCACTCCCGGGCGACAGCAGAGAGCTGGACTGGAAGAGGAGCAACCGGGACTAGAACCCGGCACCTACATGGGGTGCTGGAGCTGCAGGCGGAGGATTAACCAAGTGAGCCACGGCGCTGGCCCTTTCTCCCTTTCAAATAAGTGGAAAATAAATAAGTGAAAACTAAATAGCCGGCTTCACTGATGAATGCCCTTAATGAGAAGTAGAAGATTACTGATTTTTGGAGATCCCAGCCTCTGGGTGGACAGCTGTTAAATCAGCCGTGCGAGGCGATGGGCGCATACTCTGGGTCTCTTCCCACCGCTGTTGGTTTTCGAGACGGGCGCTTGCTTTGTGGCGGAGCTGGGAGCCACACTGGCCACCATCTCCCGCGAGCATAAGAAGAGCTAGCCTGCAAACGGGCTAGCCTTAGCCACTGGGGTGTTTGGCAGCTGTTGTCTCACAAGCGAACAAAGTTGCCTGTCAACTGCCAACATTTGTTGCTGGTGATAGAATTTGACTTCCAAGCGAGAATGAGAATTTTGGAGAACTTGTAGCTGCCACCGTGGGTTTGACAGCTGCCTACTTAAACACTTTCCTGAAGGGATGCTGGTAATATTAATGAGTGTGACTATATATATATAGTATTAGGGACTGCGTCGACATGCGGAAGAGCTGCATAGCTCAGTAAAGTGGTATTTTCCCAATGACCCATGAATCAGGCAACAAAATGAGTAAAAAAAAAAAAAAGAATCCGAAATGTGACACATGGGGGAGGGCCCTTGACCTCATGGCTGACACCTGCATCCCACGCAGGTGTGCCTGGACTCCATTCCCGACTCCGCTCCTGGCCCCAGCTCCCTGCTAATGCGCAGCCCGGGAGGCAGCAGCCATGGCTCAAGTAGTTGAGTCCCTGCCCTCCACGTGGAGGGGCTCTTAGCTTCCAATTTCAGCTCTAGCCAGGGCTGGCTGTTGGGGGCATTGGGGAGTGGACCAGTAGATGGAGGAGTGCTCTCTCTCTCTCTCTCTCTCTCTCTCTGCTTCTGCTTCTCAAATACATTGAAAACTAACAGGTGTGAGTTAACAGGCTGTGGACAGTTAACTGGCGTGGTTTTAGTCCCTCTACTGTAGCTAACCACTAAGAAGTTGCCACTGTGGGATGCTGATTTAGCGTTGAAGAAGAACCCACGCAATTATCCCAGGTTGTTGAACGCTCTGCCCGCCTCAAGTGGCCTATCTGTGGGAGTCGCACATATGCCAACCAAAACACGCCACAAACAACCGGATGCAGAAGCAGAAGGGGGAACCCACCTGTGTTCTGCAAGCCAGATGTTCAAAGAGATTTGCAAAAACGCATAACAAGGAGCAAACTCCCATTTCACAGGTGTGGAAACTGAGGCTCAGAATGGGCGCCACTGCGCCTGGCTCTCCCCATGTGGTTGCTGGTCTTCTAGACTCTGACCCAGGCATCCCGGTGGCAGGGCTGTGCCAGGTGCGGGTGGCTGGCGGGTGGCTGGCAGCCGGCCCCACCCCAGGGTCGGCAAGGACCGGCTGTTTGCAGTAATGGATGGCGGCTGGGTGAAGGAGTGCGGTGGCCCTGGCCGGCGATGGCTCACGCGCCAGGTCTGGCACGGGTAATTTACTGCCGCCGACAATAACATATTTCACTCCCCGCCGCCCGATGAAGATTAGTTGTGTTTGAAAGTGGCTGAGTACACAGTCAATTCCGCTTAAACGTTCACAGTCAACTAGGCACAGATAATGCCCCCTCCAAACATGTGTCTGCACCTCGGGGAGGGGCTGCAGCTGCTGGGGGTGGGGGTGTGCAGCTGTGCAGGGGGCGGGGCTCAGGAGCTGCGGGCTGCGCTGAGGTCCGTGGCCGCCTGGGGCCCCCTTTGCAGACTGTATTTTAAACTCATTCGTTCAACAAACACGTCCCTGGGACCGGCCAAGGACATTGTACAC
This sequence comes from Oryctolagus cuniculus, assembly GCF_964237555.1. NCBI lineage: Eukaryota > Metazoa > Chordata > Mammalia > Lagomorpha > Leporidae > Oryctolagus > Oryctolagus cuniculus. The sequence continues at coordinate 18,590,287 of NC_091452.1, forward strand.
AGCCTTGGATCGCAACCCAAGTCCTGGCTGCGCCATCCCCGGGAGGGAGGCGCGTGTGATCGTCAGCCTCCCAGGGAACGGCAACAGAGGCTCCGAGAGGCTGACAGCCCTCCTGACGACACACAGCCAGTGCCAGGTGCAGTCAGGACTTGAAGCCGAGTCTCTGGCTAACTTCGTGGCAGCCTCTGTTTGGCCAGCGGGAGCCGTATTCCAGGCTGTGTCATCTGTTACGGCCAGCCACGGCCCCGGGGCCCCGGGAGGAACCCCAGGCTCCTCTCCCCTGCACAGCCAGGTTAGAGTTAGCCAGCAGGCTCAGGGCTCTGGGCCATGTCGGGGGCCCCATGGAGATCGAGCCTGGGCAGAGGCTGCAGCCTAGGCTGTCTCTGGTCAGGCGGAAGAGGCTGCCCTTGATGGAGAAGGCTGCTGCTTCTCTTCTCTCTCTCTCTTCTTTCTTTATTTCCTCTCTCTTTCTCTCTTTTTAAGATTTACTTATTTATTTGAAAGGCAACATTTCAGATAGAGAGGGAGAGAGAGCTTCCATCTGCTAGTTCACTCCCCAAATGGCCACAATAGCTGGAGCCGGGCTGATCAGGAGCCAGGAACTCCACCCGGGTCTCCCACGTGGGTGGGCCGTCCTCCACTGCTTTCCCAGGCGCATTAGCAGGGAGCTGGATCAGAAGTGGAGCAGCTGGCACCCATATGGGATGCCTGCATTGCAGGTGGTGGCTTTACCCACTATGTCACAGCGCCAGCCCCAGTAGGGGCTTCTTGATGAATGGTGTGAGGGTCACCCTGTCCAGTCCTGTCCAGCTCCCCACCAGGCCTGCCCCTACCCCTCACAAAGTCTGGATCAGGGTGCTCCTGCAGGCTCTGGCCCCAGCCCACTTCCTCCTTTTCTCAACTCAGGCTTTGTCCAGGACTGCAAGGGCCTGGTGCACGCGCGCGCACGGACACACACGGACACCAGCCCGGTAGGCCAAACGGGGGGCTTTGTCCTAGGGGAGTGGACTGCAGTTGAGCCCTGGAAGCTGCTCTCTGGGCCACGGACATGCACTCAGCACTGTCAGAGAGGGGCATCCTGGGATCAGTGTCTAGACTCCAGGGGTCACTGCCCCTGGGCCCCAGAGACCGCGTCCCCCGTGGGATGCAGGTGGCCCCGGTACAAGGCGGTGCTGCCACCTGGCTCACAGGCCTGGGCCCCTCCCTTCTGTGCCACTGTCCCGCCCCCAGGCCAGCCCCCCACGTCCCCAAGAGGCTTCCACAGCATGGAGACCATGCAGTTCGGCTTACCCCCAGCCTGCTGTGCAGACCCGGAGTCTTCGCCGCGCCTTGCCCCAGCCTGGGTCCCCCAAGGCCCTTCGGCAGCAGCCAACCCATGCAGCCCTCATGCTGCTGGTGGGCAGTTGTCCCCATGCCTCTCTCAGCAGGGACCCTGAGACTCTGAGCGGGACACCCAGAAGCAGGGATGGGGCGGGGATGCAGCCCAGTCTCGGCACCCCCGCCCTGGCCCTGCGGAGCGAGGGAGCGTGTGTGCCCGGCTATGTGGCTGCAGCCCCTGAGTGACAGATGCGGTGTGCGCCACACGGCATGTGACAGGGTGGGTGGGACGTGATGCCCGCAAACGCCATGGGTCTGAGTCTCCCGGGGTGGCAAGTCCCTGTTAGAATGTGTATATCCCCCAGGGACACTGCTGGTGACTCTGCTGCCCATGTGACAGTCTACCCCAACCAGTGCGGCACTGTCACCTGGCCCTTCTGAGTGGGTGGGACATTGTACCACTGAGCACCACTGGGCAGGGCTTCTGGGTGGTCCACACACGTCTGTTTGACGTGGTCAGCTCTGTCTGCGGGAGCTGCTCGGGCGACCCTGTCGGTGACACACTTCCCGGTGAACCTGGGTGGTTAGTGTTGCAACTCATTCATCTCCTTGACCCCCTCTGGGTGACCTCCAAACTTACTATGATAGATAGAAGCTTCTGACTGCTGCTGACCTGTGCAACATTCATCTCCTTGACCCCCTCTGGGTGACCTGTGTGTGTGCCCGGACCTGGTAACCCTGTTGTGGCACTGTCCTCCGTGACAAGCCCATATGACGTGTATGTGCTTTGTGTGTGGCACTGTCCATCTGTGTCTCTGTGACATCACCCTTGTGACTTGGCTGTGTCTCTGCAGTGCCGTCTCCTTGTGAGTCCCAGGCTCGGGTCCCTTCTGGAGGGAGGCCCCCTCTGGGTCTCCGCCCCTCCAGCTGGCCACACCCCAGGCCCTGCAGCTGGGCCCTGTGCAGGGGGCGGGAATCCTCCCGACCATGGGCCACAGTGCCCACTGTGGGCAGAGACTGGTCATCTGGTCCCTCCTTCCACTTCCACAAGGGCGAGTGTCTCTCAGCTTCACACCCGTCCTCAGGGGGCAGCAGCAGGGTCCTCTACCCCAGGCTGGACCCAGCCCCCGCCCCCTCTAGCCAGCCTGGTACTGATCAAGGCCCTTGGGTTCCCATTCTTTTCCAGGCCTTTCCAGTGGGCAGGGGAAGCACCCCAGCCCCTCTTCTTCCCGCGGAGAGGTGGCGAAGGCGGAAGACCTGGAGTCAGGTGGCCCTGGGTCCGGGTTCCTGCCTACTACTCACTGGCCATGTGACTTTGGGCCACTCCCCTCCCCTCTCTGAGCCTCAGCTTCCTCCACTGTCAATCAGGCTTCTTCCTCCCGCCCTCTTCCCGGTACTGAGGACAGCCAGCGGTGATGGAGATGGGAGCTCCGGCACGCGGCAGGTGCACAGCGAGGAGCCTGGCAGGGGGCGTGTGAAGACGGCATGGGAAACGAGGGTCCTACTGCTCCCTCCCTCCCTCCCCTCCTCTGGCCCCTGCAACTTGAAGGGGCTGATGGGACGCCCCATAATTTAAGGAGAACGGATGTGAGACTCTAACCACAGCTGTCTCTTAATGGAATTACCAAAAAGGGCTCTTTAATTAAAAACGGGAAGTTGGGGACAGGTTCGCGTTCATAAATCACAGCCCTGCTGCTGTAGGCGTCCATGGTTTCATTTCCTTCTATTTAGGTCTCACCTTTGGTGTGATCTCGAAATCGCCAAAATCCTGCAGGAGACCCCAGCCTTTCCTAACGCAGGTCCCCCTGTTGTGGGAAGCTGAATTTAGGGGCTTGCGAATGCAGCTTCAGATACCCCGGAGACGGCTCGTTAACATGTAGGCCTGGGGGCCAGCGTTTGGCACAGGGGGTTCAGAGGCTGCTTGGGATGCTTGCACCCCATATCCGAGTCCCAGCTCCGTTTCCATCCCAGCTTCCAGCTGCTGCACGCCCTGGGAGGGAGCAAGGAGCTGCACTGAGCTCCCGGCTCCTGGCTTCGCCATGGGCAGCATCTGGGCCTTTGAGAGTAATTAGGGTTAGATGAGCTCAGGAAGGAGCTCACAGGCCCGGCGCCCGGTCTGCAGCCCTGAGCCCCATCCTTGCCCCTGCTCAAAGCCTGGCTCCGCCTCCCCCAGGCTGCACAGGGAGGCAGTGAGGAGGGGTCCCATCTGTGGGTGTGCATCTGTCTTGCTTCCTGCTTGGGTCCCAGGACCCAGAACAGCCCCTGGCACAGAGCAGCATTGTTGGTTTTTTTCTGGAAAGAATGCACAGCTTGAAGACTCAGTTTCCTCATCTGTGAAATGGGACCAATCTTGGTCTCTCAGTTTATGAGTGCATAGGGGGCATTGTCTTGAGTTCCAGGTGGAGTTTGGCCTCACCCTCATCCCCCAAGGGGATGGTGTTGAGGAGGGGGATAGGAGACAAGCCCCCAGCCCCGCTCCAGCAGGGCCAGGATCCCTGAGAGGAGGCAGAGACCACAGTCACAGCCCGTGGCCTCTCCTATGTTAGCAGCAGCTGGGAGGGTGTCTGGGCCTCTCCTGCTGCCCGGTCCCTCTCTCTGGGCTGTCAATCAGCTCTCCCACACCTCTCCGGGGTCGCGGCCCCGTGTCTCTGCCGTAAGTCCCGGGGCTGCGGAGTAGATGTGTCCCCTGAGCCGCGGTGCCTTCCTTCATTTCCACCTGACAGGGCCAATTAGTGGTGGCGGAGGTCTCCTCTCCCCATCACGGCAGCCAGCGGGGAGACACCACTCAGAGAGAGGATGGAGCCCGGGCGCTCAGGCACCCGGCTCCTCACCTGCACAGAGAATGCAGCAGGGGGTGGGGTGACCGCAGAGGGCAGTGGACCCCTCTCGGATGGCCTGGGCTGTGCCCTGGTGGCGAAGGGAGGGACAGGGACCTCCCCGATTCCAGGGCACGTGGCTTTCCTGTGGCCCGGTTGGCCTTTATTTAAACAGAAAAGCTGTTTGAAAGTTCTACCACCAGAGGATAAGTGAAGACAATTTGGGTTTTAATTTTATTTATCTCCGAAGCAGAGGATGAGCGAGCTCCCAGCTGCTGGTTCACTCTCCAAATGCCCGCAGCCGCCTCTGACTGGGACCTAAGCTGGAGCCACATGAGTGACAGGAGCTGGCACCACTGCCCGCCAGGGTCTGCACTGGCAGGAAGCTGGAGTCTGGAGCCAGGGTGGGGATGTAGGTGTGGTGACCGGCAGCGTCCGAGCTGGGCTAAAGGGCTGGCGTTGTGGTGCAGCGACACTGGCTTCCCATACCAGAGCGCCAGTTCTGGTCCCAGATGCTCCGCTTCCTACCCAGCTCCCTGCTAATGTGCAGAAGAGGGCCCGAGTTACCCACAAGCAAGACCCAGATGGCTGCTGCGGCCATCTAGGGAGTGAACCAGGCTGTCTCTCCCTCTCTCTGTAACTCGATGGGTGAAGGGGTCCCTGCCCCTGCCCCTACCCCTGCTCCTGCCAGCTGCAGGAGACCAGAGTGACTTCGGCAAATCCCACCCCCTGGGTCGTTGAGTGGCTACCTGTGGGCCAGGTGACTTGATCTGCCCTTCACAGGGCAGAGGCTGGAAGGTGGGGGCCCCCAGTACCCCGTCTGTGACACAGGAGAATGCTGGTCCCCCCGATGGCCGCGCTGCATGGATCTGGGTTGTGGCTGCACCTGCCCTGCCTGCCCCGCGTCAGCCCTCAGTGGGTATTTGGCCAGCGTGGCCAGCACCTGCTGCGGTGACCCAGGCGGGGTGGGGGGCATTGCAGTCGGTGGGCAGCAGGGACACAAGGGGACCAGCTGGGACTCGTCACCTGAGGCCCTTTGCCGCGGAAGCCACAAAAGCAGGGACGTGGAGGGGGTGGTCCGCAGGTGTCAGCAGGGGCTGCGGGTGGAGCGCGCACCGTTTGTGTCACTTTCCAATCTGCCACGGAATCGAAGGCGCTGCCGGGCTGTTAGCGCCCATTCTCCAGGGATCACTCACACAATTGCCGCGGCGCTCCGTGACAATGGGCCATAATTAAGGTGTCAGCATATCATTTAGCCCTTTCAGTTCAAAGCCCAGAGATGGGCCGCGCCATCTTCAGCTTCTTGAGTGACAGACGCGCAGAGAGAATGGGAGGGTGGGAGACAGAGAGGTGCGCCTGCGCGCGGGAAGCGCCCCCCCCCCCCCCGCCACGCCTGCGTCCCCTTTGGAACGTGATTGGACCTTCCTCCTCTCCGCCCCGGTACCCCTGCCCCCGACACCTTCACTGATGGATGGATGCGTCCAATGGGCAGGTGCAGATCTGAGCCGCCTCGAGGGGCGTGGCCGTGCAGGTGCACAGGAGAGGAGATAACGTGCGCCGTGTGATTGGACAGAGGACCAAGGACCTACAGGTTGGGCTCGGCTTTGTGACATGAGTCCCACAGCCCTCGGAGGCCCAAGCAAGCCTCTCAGAGGCCACTTGGCCAATGGCTTGTGCCGGTCTCACTCTCCATTCTGGGTAGGGAGCTCCCTGAAGACAGAGTGTCCCCAGTTCCCCAGCACACAGCTTGGCAGAGAGTGAAACTCAATAAATGTCCATAGAGGGAAGGACAGGAGGGAGGGAGGACGGGGAGGGAAGTGGGGGAGGGGAGGGGGAGGAGGGGGAGGGAAGGTGGAGACCAGGAGCAAGGTGACCCCAGAGGCAAATGTTGGGTAGTGGAAGGAAACGAGCATGAAGATGTTACAAGCCTCTGTGTGTGTGTGTGTGTGTGTGTGTGTCTGGTTGCCTTAATGGAGTCCCCCTAAAAGATATATTGAAGTCCTAACCCTTAAACCCTCTGCGTCTACCTCTGTGACCATATTGGGAAATGCGGTCTTTGTGGGTGTGGTCAGGTCATGGGGAAGGCCCCCAGGTGACTGCTGTCACCACCACCATCGCCACCACCGCCACCACCACTACCATCACCATCACCACTACCATCACCATCAGCACCACCACCATCACCACCACCACCACTACCATTACCACTACCATTACTATCACCATCACTACCACCATCACCACCATCACCATCACCATCACCACCACCATCACCACTACCATCACCATCACCACTATCATCACCATCGCCACCACCACCATCACCACCACCACCACTACCATTACCACTACCATTACTACCACCATCACTACCACCACTACCATCACCACTACCATCACCACCACTACCATTACCATCACCATCACCCTCACCATCGCCACCACTACCATCACCCTCACCATCGCTACCACTACTACTACCAGTACCAGTACCATCACCATAACCTCTACCACTGCCACCATCATCTACACCACAACCATTACCTCATCTGTCATCACAACCACCACTACTATCACCATCACATCACCACCACCACCACCATCATACACCACCATCATCACCCCCCCATCACTACATTATCATCATGATGGCCACCAATAATGACATCACTCTCTCCACCATCATGACTGTCAGCACCAGCACCAACACATCATCACCATCACCACCATGCCTGGGTGGGAAGAGAAGCAAAGGAAAGAGGGCAGAGCCCAGGGAAGACCTGTCCTCCAGAGCAGGCAGGGAAAGGGGGCTGCACACACAGAACCCCAGCAGGCGGGTCTGGGGAGGCAGGTGTGCAGGCACCTCAGAGCCGCAGGGAGGGGAGAGTGGCAGAGAGGGCGTTAGAACAGAGCTGCACGCCCCAGAGTGGCCCGTGGGCTGGGCTGATCCACATCTGGGCAGGGTGGGGGCAGGGAGGGGAGAGTGGCAGAGAGGGCGTTAGAACAGAGCTGCACATCCCAGAGTGGCCCGTGGGCTGGGCTGATCCACGTCTGAGCAGGGCGGGGGCAGGGAGGAGAGAGTGGCAGAGAGGGCGTTAGAACAGAGCTGCACGCCCCAGAGTGGCCCGTGGGCTGGGCTGATCCACGTCTGGGCAGGGTGGGGGCAGGCTGCAGCCAGCGGAGGCATGGGCGGAAGGGGGAGGGCATGAAGGTGCAGGCTTGGAGACGCGGAGGCGTGGCCTGAGCTGAGGGGGCCTGGGAGGGCGGAAGGGCCGGTGCCGTCCTCCTCAGGGCACAGGCCATGTGGGAGCCTCTGAGGAGCAAGCCTTGGCCACACTGACCAACTGGACAACCCACCCCCATTGCTGCTAAGTGAGGGGTCCTAAGAAATGTCATGGAGAATGCGTATTCTGAGAAAATGATGCGAGGATTTCAAACATGTTTTATGGCAAAATAAACTTATTTTTAATTCCATTTTTCCGTGAACTTTAAACATTTTGTATTTATTTTCATTTTGTTTGGAAGGCAGAGAGAGAGAGAGAGGGGAGGGGAGGGAGGGAGGGATGGTCCACCCATTGTTTCACTCCCCAAACACCACAACAGCCAGGGCTGGGCCAGGCTAAAGCCAGGAGCCTGGAGCTCCATCTGGGTCTCCCCTGTGGATGCAGGGGCCCAAGCACTTGGGTCACCACCTGCTGCCACCCAGGGTGCAATCAGCAGGGGGCTGGATGGGAACCAGAGGCGGGACTCAAGCCCAGGCAGTCCCCAGTAGGATGCAGGGGTCCAAGCACCCACTGGTCCCTCCCCGGCCTTCTTGCAGTCCCCATATATGAGTTTGCTAGGGTTTCCATGACAACCACACACTGGGACATTTAAACACAACAGAGACTTATGCTGGCGCAGGTCTGAAGCCAGTTGTCTGGGACCCAGAGTTGCTTCCTCCTGGGAAGCCCTGAGGTCTCAACGATCCCAGCCCCTCCTTGTAGTTTCTGGTGGTTTCTGTGAAGCCTTGGCACTGCCTGGCCAACGCACGCCTCCAGCCTCTGCCCCTGGCATCACGTGGCAGTTTCGTCTCCATGTCTCCATCCAAAGACCCCTCTTTGTGTCAAATGCCAGCCTCCGGGCTAGGGTCAGCCTTCATCCAGTGGACGCCTCTGAAGTACTTCTACGGAGACCCCTATTGCCTTGACTGCCATCCCATTGCCAAGGACCTTTCGTGAGTACATAATTGTCCCCGGAAGTGGGCCAGGCGTGGGGCCCAGGGCACCGTCTCTGATCCACTGAGCAGAAGTTTGGGGAAGCAGAACTGGGGGGCTTGGCAGAGCAGGTGCGTGTCTGGGGCACTTTATTTGGAGCTGGACCAGGGAAGGGAGCAGCCTGGGGGGAGGGGGAAGGGGTGGAGCCTGTGCCCCCAGCCCTCCCCCTCCTTCCCTGGCATCTGGATGAACCACACAGGAGCCAGGGACATCTGGAGCCTGTGTAAACGGAGCATAAATTAGCTCTAACAGTCACATCTGGAGCCGCCACTTGGCAGCCTGCTTCCTGCTGACCCCTGGGTGGGCTTGGGGGTGGGTGGGAGGGCACAGGTCGGCCACCACTTGCCTGAAACCCCCACTGTCAGCGTCACTGTCCCGCCGTCTCTGGAAGCTTCTGCAGAAACGGGTTTGGGGTCACGGAGCAGGGGTCATTGAATCAAGGATTCTTTTCTTCTGCTGCAGGAATCTGAGCGAGCTCTCGTGGGAGGGGTAGGCTGGGGGAAGGTGAAGACCTGGAAGGCGGGGCCTGGTGACGGCATGGCAAGGAGAGACACAGGCGAGTGCCAACTTCCCAGCCCTCTCCACGCCTCCAACATTCAGGAGGTCCCAGAGCCAGCCAGGGTGGGGAGGGAAGGAAGGGCCTTGCCCACCTCCAGACCAGACCTTTAGGTAACTCCTTGCAGTTCATTTCAGCTTGACCTTGTGTTAGCCCCACGTTACAGATGAAGAGCTGAGGGGCGGAGACAGGTCTGGCCTGCACCTGTGGAGAGAGGACGTGCCCGTGTGGGGCACACGTGCGTGCAAAGAAGTGTGTAAAGGCACACAAGTGTGTATGAGCAGCAGTGTGTGTGATCGTGCGTGTAGGGGCCTCAGGCAGGCTGGCCCCAACCCAAAGGCAAAGCGTAGGAACCAGGGCCTCCCCTGCCCCTGCTGACCCCACCAGCCAGGCCGCCCGCACGTGGAGCCACCCTGTGTTGAGCCCTCACGGAACACACACAGGCACCCACCCCAACCCCCGTGCATCCAGTTTGCCAGAGCTCCCCTGAGCACCCACTCCATGCTGGGTCTTAATCCAGACCGGGGCCATGTGGGTCCCTGGCTCCTGCTGAGCCTCTGCTCCCAGCGCAGTGCTGGGCACACCTGTGTGTTTGTTGAATGACTGCTGGTGAGAGGTGGGCAAGTTCCCAATAGGCAGAGGTGGGCATGGGAGTTGCTCATCTGGCTGAGGCCCAGGAACCTGAGGATTTGAAGGAGCAGGCTTTGGGGTGCCCCACCCGGGGGAGAACGAGCCTGTGCCCGGGGCATCAGACAGGTGTGGGGCCATCGTGGCCATGACGCGTACGCCCTTGCTTTGTGAGTCTGGCGCTCTCGTCCCCTGGCTGCTCCTCCGTGCTCTCCTCTCCACAGTGGAGCAAGAATTTGCCTTTTTTGCTTTTTAGAGGAAGTTTTTCTCTTGTGATGGAAATTTAAACATGCACACACACACACAACCAGAAAAAAGAAAAGCACCAACTGCCACAAGTCCATCATCCAAGTTCAGCAGTTGCTGCCCTTTGCCATTCTGGTGTGAAGCTATTTGAAGCAGCCGTCGAGCTGGCCATTTGGCCTGGCAGCCTGTACCAACCAGCCTGCCTGGGTCTGAGCTGCCTGTGAGTCCCTGCTCCGCTCCTGACTCCGGCTTCTTCCTGATGCACACCCTGGGAGACAGGACTGATGGCTCAAGCACTTGGGTCTCAGATTAAGTTCCTGGCTCTGGCCCAGCCCAGCCCCAGCTACCGTAGACATTTGGGAATAAACCAGTAGATGAGATTCTCTCTCTTTCTCTGTCTCTCTCCACTTCTTATATATATAAAAAAATATGTTAAGGCCCTCAAACACAATGCACAGAATAAAGAGAAGAGGACCAGCTGAGACCAAGCCGGGCGCAGGGGTGATAATGACCCCACCGTAACCACCGGGTGATGGAGAGGCACTAAGCGCTAGAAGCGCTAGAGGCCACGGTGCCTGCAGCCGAAGCGGGAAGGAGCGGGTCCCAGCACTGAGGATGCCGGGCTGCGTTTTCCTGACCCGGAGTTAGCACGGAAGCGGGTGGAAGAGGTCAGCACTTTCCTCCCTCGGCACTCGGTGTGCGCTCCTGATTCTTGGTGTCGATACTGCGGCGGTGATGGCGCTGCTGGTGGGCCGTTCAGCCTCTCCCCATGACCAAAGCACAGAGAGGAGGAACCCTGGCAGGATTGCACTGGGGGGAGGGGGAGGGGACTTGGCTGATGGCAGGGGATGACCTTCAGGTTTAGGGGCCTGGATGAAGGCCAGGAAAGCATGGGTGGTGCTGAGGATGGTGGGAGAGGCAGCAAACAGGGCCAGGATGGCAGGGGGAGCACGCTGAGCACTGGCGACAGCAAGCGGGGCCTTGCATCATCTTGGCAGTGGGGGAAGCCATTGAAGGTTTTGCTTTGTTTTAGATTTGTTTGTTGAATTTATTTGCAAGGCAGAGTGACAGAGAAACAGGGAGAGAGAGAGAGATTGATTTTCCACCTGCAGGCAGGTTCATTCCTCAAATGATTATGACAACCAGCCCAGGAACTTGGCTTGGGGTGTGGCAGGTGCCCAAGGCCTTGAGCACCCCCTGCTTCCCTGTGCATCAGCGGGGAGGTGGGTCAGAAGCAGAGCAGCCGGGACAGGACCTGGGACTTGGATACGGGATGCGGGCAGCCCGAGGGGCAGCTTAACCCACTGCGCCACAGCGCCAGCCCTGCTAGTCAAGCACAGCTGGGCAGACCCCAACCCCCCGCACCTAGCAAGACGTCGCCTCCCCTGGCTGCAGAGACACGGCTGACGGGCCTGAGACGGAGGCGTTTTCCCGGGCGGACTCGGCATCAGCCCACGTGTGCTCAGGGGACAGAGGCGGAGGTCGAAGGCGGAGGTCGGAGCGATCGGAGCACGAGGCGAGGGCGAGCGCAAGGCGAGGGCGAGCGCGGCTTCCCGAGGGAGGAGGAGGCCTAAACTAGATTCTCCCACGGAAGCTTCCAGAAGGCCGTGGGGTCAGCGCCTCGATTTTAGCCCCCACAGAACCTACTTTGAGGGTGAGAGAGAAATCATCTCTGTAGAAAGAGAGAGAATCCCCCACCTGCTGGCTCACTCCCCAGTGCCCACAGCAGCCAGGACTGGCCCAAGCCAAAGGCAGGAGCCAGGAACTCCATCCGGGTCTCCCACGTGGGGGGCGGGGGCTCAGGTACTTGGACCATCTCCTGCTGCCTCCCAGGTGCCTGAACAGGGCAATGGCTCTTTCATGCGGAGCAGCCAGGACTCAGAGCAGGCACTCGGATACGGGATGCGGGGGCCCCAGTGGCAGCTCTGCAGCACCCACCCCTCACCTGTCACTTCTGCCTTGTCTGTTCATAACCTGTGCCTTTAAAGGAAGGGTTGCGTTGAGGTATAACTCACCGACCGTGAAAGTCCCCCGCCGGAAGTGTACAGTTCGGGGTGGGCGTTGGGTTTAATACTTACGACATTGCTTGAGATGCCCGCATCCCGCATGAGAGTGCTGGGTTCGAATCTCAGCTCGTGACTCCAGCTTCCTGCTAATGATCACCTGGGAAGCAGCCGCTGATGGCTCAATACTCGGGTCCTTGCTGCTCACGTGGGGAGACCAGGCAGGCTGGGGTTCCCAGCTCCTGCCCTCAGCCTGGCCCGGCCCCCGCTGTCCTGGGCATTTGGAAAGCGAGCCAGCAATCAGGAGCTCGCTCTCTCTCTCTCTCGCTCTCTCTGCCTTTTTTAAAAGATTACAACATAGCATTTAAAAAAGTGAAGTGTGTACTTCAGTGGGTTTTAGTATAATTACAATATGGTGCAGCCATTACCACTAATTCCAGAACATTCCATCACCCCCAAAAGAAACCCCGTACCCCTTAGAAGTCACTCACCATCCCCGCTGCCCAGCCCTAAGCACTGCTCGTCTGCTTCCTGTGTCTATGGGTTTGCGTATTCTATGAATGTCATTGAAATGAAGTCCCCGCTGTGTGCGGCTTCTTTCCCTTAGAACCGTGTTTCCAAGGTTCTTCTGTGCTGACCTGTGACATTTTCTGTCTTTATTTGCCTCGTATCCGCACATCCCCTCTGTAACATCAGCCACTCAAGGCTCCCTCCAGCACCCAAGACGGTGCCTAGCACAGAGTAGGGACTCGGCGGATATTGGCGAAATTGAATGAATGAATGAATGAATGATGGGGTTGAAGGGCCTTGACTTATTTTCAAGGGAGTCCCTATATCCCAGTACCCACTGCACCACTGAAGCCACGCCTGCTGCAAACCCACACAGACCTCACCACATTTTCTGGGGTCCCTTCCCTATATCTTTGCCTCCTGGGGGACCCCTGCCTCCCTCCTCCCCTTGCACCTCCCATAGCCCCAGGTCACTTTATGGTGCGGTTTGAATATGATTTGGCTCCCCTACTTCTCAGCATGTTACACTCTAAAGTCAGGGTTAGCAGTACCAGCGGGCGGAAGTGAGTCCAATCCTGGCATCGGAGGCGGGGCTCGGTCCCTGGGGCATGCCCTTGGGAGGCCGTTCTCACAGGAGGTCGCTGTAAGAGCCGGGTTGAGCCCAGCCTCTCTCTCCTCTCCTTCCTGGCTCACCACAGGATCCTTCCCTGGCTCACACACCGCCACCTTCACAGAGGCCAAACCAATGGTGCCACCTGGTCTTGAACTTGAACTTCCAAAACTGTGCACTAAACAAACCCTTTCTCCTTATAAAGTTGGCTGCCTTTGATTTTTTTTTTTTTTTTTTTTTTTTGGACAGGCAGAGTTAAACAGTGAGAGAGAGAGACAGAGAGAAAGGTCTTCCTTCCTTTGGTTCACCCCCACAAATGGCCGCCACGGCCAGTGCTGCGCCGATCCAAAACCAGGAGCCAGGTGCTTCCTCCTGGTCTCCCATGCAGGTGCAGGGTCCAAGGACCTGGGCCATCCTCTACGGCACTCCCGGGCCACAGCAGAGAGCTGGACTAGAAGAGGAGCAACTGGGACAGAATCCGGCACCCCGACCGGGACTAGAACCCGGGGTGCCGGTGCCGCAGGCAGAGGATTAGCCTAGTGCGCCGCGGTGCCAGCCATGCCTTTGATGTATCTTGGCAGTAACATAAAGCCGACTCTCACGCTCTGCCTCGGCCAGACCCCTCCATGCTGTCCCCGGGGGCTGCCATCCCTGTGAATCCACCTCCTTGGGTGCAGCGTCTGGGTTCTGGATTGACCTTGGCCTCCAGGGTGCAAATGGTGGATCTGCAGAGAGTTGACCCTGCTCACTCCAAAAACAGGACTCCTGGCACGGACGCTCTGGAGGCTCTCCGAGCCCTTCCCTCGCAGGGTGCCTAGGGGCCCCAGCAGTGTCAGCCTGCAAATAAGGATGGCGCCTCCACAGACCCCCCAGGAAGATATGAGGAACCCCCCTCCCTGTGCAGCCCCTGGGAGCTGTGGGGGGCAGGAAGCAGAGCACAGGCAGGCAGCCACAGCAAGCACTGCCGGTGTGTCCATGTCCCAGATTGGGAGACTGAGGCTCATCCGACAAATGGCTGCTTCTTAGGGGAGCCCAGAATTGTGGGGAGCAGCCCGGACTAGACTGAGTTGCTGGAATTAGGACTTATTCTATGCATCTGCTCTCCCACAATATGGCGCTGGGAGAGAAGTAAACAGCTTCTGCACAGCTGCCTCCAGTTCAACCAATTAACTGTAGGACTTGCTCCTGATTGGAGAGCAGCGTACTCGGCGTGTGGGCAGCCGAGTTGGGATTGGCGGAGGAGGACTATAAAGGAGGAGAGAGATGGCATGCACCAGGAACATCTATGGGGAACATCTAAGGGAACCCGTGCAGCCCCCGAGAAAGCCGGCCGGCGGTGTGCCGCTCCCCTGCGGAAGTGGGGAATGCGGCCAGGGGGAACTGCCCTTCCACGGAGGTGGAAGGGATAGTAGCCAACCCGGGAAGAACCAGCAGCAAACCCGGGGAGGGCCGAGCAGACGAAAGAACAGCGCAGGGTCCTGTGTCGTTCCTCCACGAAGAGGGGGAGCGACAAGAATCACCTCCACAGAGTTTTGACTCCAAACTCCCCTCCTGTTCTCCTCATCCTGCACCATTTGCGGACCCCACTGGGGTTAGATTCATCGAGGGCACTGGTTTGCAAAAGCAGATCCCCAGCCCCCACCCTGCCTCGTCTCTGCCTCTGAGTCGGCTCCTGAGCCCTTGCCGATGCTCTCCGAAGCATGAGCTGCAGGTCTACACCCTACCGTGCGCAAGGACGTGCAAGGTGGGGCTTGGACCCTGGACGTTTTGAAAACCAGAGTGACCCCGTGTCTGCTCCCTGAAGGTGGCCCCGCACATCAGGGACCCGGGCTTCTGCCTCTGCTGCCTCCAGCCGTGGGGCTGCTGCCAGCCGGCCCAGTGCTGCTGGTGAGGTCTTTATCGGGGTTGTCACCTGATGCATTCGTATCAAACAATAGTGCCTCATACATCATCCCCGCCAGCGACCACCTCCGCCAGGCCCCGCGCAGTCCATTACCCTGACGGGCGCAGGCCGTGTGCAAGGCAGATAACAGGTCTGCGCTGGCCAGGGGTGATTGGGTGGGGCCCTGTCACCCGGGCAGCCGGGCCCAAGGGTGTCTGAGGTTCCGACCTCACGGGGCGGGAGATAAGCCTGGCTCTGCATCCTCTGGGAAGTCACTCAGCCTCTCTGAACTTCGTTTTTCCCATTTGTAAGAACCGTGTTTGCTTCCCGTACGGCTGCTCAGGGGGCCTCGGGAGAAGAGGCTGGCAAGGTGCCAGGTGCCAGGAAGCATTCTGTGAATGGCAGCTGTGACTGTGGCTTTGTCACCCAGAACCTACTGGCTCCAGCCTGGTCCCTGGTGGGGACAGTCTCCAGCACCTGCCATTATCTCTGGACCCCCGTGGGCCATGGGGCAAGATCCCCACCCACTCCTGACTTCTGGCGGCCCCAAGGCGGACCGTGATGTGAGGCTTTGAGTTCAGGTCATTGCAAGTGGAGTCGATGGTCACACCGATTGGAGAGGGGAAAGTGAGGCAGGGAAGGTGACAGCCGACTCTGGGGTGTTCCAGAGCCCAGTGGGAGAGGAGGGTGTGCTCCCGTGGGTGTGCACCCCACGAGGCTGGGAGCTGGGTAGTGAGAGACAGACAGAGCTCTTCCATCCACTGGTTCACTCCCCAAATGCTCCCAAGAGCTAGGGCTGGGCCAGGCCAAAGCAAAGTGCTCAGAAGTCCATCCGGGTCTCACAGGTGCGTGGCCGGGGTCCAGACTCTTGAGCCATCGCCTGCTGTCTCCCAGGGTGCATCAGCAGGAGGCCGGAGTCAGGATTGGAGCCAGAACTCAACCCCAGGTGCTCAGCTGTGGGATGTGGTGTCCCAGGTGGCCCTAACCTCTGAATCGCACACCTGTCCCTGGAGATAGGGCTTTTTTTTTTTTTTTAATTTTTAAGATTTATTTATTTGAAAAACAGAAAGGGAGGGGCGGAGGAGAGAGAGTAAGAGAGTGAGAGAGACAGAGAGAGGTCTTCCATCCGCTGGTTCACTCTCCAGATGGCCACAGTGGCCAGAGCTGGGCTGATCTGAAGCCAGGAACTAGGAGCTTCTTCCAGGTCTCCCATGTGGGTGCAGGGGCCCAAGGACTTGGGCCATCTTCCACGACTTACCCAGGCCATAGCAGATAGCTGGATCAGAAGTGGAACAGCCGGGTCTCAAACTGGCTCCTATATGGGATGCCGGCGCTTCAGGCCAGGGTGTTAACCCACTGCACCACGGAGCCGGCCCCGGTGTTTGAGTTTATGTCTCAACAGGCCGGGTCCATTTGCCTTTGTCCTTGACCTGGGCGTGCTTTACACGGAGGCCTTCCCATCCTTCCTGTGCCAGGGGTAACCAGCTGGCTGCCCAAGAGCTGGTAAAACAGATCTCACGTAGGGGCCAGCATCATGGCAGAGTGGGATAAGCTTCCGCCTGTGACACCAGCATCCCTTATGGACGCCGGTTTGAGTCCTGCTGCTCCACTTCCAATCCAGCTCTCTGCTGTGGCCTGGGAAGCAGTGGAAGATGGCCCAAGTGCTTGGGCCCCTGCACCCACGTGGGAGACCAGGAAGAAGCTCTTGGCTTCTGGCTTTGGCCTGGCCCAGCCCTGGCTGTTACAGTCTTCTGGAGAGTGAACCAGTAGATGGAAGATCTCTCTCTGTCTCTCCCTCTCTCTGTAAAATGTATCTTTCAAAAAAATAAAAATAAAAATAAATCTTAAAACAAACAAGCAAAGAAAAATCCAGTTCCTCCCATGTCAGGGCTTCGGGAAAGCTTCTGAGACTCTCTGGGTCTCAGTGTACCTTGCCTGTGAATGGGAGTGTGGGACTACGTGGACTTTTGTGGCAAGAACCCAGGGTGACGCCTGAAGGTGTGGGTTTGGAATAAGAGGATTGGTTCCCGGGACTCGCTGCTGGCTTGGCCAGGTTGTTCTGTTCCTATATGACAGAGGTCTTTTTTTTTTTTTTTTTTAAGATTTTACTTATTTATTTGAGAGGTAGAGTTACAGACAGTGAGAGGGAGAGACCGAGAGAAAGGCCTTCCTTCCATTGGTTCACTCCCCTAATGACTGCAACGGCTGGAGCTGCACCAATCTGAAGCCAGGAGCCAGGTGCTTCCTCTGGGTCTCCCACATGGGTGCAGGGGCCCAAGGACTTGGGCCATCTTCTGCTGCTTTCCCAGGTGCATTAGCAGGGAGCTGGATGGGAAGTGGAGCAGCTGGGACAGTGCCCATATGGGATGCCAGTGTTGCAGGCAACAATTTAACCACTGTGCCACACTGTCAGCCCCTGTTAATCCCATTTTTTTTTCAAAGATTTATTTATTTGGAAGACAGAGTTACAGAGAGAGAGAGAGAGGTCTTTCATCTGCTGGTTCACCCCCCTAAATGGCCACAATGGCCAGAGCTGGACCAGGCGGAAGCCAGGAACCAAGAGCTTCATCCAGGTCTCCCACGTGGGTGCAGGGGTCCAAACACTTGAGACCATCTTCTGCTGCTTTCCCAGGTGCTTTAGCAGGGAGCTGGATTGGAAGTGGAGCAGCTGGGACTTGAACTGGCGCCCATATGGGATGCCAGCGCTGTGGGCTGGCCCCTTGTTAATCCCATTTTAAAGATGACAACCCGACGCCAGAGCCCCGAGGCAGGAGAGGGCATGTTGGTGCCACGTGGGGGTTGAGGAGGGGCGCTGCTGGCAGCTCTGGGGGACAGCGGCTTCCTTCCAGGGCCTGATCTGCCAGCAGGAAACACACGGCTGTAATCCAGGCCGCCCTCCTGGAGTCCCGCTGGGGCTGCACCTCCTCTCTCGGGGGCCCAGAAGTTAAAGATCAGGGGATACGCATTTGACACGGCAAGGTAGAGGCTGCGGGACCCCCGCGTCCCCCACTGGAGCACCTGAGTCCCAGCTCTGCTCCGATTCCAGCTTCCTGCTGATGTGTATCCTGGGCGGCAGCAGGTGGCGCCTTGTCAAGTGCTTGGGCCCCTGCCACCCACGTGGGGGCCTCAGATGGAGTTCCAGGATCCTGGCTTCAGCCTGGCCCAGCCCAGGCCACTGCAGGCATTTGGGGAGTGAACCAGCAGCTCGGATATGTCTGTCTGTCTGTCTGTCTCTCTGTCTCTGCCTTTCAAATAAATAAAATTTAAAAATATTTTTAAAACAGTGAGACAGCGAGTCCCCCACTCCACCCCCTGAGCGCCAGAATAATCCGGAGGCGCGCGCCTGGAGCAGACACCGAGGAGGCTGGGTTTGGGGTTGCGTAGCAACCCCGAGTTAAGGGAGTGGGCTGGGCTCTCAGCGGCAGGTGATTGAAGACCCCAGTGATTGTCTCTGATGGGGGACTCATCCCCAGGGCTGGGCAGGAGGGGGATCCCGGACCCCAGGGGTGGCCCCGGGTCAGAGACGGATGGGGGAGGGGAGACCCCTCGGGGCTGCCGCGCGGAGTGTTGTGTTTCCAGAGGACGGTCCCATACATCACGCAACACGCCTTTCTCGGGCCCGCCGCGCTGACAGCAGCCATTTGTCTGCATGTCGTTGGCAGTAAACTGGCGCGGGGCGGGTGGGGAGGGGGAGGGCTGGGGGGGCTCCTTGAGAATTTCCCAGAGTTCCCTGTCTTGCTCTATGGTTGAGGGCACTTACAGAGCTCCAGTGGCAGGCTCCTGGGGTCTTGGTGTACGAAGAACAGGTCACCTGGGGCCGGTGTCACAGCAAAGCTGGGTAAGGCACCACTTGGGACACCGGCATCCCATAGGGGCACCAGTTCTAGTCCCCATGCCCTGCTTCTGATCCAGCTCCCTGCTAATGTGCCTGGGAGAGCAGTGGAAGATGCCCAAGTGCTTGGGCCCCTGTACTCATGTGGGAGACCCGAATGAAGCTCCTGGCTCCTGGCTTCAGCCTGGACCATCCCTAGCTGTGGCAGCCACGAATGAATAAATAAATAAGTCTTAAAAAAAAATAGGACACTCAATCGCACAACCTAAAACAAAAATGCTGCCACCAGCTGTGTGACCTTGGACGAGTGACATAACCTCTCTGTGCCTCAGTGTTCTCATCTGCAAAATGAGGGTGACAGTCACAGCTGCTTCCCAGGGCTGTGGGGGGACTGCACTCAGCACGTCTCCGTTAGCACTGGGTGCTGTGAGGTGTGTGCAGGGAGCAGTAAGAGGCAGGTGGGGGCTGGGGAGGGTCTGATGGGAGGGGTGGAAAGCGCATGTGCAAAGGCCCCGAGGCAGGGAGTGGGCAGGATCATCTAAAAGCTAACAGGAAGCCAGAGGGCCTGGGCCTGGGCCAGGAAGAGCCCAGCAGCATGCATGTGCCCCGGCCTCAGTCTCTTAGTCTGTTCAAAGGGCAGAACAGCAGGGCTGGATATTAAAGCTGGAAAGGGCCTCTGAGCCATCCCTCCTGCAGACAGGCGCTGCGGACGCGTGGTGACCCGCCGAGGATGCCATGGGAGCCGCACATCCCGGAAGCCACAGGCGGGAGCGGGCGTAGGGCTAAATCCCGACTCCTGCCGGAGGATGTGGTGCGACAGAGGCCGCCTGCAGGCACTTGGTTTTCTCATCTGTGAAATGGGGCAATGGCATTTACCCAGGTATGGGGGAGCCAGACACAGCGGATAGGCAGGTACGTGGAGGAGAGGGCTGAGTGGGGACCCGGGTCGGGGAGCGGAGGGGTGGGGGAACAGCCCCACCTGGCAGGCGTCCTCTCAGTCCTCCCGGGGGAAGGGGCTGGCAGTCTGGCACGAAGTGACCCGAAGAATGCATTGTGGGGTCTGCATGGGACCCGTGGTCGGCCCACTTGCAGCCTCTACCATTGGGCGGTGCGCTTGGCACGTGCCCAGTGACTGAGGTCTTTTTGCCCCGGGCAGTCTCCCTGTGCCTGTCTCCCTCCTCTGTCTCTGCTTGCCTGCTTGGAGCTCAGCGCCCCCAGCTGGGGCTGACATCAGAGTGCTCAGGTTCAGGAAGGGGCTGTGGCCCACCCAGGCGCGAGCAGCCCCCCACCCCTGCCTGCTCAGGGGCCCAGGTCACAAAGCATGTAGGCAGCTGGCATGGGAGCCCACGTCATGGCCTTGACACCAATGCCGCCGCCACTCCCTCCAGTCTGCAGCATCAGGAAACCCTAGGAGCCAGGTGACACACTCCCCAGGGCCTGCACCTGCCGCAGGATGGCGGCTCCGATGATGGGGGATGTGCTGGTAAAACAGGCAGGAAAGCAAGGGCCCTAGGGGTAGGGGCTTGGAGCCTACACGATGGGGAAACTGAGGCCCTGGGGGAGGGAGGTCACACAGCAGGGGGCGGGAATCCTCCTTTAGTGACATCTGCCTGACCAAAGCCTAGCACAGGGACTTAATGGCCTGCAGCTGGTCCCCATTCCCTGAGGATGGCGTTGGGGTCTCCGGACTGTGCCCCCAGCCTGGTTCTGCTGCCTCCTGTGTGTCCTTGGGCAGGTGCCTGGGCCTCTCTGGGCCTCGGTTTCATCATCTGGGAAGTGGGGCTGAACCTTGGCCAAGGTCGAATGGGAACCTGCATGAACGCCCCGCTCATCATGATGGCCTGAAAGCCCTGGGTGCTGAGGCTGGAAGGAGCCCAGCAGGGCGGGATGAGGGGCTGCAATGGGCTCAGGTTCCCTGGCAGCCAAAGCAAGGAGAGAAACGTGACCATGCCGAGGCTCCCCGAGCCACGGGCCGAGGACCCACAACCACCTAAGGGTTTGGAAAATGGCCTTTCTGAGTGGTGAGGGGGCAGCTGTTCCTCTCAGGAGCCTTCCAACAGCAGCCGCGTGGGACGTCGGGCATTCAAGCTCTCTGCTTCCACTCCCCCAGCCCTGTCTCCACCCAAACCCTGCGGCTGCGGCTGCGGCTGCGGCAGACAGCGGGCAGCTCCAGCAGCGGGGGGTTACAGGACTGAAAAGTGGAGAGAGGGGAGTTTCAATGCGATGACCCCTGGCCAACTTGCCCTGAAGATTCCAGGATGGGGGCGGGCTCTGGAGCGCAGAGGGTTAAGCTTGGGACTCCCCACCCCTTATTGGAGAGCCTGGGGTCAAATCCCACCTCTGATTCCCATCCAGCTCCCTGCTAATGCACCTGGGAAAGCAGCAGATGGCCCAAGCGCTTGGGTCTCTACTGACCATGGGGGAGACCGGGTTGGAGCTCCAGGCTCCTGGCTTCTGCCTGGGCCAGCCCTGGCTGTTGCAAGTATTTGGGAATGAACGAGCAGATGGAAGATTCTCTCTCTCTCTGCCTTTCAAATAAATTAGTTAATTAATAAAACTTTAAAAAATGAGCTTTGGGGGCTGGCATTGCGACTCAGTTGGTTAAGCTGCCACCTGCAGTGCCAGCATCCCATATGGGTGCCGGTTCAAGTCCCTGCTGCTCCACTTCCCATCCAGCTCCCTGCTAATGCACCTGAGAAAGCAGCAGAGGACAGCCCAAGTCCTTGGGTCTCTGCCACCCACTGGGAGACCCGGATGAAGCTTCGTCTTTGACCTGGCCCAGCCCTGGCTGTTGCCAGCATTTGGGGAGTGAACCAGCAGATGGAAGAGCGCTCTCTCTGTCTCTCCTTCTCTCCGTCACTCTTTCAAATGAATGAAACTAAACACGGAAGATCTGGGGCGCTATCCCTCCTGCCAAGAGCTTCCAGTAGTGTCTGGCAAGCAGTAAGTGCTCAATAAGTGGTAACTGCTATGCTTACAGCAGGCGCTCAATAAATACACAGACAGCAAAGTCGTTTTATCTCCCAAACCGCCACTCCGGTGTTTCTCGGCAGCAGGTTTTCTCGGCAAACCAAATGGAAACCGTGTGTGTGTTTGAATCAATTCCACGGTTTGTGGGAGCCAAAATCCCCCAGTGACTGGAGTGGAGCCGAGCCCCCTGGGAATCACAAGCCCTCCTGCTCAGCCACGGGGAAGCTGCTGCCTGCACTCGGGGAGGAGAAATTGAATAATTGATGCAATTTGAATAACACTAGGATTTGTAATGATATTGAAATGTAAAGATAAAAAGGGGCGTGAGTGGGTGCTGGTAGCGGAAGGGGAAAGTTGTTAATAGGCACTTAGGGGCCCGGGAGGGGGGTGGGGCGCTCCCCCTGGAAACGTGAGACGGGAGCCGGGAAATCTCCACTCAGCCGGGGAGAGAAACCATATTCATAAATAAGATGCGGGAATTTCTCCCGACTCAGCAGGCGCACAGTGAGAGAGGGGATAATTATTTAAATGCCACATCACTCTGTTCATTAGAATCTGAGACAGCTGATTGCCCTGGGCGGGGCCGGGCAGGGGGCCGGAGAGGGGGGAGGGAGCGAGAACGAGGGGCAGGGTCTCCCAGGGTCCCCCAGGGTCCCCGTTCATGTCCACGTCAAGGCAGGGGTGGGGCAGAGGGAAGTCAGGAGAGGAGGGGAGGGAAGGACACAGCGGGGGTCAAATCCAAGCGTCTGACTCGGTCCTGGCTATGAGTGTGGTACCTTCCCTCCCTGAGTGTCTCAGCTTACCCCGATGAGAAGTGGGTCGGTGCAGGGATCATCTTCGTAGGCAGCGAATGTCAGCTCCTTGGGGCTTACTTGTACATTGAAAATGCCGGCAATGGGAAGTGTATTGAGTGCCCCAACCTCAGCCCTGCCTGGTCTGCATTTAAGGGCCCAAACACTTCCTTGTCCCGCAGCGGGACAAGCTCAGGTAGCACAAAGCCGACTGGGTGATTAAGAGTTGATGACTCCGTGTTGGCTGCACAGGCGGGCCCATGGAGTCCAGCTGTGGGTGGGGCCATCGGAAACGTCGCCCAGCCGTGTGACATGAGGATCCTGGGAGGTCGAGGAGGGGGTCCGTGGGGCTGGGGGAGGTGGGAGAGAGGTTTCCAGGGAGCCGCAGGTCCAGCTTTCTCCCTCCTCTGTCCCAGCCCCAGAAGCTCACGGAGACGGAGTCCCAGAGAGCTTAAGGGACTTGGCCACGTTGGCCCAGCAAGCTGGTGGCAGAGCTAGGCACCCCTGTACGCCCCCCCACCCCGTGAGGTCCCGACTCCCAGCCTAACCCGGCCGCCCTTCTTGGTGCCGGGGTCTCCAAGGCCCCCGGCCCCCCGGGAGCACCGTGGCGTCAGTGCATGACAGCCACAGGGCGAGTCGGTAGCAATTGGATTACGCCGAGGATTCTGTGCGGGCTGGCGCCCCTCTTGGGGCCGCTGGCCAGGCTGCTGGGCAGACACGAGCCAGCAGGGGTCCTGGAGCCCAGAGCACCAGCTGGGACTTCCCCACGGGTGAGTGACACCTGCTTCAGACCACGATGCTCCTATGGTGCTAAGACCACCCCAGCCATGTCCATGCCCTGGGGTCCAGCGACTTTTACTCGGTGCTAAGCATTTTCTATCATTCAATTATGGTGGAACAAGGTGGGAAACTGAGGCCATTGTTCACGCAACCTCAAAGCTGCGAGAGCAGAGGTTCTCCAAGTGACTCGGAAGCACCTGCGCCCCAGTGCCCAGCCCCGGGCCCCTTGCTTCCTCCTCTCCCTGGCCCTGGGGGTATCTCGGGTGCCTTGTTTGCAGGTGGGACCCTGCAAAGCCCCCCCAGAGTGTAGGTCAAGGAGCTGGGATGCTCAGGTCGCAGGGTCACGCATCCCTCCCTCTGCCTCTCTGCATCCTCGGGCCCTCACACTTTCCAACCCACTTCGCTGGCTCCCTCCACCTCCCCAACCCCCCAGGACTCCATGGCCTCCTGGGTGCCAGAGGTAGCTACCCAGGCACCACTTCCCCCTACCTCCAATAAGGGCTCCAGGTAGCCACTCGCCCTGAGAAGCCTGGAGAAGCAGCCACAGGCCCCTGGGAGCCCCCTGCTTGCTGAGACCACCCTGGTAGTCACACTGAGGTTGGAGGTCGGCCTCGAACAGCGGCTGTAGCAGTGGGCAAGCAGGGACCCCATGAAGACAGCGGGGAAGCCTGGGGCCGGAGTAGGGGAGGATGTGGGCTGGAGCCTGCCTGCATCATTGTGTGACCTCTCCCAGGCCTTGCCCCCTCGTGCCTTGTCTGCACAAAAGGGGAGCCACCAATCCTTCCCACCTCAGAGTACTATTGGGGTTAGCCTGGCACGCGGCACACAGCAGGTGCTGCATAAATGCTGGACGGTATTCATAAGGCTCGTGTTTTCTGAGGTGAGCTGTGTGTTCTGCCTGCTCCAGGGTCACAAGGGTGCTTCCTGGGCCCCGCTTGGAGCAGCGGTGGGAGGAGCTCTGACTTTGGGACGGGCAGCTGAGCCTCAGTTTGCCTGTAAATGGGAACAGGTGCATTTGCCTTTCTCTGCTTCCGGGAGGACTGCATGGACGCCAGGGCATGGTATACAACAGGTACTCAGGAAGTGAGCCCCAGCTTCTGCCACCAGCCCCGCACCCCCACCCGGCTCCCCCCACAGAGGGGACAAGAGGGTGTCCTGCCATCCTGGGAGTCTCGTCAGCAGGGCCCGTTCCAAATCGATCTTTTTCCCCCATTTTCACGGCCGGCGTCAGCATCTCTTGGGGAGGGCAAAGAAAGTGCCAACGTCAGCACACCGCGTGCCCCAGCCAGACACCACTGCTCTTTATTAATTAACCGCCAGATGTTAGTTTTGCATCTTTTATCAGAGGGAGCTTTGTCACCAGGACCTTGTATGTCAGGTCATTAGGCAGAGGCAAGAAAACATCCCTTGGGGGACCCTGGAATTGGCAGGGAGCTGGGGAGGGGGGTGAGAAGCCAGGTGCCCCCAGCCCAGAGTCCCCCTTGCTCCAGCCATGCCCCTGTGCCTCCCTGGGACGTCCACAGCCTCCATTTGGTCCTTGGAAGAGCGCCCGTGGAGCTACAAGTCTCGCCCTAGTTGGCCAGGACAGGACCTAATTTAGATGGTGCGGTTTCCCTGGGGAGGTGACATTTAAGTGGAGTTGTGAAAAAGGAGCTGAGGCACCAGGCAGAGGGCATTGCAAGAGCAAAAGCCCTGGACAGCAATGAACTTGACCTGCTCAAGGCCACGAGGCCGGGAGGCTGGCGGGGCCCAGCCTCAGGGGCCTAAGGGTGGTGGAGGTGGGCGTGGGGAGAGCGCCTCCTCTGGGGGCCCCAGGGAGCTGCAGCAGCCTTCTGAGCAGGGCAGTGGGGAGATGAGGAAGTCTACAAAGAGTCTGGTCCCTGCGGGGGAGGAAGGCTGGTTCACCTGCCAGGGCCGGGGAACCCCGCCCCCGCGGCCTGGCCACGCTGCTGCTCACGGTGGGTCAGGCAGTGCGTGACCAGGAAATGTGCAGGCGACAGGAATGGCAGGTCTTGGTCCCCTCGTCCCACAGGGGCTGGGCCGAGGATAACTGAGGGGGGTCAGAGGGCTCATAGCTCCTTGCTCCGGGTGCCCCCGAGATATCACCTTACGCTGCCAACATTCTCTGCAGTCGTGCGTGTGCCCACTGGACAGGGGAAGATATGGGAGCCCAGCTGCAGGGTCCAGAACACAAAGCTGGGAACAGCAGATCCTGCACTTGACCCAGCTCTGCTGAAAACAGCTGCCTGTGCCCAGCACGGCGGCAGGTGACCGTCCTTACCTGTCGTTCCCCCGGTTAGACTCTGGTCCGGCCTAGCGTTGCAGAGGGTCAGTCGGCCTTAGCTGAGGCTGCCCTGCCCTGCTGGTCCCAGCCCCTTGACTTGTCCTGATGCCAGACAGGTCGTCCCTCTGCAAACAGATTCGGCGCCAGTCCTCAGGGTTATTATTTTCTGCCTGATCCACGCACCATCTGATAAACAGGTGATTACTTCTGCCCCCAGCTCAGCTTCTGATTTGCATATAATAAATATCACCCCCAGGAAGTGTGTGTGTGTGTGTTTGGGGGGATTCTAAGGGCTCATGTCTTATTTATGAGAAGTAAACAAGAGCGCAGTCTCCCATAATCAACGCATATTTAATCCTACTTGCCCTTCTGACTCTAAGCAGACCTAGTCTGTGAATGGCTGCATGTGTGCATGCATGCATGCGTGTGTGTGTGCATGTGCATATGTATACACAAGCATGCATGTGTGCATGCACACGAGCACACAGGTGCCCATGAACATGTATTGCATCCATGCATGCATGCATGGCATTGCACATGTACATTGGCGTGTACATGTGTGCATGACATGCATGTGTATGTGACTGTGTAATGTGAGCATGCATGTGCACATATGTGCATGCGTGCATATGAGCATGGGCACATGGTTCGCATGTGTACGTGTACATGAGTATGTGTGTGCATGAGCACACACGTGCATGCATGTGCATATGCATATATGAGCATGTGCACGAGTTTACATGGCATGCATGTGTGAGCATGTACATGAGCGTGCGTGTGCATAGCTGTGCATGTATGCACAAGCATGCATTGTGTATGTGTTTGGTGTGTGCGCATGTGTACATGAGCATGCGTGTGCCTGGGCATGGGTGTGCGTGTGTGCGTGTATGTGTGTACATGAACATAATTATGCATGCGTGTGCATGTGTGTGTGCCTGTGCTGATACCTTCATGCCTGTGATACATCTTTGGGGCCGATGGCTGAGCACAGACTGCCTAAGAGGGCTCACTGTCCTCGAGGAGTAGTTTGGGAACTCAGGCTTGCGGTACAGACAGGGGGTCGGCGTGTGCTCCCCCCAACAACTTTGCGAAGGCAAACAGTTTTCAATATTGCCAAAACATGTCTGGAGCATCAAGCGTACTCACAGGCAGCAGGATAAATTGTGCAGCGTTAGTCACAGTTCTGTTCGCAGTGACATTTAACATCACACATTTTTCTGCAAGATGGAAAAGCAAAGCTGAGAAAGGAAAAAAAAGCCAAGCACCACTTGCAGAATCAAGGTCACATGTTCACACAGGCTAGAGCCAACACTTGAACTTGGAACTCCCAGCTCCAAAGTCCAGCTTAGTCCCAACCCATCCTGCTGCCTTCCTGAGACAGTGGGAAAGGAATCTGGGAGAAGCCAGCAGTTGAATCACCCACCACCCCCTGCACCCATTCCCTTGACAGAGAAACTGAGACAAGAAAAGTGAAAGGACTTACCACAGTCCTATGCAAAGCATGGAAG